>NC_081825.1:147127583-147785083 GCF_030867095.1 Alligator mississippiensis
AAAGGGAAATTGAAAGTAGTGTTCCTCAGGGCCGTGTGAAGCTTTGGGTGCTGATTTGATTTGGAAGAAATTCGGCCCAATTTGTCAGCCGAATCTCCAAATGCGAATCGAATCAGGAGACCAATAAAAAGGTCTGAATCGATTTGAAGCTCTCTGAATTGATTTGGAAAAGATTCAGAGAGCTTTGGAGATACAGACAGTCCCTGCTTGCTGCCGCAGGGAGCTGGACCCTGACTCCATGCTCTGTGTGGGGGCATGGGAGGGGACCATGGGGGGACCTCTGCCAGGACCCAACCTCTACCTGCTCCCCCAACCCCCCTGAGCACCCTACACCCCCTGCCTGCTGTCCCAGCCCTGACCATGGCTGCCCTGCCCCCCAGCTCCCAGCTCTTTAAAAAAAAAAAAAAGCCCCCACTCACCAGCTGCTGCCAGGTGGGGGTGCAATCCCCACTGCCCCATGCTGCATGGGGGACTCTGCCACGAGCCCCCATCCACCGCCTGCTCTCCCAGCCCTACCCATGGCTGCCCCGCCTGGCCCTAGCTCCTGGTTCTTTAAAAACTAGTGGGGTGCAGCAGAGATCACCCCCCACCCGGCTGCAGCTGGTGAGTGGAGGCTTTTTTTTTTTTTTTTTTTTTTTTAAAGAGCTGGGAGCTGGGGTTGGGAGAGTAGGCAGGGGTTGTGGGCTCATGATGGAGCCCCCACGCAGCATAGGGTAGTAGGAGGCAGTGGGGATTGCCCCCCCGCCTGGGAGCAGCGGCCAAATCTCCAAATCAGATTTGGCCAAAATGATTCAGGACAGCGATTTGAACCACTGAATCAAATCACTGTGCCTCGAATCGGCCAAATCCAAAGCAAATACTAGCCACTTCACACAGGCCTAGCATTCTTTCTAATGATAGGCACTCTCCTTGGGCATTAAAGCCTCACCAATAGACTGCCTTTCCTTGCTCAGCAGTCTCTCTCTTGGCTTCTGTGAGGCTGAGTCACCATGCTCCTGCTTCATGAACTCCAAGCTGTGACTTCTTCTGCCTTCTTCCACAAGCTCTGGCTCCAATCTCACTCGGATACTATTCTATCTCTCCTTTCCAGTCACTTGGTTAGGTTTTAAGTAGCCAGGTGTCTGTTTCTCTCCTGTATTCAACTCTGATCACCTCTGAATGAGCTGCTAATCACTTAGTATATGAGCCGTTACACTGTCTGCTGTTTCATCCTTAAAGAGACTGACCCTCTATTCCTAGCCTGCTCCTCTCACTTCTGTCCCTCTTATCTCTGCCCCTCCATCTCTCTTTCCCCTACATTCAGTAACAGGGTTCCCTGTTACAGACCCCAAATCTGAACATTTTATTTTGAAAATACCTGAATTTATTAACACATATCATTAAAACATTTTTATAACAGAATTTATCTTTTGAAACAAGAAATCTGTTGGAAATCACCCTTTCCCATTGTCCAAGTTGGGCTTGGACAATGGAGGCATTTTCTGATGAAAAATGTATTTTTAATAAAAAATTCCCAGGTAACTCTCATAATGACCTGTGACTACATGATACCACAAGAGTTCCATCTACACTTCTTCCAATAAAAGTAGACACCAGAGATTGAAATCTATGGTTTGAAAATGGAAAGCCGGTTCTGCCAGTCTTATTTAGTCCCTTTGTGAACCATTACTGTCTTCCATGACTTCTTAATGTGCAGCTATTTAGGCATATTTTCTCTCTCACTCTCTCCTCCACTTTATCTTTGTTTTTGAGGCCCGATGGAACCACTGTGATTATCTAGTTATAAGGGAAAGGATGAGACCAGGAAGTTATATTTTGTTTCAGAATAAACCAGGATATTTGTTGAGTGTTAGTAACCATCCATCTTGCTTGAAAACTGTGACAATCAGAGTCAGGAAAATAAATCTTGTCCTTATCAGTACACAATGTCCAAAAGACCATCTTAGGAGAAGTGCCAATACACTTATCCCAGCTAATTGCTGCTGCCATGAACCTATCATCATATATTATCAAGGTTCAGTTAATACTGTTCCAGGGATACATATATGAAATCTATGGGGGAGCTGAGGAGAAGCCACTCATGTGCAAACCAGTCATGGCTTGTATTTATTCTGAAATCTGTAGGACATTTCATGTTTTGACAGTTCTGGCCAATTTCCTGCAAGCTGGTGTGATGGGAAAGGCTCATGTTGTACTAACTTTGCACACTGCAACTTAACTATAATTTAAAACAAGAGAGTGAAATGCACACAGTCCAGCAATCTGATCTACCTTGCTGCTTGAATAATCATTAACACCTGTGCAAAGTGACTGGAAATTGGAAAACACAAGTCCATAAGAATAATGATAGAAACAGCAATGAGAAACCAATCCTATGTATCTAACTTGTCACATAAGATAAATACAAGATGGCTCTGAGCCATACTATGTTAGTATCAGAACACTCAAGGACCATGGCAAAATGTTAGGAGGTGGAAGGGTTTACTTGGCAATTATAAGATCTTGCTATTTGGTGGTTGGTTTGTATTTCAGTGCTGAGATCTATCTTCTGGTTCATATGCTGCCAAAACTGCACACACTAGATTTTAGCTCAAGATGATCGAAGACATCATTTGTCCTGAAAATTTTCCACCTTCCCACAACATGGAAATATTGTCATGTCAAGTTTTTAAAAATAAGAGGTTTTTACCTTTGGGGATCTAAAGTCAGTTGAGCCCAGTTTACAAGATTTCAGCGCTGATCTGTCTGAATCAAATTCCTTATTTCAGTTCAGAAAGTCGTACAAAAAACTAGAACTCTTGGTTCCAAAATGATATTTTGTATGTCTTTTTGTCTCAGACCAACATGGCTACCAAGTACACCCTTATTTCAGTTCAGTCTTTGACCTGAAATCCACAATCAAACCCTTTCCTGCCTTATCTCAAATCCCCCCCACTTTGGCAGCAGCTTTGTGTAATAGTTGTGGTATGGCTATATTGTACATGAAGAAAGTGACCTAGATTAGATAAAATGGACTTGTTTGATATTGCAGACACAGTGAATGGAAGAGCCTGAAATAGAACCCAAGAGTGCCTGCACATGTGTGGAGACATTACTCTGATGCGCTGTAATAACAGCGTGCTGGAGCAAACTGTTGGAGTATGCAAATTAGCGTTTTAATTATGAATGGCATGTACCCCCAGCGCTGGCAGGATATGGCTGCACTGGAGGCAGTGGAAGTGTGGTGGCGAGAGTACAGTGGTGGTGAGCGGGAAGCTCCCGCAGATGCCGCTAGCACTGTCAGCGGTCGGGGCAGGGGGGGTGGCGAGTGCTGAACAGGGGTCGGCGACCACCCACAGGCATCGATGCTGGCTAGTGGGGATTGCTGACTGCCTGCAGGTGCCGCCGACAGTGTTGATAGCGGGGTGGCAAGCAGCGACCGCCTGCAGGCGTCACCAACACTGTCAGCAGTGCCTTTTTGCAGAGGGTGCACCCCCTACGTATTGCCCCTGGTTTTAACTAAAGCTCATTGAATGAGCTTTAGTTAAAGCATCCCTGCTGCCATTTTGAAGTGCAGGGACGCTGATATATGAGACGCTGTGGGCACTTTAATTAGAGTGGCTTTCTGAAGCCACTAATTAAAGTGCCCCCTCTACTCCTGGAGCACTTGTAAAGATGGCGCAAGTGCTCACTTGCATTCACTCACTGTGTCCTTTAAATAACACGTCATATCATAACAGTAGGTTATTCATGGTTGATGGTATCAGTAACTCTGAGAGAGGTATAAGCAATAGTACTTACCGCTTGACATGTAGAGCTTTTTATGGTGATGGTTATAAAAAACAAACAAACAAAAAACAAGTAAAAAACTCAGGGGCCAAGAATCTAAGAGGGGATGTTGTGGTGAAGGGCTAGTGTCTGGAAGTTTTGGCCAATATGTGCTACCACAACCTTGCTCATCTAAGCAGTTAATTTTGCTCTGTCATTTGTTTTAAATAGCACTTTCTTGATGCATGGCCTTGGTGAATACAGAAAAATTATGGGAGCATCATTGCCTAGGACAGTGTTTCTCAACTGTTTCAGAGTCAGGGTACCCCTCCCAAACCTCTTTGAATTAGGTGGCATCCCTGATTGAGAACCACTGTTGTGCTGCCTCCACATAACTATAGTGGTTCTCAACCAGGTGCTGCATCCAGGTAAAAGTACCTCGTGTGCCTTGTGGAAAGCCAGATTGCGAAGGGCTACAGCATGCACACTGCTCGTGCATTAGGCTTCTCTGATGAGCCTAAAGCAGACAAGAGAGCCAGTTTGTGTCACAGACCTTCCTGGTCCAGCCCTGAACAACATCTCCTGGAACCAGAAGTGCCACGGGGCAGATGGAACTATTTCACACGCCTCTCTTTCTGGAGGAGTGTGGGGGAGGCTGTATGAGAAGGCCTGCAGCAGATGTTGGCTCTCCTGCCTGATATAGGAGTATCAGAGAACACTAATGAAGTAGGAGAGCATGTGCATACTGCAGGCTTTCCTGGTCCATCTGTGTATGAGATGCCAAGGACACTTTTACCTGGCTAAGGCAATGGCAAGTCCTGCACCAATTCACCCTTGAGGGGGTCTCACAGGACCCCAGTTGAGAAGCACTGGCCCAAAGAAATACTGCTTCCTTGGAGCAGCTTCAGAGTAACCACCTTATCTGACTGCAGAATAATTAAGGCATTAAGTCATAGCCTCCTTGGTCACAGTGCCAACAGGTTGGCTAATAGCTGGTAGCAGCCCTGCCTAGATGGTGTGAGCAGAACAGCTGTTCGTGTTAGCAAAGCAGGTTGAAATTTATATTTAAAAAAAATAGTGGCTCATAAAAAAGAATATGGAACAATGACAACAGCAAAAAAGGTCATAATTTAAGTCATGAAAAATTAATCAGCGAGTGATGCATTTTTTTTTAAGCAAAATGTGTTGCAGTAAGAAAAAAAACCTGTGACTTTAATTAATTCTGCTTAACATTAATAGAATAAGGTCAGGCACACCAAAAACTGTTGAATAAAGCAAAAATGTATGAAAGATATACTCTCTGATGTTACTCATAATGAAAAAGGGTTATCTTGTGGTCAATGCAGCACCATTATTTCTTAGTTAGTGCTATGGCTGCTGAAAATATACAATGGCTATAACAACCTACCTAACCTGATAGCAAAAAAGAGTTCACATAAAACATGTTTTCTGTAATGGCAATCTCTTGCAGCCTGTCACACCTTAAAACTATTTCTAGTTTTTAATTCTTAAAAGAAAAACAGCTCACTTTTTGTTCAGTCCAACAGTTCAAAAGGTACAGTAGGACTTCTTAGTGTCAATGAACTGCAAAATGAATGTGAAAGTAGTCATAAACATGTCAAAGTTGATGTTTAAGAGCCATTTTTTGAATACAGCTGTCTTGCTAAAAGATTAGATCACTGGTGATGGGAAAAAGTACTGCTTCCATACTGGTTATTTAGTAGGCCGGTATGGTCTGAAATACTTTTAGGTCTCATAGTTTTGCTTTTGACAGCATGTTGAAGCAGTAGGGGCCAAATCCAATTTCATCTTTATATGCTGAAGGGGTACTTACATAGCTCTTTAAGTGAATGTTCTTGGCATTGTACAGCGTTTAGACTCTCTTTCTGCCTTACCCAATACTTCTCTTCTGAGCACACTTTTGCAAGCTTTGTGAGGGAAAAGGGTTGCACATGTATATGTGTAATGTGATGTAGATCTTTAGTTTGGAAATATAATAATCTAGTCAGGTGCATGTGATTCTTGGAAAGGGATTGCTTGCTAATGTTCTTGCATCCTGTTGCGCACACATGGCATATAGTGTGAATTAATAACAAGCAGGAATCTTATCAGGGGATAAAGCACAATGCCACATTTATTGAAACATAAGACATAAAACATGCAACATGAAAAAAATAAAGAACAGTAAGGTTGTATGCTTCACTCATTCCCATGCATACTCATTCATTCATACAAAAGAGACAAGCACACACGCACAGATAGCTAGACAGTCCTGCAAAGGTTAAGGTGTTACCAAGTTCTAAAGTTGCTCAGGTCAGTCTGGTGGCTGGCCAAAACCAAAACATTAAATGCCTTATAAGCCTGCTTCAAGCTGTCATGTCCCTGAAAGGCACTCAGACTCCAGGGACAGGCACCTTTTTCTTGGACCCACTGTTTTAATAGGGTTCATTTCTCTACCAATGTCTGGTCCTTATATTCCCTGAAACCTGTTAGTTATAAACCACATCCACTTCCATCCTTTTAAAATTTGTTAGCCTCAAACTGCACAACTCTTTCTCCCTTCTGACAACTTACCAATTCAACCTGCCCTGAACTTGTCAGTTTCTACTCGCGCGGAGCTTCTTTTTCTAAGCTTGCTGGTCACAAACCCACACAACCTTCCCCACACTAAGCCTGTCACTAAGACTGAACTTTGAACCTTCCTCATCTAAACCACACAGCTGGTCACAAAACCACACAATTTCCCCACATTAAGCCTATCACTTTAGAACAGGCTACAACCAAGTGCTATATTTTGCTTCTAAGCTTGCTGGTTTCCGACTGCGCCAAGCTGTTCCGATCCTTGAAACCCACCAGCCTTAGACCGTGTCCAGTTTTTCACCTTTAAGCTTTCATGACCCTCAGTCACTTCAAGCTTTTCACCTCTAAGCTTTCCAGTCCTTGACTGCATCAAGCTTGTTACCTCTAAGCTGGCTTTGTGGTCTGCAATCTTCAGGGGCGTCGTTGCTTGCGGTATTCAGCCATCAGGGTGAAGTATGATCTAGTATTTGGTAATCCTTAACTACTGACTCGATGTCACTGCAGCCTTTAGCCATTAAACCACAGAAGGCTATTTTCACCTGCTGCAAGAGGACTGTCTTCCTTCATGTTGTTATATACATACATCATTCACTCTTTTGTTACCTCTTTCCACATATGCCAGCCATACCACAAACCCTTACACAAGTGTTTTCCTTATACTAAATTTAAGTTCTAAAGTTATGAGACCAATAGGTCAAATATGTCTAAAATTGAGACCAATATGTCAAATATATTTATGCTAAGCAATCAGAAATTTAAAATAGATAGTTAATTCCAGAACACTAATAATGACTGATCATATGATTATAAAAAGTAAATCATAACAAGATTAACTTTATCTTAATGGTTAAATATTTAATTATATAAAAAGAAAAATAACAATATAAGCAATCAAACAATTATAGTTACTGCAATACTACAATCCTACTTTGAAGATACCTGCCCTTTATTCTTTAAGTCCATTAAACTCCGCATCTCCTTCCCTTCCTGTTGTAAACACTAACATGTCACACATGCACCTCTACAATATTGCAATCCTGGAAAAATGTTATCATCAAGCAGAAAACTGTCTCCTTAGTATAATTATCCCACATCATGACAACTTCCCCCACACAACTCCAAAGGTACAGCTGTTTTTTTTCTTCTTTTCCACCCTCTTGGGCATTCAGCTTGGTCAGATGCACCTTTACACATGCTTCAGGCTTGGGGGCGGGGGTGGGGGGAAGGGCGCTTTAATTAGAGTGGCTCTTGGAAGCAGCATCTTATGTATTCAGTGTCCCATGCTTCAAAATGGCAGTGGGGGTGCTTTAGCTAAACCTTGTTCCACAAACTTTAAAGTGCCCCTGCCACCATTTTGAAGTGTGGGAACATTGAATACACATGATCCTGAGGCTTCTGGATGAATTGACTCTGCTCTGACGCATGCTATTTAGCATGCATCAGAACAGGCATTGGTCATGTGTATAGGTACCCTTAACCAGCATTCAGGAATGATTGGAGGAGAAAACTAGCTGCATCAGGGAACTGACTCCATGGACGTGTCCAGATGAGCCTGCACGTGCCTCTTGCCCTGTCTCAAACCCCCTTGAGATGAGGCAAGAGGCACATGCAGGACTGAAAAAATGTTCCCTGAACTGCAAGTTTGCAGCGCGGGGAGAAAATTAGACCCCTGGATATCAGATCCCTTTTCTGCCCAGCCCTATCCCCTGCCTACCCCCGAGATTCCCCCAATTCCTTCCCTGCCCGGCCCCACCCCTTGCCTGCCCCGCAGATCTCCCCAATCCCTGCCTGGCCTGGCCCCATCCCCCACCTGCCCCCCGAGGCCCCCAATCCTTACCCTCCCACCCCAGCATTCCAACAGTTGAAAACTAAACAAAACAAAAAACTCCAGCACTTACCCGCAGTCCAGCTGCCGTCAGGGTCACTGGGGCCCCGCCTGCACAGCACGGGGCAAAGGAACAGCCCCAGTGACCCAAACCTGGGCCTCCTGCCCCCAGCTGCCCTGTAGGGGCTCTGGGGCACCCAGGGGGCTCTGCCAGGATGCCCCACAGCCCCTGCTTCCAGGATTTTTTTTGTTTGGTTGTTTTTGATTTTGTTTTTCTTTTTAAAGTGATGGTGCCTGGGGTTGGGGGGGCAGCCATGGGGCCTGGAGGTGCAAGTGGAGGCTGGGGCTGAGCAGGGCAACCACTGAGGGGGGCTGCAGCAGCTGGCTAGGGATGGGGTCAGGTGGAGCAGCAATTGGGGGGCTGAGGTGGGGCATGTGGGCCTTGCAGGAGGGGTGGTAGCCCCTGTGGGGGACATCTGGCTCCTGTTGGGGGACCTTAGCTCATGTTGGGGGGGAGCATAGCCCCTGTGGGAAGGCAGCAAAATATATATTCATGTTTCATGAATGCATGTGTTTAGAGTTCACTTTATTATTATGATAGAGACACTGGTAGGCTTCCATATTGCTTTAACACTGTAGATATATCAATAAAACATTTCCCAACAGATTGCTGTATCTGTCTTACTCTCTCTTTATAGTGGTCTTATTGTTTTACTTGTGGAGGAACATGGATTTTGGGGTATTTTACAGAGTGACTTTGGGATTTTTTTATCAGGGATTTTTCAGTTTTCCAATAGGGAACACCAGAATTCCTGCTAGGGAGGCCAGTGGCAGGACCCTGCCTGCTCAGAGCTGGCACCTTGAACCCATCTGGCTGTGGCTGACCTCCTGGCCAAATGGGGCCAGGAGGACATGCTTTGACAGTTCAAAGCAGGCCACCACACCCGGAACATCTTTTGGGTGATAGCTGCCCAGATGGCTGGGCAGGAGGCACAAATGGCAGTAGTGCCACACAGAGGCCAACTGCAGCCACAGCCCACTGGCAGCTGGCCCAGAGAGGCAGATACCTCTACTGGCTGTGCAGTCCCCATCCGGGTTTGGCAGGTGCGCTGCAGGTGACAGCCAGGCAGCAGCCTCCACTGTCACTGCTGCAGTGGGTAAAGGGCACAGGGAACTCTCAGGGCTGCTTCAGCAGTCCAGCTGGCACAAGGGGTAGTGTCCCCACGTACCAATTGGCTGGGCCCCAGAAGCTCTGGAGAGCGAGTAGCCTTGAGCTGCTTGCTAGGGCAGCTTTTTGTACTGCTGGGGCCAGGACAGGGTTTTATACTCTTTTTATATGCTTTTTGTACTCTTGGGGACAGCACAGGTGCTGGCCCCAGGCTCTAGCTTCCCTTGGCTGCAGTTTTGGGAGGAGCCAGGCAGGGTTATTTTGCCCTGAGTGGCACAATTTGCTCCACAACAAAGTGCATGTCCAAGCCCGTGCACTGAGGCAAAAAGCCCCAGCTCAAATTTGCACTACTTCTATTTGAGCTGTTGCAAGTGCATGTACTTGTTTGTGTGGATGCGCCCCATAGGATTTGTGGCACTTTCTTTATGGTCATTATTATATCCTTGCTCCCTTCTTCATTGCTATTGGCGTATGCTCCCACTGAATATTGTTGTGTTGTGCCACCTGTGTGCATACAAGGAACGTGAAATTGCAGCAACATGCTTTGCAACTCAGCAACATGCTTTGTATCATCACAAGTTGCCTTCGTTCATCCTGTGTCAATTACTTACCAATTCTTCACTGTATTACTCGCTGTCACACATCATGAGAATCCTTTGCTGAAGAGGAGGAGCCCAACATTGTATCTCATACCTAGCATTCTTCACAGCAAGCTAGTGACAAAAGGCTCTGATGGCAGAATTCAATCTTGTTGCCCATTTGTCTTCAGAATAAAGAATTTCATTGTTCCTCATGTAACAGAGGACAGAAAGAACTGGTGCATCAGTACATGGAAAGAGGAATGTTGGAATAATTGTACATCTTTACACATTGCACTTAGACCATATTAAATCTGTGGAATGTTCATTGACATTAAAGTTAGAACATTCTGTGAGCAGTAGCACATTAAGGGTTAATATAATTTTTTGGTTGCACAGCTCTGACTTGCCACTAGAGGGCTGGCAAGCAGGGGCTTAGGTAGGAACCAGGACACCTGGGCTGTGTCCACATGAGCAGGGGATGTGCATTTTGTAGCTGCACAAACAGTAGAGGCACAAATTGTGCCAGTACTTTGTGCCACAGTACATGCCCCTGCCTGTATGCTTTACAGTGGGATATATTATCCTGCTGCTCCATGAGCTGTGGGGGTGGGAGCTGGGGGGTGCTGGCTGGGGCATAGGGTGCCTCAGTGCAGAGCTAGCCAGCAGGCAATCCCCGTGCTGAGGCACCCTGTGCCCTGTCCAGCTGGGGAGCAGCACATGGAGATGGGGGAGCAGGCAGCTGTGGAACCCCCACATTGAGGTACCCTGTGCCCCAGCCGGCGGGCACAGTGTGCCTTGAGACAGGGAACCAGGCAGTCCTGGGATGGTTGCTTCCCCATCTAGAGACACATTGCACTCCAGCCAGCTGCAGTGGAGCCCCCATACTGTGGCATGTGGAGACAGGGCTGCTTGGTCCCCTGTCCTGAGGCACGCTGTGCCCCACACAGCCAGGGAGTGAGTGACTGGGTTGTAGGGTACCTCAGTGCCCTGGGCTGCCTGCTCCCCTGACTTTCATTTGCCCTGGTGTGCTTTGCACCATTTTTTTCTTTAGGGTTTTTTTTGGAAATCCTGGTAGCAAGTTTTGCCTCTGCACTGCAAATTAGCAGGACTGCTCATGGTTTAATGTGCAATGTATGTGGTTTGTGGTGCTGCAAAGAAGTTTGCAGTGCCACAAACTGCATGTGCCTGCACGTCTGGATCCACCCCTGGGATCTAGGCTCTATCCATGGTCTGGGGGCAGGGAGAGGTGCTGGTAGCAATGCATTCTGGGATGCTGGAGAACTGCAATTTTTTTTCTTATGTCTGTGGAGCAGACTGAATTTACCCTGATATAAACTAGGTAGCATAGCCCAGAGTTAACTCTCACCTGAAATGGTGTAACTGAGATGTTCAGAGGGCACTTAGCATGAGGTAAAGAGCTTTCATGTACAGATGCTTGTATTTTAAGTGCCCTTAACTTTGTCTAACTGTAACACGTAACTTTACCCTCACTCCCTACTCAATTCTAAACCGGGAGGTCAAGACCTACTGCACAAAGAATGATGTCATGCACTGGCATTGGTCATTTTTGAGCTAATCTCTTTTCTTGGGGCATTCTTAACTCAGCATTGTGTGAATGTGGGGCAGATGTCCAGATCGCTGATCATATTGTTGTGATATACATCCTTTTTACCATATTTTGAATGATTGGAACCAACATGGACATTATGAAACTGGCTAGCACCCATGACTTCTATTGCTTGGCAGCAGGTGGACCCCAACATGGGGTGCATCCAGACATGCGTGGATGTTTGGTTCCTCAGGGACAAGTAGCGGCAGTACACCTTGTTACTTGTCCCCAGGAAATGACTGTGCCACTGTGCTGGTGTAGCAGAAAGCCCCCTTTTCCTCTTGCCTGCATTTGCTCTCCCCTCTTTGGATATGTTTCTCTTCTTCTACCTTTTCTTCCTTCCACTTTCTTTCAGTATAAGATAAGGAATTGTGTTTTAAAGTTTGTATGTGTGTATTTTGCATCTCCCCTTGTATTTTGGTATTTTTATCTATTTGTGTGCCATGGCTTTACTCTTGTAGCTTATATTTTATACTCCTAACCTTTCAACTAAATGTGTTTAGTTTCAGAAGTAAGTTATACATTGTAACAATGTTAACAAGGGCAGGAATCAAACTGCCGCTTCCCTGTATCAGGCGGGCCCCTGAAAGAGCGAGTGAATCAGTGATTGAATGTGTAACACAGTAGCAGGTAGCAATTAACACCTAGGAAAACCACAGATCAACCAACAGAAGAAATCAACCGGGAATTCTCTAAATGTCACTGTTCAAGGGCTAGAAGCCCTGGTCTGAGTTAATCAATGCCGGGGACCAACTTTTATGCTGAATATCCCCAGATTGACCGCTCCCAGAGCCCTATTCAAAATTCATCAACGGACTCCCAAACCTGCACGTACATGCAGACGACCCCTGGGGCTGACAGATGGCATCCAGTAGCCACTGAGGGGGAAGTCCCACGAGGGTCAACGACCCCTGGATTGGGCAAACCTGAAAACTGGGGAGTCACCAAAGTCTGCCAAGGACAGATAAAAAGCAGTGAAAAGTGACCCTCAGCAGCACCTTCTTGATCTCCAACTTGACCAACACCCGACCTGTCCAGCCAGAAGGACCAGCTGGCGACCCCCTTCTGGAGGATAACACCACACTGAAAGAAGCCTCGACGGCAGACTCCAGTGCCTGTGGGATTCTACACTGATTTAAGTGTATTATTTAGAATGCTAAACAGGTGTCTCTTACTACTCTGATTGGGATATGAACCAGTAATCTAGAGGTTAAAGACTGTAACTCATTATAGATCAAGTATCTTACAAGGTAGAATTAATTAATGCTTCTTTTATGAGTTGAAAGTATAACATGTAAAATTGTTGTGGGTATGAGTCAGATCTTAAGTGATTCCAATAATTTCTGTTCATGAACTCTGTCTCTCTCTGTCAGTAACTTAAGTTTTTATTATGAGGAGCCACCAGTATGCTGATAGTAGCAATAATGAAATAAGAATCCTTTCTATAATAGCTTCTCAGAAATAGATTTTCTGGATATCTGAATGGATTGCATCTTAAGGTTTTAGCATTTCTCCAATCCAATCACAGTAAGGGTGTCACCTAATAGTGGAAGGCCTCTTGGACATTTTTTGCTGGATTGGGAGAGTACTAATGGCTGAGAGGTGATTGGAAGAACTTTGAAGAGTTGAGGAAACATCCCTGAAAGTCAGAGAAGCAGGAGATCCTGGAGGAACACTTGAACTGTCAAACTTACTTTGGTAGAGCACAATGCACATTCTGAGGTTATCACATGTATGAAGCTAAAGGTAATGTCTGTAGCCATTCTGTTTGCTCTGTTTGTGTACACATGTTACATATATGTATACATCACTTATGTGATGGTCATATGATAAACCACACTTATAATGCAACTTTGACCTTGGAATTACATTAATGTTTTGCATTTCTAAGCTGCCATTTTTGGAATAAAATCATCCTGCAAGACAAGTGTCTCCTTTTTGCTCCATTATGTGAAATCTCCCTCTTACCACCATAGTCTGGGGCACAGGATTGGTAGCATTCAGTCTTGCTTTACAGGGAAGGCCTTGGGACTCACCAGGATCTTCATACCCCATTTTTACCTTTCCAGTAGAGCTCACATTTGCTTGAAGCTGTGGAGACCCCTGAGATGTGAAATCTTAAAACTATCATTTGCTTTAGAAAGACTGAGGTTATTTGTAGAGCTTCTTATTAGGTATCATCTGTTTTCCTTTTTTATCTCTGTACAGTTGGACTCATGATACTAAAATGGACTGGCTTAACAGGCTCAGAGATGATAATCTTTTCAATGCAATTTTAAAAGCGCTCCAAGACATTTCTGCAAGAGATTTTTCTGTACATTTTGTGGCATATACACACAGCAGAGTGCAATGAGATGTGGAATATAGTTTTATATTACAATCAAACCTTTATATAACACTGTCCCATCATCTGCTTTCTATATCTGAAATGGACACTTAGGCTAAGTGCAGACATTTGGAGGAATTAGGAGGAGGTTAGCTCGTATTAAAAATGGCTGTCTGATCTAAAGTAAATTGGAATGGGGAGCCTAGAAGGGGACTTGGGGGGAATCAGGGGTCTGCAGGGCAATGGTGGGGGCAGGTGAGATCTGCAAGAGCAATGGCAGGGGCAGGCAGTATCTGCAGGTGGGATCAGGGGTGCAAACAGAGTCTATGGGAGTGATGGGAGTGTGGGTGGCATCTGTGGAAGAGATAGAGGGGCAGGCAGCATCTGTGGGGGGCATCAGAAGGGCCTGGGTGGTCAGGCAGTGCCTGCGTGCAGTTGCTGGGGTCTGGGAGGGGTTGGCAGGATCAGGGAGGCTTTTGGGGTCTGCAAGGGAGCTTGTGGGGGTAGAGACTATTTTTAGGCAGAGTTCTAGCTGGCAAGGGGCTGGAGGGAGTGGGAGGAGGGCAATCAGGCAGGGGACACCTTGTGCATGAATGCATGCACACATGCATGTGGCAGCCAGGCAGCATGGAGAGCAGCTCTCCACAGGTGTGTTATGGGGGGAGGGGAATTGAAGCCCCCATAGGGAGGGATGAAGTTGGGCAGTGCTGGGGGCTGGGGGTGCTGCCCACCTGGGTCAGTGTATGGGGCCTGGGGCTTGGGGGTCAGGGCTGGGGCAGGAACATGTGGCTGCAAGGCCTGGCTGAGGAGTGGGATGGAGCCATGTACAGCTCATCCCAGGGCAGCAGGGGGCTGGCTCCCTACCACTGAGCACACTCCTGGGGAGGGAAGTGGCTGCAACAGGGGTGGTGGTATGGGGTTGTGCCCCCACACTGCTGCTGAGCAGGCAGGAAGCACCTTGTCATGGCAGTGTGGGACTCCCAGCGGGGGAAAAGAGTCTCCCCGCTCTGCCCTCATGCTACAGGTCTCCTTTGCTGGGCTGCAGAGACCCCGGGGGGGGGGGGGAGCATGGCAGGGAGCCCCAAACCTGCAGATACCAGCCCTCATCTGCCCCCCTCCATGGGCTCCACTCCAGCTGTGCCACCTGTTGGGGAGAGGGAGCTGGGCTCTGCTCCACTCTGGCTGCAGCAGCCACCACCTCAATTGGGACTCAGATTCTGCTGGATGGGGAGGGGGATCAGGAGGCTGTGGACCTGGGTCCCTGGCCCTGTAGCCTTGGCAGTTGGGGGCCCCCTCTGGCAGGGCTGGAGGGGGCAGGGGGCTGCAGGTCATGAGTGAAGGGCATTAGCAGGGGTATGGCGGCTGTGGCTTTGGGAGTGAGGGGCAATGGCATGGATAGGGCACCAGCATATTAGGGCTGCTCAGTGCTACAAAGCAGTGGGGAGGACAGCTGCAGCTGGACCCACATCCTGGTGAGTGAAGGAGGCAGGGGGAGCTCTACTTTTCCATGATTAAAACCCCAAATCAAACATCAACATTTATAGGTATTTAGAATTTATTTTATTATAGTGATGGAGGCACCAATAGGCTTCCAAATTGTTTTAAAATTGTAAATATATCAATAAAACATTGTGTTCAACTGCTATCTATCTATCTATCTATCTATCTATCTATCTATCTATCTATCTATCTATCTATCTATAGTGGTGTTTCATTTTAATCATGGCAAACATGGATTTTGGTTTTTTAAATGAGCTCTTTTCTCCTCAGCACCACCTGGGGTGATTAGGAACAATGTTCATAAGCTGATGGAGAATAAGTTTAGGTTGGAGATCAGAAGGCAATATTTTACAGTTAGGGTGGCCAAAATCTGGAACTAACTTCCCAGGGAGGTGGTCCTCTCCCCTACCTTGGGCAAATTCAAGAGGAGGTTGGATTATCACCTGTCTGGGGTCTTGTGAACCCAGCATTCATTCCTGCCTGTGGCAGGGGGTCAGGCTAGATGATCTGTTCAGGTCTCTCCTGACCCTAGCTACTATGAAACTATGAAATCAGAGAACTTACGATTTTTAAACACAGAAAACCAGCATCCAGAGCTGCAGACTTAGGGAAGGACAGTTTCCTGGGTGTCCTTATGGTCACCCTATAGATCTCACATTAATGAAGCTGCACTGGTTTTGCAAAAGCTGCATTATATTTACTAATTTACTATGTAAGCTTCTTTGTTATTCTTTATATTACATTTGTGTTCTCTTTATGCCACCCTGCCCGGCCTTATTTATATTAAGGATATATTTCTAAAAGGTATATGAAGTGTTAGTAAAATTTTAATAAACATTTCAATAAATAGTTAAACAATCGCTTCATTTTATTATTATCCATTAGGATAGGGTCCAGCAAGCTGTTAAGTTTAACAACAACAACAACAACAACAACAGCAATAGCTTGCTTATAATTATGGCTTAATGCACATTTTGATGAGCTGCTTATAAGTATCTATAATATACTACTTGTATCTGTAACACGATGCTAAGATTTTAAAATGTTTATTAACTACTTATAAGCATAATATAAAGCACAACTGTGTTATCTTAGCTAATGCTTCTCTAAAATAGAAAAGTACTTTTTATGCATCAACATTATTTTGCTACTTTTTTTTCACAATTCAGTCCTACTAAATGGCTTACTTAGACTGTACACAATAATAATAGCTGTCAACAACCTATCAAGTTATCTAATCCAGCTAGCTGCCATGGTAGGAGTCCAGTCTTTTAGTGTTATGAGTGTCTGGCCTTTCATCGCATCTGATTCTGTATTCTGCAGAGAAAGAGAAAAACTCTGTATAAACAGGAAGAGTAAGATGAACACAGATGTTGGTTCATGTCTTCAGAGCTTTTCCTAGCACTCTCTTCTCAAATGCCTAACAAAAATGCAAATTCCTTTGGCTGTAACGTGTGTCAGCAGAAAACCCTTTTCAGGGGAACCAGAGAATTCTAATAGCTCATCATTAGAGTAATTAAAAAGCAGATAGGAAGGAACTCTCAAACAGAGACAGCTCCTGTGAGGCCTCTGTAGTGTGAGGGATATTCACCATTTGAAAACTAGACCCCTCTCCATGTTTTTTCCAACCATTCACCATTCTGCTTTTTAGTTGTGACTTTTTCCTATCAGGGAAAGTTTTCACTATTTGAAATGCCTCACGTAAGTTTTAGATTAATAATCAAAATATTCTGGGGGCAGGGGGAAACAGCTTCCCTTTTCAAAGGACCTTATGATGGTCCTTGGTCTATTTTAGATGTTGACTAGCTTATTGTTATTTATCTTGCTGTAAATAATACAATGAAATAAAAATATTTCCTGTTTCTGTTAAAATAAAAATCTTTCCTGTTTGTGTTTTGTGATTTCTTCATGCCCTGTGAATGATTAGGATCTATTCTTGTCTAAAAGTTGGGATATAAGGGGGGAGCCAGAGGGCTTGGTAATGGGCTTTCCTCATAGGTTTCTAATTTTCATGCGTAGAATGCTCTTGTTGTGGTAGAATAGGAGGCAATGAAGATTGCTTATTTTAGAGTCGCTCTTCATTTGATGAGACTGGAGAAGAACCACAGCTTCATGGCAGAGGAAAGTGTGAGAGGCATGGCCATCCACACCTTGATTTTGACCAATTGGGGGCAGATAACACACTCAATAGACATGTGGTTATTAGGGCTGTGTGAAATTTTGCCAGCAGTTTCGTTTCGATGCTGTTTCAACTCATTTCGAGCTCAAAACAGTGAACTCAAAATGAAGCAGAGCTTTGAAATAGCCTTGAAATGAAACAAGCCAAGTTGAAACATTTTGAAAATTTCAAAACGTTTTGAGTTTCAAAGTTCAAGCTGGGCTTGCCTGCAGAGAAACAGACACTAAGGAGAGGGAGGGGAAAGGGGGAGGAAGGAGTGCTCTCATTATTGACTGTGTAGGTGGCCAGTGACTGTCATTCTTCCCTGAGGTCCCTTCCAATCCCAGTGCTCAGGCAGAGGGATGGAAAAACTGCATAAAAGGCAGCATTGTTTGAACTGCCCTGCTTTCAGCCTTGGTGCCAGTTGAGTGAACTGTGTGTTCCAGTAGTTCAGCATCAGACAACTATGGCTAGCAGCACTGATTTTCTAAAGGATTTCCTATTTGCTAGCAAGAGGGACTTCAGATTCAGAATACCTTTTTCTTTAAGGCTCTTTTATTTTATTATTATATTCATTTATATAATATATTGATTTATTCTTTTGAATTCTATAATTATATTGGATAGGAGTACTATAGAATGTAATTTATATAGGAAGACAAATACATTTATATTTTATTTCTATGCATTTAAAGCTTTGCAGAATACATTATAGAATTTATATAGGGACAAAGCACCTACACGTTTGAACTTATACAGGGACAAAGCACCTACACTTCTGAATTTATACAGGGATAAAGCACGTACACTGCCATGTTAGTCTGAAGTCAGGCAGAGGGCAGGGTAGAGAAGCACTGTATAGGCTAACTAAATCAGAGCACCTGTAAGGTGTATCTCTACTCTGCTTATTATCTAAAATGTTATGAACATGCATGATAACCAACTCTTACCTCCCCTCTCCCCCTTCCACCACTCCAAAAAAAGCCAAACAAAACAACCCTTTTGAAATGTTTACCCTATAATTTGTGAAATTGCTATTCAGGCCTAGAAAAGTATTTTCATGTTCAAATTGCACCAGTATTATTATTATTACTATTGCGCCAGTATTAGCAATGATGTGAATGATTGCTTGGGACACTTCTGGTATGTTGGTAGCAAATCACTGGTGCATAGCATGCAGGATAGGTTTGAACAAGGATACCTTTATGTTTGCACCATTTTGAAAATCTGCCACTGGATCCTTCATGTCTATAGAAAGGGATTCCTCTTTCTGTGATCTCATCAGGAAACCATATTAATAGGCAATATATGTTGGAACCTTGAAAATGATACGAGTGATGTAGTATATTGTTTCAGTAAAGATCATTCTACCCTTAATATCTCTTTGAGCAATCCTGTCAAAGATTTTTGGGGGATGGTCATAAGTAGCACAATGCTGAGAGCCTCCTCAAAGGTATTTTTCTAAAGAGAAGATATTTTTTGCCTGTACAAGTAAGGAAAATCACATATTCACAGATATGCTGGTTTCTGGATATCTGACAATGCAAAATATTCATAACCTCATCTGAATAATTTGTGTTTGCAGCTAATTTGCACTGCTTGGAGTGTAACCGGGAATTTTGCTGATTGTGAATCCTGAGCAGATCATCAAGTCTGATCCCCTGCCCTGGGCAGGAATGAATACTGAGGTCATATGACCCCTGGTAAGTTTAAGCTCATATGACCCCAGCTAGGTAATTATCAAGCCTCCTTTTAAAGACCCCTAAGGTAGGAGCCAGCACCACTTCCCTTGGAAGCTGGTTCCAGATCCTGGCTGCCCTGACTGTGAAGTAGTGCCTCCTGATGTCTAGCCTGAACCTACTCTCAATAAACTTGTGGCCGTTATTTCTTGTTACTCCAGGAGGTGCTCGGGGGGACAGGGTCTCACCCATTCCCCTCTAGTCCCCCCTGGTAAGTTTATAGACAGCCACTAGATCCCCTCTCAGCCTTCTCTTCTGAAGGCTGAACCGGTTCAGGTCCCATAGCCTCTCCTCGTAGGGTCTGCCCTGCTGCCCCCTGATCATGCAAATGGCCCTCCTCTGGACCCTCTCGATATTGACCACATCCCTCCTGAAGTGTGGTGCCCAGAACTGGATGCAGTACTCCAACTGTGGCCTGACCAGTGTCGCATAGAGGGGGAGGATCACCTCCTTGGACCTGCTCATGATGCATCTGTGGATACATGACAAGGTGCAGACCTGTAACCTGTCCAGGTCCAGTTGTATTCTGTCCATCCCTTCTAGCATGCCCACCTTACCCCAAATCTTGAAATATATAAATATTGAATTTATATAGAAAGGGAGAAACATTTATATTTTATTTCTATACATTTATACCTTGCGGCATAGACTATACACCTTACAGAATTTATATAGGAATGCGGATACATTTATACTTTGCAGCATAGAAGACTACACACCTTAAAGAATTTATATAGGAATGCGGATACATTTATACCTCAGGGCATAGACTACACACCTTAGAGAATTTATATAGGAACACAGATACATTAAATATTTGTATAAAAGCAAGATGCTATGAAACACACCATGAAGTGTGGTGGAAAGGCAGCTGGCAAGCCTTCACAGAGGGGTGGAAGATGGGGTAGAGGGAGAGGTGTAAGTCCCCCCGCCTCCAAACTGATACGTAGCCTCTTTCCTACAACTAGCAGGGATGAGGCTTCCAGAAGCAGCAAGGAGAGGGGAGCAGTGTCAGTGACACTACCTGTGCCTGAGTCTGCATCCCCTCCAAGACCCTGAGTTCTGGTGATGCCCTCCTTAGAAAGGTTATCTCTGTAGTGAGGGAACTTCAAAGCCAAATGGAGAGCTTCCAGGGGATCAACGTTCCTGGCTGGGGCAAGCCACTATCACCAGATGTTCAAGTACTAGTGAGGCGGCTGAAGGAGGGCATCAGGAAAAGGCTTGATTCCTTGTGCTCCACTTGGGGCCACATATTGGCTGCCATGTGTGACCCAAGAGTGAATGGCAGCATATGCAGGAGACAAATACTGAATCAGTGGTTGGAGGTGCTGGTGAAGAGAGTCAGGGAGGCAGAATGGCAGAAGTGGGGGGATGTGGAAGAGGAGGATCCATTGACCCATGCTAGCATGCCATCCACCAGTCAGTCTCCTCCTCCACCACAGGCACTGCCAATGTGGACCAAGAGCATGGCTTCCATGATGGGGTGCAGAGGCACCAGACCCCACCATCAGGCAGGTAGCACTCAGGCCTTGGTGGCTGCCTATCTTGTTGAGGATGTGCATCCACTGCTGTGTGACTCCTTGGCCTACTGGGCAAGCCACAGCCAAATATGGCCCAATCTGGTCATGGTTGCCTATGAACACCTGTCCTGTCCACTGACCAGTGTTCCAAGCGAGAGAGTGTTCAGGATCCCCACTGCACCTGCTTGGATGCTGGTTTGGTGGAGCAGCTGGTGTTCCTCAAGGTGAACCTCCTGCTGCTGGGGTTCCCCAAGCTCCAGGTGCAGTGGGAGTGAATGCCACCCTCCTCACTCCATCTACACCTATTTTGTTTTTTCATTTTTTAAAAGCCATTTAATGCCTCACTCTCAGAGATGGAGGTGGCAGTCATGGCATCACCAGTCAGCAGGGGAAGAACATGTCCCTGTTGAGATTCCATGCCAGGATGAACTTGGACATATGGGATGGAGCTATAGGGAAGGAGGAGACCCCAGGTCCTGGGCATGACCATTAAAACTACACTCTGCCAGGGTCAGGGAAGCCTGATTGGACTGCCGGTGGCATGGCAGCCCCAGGAAATGCCAGGGCTGAGGATCCCCCTGGTGGAAGGTGGGTAGGAGGCACCATAATCTCCAGCTACCACACTCATGCACACAGACCTGGCTGGGGAAAGCCCATACCTGTCATGTCTTTGACAGGCCTAAGGCTTGCTGGTTGCAGTGGAATTGTGAAGCTCCAGGTGAGCTCAGTTTATCTGCCTGGGATGCCAACTTTCAGGTTGAAAAACCCTTTGTTAGGCCGAGGAAGCACCCGCAGTTTGTGTGTGTGTGTGTGTGTGTGTGTGTGTGTGTGTGCACATGCGCACGCTCTTCTGGGGTGAAAAGTGATTTGTACATTCCCTTTCAGGATCAGGCCTGAAAGACTGGAGACAGAATTATTTTTTTGTGAGAAATGTGCCCCCACAGGTAGTTGGGTATTCTTGTCTGTGGTAGATTCTGGTGTGCAGTTTGTGGGGGGTACTGGAGATTGTTGGCAGGTTTTGTGTTTTGAGCTGTAGGAAGTTGGCTTCTGGTGATGAGGCTAGGTTAGCAAGGTTCAGGGCTTGTTTGAATTTAGAAACCACTTTCCACGTATGAGTCTATGAACTACACTTCATCGACCTCCTAGGTACAGAAACTCATGGAATCAATATAGCCATTGGAATTCTGACACACTGCAACCTGCTGGACATCTGATTCCCCAGGTACCTCTCCACTTTTACCTGCTCTGCTACGTACTCCTTCTCCCCTTCCTCCCCAGCCTGTCCCTCACCCCCTGACACCTCCATTTCCATTTTCACTGACTGGCTTTCTTGTCTGCATTGCATGCCAGCCTCTGGCTTCTTTACTATTCCTTCCATCCAGGAACAGCACACACACCAACTGCAGGTGCTTCTTTAGCCTGACAAAGGGTTTTTCAACACGAAAGCTTCCTAAGATATATTTCTGTAACTAATTATTCAGCTGGTCTGCTAAAACGTACTAGATTAGATTGACCCAAAGGAAAGGACCTTATCTGCCAGTGTCATGTCCTTAGACCAACACCCCAACCACCTGACTGGAAGGATGCAGGGCCCTGGGCACATCTAAGTCCCAGGGCTGGGGCTGGCATGGAGAGTTCTCTGGCAGCTGCTGGAGGAGAAGCTTCTGTGGGAAAGGAAAGAAAGGCTCTAGTCTGTGACAGTTTGGCTGTCTGAGATGCTGCTGGTGCTACTGTGCTGCTTACTAATTTATTACCTGTTGTCATTTAAAGTAGTGGACTAGGATGAGGCTGTAAGGGAAGAGGAGGCCTCATTGGGGCACACTACTGTGTTGTGTAGAGTCCCCAGTGCCAGTGAGGGTGCGCCTTAACACACACACAAAGTCACACATCATGAGTTTGGCATGTCAGCAGCTTGAGGTGCAGTTTCCTAGAAACCTCTGCACCTATCTTCTCGAAAGATGGCAGACTTTGTGGCCTCAGCAGGGCCTACCATGTCTGCATTTTTCACCCTGCTGCACCTTAACACACACACGGCATGAGTTTTGCTTTCAAGAATTTGAGGTGCAAGTTCCCAGAAATCCCTGCACCTATCTCCTTGAAGCTTCAGATGGGGCTACCATCCCTGCAAGTTTCATCCAAATCAGGCAAGAAATGACAATTTATGGGCAGTTTTATGGTTCCCCATTATAGCCTATGGGTAAAACATCGAAATAGTGTCAAAACAGCAAAACAGTTTCAACGAAATGGAACAGCGGTTTTGGAATGAAACAAAGCTCGAAATGAAACAGTGTCCCATTGAAACAGTGAAATGGAAGTCAAAACGGAATAGTGCTGTTTCGCACAGCCCTACTCAATAGCCTTAACTGTTTCAGCATTTCCTCATAAGTCTTATTTCCCAAGCCTCTGGCCTTTTGTTGCTCTCTGCTGTACTTTTTCCAAACTGTCCACATCCTTCTTGAAGTGTGGGACTCAAAACTGGATACAGTTCTCCAGGTCAGGCCTCACCAGTGCGGAATAGAGTGGAAGAATATGTCCCTTGATTTGCAAGTGACACTCCTATTAATATAACCCAGTATATATCCCTTTTGGTCTTTTTTGCAACATGAGCACACAGTTGGTTTATAGATTCATAGATTCATAAACATTAGGGCTGGAAGGGACCTTATAAGATGATCAGATCCATCCCCCTGCCCAAAAGGCAGGAAGTCAGTTAGGGTCAAAGGATCCCAGCAAGATAAGCATCAAAATGTTTCTTAAAAGTGTCCAGAGTAGGTGCTTGTACCACCTCTGGAGGGAGTCTATTACAGGCCTGGGAGGCTTGGACAAGAAAGAAGCTTTTCCTTGTGTCCAGCCTAAAATGGTCTTGCAGGAGTTTGTGACTATTGGACCTTTTCTTCCCTTGGAGTGCTCTGGTGAACAGGCATTCCTCCTGATCCTGATGCACACCCCATATGTACTTACAGGCTGCCACCAAGTCACCTCTGAGCCTGTACTTCTCCAGGCTGAAGAGTCCCATGGCTCACAGCCTCTCTTTATAAGGCCTGTTCTCTTTCCCTCTGATCATGTGTGTGGCTCTCCTCTGGACTCTTTCAAGCTTCTCTACATCCTTCCTGAATTGTGGAGCCCAGAATTGGATGCAGTACTCCAGCTGTGGCCTCACCAAGACTGAGTACAGCGGGAGGATGACATCCTGGGTCTTGCTTGAGATGCATCAGTAGATGTAAGCCAGAGTTTTGTTTGCTTTACTGGCTGCAGTACTGCATTGATGGATTATGTTCATCTTGTGGTCAATCAAGACCCCCAAGTCTCAGTCATGGGTCTAGCAAGTATAACATTGCTGAGCCTATAAGAGTGATGTGTTTTTTTCCCCCCAAGGTGGAGCACCTTGCATCTCTCCATATTGAATACCACCAGGTTTTCATCTGCCTACCTTGCAAGCCTACTGAGGTTGGCCTGGATCACCAGCCTATCCTTAAGTGTGGATACTCTTCCCCAAAGTTTGGTGTCATCAGCAAACTTGGCCAGTCTGCTTCTGATACCAGAGTCCAGATCATTTATAAAGACATTAAAGAGTACAGGTCCAAGAATGGAGCCTTGGGGGCCCCCACTGGTCACTGAGTAGCATGTTGATTCAGTTCCATCAACTACCACTTCCTGGGTCCGATCTCAGAGCCAGTTCCCCAGCCATCAGACTGTCGTGTAGTTGAGGCTGCAGTTTCTCAATTTTTCTATGAGGACAACATGGGACACCAGGTCAAAGGCTTTTTTAAAGTCCAAATATATGATATCAACCTCCTCTCTTCTGTCCAGGTGATACATCACCTAGTCATAGAAGGAAACGAGATTGGTCAGGCAAGATCTGGAACAAACCCATGCTGGCTATCTCTCAGAATGTTTCCTTCATTTAGCCTGATAAGAATGGTTTCTTTAATCATTTTTTCCAAGATCTTTCCAGGTATTGAGGGCAAACTGATTGGCCTGTAGTTTCCTGGATGTTTTTTCCTCCCTTTTGTGCGGGCCAGGGGAGAGCCGAGCCCGTCTTTGAGCACGCGGGCTGTGGCCAGTAGCCCGGGCACGCGGGGTTGGAGAAAACCGCGGGGCGGTTTGGTACTCGCGAGCTAGAATTAGTTATGGAGGCGTAATGGTTGATTGAAAAGGTTGTTTACTTACACCCAAAGATGGTATCGGTGTAGGCTGGACAGGTTTCCAGGCACAGCTCCCGCTTAGATCCTCGCTAGAGGAACATGACAAATTTGATTGCTCCCACGGAGTTGTTTAGGCTCCGCGGGTCCGGTTCGGGGTTTGAAGAGTTCCCTGGAGTTACTTAGGCTCTGTGGGTTCGAAGTTACAGGAAAGGGATACGTCTGGGATTGCGATCGGCAACGGGGAGAGGCTAGAAGCGAAAGGTCCGTAGGTTTGGTTCTATCGCCTCTATTGCCTGCTTAGAGGAGGTGCGTTGGGTCCGCGAGGGTCTGCAGCGCTTGGAGATCTTCACACAGAGTCTCTCTCTCTCTCCCTCCTCCTCTGACTTGGGTGGAAGCTACCCAAGCCTTTTGTACGGCTAGCAAGCCAATAGCTAGCTGCCACGTGTGCCTACATTTGGAATTGGCCAATAATGTGGCGCGAATCGGAATACGAATGGCAGGAACTCCTTTGCAGCGTGTATCACTAGTATGCAAAAGAAATGCACCCTGCAAAGAAGCTGTAATTTGGCGGGAAATCCCCCATTGCACCAGAGTTCTCTGTCGCAGCAGAGAACTCTACCATGCAAAGAAAGCAACAATTGGCGGGAAAATAATTTAGCGGTGCCAAAGCGCACACACAAACAAAAATCACAACTTTGGGTTGTGACACCTTTCTTGAAGATAGGCACCACATTGGCCCTCTTCCAATCTTCAGGGTCTCTGCCTGAGTTCCATGAGTTCTCGACTATCCTTGCCAATGGTTGCGCTATGATGTCTGCCAGTTCCTTTAGCACTCTTGGGCGCATCCACATGAGTACACATGTGCCTCTTGCCCTGCCTCAAACCCCTTTGAGGCTGGGCAACAGGCATGTGTGGGAACAAAAAAATGTTCCCCGCACTGCAAACTTGCAGCGCAGGGAGAAATTTAGAACCCTGGATATCCAGGGGTCTAAAGAAAGTGAAGTCTAAAAAGGGGCAGGGCACAGTCCCTGACCATGCCCTGAGGCAACTGGAAGCTGGGTCCTCCAAAGAGATGCTCTGGCTGCCAGAGCAGCTCTATGGTTGGCCCCTTGCCCTGGTGCTGAAAATCCCCTGTTGCGGGATGTAGCCCTTGTGTGGGGGCTGAACCCTGTGCTGGGGGGCTGAACCCTTTGTGTGGGAGCTGATCCCCTTGTGTAGGGGCTGAACCCCCATTGGGGGGCCATAGCCCTTGTGTGGGGGCCAGGCTGCGTGTTTCAGCACCAGGGCTCTGGTGCCAGTGAGTAATGGGTCAGAGGGGCTGGAGGAGGGGGGAAGGGACTGTGGGGGGGACCCCTGATGGCCCTGCCCACTCCCCCAGCCCCCCTCACCCAACAGCCCCCCTGAGGACCCTGACCCCTGCTGGGGCTGGCCCCTCTCCCTGCCAGCCCTCCTGAGCCCCCTGACCCCTGCCGGGGACATCCCCTCCCCCTGCCAGCCCCCCTGAGGCCCCTGACTCCTGCCACCACTGGCCCCTCCCCCCGCCAGCCCCACCAAGCACCCTGAACTCTGCCCTGTCCAGCCCCATCCCCTCAACCCCACCCCGTCCCTGCCCCCCACCCCATACTTTAAAAAAAAACAAAAAACCCCGGCACTTACCAGCAATTGAAGCTGCCATGTGGCTGATTAGGGCCCCACCCGCACAGTGCAGGGCAGGCTGACTGCCCCAGCAGACCCAGCCCAGGCCCTCCTGCCCCTCCACTGTCCTGTGCTGCCTGGGGGGCTCTGCCGGGAGACCCTGGAGCCTCCCAACCCCTGCTTCTCAGGTAAGCAGAGGTCCTTTTTTCCCATTTTTTCCCATTTTTTCTGTTCTTTTTCTGGGTTTTTTTTTAAGTGATGGTGCCTGGGGTTGTGGGGGTAGCCTGGAGGGCCTGGGGGTTCAAGTTGAGGGGTGGGGCTGGGTGGAGCAGCCATTGGGGGGGCTGCAGCAGCTGGTGGGGGATGGAGCCAGGTGGGGCAGCAATGGGGGCCTGGGGTGGAGCATGTGGGCCTTGCAGGGAGGGTGGCCATACCCCTTGTGTGGGGGATGAACCCCCTGTTGGGGAGCTGTACCCCTTGTGAGAGTGCCGAACCCTCTGTTTGGGGTCTGAACCCCTTTTGGGGGGGCTGAACTCCCTTTTGGGGGGAAACCCTTTGTTTGGGGGATGAACCCCCTGTCGGGGGGCTGAATCCCCTGTTGGGGGATGTAGCCCTTGTGTAGGGGCTGAACCCTGAGTTGGGGGGCTGAACCCCTTGTGTGGGGGCTTCACCCCTTGTGTAGAGGCTGAACCCCCATTGGGGGCTGTAGCCCTTGTATGGGTGACCAACCCCTTGTGTGGGGGCCATCACCCTGTGGGAGGGCAGCAAAATATGTATTCATGAATTCATGAAACCTGTATTTAGAGTTCACTTTGTTATTATGACAAGAAACTTGCTTTAACACTGTAGATATATCAATAAAACATTGTCCAACTGATCGCTGTCTCTGTCTCACTCTCTTTCTCTTTATAGTGGTCTTTTGTTTTACTTGTGGAGGAACATGGATTTTGGGGTATTTTACAGAGTGATTTGGGGATTTTTTTATCAGGGATTTTTCAGTTTTCCAATAGGGAACACCAGAATTCCTGCCAGGGAGGCCAGTGGCAGGACCCTGCTTGCTCAGAGCTGGTACCTTGGACCCATCTGGCTGTGGCTGACCTCCTGGCCAAATGGGGCCAGGAGGACATGCTTTGACAGTTCAAAGCAGGCCACCACACCCGGAACATCTTTTGGGTGATAGCTGCCCAGATGGCCGGGCAGGAGGCACAAATGGCAGTAGTGCCGCACAAAGGCCAATCCTGCAACCACAGTCCACTGGTAGCTGGCCCAGAGGGGCAGATGCCTCTACTGGCTCTGCAGTCCCCATCCAATTCTGGCAGGTGCACAGCAGGTCACAGCCAGGCAGCAGCCCCCACTTACAGACTGCTGCAGTGGGTAGAGGGTGCAGGGAACTCTCAGGGCTTCTTCAGCAGTCCAGTTGGTACAAGGGGTAGTATCCACAGGTACCAATTGGCTGGGCCCCAGAATTTCCTGAGAACTAGTAGCCCTGAGCTACTTGGCAGGGCAGCTTTTTATACTGCTGGGGACAGTGCAGGTGCTGGCCCCGGGCTCTAGGTCCCCCTGGCTGAAAATCCGGGAGGAGCCAGGCAGGGTTATTTTGTCCTGAGTGGCACAATTTGCTCTACAACAAAGTGCATGTCCGAGCACGTGCGCTGAGGCAAAAAGCCCCGGCTCAAATTTGCACCGCTTCTATTTGAGATGCTGCAAGCACATATGCTTGCATGTATGGATGCGCACCTTGGATACAATCTATCTTGTTACCAAATTTGCCCATTACTTTGGGGTGTGCTCATTTATTAAAGGATAGTTTCTAGGGTCTTGGTGATTCTGTCAATGTGCTGCTTGTGTTACTATACGGAGCTGTATCTCCCTTCTGCAAGCCCTCACCCCCAGTGGAGCTATCTTGCAGGACTCAATCTCAATGGGACTGGGTTCCTCCAGTCACCAAATCAGTCATACACACAAACACACACAAATTAACGTGACATGCCTGACCTGGCCGGGCTGATCAGCATGGACAGGCTGACACCCTCATATGCCAAGAATCAGTTCATAAGAGCAACAATAAAATGCAGTCAGACACAAGCACACAGTTAAACAGAATCCCTCTGAATCCGGCTGGGTGTCCAGCTGACACCCTCATGGGCCAGAATTCAGTTCATAAGGGCACGTCTGAGTCAAACTGGGTCAATCAGCCTGTACAAGCTGATCCCCTTATGTGTTTCAAACTCAGCACATCCCAATCTTTGGCCTCCTGATGAGCAGACCCCACAATAATTTAGGCTTCACAGGGATCTTTAGCATAGGTAAAAGAAGTGTTGCTGCAGAGCACAGGAGGAAAAAGAAGCAGAGAAGGAAAAATATACCCAATTACTACCAGTTTGACCATAAAAGTTATTTATTGCTAAGCATATGAAATATATAATGGTACTAGTAGTAATAGACATGCAGAAGAAAAACAAACACAAACAATGACAATACTACCCTGGTTTCACTAAGTATGTGGGGAAACTTAGCTCAAGCTTAACTAATACAGTTCAGGTTCAGAAGTTTATGCCTAGACAGAAGAGAGAGAACACTGGGGTCTCACCTAGTCCACGGTACTCAGGCTGCAAAGTTGACAGGCACAGTCCGTAGCACAATCCTTGAAGAGAGAGACGATCTGTTCTTCCAGCGTCCCAAGAATGACAGGGGATGGTGTCAGCACAGGAGTTTTCTTCTTCTTTCCTTTTCTCCCTCTTTCCTCCTGCTTCTTCTTTTTCTTTCTTTCTCTTCTTTAAGCATACACACTTACAGATTTTTATACCCTCAGTTCAGCTGCTTCGAAGCACCCTCAGTAGTGTAAATCATTGTCTTTTCTATTGACAAGGGGTTATCTGGTTCGGACCATCTCAGGAAACTGATTGATATTCAGGAAACACTTAAGATTAGGGAGTAACCCAAATACTTGGGAGCCAGCTTGAGATTCCTATGGATGGCAGATATACTGATGGGATATCTCATGGTTTCTTCAGGAACAATAGATAGCCTGCAGCATCAGGATTTGGGATTTTTACTTGTTGTGCACAAGCCTCAGCTTAGCATGACTTTTCCAGATTTAAAGCAATTATTGGGGTGCTCATAACCTTTTGTGGAGAGGACTTCCACCAGTCGTCTTGGGAAAGATATGATTAGGGCTCCAGCAGGCTGGATGCTGTGATGAACCCTTAACCATTGTTCAAATGTTGCCCATACCCCCTCTGACTCGGTCTCTTGCCTCAGCATTCCCTAACCCGGCAACCGAGTTTTAGTCAATCAAGTTTAAATAGGCCTCCCATAGTGGGACTGGGGAATGTACGGCCCAAGATGCCTATTAAACTTAGAGCTGTGTGTGTGTGTCTGGGGGGAGAAAAGTCCTTAGCAAATCCAGATTAGAACTGGTCTGATAAATGCTGAGTTGGGTGTGTGTGAACATGGGTTGATTAACATTGGAAGCACAGATTCCCCATCATGCAGCGCTCTCCTGCTTCTCTGATCCCAGAATTCACTGCAATCTGTGCTTCAGGCTTTCTGTTTTCCATCTCTCATGTAAATGAATGGTCATCTGGTTCCATCTCGGATGTAAATGAGACCTAGGGCAGTTGTTCACTCTTATCACCCTTATCTAGAGAGTTTTAGGTGCGTCTTTCACTGCATCTTAATCAGTTTTGTTTAGGTAGAGGAGGGGAGGGAGGGGGGGTGAGTCCTTTGTGAGTCAGACAGACTGCATCCTGTGCCAGAGTTGCCCAAAAATACAGAGCTGAGGCGTAACAATCTGGACCAGCTGATTTGTGGGTACCCAGCTTCTCCAGGTGCTGTCTCACAAGATCTACAACAATGGTGGGCATATATTCATCCTCACCCTGGTCATCCCACATTATGTTAGGCAGGGAGGTCACTTTGGGCTGGTGAAAAACTGATGCAAAGTAATCATTAAGCAGATTGGTTTTCTCCTGGGTGTTGGTTGTCAGCTGCCCCAATTGGTTTAGCAGGGGTCCAATGTTGCTCTTGTTTTTCTTCCGATTACCCATGTATCTGAAGAAGGACTTTTTATTGTCCTTGATTTGTGTAGTCCGTTTGAGTTTGGTTGCAGCCTTAGCTTTCCTAGTTTGCTCCCTACAGGTGTGGGCCAGTACAGAATACTCCTCCTTAGTGGTGTTTCCTGTCTTCCATCCTTTATAAGCCTCTCTTTTTATATGTAGGAGGTCTGTGAGTTTCCTGTTGAGCCAAGGGGGTTGCTGAGCCCTTTTACAACCTTTTCTACAGGTTGGGATGGACTCTCCTTGAACTTCTAGGATCGCATTCTTAAGGAGCAATCACTCTTCATGAACTCCCCTTCCTGTCAAATCCTGGCCTCTCAGGGCCTCAAGAACAAGCCTCCTAAGCTTATGAAAGTCAGTTTTCCTAAAGTTTAGGACTATTGCATTGCTGGCTGATTTGCCAGAGCTTTGCAATGGATAGTGAAAGTAATCAACTCATGGTCACTGTCATCCAGCTTTCCTTTGATTCTTAGGTTGCTGACTAGATCATGCCCTTTGGCCAGTACCAGGTCCAGCAGTGCCTTACCTCTTGTCAGCCCATAAACTTATTGAAACAGGTAGAGCTCATCCATGCATGTGAGGAAGCTCTGGGACCGATCGGATTTGGCTGAGTGCTCTTCCCATGAGATGTCTAGGTAGTTGAAGTCTCCCATGAAAACCATGCACCAAGAGTGTGCAGCCTCGGCCAGTTTCCTGGTGAATTCATGGTCAAGCTCTTGTTCCTGATTTGGAGGTCTGTAGTAGACTCCTCCCATTGTATCCCCTTCACCACATTCCCCTCATATTCTGACTCAGAGGGTCTCCAGTCATCCTCCTTGGGTGCCAATCTCAGCTTGTAGGGATGTGTAGCTCTCCTTCACATAGACAGCTACACCCCTGCCCCTTTTTTCATCACAATGTCTCCTGTACAGGGTATAGCCATTTATACCCATAGTCCAATCATATGAGGAGTCTTACCAGGTCTCTGTTATCCCTATGAGATCATAGGCATTTTTGTTTAGCAAAAGGACCAGTTCCTCCTGTTTATTCCCCAAACTCCTGATATTAGTGTACAGGCAAATAAGTATGCCGTTGGAGGCCCTCGGCTTCCTTGCACTCATGGAGAAGCTCTGTTCTTGGGCTGAGGAAGGAGTGGGTTCTCTTGCACATCCTAACCTGCTGATTTTGTGGTTGATGCTTGGTGAGCTTGCTCTGGTGGTTGTCCGCCCACCCCTGGTGAGCTTAGTTTAAAGTCCAGTCAAGCAAGTCAGCTATTCAGGCTGAGAAGAGCTTCTTTCCCATTGGAATGAGGTGGAGGCTGTCTCCTCCCAACAGACCACTGCCTCTCTCTCTGAAGTGCAGACCATCGTCGTAGAAGCCAAAGCCTTCATGATGGCACCAGCACCACAGTCTTCTGCTCATTACCTCAATTCATCTCACCCTCCTCAGTCCATGACCTGTTACAGAAAGGATCAAGGAAAAAACCACCTGCACCCCCAACCTCCTGAGTCCCACTCCCAGATCCCTGTAGTCATTCATAACCCAGCTGGGATTGCTCTGAGCCATGTCATTTGTGCCCACATGGATAAGGAATGGTCTGAGGGTTGGATAAGTTTTGGAATCCTTTCGGCCACACCCTGGATACAGGCTCCCAGGAGGCAGCAGACCTCCTGGGCTAAGGGGTTGGGGTGGCAGATCACAAACTCTGTCCCCCTCAGGAAGGAGTCTCCAACATCGACTACTCTGCGTTTCATCTTAGGAAGGGTAGCTGGTTGCATTTCTTCCTCACTTAGAGGAGCTAGAAATTCTGCAGGCTCTACTGGTGCTACAAGGGGTTCACCCCTGTTGCAGAGTGTCCCAGGGCCACAAGACTGGAAGAGGGGGAAGCCATGGTTACAGGCAAACCCCAGTTCAAAATAGAAAGAAAAGAAAGCCCCAACATACCTCTTGTAGGGGCCGGGAGGAGCAAGGAATTGTGCGCCGGGTAACCACCCACGCGGTTCGTTAGCCATGCTCATATCCAGCTGGGGCCGGGTGATGTCGGGAGGAGATGCCACCTGGTGGAAATAAAGAGCAGCCCCGAAGATGCAGGATGCTGGCAGATGACTGGAGAGCCCGCGGGGAACCTCCCAGCTGGGAGCGTGCAGCCGCAGCGGTTGGCAGCTTGTGAGGGAGGAGACAGCTGCAGCTGCAGCGGTGGCATTGGTGAGGATGGCTGCGGTGGAAGAAGTGGCAGGGAATCCCCTACAGTGGCGGGAGCTGCGGGAGCAGCGAAAGCTGCGGGAGCTGTGGGAGCAATGAAAGCTGCAAGAGCAGTGAAAGCTGCAAGAACCACGGGAGCAGCAAGAGCCACGGGAGCTGCGGGAGCAGCAAGAGCCATGGGAGCTGCGGGAGCAGCAAGAGCCGTGGGAGCTATGGGAGCAGCGAGAGCAGCAAAAGCTGCAAGAGCAGCGAGAGCCACAGTAGCGGCAAGAGTAGCAAGAGCCGTGGAAGCAGCAAACACCGTGGGAGCAGTAGGAGCTGCAGGAGAGCTCAGAGTCAAGGAACGGTGGGGAGTAAGGACGCCGGAAGGGAAGCCAGCTGTAGCAATCTGACCTCAGGCGGCAAGGGCTATGACCCCAAATAGAAACAGAGCCTAGAGGAGGAGAGAAGAGTCCCAGTTGGGACAAAAACCCAGGCCTTGACTCAGGGTGCCCAGGCTTAGGGACATTGAGGCACTAGGGGAGCACAGAGTTCCCTCGGGGAGGGCACTCTATCTTCCTTCGGGGGCTCACACCCTTCCTTCCATATGGCTATGCCTCGCTGGCCATGGTGGTGGGTTCATTCACGTTGGGTGTTTTCTGGGAATAAGTGTAAGGATCAAGGCAGGTGCCATGGTCCCTTTCATTGCGTTAAGCTCATAGAGCCCTCAGTGGGGCGAGGGGCGCACGGGGAGCCACCGTCAGTAAACACTGAGGCTTAAGGGCACCGGATAGGTGAGCAGGAAAATGATGGCCTCCTAGCCCTCACAGCTGTGCCCGGTCAGGACACCAGGGCTAGCTGCTGAGGGACCACGTGAAGATCAGGGGAAAACCGGCAGGGGCCAGCTGTAAAAAAGTAGCTTGAATGCCCGTTGCAGAAGGTGGCGTTTGGCCGGGGTGTAGGGAAGGTCAGAGCTCCGTGAGTGCTTGCTGAGGGGTGATGACCCTGGAGGCTCCCTCAAAAGGGACCCCCTCCCCTGAGGATCCATTCAAAGTCATGGCAGGAAAATTAGGGGGCTTCCCTGATGTCAGCCGAGGTGCCCTCTGGGGTCCACATGCAGGCCCTGGGCAAATCAGATCGAACACATGGGCAAAGGTGGCTCGGGAACTCCTAATAGCGCAGAGGCAGGCACAAAGTGGTGCATTCGCTAGGAACATGGAGAACCCTGACTTGGTGGCTTATGCCAATATGCAGCCTGCGGCCATGGCCCCTGCAGATATTCTTGGGCAGAACCTACAGGTTCTTACCCAGATCCTGGATTTGGAACAGCAAATGCTAGACCGTCAGCAAGACTGGCTCCGGCACAGTTTGGTAGTTTTCAAAATGCCTAAGATGACCAGGGACGATGACCTGGAGGCTTATATCAAGGCATTTGAATGCCACGCCCTCATGACCGGACTTGACAAGGGATATTGGGCCAGCCAGTTGGGAGCGCTGGTGGTAGGCAAGGCACAGGCTGCCTACCGAGTCCTTTCGAGACACGACGCCAGAGACTACAAGAGTGTAAAGGCAGCCATCCTATACAGGTTGGAAATCAACCTGGAACATTATCGATGACTGTTCTGCGCAAAGAAAGGACCCGATGAAAGGTGGCCGAGTGTGCTGTTGCAACTGCTGCGGGATCTACTGGACAAATGGGTGAGCCCAGCGGGGCACGATAGAGAAGCCCTGGTGGACCAGATCATCCTTGAGCAGTTCCAAAATGATTTAGAGGAATGGATGCAACGATGGGTGCGCCAGCACACTTTGCATACCTGTGAGGAAGCCCTGAAGTTGGCAGAGGCCTTTACCACCTCAGAGGCCAGCTATCCCAGGGAGGGAAGGAATCTGGGACCCCTTGTGGCAGCACCAAAAGAACCTGATCGCCGCCATCCATCCAGCTGGGGGGCTACCAAGGACACTGTGCACTTTTGGTGCAGGCAGAACGGCCATTAGTCATGGGAATGCCCAAGTCAGCCTACCGAACGCTGGATCCCAGCTGACAGGTCAAGGGTCCAAGTAGAAAGATGGAGGGGTCCCAAGTCCAGCAAGCCGATGGATTGCAGCTATGTGATTGGGGAGGAGGATGTGACCTGGACCCGACCCGTTATCAAGGCCTGGGTGGAAGGACGCCCTGTGCAAGCTACCCTGGACTCGGGATGTGCCCAGTCTATAGTAAGATCCGACTTGGTGCAACCACAAGGCAGGTGGAAGGCCCTCCCCATGAAGGTGGCTTGCCTCCATGGGGAGGCCAAGCAAATTGAGCAGCAATGGATACGCCTCCGCGTGATGGAGCGCCAAGGGGAACTCCTGGGGGGGACAGTGCCCCAGTTAGCTTGTGAAATGCTACTGGTCCAAGACTGGGTGCCATTGTATGACGTCCTAGATAGGGTACGGGACATGGAAATGGCACACAAATAAATCCGGAACCTTGAGGGCTGGCTAGGTGAAGTAGAGGAGAACGAAGAGTTGGCTGATGAGGCGGAGGGCTTAGACCTCAACGACTTTACCAGCTGCTTGCAGTTCCAGGAAGCACAAGAGGAAGATCCGGAACTTGGGACCCTTCAGGAGCAGGCCAGGGGCACCGGAGACGTCCCGACCCCACCACCTGATGGAATTCCCCGCCTTGAGGTAAGGAACCATCTTCTTTACCGCGTACAAGGGGACAGGCGGGATGGGACCGAGGTCACGCAACTGGTGGTGCCTGCCCGGTTCCATCAAATTATTTGGTGATTAGCACACACGAGCCCCCAGGAGGGCATCTGGGATGGGACAAGACCCTTGCAAGTGTGTCTAGGTGATTTTTCTGGCCTGGGATGGGGGAGGAGGTGGCTCGCCAATGTGCAGCTTGCCCCGAATGTCAAAAAACGAGGGCCAAGCACCCTGCACAGGCTTCCCTCCAACCCATGCCCATTATAGACACCCCTTTCTCATGAATAGCCTTAGATGTCATAGGGCCGCTTCTCCGCAGCAGCTCCGGCAACCAATACATATTGGTCATCGTGGATTACGTGACCTGGTACTCGGAGGCCATCCCCTTGTGAGCCGTGACCACCCCACGTATTGCTGAGGAGCTGATAAAATGGATAGCCAGGATGGGGATACCACAAGAAATACTAACCGATCAAGGAAGGAATTTTATGTCAGGGGTCCTGAGAGTAGTGTGCCAGATGCTGTGGATAAAATATCTCCACACCTTGGTCTACCATTCCCAGACCAATGGCTTGGTGGAACACCTAAATGGAATGATAAAATGGATATTACAGTCCTGCATACAAGGGGACCCCTGGAAGTGGGATCTCCTCCTTCCCTTGGTGCTGTTCACCCTCAGGGACATCCCTCAAGACGCCACGAAGTTCTTCCTGTTTGAGCTGGTATTAGGACATTGCCCGAGGGGTCTTTTACAAGTCCTGAGAGAAGAATGGGAGCAGGATGGAGGACCCGCTCGAGAGCCAACCATATACCAACAGGAGTTCCAGCAAAGAATAAGGAGGGCTCATGACCTAGCAAGTGAGAATATGCGAGAAGCCCAGACCCACCTAAAGGAGAAATATGACAGTCACACCAAAGAGAGGATATTTGAACCGGGGCAGAAAGTCCTGGTACTTCTTCCCACTTCCACAAGTAAGCTCCTGACTCAATGGCAGGGGCCATTTGAGATACTCTGGCGAGTTGGGCTGGTGGATTATGGGTACATAGGCCTGGCCATCTTCGGGAAAAGCAAATTTACCATGTAAATCTCCTCCAAGAGTGGTGAGAGCCTGAGGTGTGGGTTGCCTTTTCAGAGACCGATAATGAGGACCTGGGACCCCAGGGGCTAAGAAGGGTAGTCAAACCCTCTAAAGATGGGACCCTGGTCAGGGTTGGGGAAGAATTGTCCCCTTTTCAGAGGCAAGAGGCCCAAGCCCTGATAAAAGAGTTCCGGGAGGTGTTCTGCAAAGAACCCAGATGGGTTTGGGGTGCGTTCCATGCTATAAAGACCCTGCCTGGGGCAATAGTAAGGGAAAGGTGGCAACCCATTCCCCACCACCTCCTAGGAGCCATTCGGTGAGAGATTGATTTAATGTTGGAGCAAGGTGTCATTCGACCATGAAGGAGCCCCTGGAGGAGCCCCCTGGTCCCAGTGCATAAACCAGATGGGTCTCTGAGGCTATGTGTTGATTACAGGTGGCTGAATGCCTTGGTGGTCTTTGACACATTCCCCATGCCCCATGTGGCTGAACTAATAGAGAGGATCAGGAATGCTCAGTATATATCAACCCTAGACCTCGCAAAGGGATACTGGCAAATCCCTGTAGCCAAGGAAGATCGGCCAAAGACTGCATTTGGGACCCTGTGGGGACTCTACGAGTTCATGAAGATGCCCTTTGGGCTACATGGCACAGCCGCGACATTCCAGCGCTTGATGGACTGGATCTTAGCGCCCCATGCCGAATATGCAGCGGCATACATAGATTCATAGATTCATAGATGTTAGGGTCGGAAGGGACCTCAATAGATCATCAAGTCTGACCCCCTGCATAGGCAGGAAAGAGTGCTGGGTCTAGATGACCCCAGCTAGATGCATATCCAACCTGCTCTTGAAGACCCCAGGGTAGGGGAGAGCACCACCTCCCTTGGGAGTCCGTTCCAGACCTTGGCCACTCTAACTGTGAAGAAGTTTTTCCTAATGTCCAGTCTAAATCTGCTGTCTGCTAGCTTGTGGCCATTATTTCTTGTAACCCCTGGGGGCGCCTTGGTGAATAAATACTCACCAATTCCCTTCTGTGCCCCCGTGATGAACTTATAGGCAGCCACAAGGTCACCTCTCAACCTTCTCTTGCGGAGGCTGAACAGGTCCAGGTTCTCTAGTCTCTCCTCGTAGGGCTTGGCCTGCAAGCCCTTAACTATACTAGTGGCCCTTCTCTGGACCCTCTCCAGGTTATCCGCATCCCTCTTGAAGTGCAGTGCCCAGAATTGCATGCAGTACTCCAACTGCAGTTTGACCAGTGCCCGATAGAGGGGAAGTATCACCTCTTTGGATCTATTCGTCATGCATCTGCTGATGCACGATAAAGTCATGCATCTGCTGATGCACGATAAAGATGACATCGTCGTATTCTCACAGACTTGGGCCCAGCATAGAAGAGTCCTCAGGCCATCCTTTCAGAATTGAGGCATGTAGGACTGACAGAAAACCCCTGGAAATGTGCCCTGGCCCAAAAGGAGACAAAATATTTGGGGTTTTTGGTCAGCAGAGGCACTATTAGGCCCTTGACAGACAAGGTGGAAATTATCCGTAACTTTACCTCCCCCCAAAATTGCCGCCAACCTCGGTTGTTCCTAGGGTTAACCAATTATTATCAGCCATTTGTACCTCATTTCTCAGAATTGGCAACATACCTATTGGAGGCTCTTAAAGGGCGAAAGACCGGGGCGATAAGATGGACGGAAGAGATGTCACAAAGTTTTAAGATGTTAAAGCGGGCGCTGTGTGAAGATTTTATAATACACACGCCTTACTTCCGAAAACCTTTTATCTTACAGACCGATGCCTCAGAGACGGCAGTGGGAGCCGTTATGACCCAGGAGGAAGGGGGTAACGAGAGACCTGTTGATTACGCCAGCCACAAGCTGCTACCAGCAGAAATGAGGTAGGCAATAATAGAACGCAAGTGTTTGGCGATCCAGTGGGCGGTGGACCATTTTAGGTATTACCTGATGGGTAGAGAATTTAAGCTGGTGACAGACCACGCTCCCCTAAGATGGCTGAGCACGGCCAAGACAGACAACGCCCGGATTACCCAGTAGGTTTTGGCACTTCAACCATACAAATTCCATATAATAAACTGGCCAGGAAAAACTAATACAGCGGCAGATTTTTTATCTAGGTGTGAAGGCGAGGACCAGACCAGAGACCTAGAAAACCAAACTAAGGGGCTCACCAGCCCACCAGGGATGGCCCGAAAAGGGGACAACAGGGTGCCCCAAGGCATCTTAAGGGGGGGTTGTGTCCCAGGGCCACAAGACTGGAAGAGGTGGAAGCCATGGTTACAGGCAAACCCCAGTTCAAAATAGAAAGAAAAGAAAGCCCCAACATACCTCTCGTAGGGGTTGGGAGGAGCAAGGAAGTGCATGCCGGGAAACAGCCCACGCGGTTTGTTAGCTGCGCTCATATCCAACTGGGGCCGGGTGATGTCAGGAGGGGACGCCACCTGGCGGAAATAAAAAGCAGCCCCGAAGATGCAGGAGGCCGGCAGATGACTGGAGAGCCTGCAGGGAACCACCTGGCCGGGAGCGTGCAGCCGCGGCAGCTGGCAGCTTGTGAGGGAGGAGACAGCTGCAGCGGCGGCTTCGGTGAGGACAGCTGCTGTGGAAGAAACGTCAGGGAATCCCTGAGCTGGAGAAGACCAGCAGGGGGCAGGGACACCAGCAGAGAGGCAGGTAGTAGGGGCAGTGGTGGCTGCTACAGCGGTGGGAGCCGCGGGAGCAGCAAGAGCTGCGGGAGCTGTGGCAGCAACGAAAGCTGCAAGAGCAGCGAAAGCTGCAAGTGCTGCGAGAGCCATGGGAGCAGCAAGAGCCATGGGAGCTGTGGGAGCAGCATGAGCTGCAGGAGCTATGGGAGCAGCGAGAGCTGCGGGAGCTGTGGGAGCAGCAAAAGCTGCAAGAGCAGCGAGAGCCGCAGGAGCAGCGAACACTGTGGGAGCAGTAGGAGCTGCAGGAGAATCTGAGTCAAGGAATGGCGGGGAGTAAGGATGCTGGAAGGGAAGCCAGCTGTAGCAATCTAACCTCAGGCATTGAGGGCTATGACCCCGAATAGAAGCAGAGCCTAGAGGAAGAGAGAAGAGTCTCAGTTGGGGCAAGAACCCGGGCCCTGACTCAGGGTGCCCGGGCCTAGGGACATTGAGGCACTAGGGGAGCACAGAGTTCCCTCAGGGAGGGCTCTCTTTCTTCCTTCGGGTGCTCACAGCCTTCCTTGCATACGGCTACGCCTCACCGATGGCCACAGTGGTGGGTTCATTCACGTTGGGTCACGTCAGGTGTTTTCTGGGAATAAGGGTAAGGCTCAAGGCAGGTGCCATGGTCCCTTTCATTGCGTTAAGCCCACAGAGCCCTCAGCGGAGTGAGGGGCACACGGGGAGCCACCGTCAGTAAACACTGAGGCTAAGGGCACCGGGTAGGTGAGCAGGAAAATGAGGGCCTACTAGCTCTCACGCCTGTGCCTAGTCAGGACACCAGGGCTAGCTGCTGAGCCGGCGGACCACTGAGGGACCTTGCAAAGATCAGGGGAAAACCAGCAGGGGCCAGCTGTAAAAAAGAAGCTTGAATGCCCGTCACAGAAGGTGGCATTTGGCCAAGGTGTAGGGGAGGTTGGAGCCCCGTGAGTGCCTGCCGAGGGGCATGACAACCCTGGAGGCTCTCTCGAAGGGGATCCCTTCCACTGAGGATCCATTTGAAGTCATGGCAGGTGAGTTAGGGGGCTTCCCTGATGTCAGCTGAGGTGCCCTCTTGGGTCCACACGCAGGCCCTGGGCAAATCAGATCGAACGCCTGGGTGAAGGCGGCTTGGGAACGCTTAATAGAGCAGGGGCGGGCACACAGAGATTCAGAAGGGTGGTGACCCTGGTGTAGCAAGCCTTGGGGTTGGAGACAACCTTTGTCCAACTGCCTAGGTAGACAGTGTGTGAGCTTCTCTTGTCAACCCTGGTCCTGGCAGGTGATCTAGCACTTCCCTCTTCTTTCTTTGGGTGAAGGGTCTGGCAGTAGGAGTCAATCTTCTATTCAGCATCTCTGATGGTACGCAGCCACTGCACTGTGGTCTGGAGCTCCGTTATCTGGCATTCCAGAGACTCCAATGTAATATGGAGCAAACCTCACAAGGGGAGGTGGCAATGCTCCTTAGCTCATGAGCTTGGAGTCGTACCAGGCAGTCTCCACAGCTGAGAGCCAGCGGCTCCATCTGAATGGAGGCTGGAACCATGGGTTCCATCTGGGTGGAGACCTCAGAAATACCAGAGGGGAGGCATCCTGCCATAGGGGGGAACTTTGGGGTGTGACGCTTCCCACCTAACACTGCACAGGTAGTAGTCTGGGCTACTGCTGTGCCAACCGTTCCCTTCAGACTCACTGCCTGGAGCCTTGTGCCCCTCCTGCTCACCCTCCTGCATGAACTTCCACACTAACTCATGTGCCGGGCCCAGAGTGTGCCTGTTTGCACATTCTGTTCATGAGGCTCTGGTCGCATGACTCCCTGCGGGGCTGGGCAAAGTAGGAGCCGGGGGAGAGGGCATGACCCTTTTTGGTTCCTCTCAGCTGCCCTGCAGCTGAACTAACTCCCACCCATCACAGGCCTCACCTACCTGCTGGCTGCATTGGAGATTGGGGTCGGGGTCTGCTGGCATCCTGTTGGGGGTCCTGGGGGTCATGGGGGCACAGCAGGCTTCTGCCCATGCATGTTGCTCTGAAGCTGGGGCCAAACCATGGATTTTGCCATTGGCTTATGGTCATATTCATATTCAGCTTATGGTCTGAATAACCCATAGGTCAGTAGCCTCCAACTTTTCAAAGTACCAGATCACTTTTTGAATTGAAGAGTAATCCAGGATCTACAGCATTCCCTCCCCCCCCTCCCCCCCCCCCCAGCCCAGCAAGTCAGTGTGTGGGGGAGAGAAGGGGCAGGGGAAGGCACAGATAGAGACCCCCATGATGAGGGAGGCAGAGGCAGAGGCAGAGGCAGGGGTGATTGGGGCCCTGGCCAGGCTGGGTGGTGGGAGGATCAGAGATGGGGCAGCTCATCCAGGCATGCAGGGGGGCTCCCTCTACTGCACACATCCGTGCTGAGGCCCAGGGGGCACATGCCTCCCAATCTATGCATGAGGCAGAGGCAGCTGTCACTGTGCACTGGGCTTTGCACCCAAAGCCCCACTGCAGCTGCCCTGGGAGTGGTGCAATGCCATATGTGTCCCGCCACCAGGCAGGCAGGGGGCGCGGCCCCCCCCAGGCCTCCTCTGGGGTGTGTGCAGCAGCGGGAGCCCCCCACCCCCCCCATGCACCTGGATGAGCCACCTGGGCTCTGATGCTCTAACCACCTGGCCCCACCCACCCAGCGGCAGGGAGTGTGTCAGGGCATGGAGGGGGATCATTCCATTCACCCCATCTGGCTTCAGCAGCAGGGGGTACCACTCAGCCCAGCAGCGGGACCCATGTGGTGTCACACTGCTCCTGGAGTTGCTGCAGCTCTGTATCTCAGCCTGGGGTGGGGGGAGGGGGGGTAAGCATGTGTGCGCTTAGCACCCCCAGACTGAGATCAACTGTCAGAGGCTCCTTGATCGACCAGTCAATCATGATTGACTGGTGGCTACTACCCTATGTCCTTCTCTGCAGTATTGCCACCTAGCCAGTCATTCCCCAGTGTGTGTTTGTGCAGTTATCCTAACCCAAATGCAGGACTTTGTACTTGTTGTATTTCATGATTGTTTGGAGACCATTTTTCCAGTCTATTTTTCCAGTCTATACTTCCAGACCATTTTTGCAGTCACGTTGGATGCTAGCCCTACCCTCCAGAGTGTCTGAAAGTCTACTGATATAATCCACAAATTTGCTAAATCTGCACTTAATCTCATCATCCAAGTCATTAATGAAGATGCTAAACAATACCAGACCCAAGACAGACCCTTGGGGATACCTCGTTCAATATCTCCTGCTACCTAAACATTGAGCTATTGATGATCCAACTTGTTGAGCATGATGATCCAACCAGTTATATATCCATGTTACAGTACTTTCTTCTTTACCTTGTTAATGACAGTGTCTTGGGACACTGTCAAAAGCCTTGCTAAAGTCAAAGTATATCATATTCATTGCTCTTTCCATATCCACACAACCTGTCACCTTATTATAGAAGGAAATCAGGTTGGTCAGGCATGACCTACTCTTGGTGAATCCATGCTGGCTGTTCCTGATTACTTTGTTCTTCTCCAGGTGTTTCACAATAGCTTCCTTGAGGACCTGCTCCATGATCTTTCCAGATATGGTGGTCACACTCTTCTAAAGTTTTGCTTTTGTCTTCATCAGTTATTATGCCTATGCCCCTGCTGCAATGCAATAGCTATATGTGGTTGCTTACAGACCATATTAAAGAGCAATTCCAAGTTCAGAAAGGTTTACAATTTAGTTAAGACATAAGACAGCATGGGAATGATCGTAAATCAAGGAGGTGATTGTGGGGAGAACTGATGGTGGCTCATATGTCTTCAATTATATTTTGTAAGGACATAGTGATACAAACAGATCAGAAGCAATGTATAATTGAGAACTGCTGGCATATGAGAGGTGGTCATTTGAATTTTGGAGACCCAGCAGTTTTAAGAACAGACTGAATAAAACAGTAAGTTGAAAAGAAATCTAGTGAGGATTGAGTCCCCCAAAATGTCCAATGGTAAAGAAGTGTGTTCACATCTCCCAAGATTTCAAATGTGTCTATAGTTATATAATACTGATCCTGGATTTAGACGTAAAGCTAAAGTTCTCTGTGTAGGCTGGCTTTGGACTCCTTTTGGTGGTAGGGAATCAAGCACATTGTAGTACTAAAACCTGAAGTAGTGAGCAGGCTGAGAAGTGTATAGCCCCTATAGTAGTCATGACAGTCGTAAGCTGGGACCAAGTCCTGGGAAAGAAGAGACTATAAAAAGCCCATTCCTTTTCCACAACTGAAGAGAGCTAGAGAGAAGCAAGTTGTGCGCTCCTGGATGTTCTGGACAAGTAAAGCCAATGTGTTCTTATTTCCTGTGACTTAAAAACAATATGCAGATATTAAGGCAACTCAAGGGCCATCACAACTTTGTAAACACGTTGGTTTTTAGCCAAACTGAAAACACCCATGGCTCTCAGCAGGGGAACTTTGATTTTTTTTTATCTGTTCACAAGTTCTCTCTTTTGGTCTGGCCTGCGTATGTAAAAGTGGGACTTTACATAGTGATCAAATATGCTTACTGTTTATTAGTTGTTTCAACTAAATTTCAGTACTTTACCTATTGGGATGATCTTGAGGATAAGGCAGTGGAATGGAAAGCTGGTATTCTAATCTTAGCGCTGCCACAGGTTTTTTGGGTAAGACTGGGTACATCTCTTATGCTTCAGTCTCAGTGAGGCCAATCCTTGATATAGTGTCACAAATTTTGCAGTATTTGGTGTCTTCCTTAAGGCCCTGACCACTGACGTTAAGTGAAAGCTGCAGAATCTTTGTTTTCATTTTAAAAACTAGTAAGTTTCTAGCCCTTGTGCGTGTGAAGAAGCACATGAAAATATGACCTGATTGCTGCCTTCCAGGCTCAAAAAACAGAAGGTAGAGCCTGTTATTTAAAAACAAATAAAACAAATCCCCCCCCCCCTCCCCCAAATATAGCAGACAAACTACCCTTCCCTGCACAAACACACATTTCACATTTGTTTAAGCTAGATTTACTATGTTTGAATCCTTTTGGCAGGCAATGCCAAACCCTTCTGTATTGTGTAACTGAATATTAGTGCATATCTTTAATTAAAATGACTGGCTAGGTACAGATATGACATGTTTACTGGTAGAAGTGTTTGGAAACTGGTTTATACTCATAACAGAACAGAAGTTTGGTGCACACAGAATGGTTTAAAAATGGCAGAACCTGGTCTAAGATTTGTCCCCCCCACCAAAGGGGAATGGATGTTTTGTTTGCTACTGATCTAAACTATGCCACTTACAGCAAACCGCGTAACTTAGATTGACTTTGCCTCTGGGCTTTTTGAATGTTTGTACCTAGCCTATGAGTCATATGGATAGACTCCCATGAGATGATTGTCAAAACTGGGGCATAGTATGGTATCTTGGCTAAGTTCTCATTTTTATTTTCCTTAATAAATGTGCATAAATTATGCTGAAGTCAGTGGATTTACTTGAGTGAGTAAAGTGAGCAGGGCATCCTGCTCCCCCCACCATGCACTTTTAAATTTTAAAAAAATAATACCTCTTTTAAAATACTTCATTACTTTTCTTATAGTCTCCTAGAAATACTGCCCTTCTGGTCCTAGGAACTTGCTTATATCTGCACTTCTGAATGCATGGTCTGAGTTTCAAAGATATTTAATGACAATTCAGTGCTTCATATCCTTCTTTGTTCTTACACTGATAAAAGCCAAGTAGCTTTATATTGTTGTGTTCTTAAATACAGTGTCCTCTTGATATGGTGATGCAAAGTGCTTCTTAATGTTCTCCATATGTCCTAAAACACGGCAGTACATTAATTTTTTTTTCTTCCGCTTATGGGACTGGGGTAATACTGTATTTCCTGGAAGTATTATAAATTAATACACAAGAACTTTTTAAAGCAATATAAATTCCTCATGAAGAGTCACTTGAGCCCATGGTACAAAATTGTTATTGATCATGCAATAAGATATTAGGCTAATTTAATAAGCCTTTGGCTGAGATGTACTTAATCTGCCAATATTGTTATTTCTCTGCAAGGGGAGATACTGCTGTTTGAATGCATGTGTTCCAGAAGTAGACTGATTTGCAGTCCCCCAGTGTTACCACCTGGACTCTCTAGTGTTCTTCCCCCTCCTCTAAACTAGAGACCTGGAATCTCGCTTACCATTGCTGAAATAAAGATTCATTACTCCTGGAATGACCCCTTTCCACAATATCCACTTAATCAGCAAAGTAGTGCCCTGCGACTGGGTTCACTGACTGCAACAATATTTATTACAAAGACAGACACTGAATAATTGTATATTTACCAACTTCCATTTAACCTCTATGTTTGAGTCTTTCATCCTCACAATTTGACCGACCCTCCATGGAAAGTGAAAAATAATCACAAGGCTGTACTCTCTTGGTATCTCATTAACATCCCACCCCTCTCTTTCCTCATCTACATACTAAGGCTGACTTGACACCAGTTAGGCAATATGTTCATTTTGGGTGATTTTGTTTGTTGAAGAAAAGAAGAACTGCTTTATTTTGTTTTTCCATTAGATTTTTTCCTCCTCTTGGTAAAAAGTAGATAAAAATCATGTAAAATGTTCTCACATACCTCACAGCGGAAGTCTTTGATAGTGCATATTATTGGCTAGCACTGCAGGGTTAATGGAAAAGAAAATGGACCTTTCTGAGACAATATTTCTCTTCAGCCAAAGTTTGTTACATAGGCTACATTTTCTGATCTTCCAAAAGTAGATAATGAGGGGAGGGCTCTTTATTTAAAAAAAAAAATTACTAATGATGGGAGCACCGTAACAATGATGAGGATTTTTTTCCCTGATAAATTGGGAATATGTCAAATATGTATTTTTTAATAATTCAGGCTCTGAATTTTTTGGTTCTGCTCATCCAAATCAAAACTGAATACTTTTTAGGTAACTTAAAAGGTAGCAAGCTAGGTTTATTGCTCTATGCAACCTTTTCCTTCATCTGTGTCTGCCCCAAAAGTGTGGGTTGTAGTTTGTACCATATTCCAGAAAGCAGGGAGGAGTAGAGAACTCGGTGTGGACGTGTCAAGGACTAGTTTGGATTCATCAGAGCCCCTCATCTTGGGTCTAAAGAAGGAAGTCTGGAGAAGTTTGGTGGGAGGCAGGTGAATTAGTGCCACATACCAGCAGGGGGAGGAGAACCTACTTAGTTTCATTGGTGAGCACTTGTAAAAGGGCTTGAGTTTGATTCAGGACCTACATGACAATTTGGCCTGTTTCTTACATTACCACAAAACTGCACCTCTTTCTGAATGTTTCCTTATTATGCAAGGCACCTTGTTCCTTTTGGAAGCCTGAAGTTGTCCAATTCTCTGGCACACCCAGTTCATCCTTGATCTTATACCTCATCAGCCTGACTGGGGCGGATCCAGAAGGGGTGCAGTGGCATCACTGCCCTTTGCCCCTTCCCCTTCTGACCATACTGCTTTAAGTCTTGAAGATGCTAAGCAGTCCCCTGTGGCAGGACGGGCCCTGAGAGCTGTCATGACATCCCTTGTGGGTCACTCTGGTCCTGCTCAGACCCCAGGTTCTCTGTATAATTCCCCCCCTTTCTGTCTTGCTTGCCACACCTTGATGTTCCTCTTATGTTGGGTGGGAGGCTGGTGATGATCTTGGTGGTGCCTAGGAAACTCAGTCTCTGGGCTCCTCTGTCCACTAACAGGATCTGGCTTGTTTTCTGTGAGCAACTCATGCGCCCAGCCAGAAGCAACCATGACCAGCAAGCATAACTCAAAACCGCAACATATTTAAAACTGGTTTTTGCCTCCCAGCCAATCAGGGTTGAGTGTTGGGGCCAACAGGGTCCCTCTGCCAACCAATGGTGGTGGGGGAAGGGGAAACCCCAAGATTAAAGGAGCTGCCATGCAGCATACTTCTGGCATGAATTCCAGTGGTCCCTGCCTATAGCTATGCCCCTGCCTCACAAGCATCACTCAATTATCTTTCACACATCTATACAGGCTCCAGCTCTCTTGGCTTTGGTTCACAGGTTGGCCTCAGCCGGTTCCAGATTCAGGCTTAAACTACTTAAGCTACATCTTAGGGCCTTACAATATGAGGGGACTCTAAATAAGAAAAAAACACCTGATTCAATATCAATTTTTATAATAATCAGTTGGTAAATAAAGGAGATATAGGAAAATTACTCTCTAAATATGGGCATTTTCATTCTAATATGACAAAAATATACATATATATGGCTCCATAGTTATTATTCATATTGAGTTCATAAATTTGTTTTATGTTATATTATATTTTTTTCTTTGTGCCTTTGCTGTTGTATATATGCAAATATAAAGCTTTCACATTTATATTTTCAGTGTCTTTTCTGTGAGAATAACAAAGTACTATTTTTATTTTATGGGGCCTCTTAAGATGGATATAGCTTAGGCCCTCAGCATGTCATAATCTGGCACTGGCCTCAGCCTTTATTTTTCTTGGGGCTCAGGCTCTGGCTCCCTTGGTTGCTGCATGTCTCAGTCTCTTCCTTTTCCTCTCTTGGCAGGGCCAGACCTGGAGTGCTTCTCTGGTATCCTTGCATGCTCTCCTAACCACCGCTACAGGCACTATTGGGTCCTCCAGTATTTACTGTCTCTACCACAGCAAACACAAGACACCACCCATTTGGGCACTCACAAAACAAAGACTAAGCTGAACTCAAAGTCAAACCCACCCTGGGCAAACTTAAAACAAAAAGGAGGTTTCTTTCCTGCTTGCCAGGGCTCCTCTTACTGCCACTCCAGGCTCTCCAGTGGTGTGACTGGGAGGTCTACATCCTTCCCCTGCCAGGGCTAGAGTGAGCTTGCTGGCCTGAGGGTGAGGCTCTTATACTAGTATGTCCCTCCCCTTCTGGCCAGTCTGGCCTATTATGCACTACGAGCCCAGTGTCCTTTCATTGGTCTGTTCAGCCCTGCTTGGTTTCAGGGTACCTGTAAGGGCTGTTGGGGACTGCTGAAACTCCTCTTCCTGTATTGATTTTTGTCTGGGTTCCCTTCCCTTTGAGCCTGAAGACTCTACTCTTAAAGGGCCCCTGCAGGCTCTGCTTATATCCCAGCCTTCTCCCAGTAACAGGGTAAGGGTTCCCTGTTACATCCCCCACTTCCTTCCCCTCCTTGCTCAAAGGCACATCCCATCCCACCCCTCTCTCTCCCCTTCCTCCTCCCATCTGATTTCTTCCTCCCCTGCCTGTCACGGGTGGTATGTCTGCTTTTCTAGGTGCGAGATCCTGCCCATTCCATCTGGGCTGCATGGGGGCTGCATTGAGCCCAGGACCGTGGTAGCAGACAGATGCGTCACCCCCTCCCTATCTGCTCCCCGCAGGTGTTCCCTGCCAGCCCAGGAGCAGATGTGGGGAAGGGGAATGTGCCTGCCTGTCAGTGCCAGAATCTCAGGTTATCACATCTCCCATGTAGCCTGGCTAGAGTGGGACAAGATCTCCCCTTGCCCTGGCATGGCACAGACACCAGCAACAGCAGGCAATGGAGGGGAAAATGGGAGGGGAATGGATGGAGAGGGGAGGAAAGGGGCTAGGAAGTGCCTCTGAGCACAGTGGGGAAGAGAGGAATGGAGTGCTTACCTATGGAGTGCTTACCTTTCCCGGAACTTAAGTCCTCAACTGTAGCTGCTGCAGTACTGTCTACCCACCCCAGTGGGGTGGAGCAGGAGAAGGAAGCTGGGAGAAGTGGTGCTTCTATCCCTACAACCCCAGTTGCTGCCACTGCACCACCTTTATAAAATTTTGGGCCCATTTTTGAGCCTGACTGGGTGCGTCTACATGTGCATTAACATACTTTAGTTAATGTGCACTAAATCTAGTACCTCTGGGTGCCTATATATGAGCAAGGGGGCTGCTCCAACATGCTTTAATTCCAGTGTGTCAGAGAAGACTTGATTAATTGAGCATGGCATGGCAATTACCATGCTCTAGCAGCCTCCTGCACCTCATAGATCAGCATCCCCATACTTTAAAATGGTGGCGGGGGATTTTATCTAAAGCTCATTTGACAACTCTAGATAAAGTACCCCTGTCACCATTTTGAAGTGCGGGGATGCTGATACACAAGATGGTGTGGGCACTTTAATTAGAGTGTCTCTTGGAGCTGCTCTAATTAAGTGCCCCCCACCCCACTTTCAGCGCATATATATAAATGCCCACCATTGTGAGGTACTAGGAAAATGTGCATTAGCCTGTCTTAATATACATTAACTAAAGATTATGGGTATTTTTACATGTCCTCCAGGGGTGGGGGGAGTGGCACTTTAATTAGAGCAGCTCCAAGATTTGCTCTAATTAAAGCCCTGCCACATCTCATGTATCAGCATCCCCATGCTTAAAAATGGTAGCAGGGGCACTTGAACTAAAACTTTTTCAATGAGCTTTAGTTCAAGCACCACCTACCACCATTTTTAAGTGCAGGGATGCTGGTATACAATACACAGGAAGCTGCTGGAGTACAGCAATTGCCACACACCAGCAGACTCAATTAATCAAGTCTACTCTGATGCACTGGAATGCTAGCGCATTGGAGCAGCCTCACTTCTCAGGTGTATACACCCTATGGACGTTTAGAGACATGCTCTGGGAGGTGGGGGTGCTCTTTAATTAACAACCCACACTACTTAAATGCGTCCAAGCATCGTGTGTATCAGCATCCTCACACTGAAAAATGGCGGCCGGGCACTTTAAACTAAAAATCATTCAATGAGCTTCAGTTCAAAGTGCCTCGCTGCCATTTCTCAGTGTGGGGACACTGATACATGTGACTTTGGAGGCTGCTGGAGCGCGTTAATTTCCATGTTCCAGCAGACTGAATTAATCAAGTCTGCTCTGATGTGCTGGATTTACAATACATCACAGTAGCCTCACTGCATGTCTATAGGGGCTCTATGGTTTTCAGTGACACTTAATGTGCATTAGCCTGTTTTAATGCACATTAATTAAATAGCATGGTTTTTTTAGTGCTGTTTTAATGCATATTAAAATAGGCTAATGCACATTAAAGTGTATGTGTAGATGCAACCACTGAGTAGCAATGAACAAATATCCTTTCTGAGCCTAGAAGTACTACTTGTTAGGCCTGTGTGAGTCAGCAGCGATCTGATCTGACTTCAGATCCAGTCACTTCAAATGCCAGTGATCTGATCTGGAGCTCCAGAAGGGGTTTCTAATTTGATTCGGCCGAAGCAGCTCTGTAGCTCCAGAGCCGCTTCGGAGATCCAGCCATAGGGAATAATGGGGAACCAATGAAATATCTATAAATTTGTTGTTTTTTGTCTGATTTGGATGAAACTTTCAAGGTGGTAGTCCCTGCTGAGAACATGAAGTCTGCCAAGTTTTGAGAAGATAAGTGCAGGGGTTTGGGGGAAACTGTACCCCAAATTCTTGAAAGCTAAACTCATGTCACGTGTATATGTTACAACCCAGGGGGGTGAAAACTTCAGGGATGGTGACTCTTCATGAGGCCAGAAAGCTTGCCAAGTTTCAAGAAGATAGGTGCAGGGGTTTTGGGAAAACTGTGCCCCAAATTCTTAAAAGCAAAACTCATGTTACATCTATGTGTTACAACACAGGGGTTCAAAACTGCAGAGATGGTAGCTCCTGGTGAGCCCAAAAAGCCTGCCAAGTTTCAAGAAGATCAGTGCAGGGGTTTGGGGGAAACTGTACCTCAAGCTGCGGACGAGCAAAACTCGTGACATGAGTGACCCTGTGTGTGTTAAGGCACAGCAGGGTGAAAGTTGCAGGGATGGTGGCCCCTGCTACAGCCATGAAGCCTGCCAGATGTTAAGGGGATCGTTGCAGGGGGATTCTGGGTCCCTGCACCCCTAGCTGCTGACAGACAAAACTTGTGACATGGGCGCTTGTGCAACTGACTGTCTCTGTCTTGGTGCAGTTGATTGTATTGATTATTTCCTCTCCTTAGTCTCTGCTTTTGTACATGTTAATTGGTGGTAATTAACTGGCTACATTAGCTAGGTACTGTGTATTGAGCTGGTCCCTGAGTGAATCATGATTGTTTGGTAACTGGTAACAGTAGCTTAGCAGCCAGGCCTGCAGTACTGCAGCCCATGCTCCAAGACAAAGACAGTCAGTTGCACAAGCACCCATGTCACGAGTTTTGTCTGTCAGTAGCTAGAGGTGCAGGGCCCCAGAACCCCCTCTGCACTGATCTCCTCAACAGCTGGTAGGCTTCATGGCCACAGCAGGGGCCACTACCTCTGCAGCTTTCACCCTGCTGCGCCTTACCACACACAGTGTCATCCATGTCATGAGTTTTGCTTGTCTGCAGCTAGAGGTACAGGGCCCCAGAACCCCTGCACCAATCTCTGCGACAGCTGGCAGGCTTTGTGGCTGCAGCAGGGGCTAGCAGGCCTGCAGCCTTCACTCTGCTGCACCTTAACACACACAGTGTCATACATATCATGAGTTTTGCTTGTCCGCAGCTTGAGATGCAGTTCCCCCCAAACCACTGCACTTATCTTCTTGAAACTTGGCAGACTTTGTGGCCTCACCAGGGGCTACTATGTCTGCAGTTTTCACCGCACTGTGGTGTAACACTTAGACGTGACATGAGTTTTGCTTTCAAGAATTTGGGGTGCAGTTCCCCCCAAACCCCTACACTGATATTCTTGAAACTTGGCAGGCTTTGTGGCCTCAGCCAGACACCATCCCTGTAGTTTTCATCTCCCTGTGATGTAACACGTGACATCAGTTTTGCTTTCAAGAATTTGGGGTACAATTGTCCCTGAACCCCTGCACCGATCTTGAAAATTGGCAAGCTTTATGCTCTCATCAGGGACTACAATTTCTGCAAATTTCATCCAAATCAGACAAAAACCAGAAAAGTTATAGATATTTAATTGATTCCCCATTATACCCTATGGCCGGAGCTCTGAAGCAGCTCCAAAGCATTTTGGAAGCTCTGAACTGCTCCAGAAAATGTAATGAAGGCAGCATTTCAATCCAGACATTCTCTAGATCGAAAGCTCTGTCTGAAGCCTCACAGAGCCCTACTACTTGTTACTCTTTCCTGAAGTGTGTTGAGCAGTACAAGGCAAGTAGCTCTTGTTATGCTATGAACTGGAAGATACACAATTACAAACATTGGAGATCCACTCAACATTAAACAAAACCAGGTTTATCTCTTCTGAGCAGGTGGCTTAGTGGTTTTACTTATATCATCACCTTAAGTGCACACTTCTGGCATGGTTCACTTGGGAACCTGGAGGGAAGTTGGCAGTCATGGGGTGGCAACCTAGAACCGTCTTAAAAAAGGAAGGTAACATTGTTTGCAGTATTAACTAAAAAAGAATAGAAACATGAGCCAGTCCTTGCTCTCTTTTTTCTACAGAATGAGCAAATGTAACTTTAAAACCTAAATTGCCTTCATTTTAGGTTGAGAGAGAACAAATCTAAAGTTCCCCATGTGAGAGAACAGAATTTATGTCTTGACTACTGTAAGCTGCTTTTGCATAGAATAAAAAATGCTAGCTTTGTCCAGGAGCTTCAGAAGAATTTTAAGTATGCAACAAATAGAAAAGAGCTAGTACAGTTCTGCACTAGGACTGTGTGAAATGCCTGTGTTTCATTTCTGTTCTGGATTCAGCATTTCAATGAGACAGTGATTCGTTTTGGTGTTTCAAATTGATGTTTTGTTTTGGCCAAAGCTATTTCGAGTTTTGATGCTGTTTCAACACTGTTTCGGTGTTTTGGCCATAGGCTATAATGGGGAATGACTAAAATGCCTATAACTTTGTCATTTCATGCCTGATTCTGATGAAAATTGCAGGAATGGTAGCCCCTTCTGGGGGCATGAAGCCTGCCATGTTTCAAGGAGATAGGTTCAGGGGTTTCTGGGAAACTGCAACTCAAGTTGCTGAGAGCAAAACTTGTGATGTGTGACTTTGTTTGTGTGTTAAGGTGGAGCGGAGTGAAAACAGCAGGCATGGTAGCTGCTGCTGAGGCCATGAAGCCTGCTGATGCTCTGGGTAACCTCACTCACTTTGGGAACACCCCCCCCCCCCCCCCCCGGCTGCCTGCCTTTTCCCTCTGTTCCAGGGTGGCCTGCCTCTGCTTTGGGGGAATGGGGGCTTTTGAGCAAGAGGGGGACGTCTTTTTGGACATGCTCCCACTGGCGCCAAGCTGAGGAGGAGCAAGGACAAGGGGGTGGTGCCTGCAGAGATGTATCAGCATCCCTGTGGTGCTCATGCATTTCACTTCCCTGCCCCAGCTGGTTTTGGCTTGGCAATGCAGGCAGGTAGCGTATGTGGAATCATCTGACACATCAGAATGAACCCATACCACACTACATCCTAACTTACAGGGTGTGGGTAGGGCTCCTGCCTTATTCCCCTCCTCAGCAGGTAGAGGCACAACAGCAGGAGTAGCTAAGCCAGCTGCACCCACAGCCTCCTCCACAGTCCCTTCTGGGGAAGGGGACCTGGCTCTAGGGGAACTTTGGAGGGTGTGGAGCACAAATGCTGCTTCCTCCTCCTGCTCCAGAATTTCTTGTGCTATCAAGCTGAGGTCCTCTACTTCAAGATTGAGCTTCTTTAAGACTGGGATTGGGAGGCTAATGCTGGGACCTGCAATTGGGTTGGAGGAGACTGTGCTGCTGGTGCTGCTTGTTGTCATGCTGCTGGTGCTGGGGTTTATTATCACATCTGATGTCAGAGGGAGTGCAGCTGCAGGCACTGCTGCAACCTCCTTGCTCCTAGTACCAGCAGAAGCCTCATGGCTGGTTGAAAAGAGGCTGCATCACCTTGGGCGGTGGGGAACTGACACCTCTCCCTCTGCCCCCTCTTACTCCCCTCCCAGACTTGGCAGCACTGGCCTTTCAAGAACACTTCATGTTTTCCTGTGCTGGAAAAGGTGTCTGACTGTGTGTAGTTTGTGTATACATAGGTGTCTGTGTGTGCAATCTATTTAATCTATGCTGTGCTTTCCTGAACAGTGCCCAATGATCACACTGTCAGGAAGATCACACAGATTTCTTTTTCTTCAGTTAAAAAAAATAAAAATTCAAAGGAATGCCTATAGGGAAAAAAAAACCTGATATAGGGATAACAATACTAGTTGTCATGCTCTGAGTAGGCGCCGTGAGTATGGCTCTGCCCCACGGTCAGGGTCCCCCCCAACTCACCTGCCATGACTTGATGGTATATGTAAAGAGGGAGGGGCTTCAGTGGTGTTTTCTTCCCCTCTTGTCCCAGAGACGGGGGTACACACTGGTACGCTGCAGTGTTCCTCAGGGCTCCACCTTGCCTATACCCTGTCCACTCGCCAACCACTCGGGTATTCTGGTCTTCGTCCCAATGATATGTCAACTCCCTTGACAATGGGGTGCTGTGTTGACTACAATAATCCGGTCCAATACCCAGATGAAGATTACACCTAGAGCTTCAGACCCTAGCCTCAGGGCCCTTGCCACCAATGCCAGATATCCTCCCTGTGAGGAGAGCCTTCTTGGATCTCCTTATTTCTGAAGGGCTGGGAACTGCTCATCCCCAGCCTGATGCCAGCCACTGTTCCTGCTTCTCTGCTGCAGGGCTGTGTTTGTGGCACCACTGTTGCCAGCGCATGAAGCCTCTCTCCATCTGGCATGCTCCCAGCTGGCTTCCTCCCCTATGCTGGCTTCTGGCGGAGTTTTTTAATTCCCTATGGTGGCAGCTCCAGGGCCACAGATGGATCTCCTTTCCCTTTTGAGAATGCTGGGGTTTGTCCCTGGCATTTCCAAGGCCTTTGGGGGTTTCTCACTGCCACAGACCTCTCCCCTTAAGCTGCCTTGTGGTGTCTTGGCATCCTGCCATGTATCCTGCGTAGTCTGATGTTGGTTCTGATGCGCTTGTTGCGCTTCCTTGGCTGACTCATCCTGACTGATGTACCTGGAGAGGAAATCTGCCACGAGGTTATCTTTGCCAGGGTGATGTACTACCATGAATTTAAAAGGTTGGAGGGCCAGCACCCAGTGGGTTATGTGGGTGTTCTCTATATGGGTTTTGGTTAGCCACTGGAGTGAGGCATGATCCATGATCACTAGGAATTCTCAGCCCATCAGGCAGTATTTAAAATACTCCACCGCCCAGCGTATGGCAAGGCACTCATTTTCTATTGTAACATACCTGGTTTCTGCTGAGTTAAGCTTACAACTTGCAAAGGCAACTGGGCACTTGTCTTCCCCACATCGTTGTAGCAGGACAGCCCCCAAGGCAATGCTGTCTGTTTGTAAGACAAAAGGGGCAGAGAAGTCTGGGGTATGCACTACCACATCCCAACACATGGCCTCCTTTAAACTCTCAAAGCTTTTTGTCATCTCATCTGTCCATCATGAAACCTTTGAAGCCTTTCCTCTGGGGCATCAGTGAGGGGTGCGGCAAGTTATGTGAAGTGCAGAATAAACCTCCGGTAGTAATTAATGAGCCCTAAGAAGGACTGAAGTTGATGACGGTTGTGTGGCTCCTGAAAGTGGCATATCTCCTCTACTTTATCTATGAGGGGTCAGATCATTCCCTGGCCCAGACTAAATCCCAGATACTTGGTCTTCTTACTGGCCAGTTTACATTTCTTGGGATTGGCCATCGTTCCGGCCATTTTGAGTTCCCCTAGGATGGCCCTCAGGGCACAAAAATGACGTGGCCAGTCTGTGGTAAAGATGATTATGTTGTCAGTGTAAGCAGTGATATAGGCCACATGCAGAGCCAGCAGGGAGTCCATGAGCCTCTGGAAGGTGGCTGCAGCTCCATTAAGCCCAAACTGCATTTGCAAATAGGCTCAAATAGGCCCTAGGGCATTCTGAAGGCTGTTTTGGCACAATCTGAAGGTCTCATTGGAATTTGCCAATATCCTTTGGCCAGGTTGATCGTAGATATATACCTTGCTTCATAGGTTGCCAGTGCATTCAACTTCCAGTAGTCTATGCACAGGCAGAGTGACCTGTTGGGTTTGGCTACCGGTACTGTTGGGCTGCACCGGAGGCTTCGTGAAGGATGGATAATCCATTGCCTCTGCATTTTCTCTATTTCCTGCTGGACCTCTTGTTGCAGTCGGTGAGGTATAGGCCTCCACCGCTCCCTGACTAGAGCACCAGGTGGAGTCCTGATCTCATGTTCTACTTCTTGGACCCGACCCAGGGTCTCTTGGAACACATCCCAGAAGGTTTTTACCATCTCAGTCAGCTCCCACCATTGCTCAGAGTCCAAGTCTTTCCCAAGCTGGACTTGCAGCCCAGGAGTTTCTCTATCACCTAATTCCAGGCAAGGGGGTCCTAACTCTTCCTCCTCCTCATGTTGCACCATCCAGACCTGCGGGGCTTTCCAATCTTTGAGAAGGTTGACATAGTAGATCTGATGTTCCTGGCAGTGTCCAGTTTTGAATACCTCATAATCTACTTGACCTACTTGCCTGGTCACCTTAAAGGGGCCTGCCACATGGTGAGCTGCTTACTCACCAAATCTGGAAGTAAAACTAGTACCATGTTTCCAGGGTGGAATGTCCTGGGCTTCATTCTTTGATCATACTGGGTCTTTTGCTGCTCTTGAGCCGCCTGGAGGTTCTGACAAACAATCCGCTGTGCCTTGTTTATTTGCTCTTGCAGTTCCTGCCGGTACCGCTCCGCCATAATCCCAGGGCCCACTGGCTTCTCCCACTCTTCTCTGACAATCTGTAATAGGCCCCTCGGGTTGTGCCCATATACCAGCTGGAAGGGCGAGAACTGAGTAGACTCTTGCGGAGCATCGCATAGGGCAACTAATAGCAGGGTTAATACCGTGTCCCACCTATGTGGCTCCTCCTGTGCACACCTCCTGAGCATCCTCTTGATGGTCCCGTTGAGTCTCTCCACTAATCCATTAGTCTGGGTGTGATATATGGACGCCTTCAGATGGTTGATGCCCAGGGTGCTACATAGCGCTTTCATTACCCCCAACATAAAATTAGTCCCCTGATCAGTGAGTATTTTGTGGGGAATCCCCATGCATATGATCCACTTTAATAGCTCTTCAGCCACTTGGGTAGCTGTGATGGACCTGACTGGGACTGCTTCCAGGAAATGTGTTGCATAGTTGATCAGGACTAATTCATATTGGTATCCCCCATGAGACTTTGGCAGGGGTCCCATGATATTCAGTGCTACTTGGGAGAAGGTGTCTCAATCACTGGCATAGGCTGCAGGGGGGTCTTCTGAGGCCTTCACTTCTGGGCTCTCTGGCAGTTGGGACATGCTGCTCCCCACCTATCCACATAGTCTTGTAGCTAGGGAAAAAAGAAATCACAAACCAGTCATGCCCTGGTCTTGTTGCACCCTAGATGGCCACCTAGCAGGGTGTCGTGTGCCAGCTGCCAAATTTGCCAGTGGAACAGGGTTGGGACCACCAGCTGACATCTCGCAGCACTACTCTCCTGACCCCTCTGGACCTGATACAGCAGACACCCCATTACATCATAATAGGAGGGGCTCCTAGACATCCCTTTTCCTGGGTCCTTGGTGACTAATCGTTGCAGCTCTGGATCTTCCCGCTGGGCTTGACAGAATTGAACCACACTGGCCACCTGATCCATATCTATGCGGGCCTGATCCTGCTCAATGTGCTGGAAGTACGTTTCCCTTGCCCAGCCCTTGCCTCTCTGTAGTCACTTTCTTTCTTCCTCTGTTGCTCTTACTCGCTCTAGTACCATGTAGATTGGTCATTTCACAGGCCAGTGCCGGGGTAAGGTCAAACCTCAGCTCGCCTTGAAATCCCATTACTCTCAATGGGAGGTAGCAGCTCCAGAAGTGCATTTCATCCCCCAGAATGCAAGTCATAATCAGGGGTCTGGCCTCCCTCACACCCACTTTCAGAGCCAGGTCTGCGTGGAGCAATGATTGTGAACACCCTGTGTCTACAGTGTCTTGTACTGCCCAGTTACTGATCCAGGCTGTCACTGCTGGTTGTTCCCAGCCTTCCTCCTGCAGGGTTGCACTGAACTGCAGTCCATGGGCTTGCTCTGTTCAGTTTCCCTGGGCTTATCTCTAGGAATTGGTGCAGGCACTAACCCATGGCCCAGCTCACTCAGGCCCAGCCCACGCAACTGGTTTGTGATTTCTTTTGGCCCCAGCTACTCCCTAGCAATGTGGCCAGTCTGGCCACAATGATAGCAAATAATGCCCCTCACTGCCCCCTTCTGGGGCCCTATCTTCTCCTCTTCTTGGACGAGTCTCCTTGCTGGGGTACAGATGCCTCTACCATGGCCATGCTTGTTCTTTGAGATAGAGAAAGCCTCAGCCAGGCGAAGTTTACTGTTCTGCAACTGATGTCACCTTACCCATATGTGGGTATCTTTCTCCAGGTCCCAAAGGAATTGTTCCAAAAGAACCTGGTCTATGACCCCATCTCAATCAAATGAGTTCACAGGAAGCCACTTATTCAAGGCATCTCATAGGTACTAGAGTAAGCTATGAGGCCTCTTGACACCTTTTGTCTTTCATGCTCAGAAGGCCTATCTATAGCTTTCAGGTGAAATCTCGAGCCTGTACAGGATAGCTGCCTTCACCGTGTCATATTTACAGGCCTCTTCCCTTGACAACACCTATATGCTGCCTGGGCCTTGTCTACCACTTGAGCCCCCAACCAGTGAGCCCACTGGGAATGGTCCAGCCTGGTCTGTATGGCAGTCCACTTGAATGCCTCTATGTAGGTTTTGGGATCATCATCCTGCCTCATCCTCGGCATCTTGAATAGGGCGGCGTTCTGCTGCATCCATTCTTGCTGGTGGGTGCCCTGCAGCTGCTGTATCTCTACTACTTGGCCAATCGCCTGGGTGGTCTGAGTCAGAAGTTTGGTGTGAGCCACAGCCAGAGGCTGCATGGTTGACTCTACTTGGGTCAGAATCACTGATCCGCTACAGCAAGAGTTGCGTTCCCGGCCAATGTACCACTGTCATGCCCCAAGTAGGTGCTGTGAGTATGGCTCTGTCCCAGGGTTGGGGTCCCCTCCAACTCGTCTGCCATGACCTGATGGTATATGTAAAGAGGGAGGGGGTTCAGTGGTGTTTTCTTCCTCTCTTGTCCTGGACGTGGCAGTACTCACGGGTGCGCCATGGTGTTTCTTGGGACTCCACCTCCCCTACACCCCATCCACTCACCGCTTGGGTATTCTGGTCTTCATCCCAATGATATGTCAACCCCCTTGACAATGGGGTGTGGTGTTGACTATAATAATCCAGTCTGATACCCAAATGAAGATTACACCTAGCACTTCAGACCCTAGCCTCGGGGCCCTCGCCACCAGTGCCAGGTGTCTTCCCCGAGAGGAGCACCTGCTTGGATCTCCTTATTGCTGAGGGGCTGGGAACTGCCCATCCCCAGCCTGGTGCCAGACACTGTTCCTACTCCTCTGCCACGGGGCAGTGTCTGTGGAGGTGCTGTTGCCAGTGGACAGAGCCTTGCTCCATCTGGCATGCTCCAAGCTGGCTTCCTCCCCTCTGCTGGCTTCCAGAGGGATTTTTAAATTCCCCATGGCAGTGGCTCCAGCTGCCATAATCAGCTGGCCACTGCCCCACCCAGGAATCTGCTGCTTGAAGAGCCAGCGAAACACAGGCTCACATGGGTTTTGCTCTGCTCCCACCCGCTCAGGAGGTGAGTTCCCCAGGGTGCAGGTGGCTCTCCTTTCCCTTTTGGGAAAGGGAAAGTGTTTGTTACCGACATCTCTGAGGCCTGTGGGGGTTTCTCACTACCACACTAGTATTGAAGTTAGGCTAGTATAGCTAAGCTGTCAGTGTAAGCTGTATCCTATCCAATCCTGTGCAAGTAGAAGACATGCTCCCTAGCTAGACAGTAGCAGCTAGGAAGCAGTCAGTGCCTTTCAGATGCTGCTCTCTGGCGAGTGACAGGCTAACAAAGGCTGACAGCTTAGGCGCTCACAGGGTTATATGCTGTTTTAAAACTTTTTAGGTCCCTTCCCCAGAGCACTGAGATTGGAAGGGACCTTGGGGACAGTTGGAAGACACTGGCCAGGTACAGGTGTCAGTCTGTTCCCTCCCTGTCCTTACTTTCTCTTTCCCTGTAAGCCCAGCTTCGAAACACCTTCAAAACACTGAAACATCTTTGAAACTTTTCAACTTGTTTTGTTTCATTTCAAACGTTTTGACATGTCTCCTGTTTCATTTCAGATTCAGAGTTTCAAGCATGAAAATGCTAAAGCACTGCTGAAACAAAACAGCAGTCAAAATTTGGCACAGCCCTATTCTGGACATACAGATCCCCACTGTGTTCCTGTTTCAAGGCAACAGAAGTAACATCCAACCCAATGTTTCTGTTCATTATCATCAAAAATAGTTTTGCTGAAATACTTGAATTTATGTCCTTGTCTTCTTTCATGTCAACCCTGAGTATCAAGGTATGTGTGTAATTCAAACATTTCTCCTCCATATGCAACTTGATTTCCCCATTTGATTCATTCACAAAGGCCACAATTGAACATTTCTGTCATCATACATAATTTCCTTGGAAGCAATTGTGGCATCAAAACTAATGAACTGTGGCCTTGCTGAATGAATCAGGTCAGAGAAATAGAGGAAAGTCATGGAGGAGAACAATGTATATTTATACACATGTACCATTGTAATCAACAGTGGCTGGAAAGAAAAAGCACAAGAAATACACAATGGTTTTAATGAGGTTTGTGAGTAGTGGTCCTTTAACCACATTACAGGAGTAATTATTCTTTAAAATTATAACAACTCCAGATTCTCTTAACCCAGCTTGGTGAAAGTGGACAAAAAGAACTCTTTAAAGAGACCTTTAATCAATATTCCTCTTTGACAGCAGGAGCTTGAGCTCTGCCAAGACATTTTTACTATGAAGTCAGCTCAGCATCAAAGTTCTAAATGATGCATAGGATTTCACGGCTAGCTCCTAGGTTTAAATGTTATGACTGATCAGGGACAGAAGAAATGCCTTTTCATTTCACTATGATAGCACAGGAAAGCCTCACATAGTGTGGAAAGAAACTGCCACTTTTTTCTTTTTTTTTTTCTGTTCTTTCTTTCTTTCTTTCTTTCTTTCTTTCTTTCTTTCTTTCTTTCTTTCTTTCTTTCTTTACAGACATCCATCTAAGAAGTTTTTCCCCTACTGTGAAAATAGTTCAGTCTGAGCAATAAAGTGCCCAGTGCAGACTATACAAAAATCAGTTCAGCCTCCACGTTTATTTGCCTGTAAGTACTGTTTTCATAATAAGGGCTGAAAGGCAGCATTTTGTTAAAGGGACAGTAGGGAAGTCCTAAGCGGCTTTATCTCCAGTGGAAGAAATGACAGAAAAGGAGCCCTCATATTGTGCAGTCATTTTAGCATTGAATTTTTGCTAACAAATGCTTTCCTGATTCTGGCCAGATGTTTGGTTGAAACTTGGCCCTTCCCAATGGGAGTAACTAAAACAAACTAAAACAGAAAATACAAGTGCCTTTATTAACATGGTGTAGGTTGCAAACCAAACTGGAGCAGATTACAGCAAAATGTGTCCTCTGATTACAGAGAGGGGGCATGACATATTTTTATAAGTATGTGGTGGGTGCAGATGATGAACACCTACGAAGATGAGGGCTTGTATACTGTAATTCAAGAAAGAATAGCTGGGAATAATGAGATTCAGTGGGACAAAGAGAAATGTAGGTTGACAACCAATAACAGTATTTTTTCTATTTCTGTTGGACTACGTGATCATTTCCTAAGTGAAGTATTAGACACCCTGGGCATGTCCACACATGCAAGCACGTGCATTTGCAGCAGGTCAAATAGAAGCGGTGCAAATTTGAGCTGAGGGTCTTTGCCTCAGAGCACATGCCTGGACATGCACTTTGTTGTGAAGCAAATTGTGCCACTTGGGGCAAAATAACTCTACCTGGCTCCTCCCAGATCTGCAGTCAGGGGGAGCTAGAGCCTGGGGCCAGCACAGGTGCTGGCCCCATCAGTATAAAAACCTGCCCTGGCCAGAAGTGCAGGGCTACTTGCCCTCAGGAGCTTCTGAGGTGGGGCTGATGCCTTGCCCGGCCTCATGGTGCTCCCCACTCCACCACCTGAGCCGGCTGGAGGACACCAGACCAGTCTGCTTTTCTACTGTTGATCACCGCCACCTCTACATGCTCGTGCACTGCACTGTCCATCATTCCACTCTTGCGTCTTGCTCAGACACCAAGTGGTGGGACCTGCTCAGTGAGAGCATGGCTGGGGCACCCCAGTGGCTGAGTCTGTATTCCACCCTCATCCCATGAGCCACTGGGGATCTCAGCTGGCAGACCCTCCATGGAGACTTCACCACCGGTGTGTATGTGGCAAACTTCATGGACACCCTGGTCTCCTGCCTCTTCTGTGGGCAGAGGGAGACCCTGGCGCACATGACCCTTGAGTGTGCCAGGCTGCAGCCCCTTCACCTCCACCTCCAGAGTCTCCTCTTGATGTTCTGGTTGAATTTCACCCCCAACCTTTTTGGTTTTGGTCACCGCATCCATGGCCCCACCAAGTACTTGGACCTCCAAATCAACCTGCTCCTGACCCTGGCCAAGTGGACCCTGTAATTGACCAGGAAGGAGGCTCTGGCTGGGAAGGTGCCCAGAGACTGCAGGGCCACTTTCCTGTCACTTGTCCGTGCATATTTCCAGGCAGAGCACCAGTGGGCAGCGTCCACTGGCTCCTTGGATGCCTGTGAGGACCGATGGGTGCAGCCCGGGAGGCTCTGCTCAGTGTCCCCCTCAGGGGGACTTATTTTCACGTTTTGACTCTTTGACCCACATGGCACTACTATCCTGTTTTTTTCATTAGTTGTCCCAAGTATTTTGTTGTGTCATCCATCCATTGGCCCCATACAATAGGGTCTATTAGTTAGCCACATGGGCCTCAGAACCCATGATAATTGGGTGATACAAATAGTCAGGAGCTTCTGAGGCCCAGCCACTTGGTATCTGGGGACACTAGCCCCCTTTGTCAGCTAGACTGCTGAAGCAGCATCCCAAATTCACTTTTTGAAATCTCCCCAAATCCACATTCTTCCACAATTAGAACAAAAGGTGGTGGTGGTGGGGGGGAAATCGATCAGATGGGCAATGTTTTATTCCTATATTTACGATGTTATAGAAATTTGGAAGCCTCCCGGTGTCTCTAGCATCATAATAAAATAAATCCTAAATATCTATATGTTTTATTGTTTGCTTTTGGTTTCCTTATCACACAGTGTGTGTGTGATGGGGGGGATGTGGGGTTTGCAGGAGGGTGGGGGGATGTGGGTGGCTGTGTGGGTAGTTGTGGAGGGATGTGGGGGGACGTGAGTCAGTGTGTGGTTAGGTGTGAGGGCTGCTTAGGAGGGGTGGGTCCCCTGTATGAACAACGCTTGCCCCCGGCAGCTGGGGGGCACGGCAGTGCTGGCGGGAGCATGACAGCAGCAGTAAGCAGGAAGCTCCCACAGATGCTGCCAGTGCTGTTGGCAGTGGGGGAAGGGGTGGCAAGCGCTGACTGGGGGTCAACAACCCCCCGCCAGATGCCGCTGGCAGTGACAGTAGTGGCCAGCTCCCAAGGCTGGAGATAAGCAGGAGAACAAGCAGGAGGCTGGACACAAGCCCCTGGAAATGAGCTGGATACATTCCCCTGCTCTCTCCCACCTCCTGTTCCTTCTCTGCAACAGCTGGTGAGTTGGGGGGGTGGGGGGGCTGGAAAAGCAAGCATGGAGCTGGGGGAACAAACTGGGGTGGGGGGAATGAACAGGGGGCAGGGGAAATGAATGGGGGATGGGGGAACAAACTGGGGGTGGGGGGAACAAACGGGGAGTTGGGCAAAGGAATGGGGCTGGGCAGGGCCTCCCCAAAGGTTCCCTCTCGCCTCCTCCAGCCCCACAACCCCCTAATTTCCTGGCAGAAGCTGGCTCCAGGTCCTTGTAGAGCAGACAGGGTGCTTCAGGACTGGGGAAAGGGCCAACCACAGAGCTACTCTGGCAAGCTACCAGAGCATCTCTTTGGAGGACCAAGACTCTGGTTACCTATGGCTGGCTGACCCATTTTTTCCCCCCTCAGGTATTGTTTGACCCCTGGATATCCAGTGGTCTAATTTTGCTCCTGCTCTGAAAATTTGCAGTGCGGGGAATTTTTTTTTGTTCCTGCACATGCCTCTTGCAATGTCTCAAAGGGGTTTGACATGCTGCAAGAGGCATGTGTGGGCTCATCTGGACACGCCCCCTGTATCTTAGTGCATAGATAAACTAGCTGTATCCATATAGCACATTCTCTGGTATAGAACACAATTTACATGAGATGATTTAGTGGTTCTTTTCCATCTTTTATTTCTCTGTTGCTCTGGCTCTATAAGAATGCGTGTGGCAGAGTTTTGTTTATGTGTGGGGCCTATGGTAAGAGGGGTGTTAGTTTGAATTACTTAAAGCAGAAAAGATCAATGTTTAAAATCAAACACCTGGGTATGGCCAGGATGACATTTCCTAACAGAAGATTCAGAGTTAAAGGTATATATTTATAAATACTGGGGAAAATGGGACGTGTAGATCTAGCCTTATTTGATATTTATGAAGTGTCAAGGTTTTATTTGGACAGAAATTTGGTAATTATCAACACTACTGCCATCTATTAAGTTTGAAAGTAAATCAATAACAAATTGGAATGCCATTTATTTAGTGACCACTTTGCTGCTGTCGAACGTGCCAGCTGAGTGTAGCAAAACACAGCTCCAGAACAGCTGCACATACCAGATAGGTTGCAGACATTCTGTTCCCATTTCAGTGGCTTGTAGACAAACTATGCTGCAGTACAGGATTCAGGTGGAGGGGTTCTCCAACTGGGCAGATACTATCCATTATGATACATAAAGCTCAGTTGTTGTCCCTACTGGGAGTCACATGGTGAAATATCTGTGTGGGGTTGTAACCAGAAAGGACAATTGGAAATAATAATGAATTGTGATAAAGAAATTACATATCATAAAAACAGAAGCAAAATAAGTGAACCAGAATTCTCTATTACACATCTGTACTCAGTGATACAAATTAATCACAGTTACTGGGAGAAAGGATTGGAGAGGGGGAAAAATTGAAGCCTTAAACAGGATAAGTGGTTAGGACCAGATTTTGCTTGGGCATTTAATTTGTGTAGGTTGTGGGGAGAGAGTGCTTATCATGTGGTCTGTGTAAGTCCTAGCCAGGATTTAAGTTATTCTGTTTAGGAGAATGTAAAAACTTCCTCCGTAATCTTATGCATGCACAGTACCCCAGAGAAGTGGAGAAAGGGAGCAATGGTTCAATCCTCCTGCACTTGTCAACTACTCTGTCACACAAGGAGAGGGCAGTAACCTCAGTATACAACCCCTTCCTATGGACTTTTCCAAAAGTGCACAGCATAAGCCCTTAAAATATCCGTCTTTCTGTTTACAGATGCATCCAGGTTTGATCTAGTGGTGAGCTGTAGGCGTTTACATGGGTATAACTTTTACTTTGTGAATAATTATTTAGATTAAGGCTAGGGGCAAAGACATGAAGCAACCACCCACACCCCACCAACATAGTTCTTCAGAGACTCAGTAATCTAGACCTGGATCAGGATCAAAACTTTGTGGTTAGCTTGCTACCTCAATGTGTTGAGCTATGAGTTGGTCCTCTTGGAATTTTATGGATTTTATGAACTGCATCCAAAGGTGAAGTCTGCATTTCAGTTCCATCCCTAATAGATATGTGTATAACAGAGATTTAAAGGAAGGCATTATATTTAAAAATAATTCCATGTTAACTTCCATGAGAAAAGAAAGAGTATGAACTACTAGTTAGAAGGAAAAATAGTAGGGCTGTGCGAAGCTTTGGTCCCTGATTCGATTCGGCAGAGATTCGGACGGATTCAGTGGCCAAATCTTCAAATTTGAATTGAATCAGAGGAACCTTTAATCTCTCCAAATCAAATTGGAACCCTCTGAATCGATTTGGAGAGATTCAGAAATATTCGACAATTCAGCCAGCTCGTGAATGCTGTGATGCTAGGGCACATGGAGTGTCCCACAGAAGCATGGAGGGCTCCCCAGAGCACTTGGTAGCAGACCCAGAAGTAGACCAGAAGCCCCCCTGTTCTCCCCCAGCTCAGCAACTGGTGACTCCTGGGTCTGGGGGGGCACCCAGGGTCTCCCCGGTGACCGATCACTGAGCTGGGGGTGTATGGGGGGAACGGCAGCCACGCGCTCCCCTGTGGACCCAGAAGTGGACTGGAAGTATGTCCAGTCCACTTCTGGGATCTTTGCTGAGCATGTGGGGGGCCCCCCATGCTCCTGTGAGATGGTCCATCTGCACCAGCATCGCAGCGTTCATGAGCTGTATCTGGTATCTCGAGGTATGTAGAAAAAACATTTAAAGCTGTGTCTAGGTCTGAATCGCTGATTCTCTGAATGAGCATCGAATCTTCAGGTGCGGATTCAGCTGAATTGAATCGGGGACAGTGATCTGAATCAACAAATTGAATCACTGTCCCTGATCTGGGCTGGATTTGAATCCAAATTGAATAGGGCCTGCTTTGCACACCCCTAAAAATAGGTCAAAATAAAATTCATCTTCATTCAGTGAAGTGGACACAATTCTCACGGTTAATGTGACTCTTGATTTGGTTCTGACCACATGAACTACCCACTCTTCAAAATAGATGGCCTACATTATATTCTGTATTGTGGATAGTGATTCTTGTATGTTGGATATAAAATACCAATTTAGCTATGTACCATATGGTACATGGTTAAAATGGTGTTTTGTATTTTGATAGACTTATACTTATTCAACATCAGAGAAGAAAGTCTGTCTAATAACCTGCTTGAGAAACTTTCTTGGGGAGGTTTAGCACTTCTATGATGTGTCTACCTAGCAGTGACAAAAACTGGATATTAATAGCAACAGTTCATAAGCCTTTTTCTGCAGGCAGGGGGGAAATCCATATAAGCATAGCAAAATGTTTCCTATTTTGTTTATGGAAAGTCACATATCAAAGGGGTCATTTTTTAATTAGTTTAAACTGTCTTTTTGAAGGTTGAACTCTCTTTTTGAAGGCCATTAACTCTTTTTTTGAAGGCCGCAAATCAATAAATAACTTGTCATTCTCACATGGCATTACCATTATTGGCATTACCAATTTTGTCTATTAAATTGTATGTTTTCTAAAAATTGTACAACAACCAGAGCTTTGGAGTGGTGATTATATCAGTTTAAATACATACATATAGAAGTATATCTTTTTGTCCTTTCTGTAATGAGATAACTTGCAAAAGTAAGCACTAGCACCAGTTTTTGCAAGTATTGTGTCTATAGTGATTAATGTTGGAGTCCATTCTGGATATAGGAAATAGTTCCACCTTGTCTGTTATTGTCGGTTAGAAAATGGTAAGAGCCAAATACTTCAGGGAAAGTGCATGAAAATTAACAGGGAATATTAACTTATTCTAATTCCGAATAATTGTTAGGCATCTTCTGCCTTGAAAGATGAGGTTATACATGCTGTATAAAACATGGTATCCTAGGTGTAATGATGTTAGTTATGTAAATGTCAAATCCTATAAAGTTCAGTAACATCTTGTGACAATGAATTCCACAGGTTATGTGTTGTTTTCATTGCCTATAAACTCTTCTTTTGCCTTTGGAGTCAATTGTTTGTGCTTTTTTTCTATGTTTCTGAGACAGTTAATAGACTCTAACTTTACCCATGGGTTCAATCTTACATTTTTATCAAGTCAAGACTCCCAAAAACTTTAATGGGAATTTTGGCTCCCTGAGGAGTACATGATCAGGCTTCCTGCCATTAAAGTACCAATGAGATAGTCATTTAATGCCAACCTTAGTGTAGATTAACAGTCCATCTGTTTGGAAAAGGACTGGGTGAATGATTCCCTCCTTTTCCAAAGCTGTTGTGTCTTAGCACTGTGTGACAGCTAGTGCAATACAAAAATATAGATAGTTCTACAGCTAATATACCAGTCAGTTGAAAATGAATGAAAAATAAATATTCCCCTGTTATTCAGGCAGGATATGTTCTGGACCTGTATTTTCAGTGACCTACAAGGTTTTAAGAGAAGAGCTTCCAGAATTTTATTGGCATTGCTACTATTAGACAAACTTTCCTTTCTCTTTTTCCCAGCCTGGGGGTCAGCTTTAAAGAGAGCATTAAGTGAATGGCTAATGGAATTAAGGGTATAATAATAGAAGGATATAGTGAGACAATTGTATTAACAAGAAATAAATCATGTTGAGTGTAAGGTAAGTGTTTTTTAATTGATTGATGGGAAGGATGCTCTATAGGTTTTTTGAGAACTAACAGCCATTTACCTCCCCATCTACAGTAAAAAGCCAAAGGGAAAAAGAGATAAGAAAATTATGCAGTGGGGAGATAAATTTTTCAGAGAAGATGGCCATTTGCGCTGACATCACTAATGTGAAAAAGCATTAAATCTTTGACACTAGCAGCATTCCTTGGAGGTTGCGAGTATTAGAGATGAAAGCTGGAACGCTATCTCAACTTCATCGTGTGCCTAAGTGGCATCCAAGGTGATTTAGTAAATAGACTTGGCAAGTACTGTGGGTTCCAAATTCAATTCTCAATGTTGAATTTTTTAACCTGGTGACTCCATCTCTTTAAAACAGTTTTTAGGTACTACATATTAGAGCAGGGGCGGGCAATTATTTCAGGAGGAGGGCTGCTTCCTGAGTTTTGGCAAGCTGTTGAGGACCACATTGGTAGCCCCACCCCTTGACAGGTGCCTCACCCCCTGGTCACCATCTTGTGACTGGAAGTCCCGCCCTGTAACCCCTGACCTTTGCCACCAGAAGTCCCTCCCCTTGCCCCTGGAAATACTCCTTTCAACAAGGGTTTTTGCCATCTTGGAACCAGAAAAATACCAAATTATATTCTAAAAATCGAACATCTACAACATTCATTCTTTTGATTTCAAAAAATATTTTTGTCCTGAATTACATGTGTTTGTGTAGTGTACATAGAGGTGATTGCACAATAGTCTAAAATGAAATCTTACCTTTGTATATTGTGGGGGTAGGGGGCATGGGAATAGGTTTGTGTGGGGCTGTTACTGTGTGGATACGTGGGGTGTGGGGAAAGGTGAGGGTGTGAGTGCGAAGTGAGGGAGCATGTGGATGTGTATGTGGATATGTGGGGTGTGGGTGGGTATGGGGCTTGTGGGGAAAGGATGGCTGCACTGTGTAAGGGGATGTGTATAGCAGTGTGGGGGTGTGTGGGTGCATGTGTATGGTGGGGTGTGCGTGTGAGACTCTCCCTATGAAAACACACACATACTCTCCCTTCCTGCACACACACACACACAGACTCTCCCTCCCCCTCACATACAGTCTCTGTCTCTCTCACATACACATTCTCCCTCTCTCCCTCTCACACACACAGACACACACACAGAGTCTCTCCCTCCTTCATTGCTTTCTGTCTCTTTCTCCCCCTCCCCTCCATTGCATGGATGGACACCGCCCCCCTCCTGCTCCTGGCCCCGGGGTACCGGCATGGCCCCATGTTCCCATGATCCAGCTGCAGCCACATGGTGCTGGAGCAGCCTGAAAGCTGCAACAGGCAGAGACTTCTGGGGTGGGGATGGAGGTGGGAGGGGGCTGGGGCGGGGCAGGGTGGGGCGGAGTGGGGATGGTTTCGCCTTGTTGCTGGCTCCTGCCAGCTCTCCCTGGGTCCTACTGCCTCTGGCTCCTGTCATCTGTCATCCCGCAGCCCATATTTTGCCCACCCCTGTGTTAGAGCTTGGGGAAGATATGTCACCAATGTGAAGGCTAATGACAGGTGGAGATAAGCGTGTATTATATGAAATTTTAGTATTGACTGATATTGGTTGTGTGTATATCTATGTACAAATACATATACAAGTTTGATCTCCTGGTGTCAAATTTTTGGTGGCACACCACAAATTTGCAGTGCAACAAATGGTTGCATGGGCACTAAGTGTGGTTTGTGGCATCACAAACTACATGTACATGCTTGTCTGGTTGCACCCTAAAAGTGCACATATAAAAGTCAGTGAATACCTCTGAATGGAAAATCCTAGCTCAGTCTTACTGATGATGTTGCTAATGTTCCACTATGGTATGTCTACACAGTAAACTTAACAATGTTAAACATCAGTGGCATCAAGCATGCCACTCTCTTCTGGATGGGCTGCATCCTAAACTGCTAGCTCTGTCCACACAGTGCTTTGGGATAGCTAATTAGTACTGTGGCTGACTATTTCAGTTAGTCTGCCCTCAGCTAATTATCTCATCTGTATCACTGCTACATAGTGGCTGTATCTACATGAGACACTGACTGTGCAGTAGTCTGATATTACTGCACACTAGCATTGCATAGCAAAAACTATGATGCGATGCTACTCCACAGTAGTATTAGGCTACTGCACAGTAGTATCACAAAAAAGGCATTTGCCGGTGCTACTGCACAGTAACTCAGGTTACTACACAGTCATTTAGTACTTGTTTATGCACATACTAAATGACTGCATAGTAATGATTGTGCAGTCAGCATCTTGTGTAGATGTGGCCAGTATCTAATTTAAGAAGCAGCCCATATGGACAGTGCTGTGTGGCTGAGAATGCTGCTGTCTGGAATGGTAAGTTAACCATTTAGACCCGGCTCATAGTGCTGTCTCAGCTTATGCAATTGTATATAATTTTTGCAGTTAGAGTAATGGAACATGTTTTTTTCTACAGTCTGAGAGGCATATTTGTGCCTCCACTGTTGTAAGATATTGTCTCCATGTAAGAAAATATGCTGGAAAACACTTTGAAGGGTGAAATACAAATTGAAATGTATGTCTATATTTATCTGTATAATTAATCTAACAATTGAGAGATAGTTTGTCTCAGTATACAGACAAGCTCACCATTTAAGAATGTCAAGCATTTTCCAGAGTTCATTTATAGCATATTTATACCTATTGCTACAAATGCAATCTTTAAGTAAAAGAAAAACACCTAATGCACAAAATATAGGTAGTACCTGTATAGAGGACAACAAAACAGAACAGAAACAGAAAAACACTAATTAGAAATGACAGCTTGGCACATGTAATGCTTAATTTTAGAATGATAGACTGTCCCAGCCACCAGCGGAGGGTTCAGGATTGAGTGTGTGTCAGGGGTAGGAAGGTAAGAAAGGTTTATTAACTTAACAAAAACACAACTACGCGTAGTAATAATAAGACAGATAATAACAGACAATAATAATTTGCATCGTCAACTTATTAGCAGTCCCCTCTGATGCCTGATGTATGACAAGTTCCTCTTTCCACAAAGCTCAGCGGAGTCAGGTGTCCCTGATCAGCGCTGTCTGAGGGGTACCGGGAAGGACCCTGGTATTCAGTCCTTGGACTCCTCGAGATCCACAGGTCCATTGAATCCAGGCCAGCAGCTAATATGTAGTTCCTTTCATAGAGCTGTATCTTCCTTCTAAATGATTTCCGGATGTGCCAGCCAATTTATAACTTCTTAGCTATGCTGATAACTTACAGCCATTTAGATTCTTTTTACTTCAGCTATCCTCATACTGGCCAATAGCAGGACAAGCCTTGCATTTTTCTGATAAGGTTAATTTTTACTATGCCACAGGGCCTACTACCACTACTTCTATAAGGCTTTGCTAAATTTACTAGCCGCATACTACATACCACATCTTAGATTTTAATTAGGTTCTTAGCAACAGCATATAGCTTAATATCTGAACAAATGACAGAAAAACACTTGGTCTAATTTTCATAGAGCCTTCAGCAAGCACCTTTATCACAGAGACATAATTTTCAGCTGTCACAATAGACAATCTGAGTTTCAGAGGTTTTAATCACTTGGATTTTGCATTTTCTAAGGCCCCAGTTTTCTAAAGATTATCCCATGTTATGTAAGTAGTCTCACTGAAGTCATTTGAAAAGTTAAGCACATATATAAATCTTAGCAGGATTGGGACTTTAAATTAGAGATGTCAGCTTCAATGAAAATCAGGCCCAGAATATGTATTACGATATGGCATGTATTCTAGGAGGGCCAGTTGTGACCCTTCCTCCTTTTCACAGGAAACAAGTATCCTTGGGAAAAGTGTTGTGATTCTGGTAAGGAAGGAGGATGGAAAGGTGATATTTTTGAGACTTTTAAAAGTTTAGAATAAGTATGTTTCTAATTATATTTAAGAACAAGTGATTACTTTTTGGAAGGCAAACAAAGAAACCAGCCACTGCATGTTGTAATTTAGAGCAGCTGCTAGGCTGCTTCAGATTGCATTGGTCATAGGCACTGACTTCTGTCTTTGTTGGGAGGGAGAGGGAGGGCCTAAGATGATGGACATGTGGAAAGTTTTATGAGTTTCAGGTGACAGCCCTCTTCTCAAGGGGGGCCAGGGCCCTTGGGTCCCCATGTACTAGGCACCCATGGCACCAGTAATAGGTGGTATATCAATGAATTATAGGGCTGTGGTAGCCCTATAATTGGCTTTGGTAGCTGATTAGATTCAGAAGAGATTCAGCCCAATTCAGTGGTCGAATCTCCAAATCTGGGTTGAATCGGGAGACCCATAATCTCTCAAATTGAATTGGAAGCCTCTGAATTGATTCATAGAGATTTGGAGATTTGGCCATAGACTGGACAGGCAGGCATTAGGTAGTGCCGGTGGGAGCAGCTGGGGGAGCAGCTGGACGAGCCCCAACTGGAGCTAGCAACCCCGGGAGAAGTTGCGGCTCCCCCGGCTGCTCCCCCTCTCCCCACTAGGATGAGGCAGGCAGTGCTGGCAGCCCTGGGAGAAGCCTTGGGGGCTGGGGAGAATGATCAGGGAGCTGGGGAAATGGTTGGGAGTTGTAGGATTGAACTGGAAGCTGGTGGGAATGACCGGGAGCTGGGGAATTGAACAGGGGCTTCCCCCCAGCTCCTGGTTTGATTCCCCATTTCCCGGTTTGATCCCCCAGCTCCCAATCATTCTCCCAGCTTCCCAATCATTCCCCAAGCCCCCATGGCTTCTCCCAGGGCTACTAGGATTTCGTGCCTTGCCCCGGCAGGGAGGCAGCTGAGAGAGCAGGCAGATGAGCCGCAGCTTGAGTCGGCATCCTTGAGAGAAGCTGTGGGGGTTGGAGGGAATGATTTGGGGCTGGGGGAATGAACAGGTGATTCTCCCAAGTTCCTGGTTTGATTCCCTAGCTCCTGGTTCAATCCCCCAGCTCCCAATCATTCCTCCAGTTCCTTGATCATTCCCCCCAGCCCCTGTGGTTTCTCCCAGGGCTGCCAGCATTGCCTGCCTTGCTCTGGCAGGGGGAGCAGCCAGGGGAGCAGCCGGATGAGTCACAACTTCTCCTGGGGCTGTTGGCTCAAGCCAGGGCTCATCCGGCTGCTCCCCCAGCTGCTCTCACTGGCACTGCCTGCCTGTATAGTCTATGGCTGAATAAGATTCAGTGCTGAATATCTTTGTATTTGGATTCAGCAAAATTGAATCAGGACAGTGATTCGAATCACTGAATTGAATCACTGTCCCTCTGAATCACTGAATCTGAAGTGAATACTTTCGGCTTCACACAGCCCTAATGAATTACTGACAGAGTAGCACTCTGTTCTGGAATAAGCCCAGTGTCCTCAGTTTTAGATATAAGGGACAGTAGTTGGGCAGTATTTAGGTTACAATCTGTAAGGATGTGTCTGCTGGGCATATTATTATTTCACTCTTTTCCTTACAGGTGTCACCTGGGAGCCCCTGTTGTGGACCAGGCTCCCACTGTGCAGAGTGCTGTACAAACATGGAATGAAATGCCTGCAGATTGTAGTCTGTTTGCATCAAAGAGATGCCACACATTGTAGACTTCAAACCTTCCTCATTCAGGGTAATTTACAAATAAAGAACTGGGTTTTCATCTCATTTAGATCAGTGCATAGACTCTGGGTTTTAATAGATTGAAGGGAATTTATCATATGTGAGGATCTGGCATATTCTGTTCAATATGTGCATGTGTTCCAGCATTAACAATCAATAAGGGTAAGTCAAATAAGCAATAGCCTCCAAGCTCAAAAAGTGGTGGGGATAAAGTGCTGGATGTTGTACTGACAATAATCTTAAGTTGCAGCAAGGAAAGTTTAGGTTAGATATTAAGAAACACTTTCTCACTAGGAAGGTAGTAAAGAACTGGAACAGATTAGCTAGAGAGGTTATAGAATCTCCATCCTTGGAGGTTTTTAAGACCTGGATAGACAAAGCCTTGGCTAGGATGATCTAGTTGGGGATGCCTTGGAGAGGCATAAAGAAAACGCACTTTACAATGTAATAAATAGGGATATGTCCCAAGACTTCAAGTGTACTGACCCCCAGATGTATTTCTACCTCTTTTACAAGACAATTTTGGTACTCACCAACAGCAGACAGCAGCAGACATGCAAGCACATGCACCAGCTGCCCTGAGCAGTGGCTGTGGGTGCTGCTGCCAGGTGGCTTCATGGCTCACAGCTCCTGGGGTGTTGCGTTAACTGGGCCAGACCGGGCCGGGCAGGGTCTGGTGCTGCAGAGGATCTGGGCACAGGGCTGTCCCTGTGCTGGGAGCTTCGCAGTGGTGCTGCCCTTATGCTGCCTATCACATGTGGCACTGGCGTGGGGGTGGGGGAACCCCCCCTATGCCTCTGCGCAACCTGCCCAGGCTCTGATTGTCCCACCACCTGACTCAGCCCACCCCAAATAATATTTTCTTCCTCTGCCTATGGAGTCACTCTCACAGTGCACTGCACAAAGCAGCTGACTGCAGACTTCCACCCCACCGATCGCATAAGAGTGAATTTACCTTGCATATAATTAATGTTTTATATAAGAAGGGTCATTGCAGAAGAGCAAATTCGCACATACAGAACCTGCATAAAACAAGGGAAACTTGTAGTGCTAACCAGTCCTAGTGCTATAGTATATTAGCCCTTGAAGCTGGAGAAAAACAAATACGACACACCACAATCCTACTTTTTACTAGCCATTAAAGCTGGCTATGTTATTTCAGTAGATCCTTTATTTGATGCCAGTGACATTTTTGGGCAGCTGAATTTGGGTTAAATATAGTGAGTAGTTCTGGCCACAAAAAGTATTCAAAAAATGTTAAAATGGTTTATTTTGGCATTTTCAAAGTGAATGTTTCACATTTTGGGCCAGATTTGTCCAATTTATGAAACCAAAGAGAACAAGGAGGTGGTGGTGGTGCCCTCATCCTCACAGCCTGTCATCCAGTCAATAGGGGTCTCACTCTGGTCTGCTTGATTTGAAGAGGTGTAAACAGAAGTTCCACCTCTCTTATTTCTTCACACTCAAAAAAAGTGAAAACGAAGAGCTGGCATTTTCTAGGATGCCATGAGTCTAAAAAGGTTCAGAACCACTGCTTTAGTGGAATCCTGCAGTCAGTCACTAAACTGTCAGCAGCAGATCATACCACTTCTGACCATATTGTAGTCTCATTTGCTGTAAATTAATTTACCTTTGCCATTAACTACAGGTGCTATGCGGTCAATTCAATTTTGTCCATTAAAGACAATAACCCCAGCCAAGCTCTCTGATGCTATTCTTAGTTTGTCCCATGGGACTACTCTCCTTACATCTCTGGAGGAACTGGTAAATTTATATTATCATTTCTTGTCTAATATTCTTGATTTGTTGGCTCTCTTTCAGTACTCACACAGTTAATTCTAAGTGCAGGGATCCTTTTTGAGAGTAATGATCTCAGGCATATGAAGGCTTTCAGGGGGAAAGGTGGAACAAGTTGAATTGGAATGCTTCTATATTATGGGTACCTTACCCAGGATGGAATGTACTGTGTACTCTCCTGAGGAAAAGTAGGTAGAATAGTCTGCTTATTAGATGATCAAAGCTATGTCAAAGGCTTTTTCCCCCCAATGTCGTAGAGTTTAGATTTTTTTCAACAGTTATACAAGATTTTTTTGGAGAGAAATGCAGTGCATTAAACTAAACTGTTGATATTTCTGAAACTTGACTGAATACAAATGGAGATTTTGCTATTTTTCTTCTCTCAAACTATAAATTCTCATAGTCTCTGAATTAAATTAGAACCTGCCAAAATAGAACAAGTGGAAACTGATTCATGTGTTCAAGTGCTGCTGACGCAACCTAAACCCCTGCTGACGCTACAAGGCACTTTCTCCCTGACACTAATTTCAGTTCAAATGGAGACTGTAATTATGGCAAATGCCACAAGATGGCACTCTTCTGAACCAACAACAGAGCAAATTCTCAGTGTTCATCTTTCTTTTGCCACAGCCCATTTCTGACAGGGAACCTGCAGGTAATACTAGTGAATGCATGTGCCATTTTCTGGTCTCACAGAAGTGGCAAAAAACAGCTTCAGAATTCTTTTATCTAGATATTTATATGACCGTGAACCCTTTAGAAAGCAGGGTAGATGCAAACCTGTATAGGCTAAATAAGATATTTTACATAGATAGATAGATAGATAGATAAACTCTAAGCATGCTGAGGTGAAGGAAAAACTGTGGGCTGCTCACGTCGCCCAGCACTATTTTGGTGGTCTTTTCACAGCAAGCCCCTCTCTCCCCCTCTGCCACTGCTGATAGGCTGAGGGGGCCCAGTGACATCCCCCCCACTGCTGATTGGTGGAGAGGGCTGCCCTTCCTGCAGCCCCACCTTTCATCACTGATTGGTGGAGAAGGGTAGGGCTCTAAGAAAGACTACCCTCTCAGCCAATCAGTGGTGGAAGGAGCAGCTACCATCTTGGCTGCTCCTGTTAGTGCTGGTGGCTTCCCACTGGCTCCCACTGGGGAGTCAGCATTTTATTTTTAATAAGTTTTTTTTTAATTCTGTGCAAAATCACAGAAATCACCATTTTTAGCAGTTTCCATGGACCCAAAGAGGGCTGTGCGAAACAGCACCGTTCCATTTTTACTTCTGTTTTGATGTTTTGATGTGTTTCATTTCAAGTTTTGTTTCTTTTCAAAACTGCTGTTCTGTTTCATTTTGTCAAAAGTGTTTCACTGTTTTGACACTGTTTTGATGTTTTGCCCATAGGCTATAATAGGTAAGCATGGAATTGCCTATAACTTTGTCATTTTTTGCCTGATTTGGATGAAACCTGCAGGGACGGTAGCCTCTTCTAGGGCCATGAAACCTGCCAAGTTTCAAGGAGATAGGTGCAGGGGTTTCTGGGAAACTGCACCTCAGGCTGCTGACAAGCAAAACTCGTGACATGTGTGACTGTGTGCGTGCTTTCCATCCCTCCCCCAGACCACTGGAATTGGAAGGGACCTCAGGTAAGGATCACAGTCACTGGCCAGCTACACAGTCAATATGAGAGCAGTCCTTCCCTCCTCTTCCCCTCCCTCTCCTTACTTTCTGTTTCACTGAAGGCAAGCACAGGTTAACCTTTGAAACTCGAAACATTTTGAAACTTTCGAAGCATTTTGACTGCCCTTGTTTCATTTCAATTTCATTTTGAAGCTGTTTCAAAGCCCTTTGTTACATTTTGATTTTGTTGTTTTAAGCATGAAACGAGTCGAAACAGTGTTGAAATGAAACAGCCAGTGAAATTTCACACAGATCTACTGTGTAACATTCCACCTAGTCAGTAAAGCATGGTGCTTATTTGATATTTATAATAAAGATCTAGATTTTACAGAAGACTTAAGGTTTCAGTAACTGCTGTACTGGAACAGACCAGCTGTTGATTTAGTTCAGTATCTTGCCTCCAACAATAACCAGTTGCCAGTTGTTTTATAGGAAGGTACAAGAAGTACTACAGTAAGTAGTTATAGGTTAACCAGTGGCCAGGGACATTTTTACTCTTTGTCTCCCATTTATTAAAGGTTGGTCTGTGCCCTGAAATCTGAGTATTTATTTCTCTTCCAAAACATTGTTTTCAAATATTTACTACATCATGGGGAATATTCTCATTACTTGTATATATTTCCAAATTTATTGTGAATTGTGAAGTTTTGGCTTCCATTTTGCAGCAATGAGGTCCTCCAGCCAATTGTGCATTGTGGAAATGCATATTTCTTCATGTGTGTTAGGGCTGTGTGATGCTTCGGTCCCTGATTTGATTCAGTGGAGATTTGGCCCAATTTGGTGGCCAAATCTTTGCATCTGAATCAAATCAGAGGACCCTTTAATTTATCTGAATCGAATTGGAACCCTCCAAATGGATTCAGAGAGATTCGGAAAGATTTGGCAATTTGGACATAGACACAGCTTTAAATGTTTTTTCTACATACCTCTAGGTATCAGGGGCTCGTGAATGCTGCAATGCTGGGGCTCAGCATAGAGTGTCCCACAGAAGCACAGGGAGCTCCCCACTGTGCTCAGCAGCAGACCAGGAAGTGGACCAGAAGCACTTCTGGTCCACTTCCGGGTCTGCTAGGGAGCACCCCCCAACATGGGATGCTCCATGTGCCCCAGGATTGCAGCGGTCACGAGGCATGCCTGATACCTCAAGATGTGAGGTATCATGTAGAAAAAACTTTTAAAGCTGTGTCTATGTCTGAATCGCTGATTCTCCAAATCAGCATAGAATCTTCAGATTCAGATGTGGCTGAATTGAATCAGGGACAGTGATCTGAATCAATGAATTGAATCACTGTCCCTGATTCAGACCAAATCAAATTGAATAGGGCCCGCTTCTCACACCCCTAGGGTATGTTTGGATTTTGCTGCTTCCCATTTTTTTCATTGTTTATCCCCTGATTTCAACACAATGTTATTCCTGCCATTCTCTATACTATTTATTATATTGTATGCCTTGACTTTGCCTTCTCTCTTGTCTTCTCTTTAAGGTAAACAGCCCAAATCATTACGATGTCTTCAGATGAGTTTTTTCCATGAGCCTAATCATTCTCTTTATTAGTCTCTACAGACCTTCTTTTTTGCCACTGTAATATACTGATGCATTGTGGTTTAAAATAATTGAACTATTTCATCTTAGAGGTAACTGAATTTTAGTTGCATATGAAGTTGATCTCTTTGCATAATCTATTCCTTAGTTCAGAAGGTCTATAATGTGCTTTGGGGCCCTTTACAATGAAATGTGTATGATCATTTAGTTTCAGTTTTGGCTGGGTTTTTTTGTTTTTTTGTTTTTTTTACAATATTAACCAGACAAACTTTAAAAGCTTCAGAGTCTTTTTGGCCATACTTATTTAGTAGGTATCTGTGAATGGTTTAGATATAGTGTCAGTTTTATTAAAATGGAACTTTTGGCCATGAATTTGTTTTCTTCTAAAAATGTTATTTGCAAGATGACTAAAGTTTATTTGAAGAGAGATGTTTGTGTGTACATCTGTGTGCATGCATGTATGTGCATGCATGTACATGAGCGCACAAACACATACACTTCAATCATGTAGACATTTTGCTGAGTAAAGGTTTCACACAATTTATTTTGTGTTAACTCATGATGACATTGCTGAAATGGCAGGGACTAGCTTAGCTCAGCTGAGCAACTGCAGAAGCATCAAGGAATACGGTATATAGAGGCAGAATTACCTGTCAGCCTTGTAGAAGAAGCAGGAATGCCTAGAAACTCTCTCGAGTGCACAGGTCTACTTAGATTAGAGATCATGAAAGAACCAGGTGGCATGGAAACAGCAGCAAACAGAAATGTATACTGCTGGCAACTTGGTGTCAGCCCTGAATATCAGTGAACTGGTTAGTGAAATTTGACCAGAGTTTTTCTAAGCTGTTTCAGACTCCTGTTTAGTGCATGAAACTGTAGTAGTGCTGGGCAAGCTTCCCCCTTCTGAGTAGATATCAGGTTGGTTGTGATAGACCCAAACCTTGGATTCTATGTGCTTTTAAGCTTCCAGAGTTTGATCAGCATCCAGACACTGACTTTTATGTTGGGTCTTTCAGGAACACTCCTGGGCTGCAGATTCCAATTTTGGTAGCCTGATTGGGATGTGGGTCACTTAGAGACCTCCCCCAGGCTTTTTCCAATAGACCATGATTGTATGTACTCTGATATAATGTTTCCCCTTCAGGCACCTCACAGCAGGTAATGCAAGTCAAAATACACTGATTTTATATAGGAACTTCTAAACAACTAACACCTTATATATCAGAATATAGAAAATTTATGGGAAAAGTGTGTGTGTGTGTGTGTTCGTGTGCATGCATGCATGCAAGTGCCTACATAAAAGACCCCAGCTCACTGTTCTCATTTCTCCTTTGGGTCTTAGAGCCTGCTTACACTGGTGTGGCTTTGTATACTGGCTGAGCTACTCCTGACCTTTCCTGGCCGACCTGCTTCCGTTTGCACACTCCAAACTCAAAAATAACACCAGTGAAACTGCCCAAAGGCATCTCTCTGTGGGCATTCAAATGCATGCTGGAGACCAAGAATGGCTGCAGGAAGGATGCTGTGGAGTTTCCAACACTGTCAGCAGCATCTGTGGGCTGTCAGCGATTGCTGCTGGCTTCTGCCAACACTGCCAGTGGCATCTGTGGGTGGTCGCCAACCCCTGGTCAGTGCTCCCCCCCAGCCTGACAGCGCTGGCGGCATCAGTGGGAGCTCCCTGCTGACCACCGCTGTGCTCCCGCCACCTTGCTCCCACCTCTGCTGTTCGCCCCCAGCTGCTGGGGGCACACATTGTTCATGGAATAACTCTATTTTGCCATTAATTCTTTGTATCCCTGTTACAGGCATCATGGTACTAAATCAAATTAAGAATGATACATAACATTTTTATTAAAAATAAGATCTCACCCATATTATTAGGTCAACTGCATTGGAGATTGTCAACCATCAGCTTTCATTTTTCCATTTTCCATTATGTGTAGGCCAAATTCCCAGTGGGCAATAATGTTGCAGTTGCATCAACTTCATTCAAATTGCACTAATGAAAGGTAGAAGAACTTTCTGAAATAGCAACCTAAAGATAGGCCTGCTAAACCTATATGTATATATGTATGTATATCTGCTTTATTTTGAAATGTGCTGAATTAGGGAGCTAAGCGCATTGAAGTCAGAAGTTGCTTTTGGGTACTCAGGCTTCTTACTGGGTGCGTCTACACATGCCAATGCTGCAAGAAGGGTTTACTCTACAGTAATTTACTGTGGAGTGAACCTATCCTGGGCAGGTGTCTACACATGCAGGCATTTGGGAGCAGATTTGCTCCCAATGGGAGCAGACCAGAGAGGGCTGTTCCCACCCTGCTCTGCCCCACTACAGCAGCCAGGGGGAGGTCCAGGATCCCCCTGGGTGCTAGTCTAGGGGCTGGCAGGGAGCACAGGGCTGGGAGACAGCTGTCTTTTGGTTGGGGGCTGGGATATTGCTCCCTGCTCCTGGGAGCTGCCTGCTGCTGGGGCAGCCAGCCTCCGATGGCAGAGCCCAGGCTGGGACAATGTCCCCTTGCTCAGGCAGCAGGGAGCTCCTGGCTACAGCTCCACAACTGGGGGCAGGGGGCATTGGCAATGCGTAGGGGGCGCATGCACATGAACGTGCACCCCGAGATTGGCTGTGCACCCCCTGGAAGCACTAACCACAAAACTGGAAGTGCCAGTGGAAGTGCAATTCCGGTTTTCCAGTTTCGCCACTGGTGATTCTGTGCTCAGCGCTCAGCCACTTGGAGACTGGCCCCCCCAGTCTCTGATTGGCCGTGGTGGGACCCTCCTCCGTCATCAATTTGGTGACCCCCCCAGACTTGGGAGGCAGGGAGTCTCCCATGGCAGGGGGCTTGGAAGGAGCTATGGGGAAGGGCAGGTCCCAGCCCCCTGCCCGAATCTACTGGTGGGGCAGTTGCAGTGAGCCCCTGGCTAGGCAGGGATTCCATGCTCAGCTGGAAGCATCCAGGAGCTGTTCCACCAGTGGGGCAGCTAGCAGTGAGCCCCTGGCTGGGTGGGGATTCCTCGCTCAGCTGGAGTCTCACTGCTAGCTGCCCCATTGATGGATCAGGGCAGGGGGCTGGGATCTGCTCCTCCCCTTCTGCTCTTTCTAAGCCCTGTGCCTCAATCATCTGATTGGGGCATGGGGCTGGGAAAGAGCTGTGGGGTTGGGACTTGCCCCATACTGGGACAGTTTCTGGCCAGCCCTGGGCTACATGGGTAAGTCTGCACGTGCAGCCCAAGCTGGCTGGGACATTCCCAAAACAGAACAGTTCCCAGCCAGCTCCAAGCTATACATGCAGACTTCCCTGCACAGCCCAGGGCTGGATGGGAACTGTCTCAGTCTGGGGCAGGTCTCAGACAGCTCTAGTCTGGGTGGGGAACTCTCTCCATGCAAGAAGCTTCTGGCCCCAACTTTGTGATTGGAGCAGGAGCTGGAGGATTGCTACCTGCCCCCAGGAGCTCCCTGCTGCCATGGCAGGGGGACATTGTCCTAGCCTGAGCTCCACCACTGGAACCTGCCCCAGCAGCAGGCAGCTTTTGCACGCAGGGAGCAATATCCCAGCCTCTGCTTCAATTGCAGAGTCGAAGCTGGGAGGTCCCTCCTGCCGGAAAAGGGGGACATTGTTTTAGCCTGGGCTCTACCACTGGCATCTGTCCCAGAAGCAGGCAGCTCCTGGGCGTAGGGAGCAATCTCCCACCCCCTGCTGACCGGCTGAACTGGAGCAAATTCACTCCCAGTTGGCTGTCTAAATGTGTGTTATGGCACAATAATGCACTCCACAGTTAATTGCACAGTAAGCATCTGCATGTATAGATGGTGATGCTTACTGTGCAGTACATTGGTCTACTATGCAGTAAAGCATCTCATGTAGATGTGCCTACTGTCAAGTATATGAATATTCATATGACTAAGTAAATATTTAGGGATCTGATTTTAGAGTCCAACATTCAAAACTTGGCTTTGTTTTGTTAAAATATATTAGTAAAAATGGGCCAAAATCTGCTTGTGATGTCTCTGTATTTGATGTTGGCATACCCAACATTTAGACCAATATAAAAGAGCAGAAATTTGATTCTAGGCTCAGATACATGTAAATGATAACACTGCATAGGGGATTTCTTGTATAGTTGCTTCTTACCAAAAATCATGAATTACCTGGCTGCTATTATGAGTTTGGATTTAGCGTTGTCTGATAGTATTCTTAAAATAACTCAGTCCCTTTTTCCATCCAGAAAACATATGGTTGGGTGAAAAGGAGCTATGTTGCCTTCTTTTAGGCTGAAATTGAAGTATTTTGATTTGCAGATTTAATGGGTCTTAATTATAATAATATAATGTGTCATTATTTTACCTATTTTGTGGTGGTGCATACAATTGGAATGAAAGTATAAAATTCAAAATTGCAATAAGCTGAAAAACATGCTTATGCCACATACAGTAAAAGACGTAAAGAGCAAGATGCAAGTGACTTTTTCAATTGGTGTTACACCACCCTTTTATTTTTACAACTTTTTGTATTAAATAGGTATGGTTGTTCAGAATTACTTCAAAAATAATTGATGCATGTTTGCATTGTTTCCTTTAAATATAGTTTTCCTGTTGCAAGTTGATGTTAAGTGGTTTCAAGTGTAATAAAATGGAGGCTCATGTGAAATGTTTGTGTGTTAATCTCCACACATGATTTATCTTGGATCTGGGTATGTGGATGGTTTGGTAATTAAAAGATATAAGCATTAACTAGTTTTACTGCATGCACTGTAGTACATACTGGAGATTTATTTTGAACAGCAAGGACTGAGGACAAGGAACTTGATCTGCTAAATTACTTCTAGATCAGCACTCCTATTTGCTTACTTCCTATTTGTGCTGAATGATTGTTTAGCTAAATTGCACTGGAGGTGGTCTCTGCTCTTCCATTAGAAAAGTGAAAAATAGGAGAATAACTGTGCATGCCAACTAATGGGCATTTGCTCTTGCACAAATATTCTTGTTTGTGCAGAAATGTAGTCAGTTACAAAGAGGAACCATTTCCCAAATGCTTATGTAAAACACCACTGGTTGGGTTTCTTTGCAGGGTTTTGAACCCAGGAATTTACCATATGAAAATGATGATCTGCTACTATTTGAGCTGAAGGACTAGATCTGTTAAAGTAAAAGTATTAGCTAATTCCTTAACTTCATTATGTGTTCAGGCCACAAAGGAGGAGAAAAAGCCCGAAATGGAATTAGTAAAAGTTACAGTCATGTAAAAAAATGGTCCTTAAAGAAGGGGAACAAGTGTTAAACCCAGCAGTCATGTCATTCAAGTGGATATTTACAAACATTAGATATATTACCTTTAATCAATGTATTTTGGAGTTGGGGGACAAGTAAAAAGTGGAAAGGAGTTATTATGTGAAGTGGAAAGCATGTTGTGCATCCCTACAATGGTTTGGTACCAACTTTGTGTAGAGAAATGTCTATCTTCCATCTTGGCTCTGAAGATCAAAAGCAGATTTGTTCAAATCAAGCTAAACCTGCAGGAAGGCTTTATTATATCATGGGAAGGACTGATCTATTAATCTTATTGGTTAACAAGGAAGCTAGCACACAAACAAAAACCCAACGCAGTTTATATGATATTTAGCCAACATAAAGGACAGGTGCCGAATATTAAGCTGAAACATGAACAGTCAAGAGACAATTGGAAAAATATCTCCATTTCTTTGGGTTAATGCAGTATCCTAGCTTTTCTTCCCTTGAGACACTAGGATCAATTCAAGCTTGGATCACAAGCAAAAATGAGGTTAGCGATCTCAGTCTAATCTTTTGAAGATGTTTGTCTACATTACAAAGTCATGTGATTTGACAGGAATACTACTTTGGCTGAGGCTTGTAAAAGCAATGGTGTTTGAGGAAACTTGCTTTTTTCTGTTGCTACACTATACCTTGTTCCAGAGTTATCTTCTTCTTCAGCAAAGATTGTTAAATCCAATAGCACTGGTTCCCTTAGTTCATAAGTTTAATGCTGTAATGAACTGTAAAACTAGACCTTGCCTCAGATGTGTGCACATAAGAAACAAGTTAGTGGTAATTGTTCTTTTAGTACAAAATTTGGCTTCAAGACTATAATTACCGGTAGTACCAGAAATGGTTGGTGCTTGTCAGATGGAAAAGAAGGCAGAGATCCTGCTCCACAGAGCAAACATGTCATAAAAAAAAGAGTGGCCAAGGTCGTAATTCACAATATATGACCTCTTCCCAAATTACTCCTCAAAATTGTGACTGTTTGAAAGACATGTTTCCTGACAGACAACACAGCAAGAGGTTGTTAAGAGGCAGTTGGAATGCTTGTGGGATTGTGAGTGAGCTTAGGAAGGGTGTTCCTTTTATAAGGCGCATCATGGAAGAAGATTTTTAGTAGTCAAGGTTACCATTTTTGATGGAAAAAGGAACAAGGAGAGTCAGGTGACAGCTAAGCGGGCAGGAATGGAGGACAAGTAATTTGAGTACAGTTGAGGGACTCAGTAGGGTTGTAACAAGGTAGATGATCTTGCCAGTGATATTTTGCAGTGACTAGAAAGAATATGATGTGAATGAGAGGCTGGCAAAATGGAGGTTACAATTATCAAGAAAAGAGATAAGAAGAGTATTCTAGATGATGATTTTGGCTTTACAAATAGAAAATATCTTAAATGGTGCCTGAGAAGAAGTAGGGAGAGCTGAACATAGCCTTAGACATGAGAGGTAAGGAGGCAGATTAAGTAAAAAATAATTCCCAGGTTAATGACAAAGGCCAAAGGGACTGTAGTGCAGACTTGCTAAAAAAAAATAAAATGTGGTGGTTTCTTGCAGTACAGTATTTCTATTAAGCATTTCATTCTCAAAATTATCTAACAACTTTGTTTTATGATGTGATGCTGTTGCCTGCTTCATTCTTGGAGAAAATGGTTTGAAATGCAGTTGTTTAACAAGACATAGAAAGGAAAGGGGAGAATAACTATTTGGACATTTACTGAGACTTTCAGTTGCTTAAATGTCTCTATATGCTATCTGCTCCATTACTAGGCCTCTCAGTTCATCCTTCCCTTCATCTGTCTACATGGAATTGCACCTCCAGCTTCCTCAAAACCTACATGCTGCTATGCTATCCTTCCTGGGGCTTTTCTTTTTTATGTTAGCTGCTTTACAAAAATGAGGAGGAAGTTGTCTTCCCAGGCATAAAGAACCATGCTGCCTAGAAAAAGTGTTTGCCACTGTGTTAAATTGCTCACTCCCTGCCCTCTTTAATTTTTCTAAAACGAGAACTGAAGTGGAAGCGCAGCAGGCTGCCCTGCACCAGAAGAGGGTATGACAATGTCTGAAGACTATGCATGTTCCTTCACTAATGGCCTCAGTCATTTAACTCAGCTGTCTGATCCACAGAGGCAGCTATAGTCAATCCCCTATGGCCAAGCACCACAGGTACAATTGCAATATGCTGGCTGGGAAGAGAAATGTAGCCCCTAGGTGGGAGTTAAAGAATAGCCTCAAAGTGGTGTTCCCATGGTGTTTTGCACAGCGTTAATTTGTGGTAGGTTTGTCTGTGCAATCTGTTGAATTTCTCTCCTTTTTCAAAGTGGTGAGTCTGATTGCCTCTGAGTGCAGAGCAATGACTGGATGCCCTGTGCCAAGCATAAGTGCAAAGGGTTTATCTGGAGCTTATTGCTGCCAGTTCATTCACAACAAACCGCTCAGGGTGCATTTAAGAACTGCAGCTTCCTGTAGCAAAAGCACTTACAGTCAGAGTTCCAGACTAAATGTTTTCAAAATTTATGTAAAAAAACAATGATAACCCTGTAGAGAGGCTGCAAGTTGCTTTCAGATCAATTGGGGTGAAAGATGTAATTAAAGTGTGAAGTATTATTATTGTCTGAGAATGACTGCGCACATATTATTTAAACTGTATAAAAGTACACATTTCCTCTTGACCTCCATTGATACAACACACCTCCAATGTACACTGAGTGCTCAAATATATTTGGAATAGGTGTTCTGGCCACCCAGGAATGAGAGCATCTCAACAGAGCACTGAATGCTCTTTCTATGTCCTTCCTCAAAGTGACACCTCCTAAAGACAGAAAATCAGGGTTCCATCTGTTGGAAAATTTCCTTGCTGCTTCTGGGATGTCCTTATGGAATTGCTGCTAGCAGAAGTGATCAATTTAGATAGCTCAGCAAATACAGTGACATGACTGGATACGGGCAGAAAGTGAAGAGTTTCAAACTATCAGTGACCTTATATCTCTAGATTGATGGTGAAAAACTCCCAGTATTTGGCTTTACTGCTTGCATTCTCCTCTCTTAATTTTCAGTCCCATTATCCCAGGGTTTATTATTCTACTTTCTTCCTTACTGTCCTATGTCTGGAGGGCCTCTTTTCATCCTGTATAGTTAATAGCTAACTTCTCATCTTTCAAACCCTTGGCAAAATTAATATTATTCTTAATCTATCTTAATCTGGAAGAAGCACTTTTATTTACTTAGGAGCAGATTGCAATCTACCTTTTGTGTGGTAGTGGCTGTGGATACTGATATTGGCAGCACCCTTGATCATCTTCAGCTAACTCTGACTTTTTAATGTTAATATTGTTTAGATTTTATGAAGTTATTTGTGAGGAGTGGTCTATGATCAATATGTAGGGAGGCTTTTATGTTCATTAATCCTACATTCATAAATATACAGCATATTGGCCTCCTAGGAAACACTGATTGTGATTCTCCTACCTCTCCTTGATTGACAGTGAAAGGGATGGAAGTAACTTCACAAGCTAGTTCACCTTTCTAAGTGTCATGGGCTGGATTATATTGTAATTCCTCTCCTAAGTGACTGCTTTATTGCATATTGTGTTTGGGTTCTGGTCCTAGCTACTATGGTAATACAAGTAATATTCCAGAGGTGGTTTCATTGGAGTAGGTGGGACCAGCTGAAGAATAAGAATTTGTTCAGTATGAGTAGGGATCATAGATTCTTTCCCCATATAGCTGAAGAGCTACACACACATTCACACCTGCAAATGGTATTTGCTCACACTCAGATTGGATGCATGCAACTTTTTCATTGCAGGGGTTGTAGACATCTATCAGGGTAAATGAAATTCCACTTAGCACAATGGGGACCTATTTATGATCAGAGCCTTGACATGAAGATCCCAGTGTGCTGGGCATTGTGCACACACAATAAATGACAGTTCTTGACTATCAAATATATCACAACTGTCTTTGTGCATATGAACTTGAAATCCCTGATATTAATCTACATCAAGTGGAAACTTTAAAAAACTGTTAAAATACACGAAATTGAAGTTTTTAAGCATATAATAAAATATGTTTTGAATATCTTGTAGAACAAAATGTAGAAGTGCCAAGGTAGGCAAGCCTTGTGGTGGTTGCCACTACAATATTAATAAATAATGTTATAAAATAATAAACTCATTATAGCATCTGGCCTACAAGACATCCACAGAAAAGAGATGTTTGTGTGTGAAATAAATCAATACATTTCCCACAAATGTCTGTACCAAATCAGTTAAAAAGTGGGTTCCTTTTAAAGCACGAGTTGCTCACGTTTTAGTAAAATATAGAGATTTTTGGGGTGGGATACTTATTTTACTAGAATTTCCTACAGATTCCTTTTGGTGTCAATTCTAATATTATTATACAATTTAAAACACATACTAAATAGTCTATGGAGACTGTAGGACTAAAACTGAGCTAAACTTTTATTGTAGCAAACACTGTCAATGCAAAGCTCCCAAATATTGCATAGCAAACTAGATAATCAAAGCTCACATTAAAGATTCATTCAGACCTATTACAAATGAGTTGACCAGGTCAATTCTAAATCAGTATTTCTTCTTATTATTGCTATTAACAGTTACTGTCTTACTGGCCCTTTTCTGAAACTTCCCTTTCTTAAATATATCGCCAAACTGGCTAATTTTTATGTGTACCATTGCTATCTACTGAATAGTATAGTAGTAGAAGAGCATATACCTTATACCAGTAGGAGCAGAGGTGGATTGGGGTGGGGGGAGGGAGGGAGGGAGGGCAGGAGGGGATGCAGTGGAGCAGTTGCAACCACCTTGCAGTTTCTGGTCCACCCAGAATTTAGCAGGAGCAACATTTCTATTCAGGCACCAATGAAGGAGTCAACTGACTTCATGGTTCGTTAAAATTTGCCTGCTTCCTTCTAAATTCTTCATTCCATAAGTGTTAGCAGCCCCCTCTCCTCTTTAATAGTTCCACTAATCAAGTTATCTTTTCTTCTCCAGTTCTGCTGTCTGTTAGCTGCTCCTGGTAATGTAACTCCTATTTCATAGTCCTGAAGATTATTTCAACTCTAGCTAGAAGCATGAACTCGGGTGTGGAAATAACTTTCAGTGAAGCATTGGATGCACTGTCAAGATGCTTACGAAGGCTACATTATGTTTTACAAATCTGAAAGAGATGTATATTTAATCCTAATGACTACATACTAATGAAGCTACATCTTTTGATTACTTTTGTGTTTGTTAGTTTTGTTTTTGTACCTAATATATGATATAGCAAATTAATGTACATTCCAATAACTTTTTCCCTTAAAGGCTAAGTACAGACAGTCAAAAAGCTGGAGGCTGAATCAATTCAGTCTTTGCAGATTAGTCTAAACTGAAGAGATTAAACTGAGAAAGAAGTGGAAAGACATTTACTTTTCATTCAGGAAATGCAGCCACATACCTGCAGTGGCTCAGGCCAGAAGCTGGGGGGTGCTAGAGCACATCTCTCTGGCGCACACCCAGCATGGGCTATGCATTCACTTCTTCTCCTGTTGACACTGAGGTCTCTGGGACTTGCAGCTCAGAATCAAAACAGCAGGACTCTGCAGGGCTGCTCATCACTTCTTCTTCATGCTTCCAGGTGCCTCTGGGATTTGTAGTCTACAGTCACAGCTAGCAGTAAGTTTTTAGCAGGACAGGGCAGCTCTGTACTAGGGGGAAGAGATGTTTAACCTGCCTCTCTGGCCCCAAACCCGAGCTGGGGTTTGCTTGGGGACAGCAGTCCCTGCCTCCCCCCTCCCCCCAATCCCTTCTCTGTTGGAGCAGACAGCCCAGCCCAGGGCTGGAAAGCATGCTGGGATGCTGGGGGACTGTGATTTATCTTGAACCAGGAAGAGGTCTGGGACAGACGCTCCATAAACTGGTTTGATCCAAATCAGTTAAGTCTGATACTGCATTCAACCAGATTTATCTTAAACCAGTTTCAGCCATTTTGAAACTGGCTTGTGTGCACTGAACTTCTGTTCTGTTATAGGTTTAAATCAGTTTTTGATGACTTAAACTGGTTTATGTGTAACTTCTGTTCCTAGCTAAACTGAATAATATAGGCCCAGGCTGGTAGTTTATTATTAAAGCTTCTAGTTTCTTCTTAACTGGATAAAATTGCATTGTGTTATATGTGATGATGCTCCACACCATCTACACCCCCCTTTTCAAAATCCTATATCTGCCATGAGTGGGAGCCAACCTTTTTGGTAGGTGTGCCATAAATAAGCCCTACACCCTCTCTGAGTGTCACTCCTATCCTGTTTCCCTGCCCAATCTGCTAGTTCCTGTTCCTTGCCCTGGGCTACCTGCCCAATCTGCTGCTCTACTTTCCACTCCCTGCACTGTCTGCTTTTGTGCTGCTTTCCCCCTCCCTGATCTGCTGTGCACCACATTAGAATCTGCATGTGCCACTTGCAGTACTGCCAACTCTCATGATTTTTGGCATTGTTCTTAAAGTCTATGCTTTAGGAATGTGAAAAACTTAGTTTTTTTCTTGTGTATATATATTTATATTTATATACATATATAAAAGAAAGAGCTAAGTTTTTCACATTCCTGGAGTGTAAACCTTAAGAAAAACATAAAAAATCATGAGAGTTTGCAATACTGCACTTGTACTTGTGGTGCAGGTTGGCCATCCCTGCCTTATGCTGTGGGACATGCTTGTGCTTTCAGAGCATTCAGATTAGGTATAGTTCATCTCTCTGCGGTTTCTATGAAAATCTGAATTGTCAAATTGAGCACTGCAACAGCAAGTGTGAATCTGAGGCTGCCTCAGATCTAATTTTACACCAAGCCACTGAAAAGACAATTTTGTTTACTGGAGGCAAGATGAATATATTTTCAGCTATAATGACTGAGTCCTGTTCCAGGTTTCCCTAGAATTGCTGAGTGATTGGTGCTGGGTTTGACAAATTTAACAGTAATCCACACAGGGCTACTCTTGGCTTTCTGTCTAAGATTTGCATCTTGCCACCAGCACTTGGGATCTGGCTGCCTCTCTAATTGGATGTCCCTGTTAATTTTGCTGAGCATTTTCCTAGTATATGATCCATGCTGATGTTTAACCCAGGTTAGCTGTGGATGGCACCGGTTGTCCTATATGCATCCTTTCTTCAATTCTTCCTATTTGAAGCCCCACTGAACTCTGGATGAGGAAAGTGAGATAAATGTGAGCAGTCCAAGGGAGCCAGCAGAAGAACAAATCTACATTTTATAGAGATTTAGTCTCTGAATTCCTAGCATGTCCTGGATCAACTTTCTTCAATTTGTTCCTCTTGTCCTGAACTTCTTCCTCATTCCTCTCTCCTGATCTCATAACTCCATGCTCACATGATAATCATCAACCCCCAGCTATTATAAGCAGTACAAACAAATGACAAATCTCTGGGTGCAGGAAGGTAACAAGAGTCTGATCAGTAGCTTTAGTTATCTTTCCTTCATGTTTATTGCAGTCTGCCGCAGTTATTTCAAAGTCTGTGTGTGACATTGATCGACAGCTTCTATTAAGGCCCATCCAGGGCAGCTGGATTGAACAGATACATTAAATAAAGCAGTTATTGCTTTTCATTGCCTTTCCATAAAATATCACTGCTAAATAGCTTCTGCCATCAGATGCAGTTAGGTACATGGTTTTAATTTGAGGGACTGCTTTATAACACTGCACAATTGACACTGGCCTTTGTTTCCCCTACAATAATGATTGTGTACATCCTGGAGAATTGATGGGCTGTCTTCTGAGGTTGGAAGGGGGATGAGGGTAAGCAGCCTTTGTTGTTCTCTCAGCTTTTTTTATTCTTGCCATGCTTGTCAGTTGTTTGCAGCACAGACAGGAATAATGTCAAGCAGGGCCCCTTATCTTAGGATGTTGTAATGTAGCTGCTGTAAGCCCTTGCCTGGAGACGAGATAAGAGCAACATTACAAGCATGGAGGGGAGTAATGAGGGTGGATGAGAAGGAGGGGGCTGGCTGTGGTATTATTGAGACAACAATAGTAGAGCTGTCAGTTGCACATTATGGCTCTTTCTGGTGCCAAGAAAATATATGCACACTGAGTGGTGAATAACAAGCATGAAAATAAAAGTCCCGAATGTTCATCTAATAATGATGTATTTGTAACAGGATTATGCTGCCCAATGATATTCTTTCTTTATCTCTGCACTAAATGGTGGGGCAGCTGTGTGCTTTGGCATGGTGTGATGTCCTTTCTTTTGTGTGCTGCATATTAATCCTTTATTGAAGTAATTAAATGTGTCCTTAATGGCAATGAGCTGGCAGAATGAACGTACAATTGAATTAGCAGTTATGATTGGGAGCATGCTACAAGATGAACTAAATGCAATTACTGTAGGCATTTTTCTCCAAGTTGAATCTGGCTACATGACATGACTTAATTACAGGTTGTTAGATACACTTCCTCTCTGATCTCATATTGTTGTAGCCTAAGCTGTAGCCGAAACCCAAGTATGTGCACACATAAAATACTAACCTATTAAAAGACATTTAATTTGGCAGAAAGGTCAATGTGGATAACTAATAAACAAACTAAATGCAAAAGGGAACTGTTCTCTAGCAGGTTCAAGTTTTTTGAGCAGCACTGATGAAGCACTCTGGGTTCTATCCTCATCACCAAAAATACAAGATCAGTGCTCTGTTACTGACAACCTGGTCTGTCAATGCCTGAATGGCAGCGATCCCTCACTGCCAGAAAGCATGGCTCTGGGCATGTTGTGGCAGTGACTGCTGTGTATAGTAGCTTTTGGAAGCTGAATACCTTGGACCAAAATCTCCTCTCAACTATGCAGTGATTTAACTTGTCTAAAGTTGATACAGTATCTCTGGAATTGTACTGTCAGGAAAAAAAGAATTTGGCCCTATGTTTTTAAAGGCACCTGTGTAACAAGACTAATATCAAGTCTATTCATATCACAAGATACCTTACAAATGTACCAGTGCAAGGAAATGCTTTGCCAAATTGACAATATGTGAAATCTTTGGAATGCTTGATCCCACCAACACCCTGTGGTGGAAATAGGGGAAGCTCATTTATCATTAGACAGACAAAGATTCCAGTTATCTTCAACAGAAATTTTAACTAAACATGGGCTTCAGGATTTGGCCAGTTTGAAGTAGTCAAGGACTCATAGATTCATTGATGTTAGGGCAAGAAAGGACCTCAGTAGGTCATCGAGTCTGACCCCCTGCCCTGGGCAGGAAAGAGCCCTCATCCAAGTCATTGATGAAGACATTGAATAGCACCGGTCCAAGGACTGACACTTGTGGTACTCTACTGCCCACATCTTTCCAGGTTGATATTGACCCATCCACCACCACTCTCTGGGTGTGACCCCTAAGCCAATTTGCCACTCACCTGACCATGTAATCATCTACATCACAGCTGGTCAGTTTATTTACAAGAACAGAATGCGATACCGTAACAAAGGCCTTCTTAAAGTCTAGGTAGATGACATCTACCTCGACTCCTGCCTCTAAGCATTTTGTGACCTGGACATAAAAAGAAACAAGATTAGTTTGGCAGGATCTACCTGCAATGAACCTGTACTGAATTCCTTTCAGCATTATTTCCCTTGCTGGGCTCCCACAGATGTGATCCTTAATGATTTTTTTTCCAGAATTTTACCAAGGATAGAGGTGAGAGCAACTGGTCTATAGTTGCCTGGTTCCTCCCTCCTCTTCTTCTTAAAAATAGGGACCACATTGGCCCTTTTCCAGTCCTCTGGGACCTGGCTGGAGGACCACGAGTGCTCAAACAGCTGTGCCAATGGCTCTGCTATGACACTGGCCAATTCCTTCAGCACCCTTGGATGAAGTTCATCTGGGCCCGCTGATTTGAACACATCCAGCCCCTCCAAGTGCCCCTTCACTAAGTCTGCACTAACAGTTGGTGGGCTGGTGTCCCTCCTGTGTCTGTCTATGATCCAATTGGGAAATTTGTCTTGGTCTGCGTTTAGGAGTACAGATGCAAAGAACTCATTGAAGAGTTCAGCTTTGTCCCCCCTCTCTGTCACCAGTTGCCCAAGTTTGTTCTGTAGGGGTCTTTGCTATACTGTGCCTTCCTTTTGCTCCCTATATACCTGAAGAAGGACTTTTTGTTGTCCTTAATTTTTTGTCCTCAGCCTAAGTTCTGATTTCCTAAAAATGTGAGTCAGGAGGTATACTCCTCCTTGGTAGCTACCCCCTGTTTCCACAGGCTTTATACCTCTTTCTTTGTCCTTAGGCTTCCCTGTTCAGCCAAGAGGGCTTCTTGGCCACTTTGCCCCCTTTTATGCACAATGGGATTGTCTCCATCTGTGCCCATAGGATCGCTCCTTTGAGGAACGACCACCCTTCCTGGACACCCATTTTGCCAATACTCTTGAGCTTTAATGCCCCACTAACTAATCTCCTGAGCAAATTGAAATTAGTTTTTTTGAAATCTAGCACTTCAGCCCTGGTGGTTAGTTTACCCACCCTTCACCGGATAGTGAATTCAATCAATCGATGGTCACTATCCCCTAGGTTACCTTGTACCTACAAATTCCCCACCAGGTCATCCCATGTAGTTAACACCAAATCCAGTAAGGTGTTTCCCCTAGTGGAATCATATACCTCCTGCATTAGGTGGAGGTCCTGTATGCAGGTTAAGAACCTACGTGAGAGGTTAGATTTGGCTGACTGCTCCTCCCAACAGATGTCAGGGTAGTTTAGGTCACCCATGACGACCATCTCTCTCTACCGTATGGTCTCTGAGAGCTGTCTGGAGAATTTCAGGTCTAGCTCATCCTCCTCGTGTGGCAGTCTATGGTAGATCTCCACTACCAAGTCCCTTTCCCCCCAACCCCTTGTATCCTGACACACAGTACTTCAGTTTGGCCCTCTTCTGATTCCATCTTGATTATACGGGATGTATATTGTTCCTTAACATAGAGAGCAACACCCCCGCCCCTTTCTTTCCTCACTCTATCCCATCCATACAACCTGTAATTTCACTGCCTACTGCCCAATCATGAGTAGGGTCCCACCAAGTTTCAGTTAGTCCAATCAGGTCAAAGTTGTTGCTTGCAAGCAGGAGTGCAAGTTCCTCCTGCTTGTTCCCCATGCTCCTAGCACTAGTGTAGAGACATTTAAGCTCCCCAATGGGCATCCTTGTTACCCCTGTTCTTGATGTCTATTGGGCCCCTTAGTGCTTACCTCGACTGATTCAGTGCACTGCTTGTGGGTCATTGATTCTAGGTTCTCCTTATCCCCTGCTTCCCCATCCCCGGAGGAACCTAATTTAAAGCCCTTCAGAGAAGATCAGCCAACCTGTAAGAGAACAGATTCTTACCTTTAGAAGAGAGATGAAGACCATCTCATCCCAGGGTGCCTCTCTCTCATGGAAGTGAGGATTGTGGTTGTAGAAGCCAAAACCCGCATGATGGCACCAACTCCAGAGCTGCAGGTTGACTTCCCTGATGCTGACGGCAACCGATGATTGGAAGGATAGACGAGAAGACCACCTGTGCCCCCAACTTCCTAAGCCTGGCCCCCAGAGCCCTGTAGTCACTCATGATGTGGTCTAGACTACTCCTGGCCACATCATTCATGCCCACATGGAAGAGGACCATGGGAGAATAATCAGAGGGCCGGATGAGGTTGGGAATCCTTGCTGTGCTGTCCCAGATCCTGGCTCTGGGTAGGAAGCAAGCCTTCTGTGCTGTGCGATCCGGTCAACAGACAGGTCCCTCCGTGCCTCTCAGGAGGGAGTCGCCCACCACAGTGACCTGGCATCCCTTCAGCTGCTTGGTTGTCATTCAACCTGTCTGGTGTTAGTTGCACCTGCACCCTGAGCTTCCTCTGCTGCATCATCCTCCAGTGCTGCCAGGGCTTCGTATCTGTTCCCCAGTTGCATTTGAGAAGCAGTCACAGCCACATGCTGTCTAGGTCTGGAGGTGACAGTCCTCCATTCAGCTGTCCTGGGACTCTCCCATGATGTCTCTGTGCCAGGTGTCTGGTCCTGCAAAGAATGAATCAATCTCATCCTCTGCAGCCCTGATCCCCCACAGCCTGCTCATCTCTGCCTGGAGTTCCCTCACCTGCCCCTCCAGGGCCTCAATCTAGGCACATGTGGGACAGGCAAGTGAACCCCCACACTAGGGACAGGCCTCAGAGGTACCACCAGGCAACCACCGCAGACAGGGGACCAGGGCACTGCTGGCCCATCTAAGGGGCCTGTCTGGGTGGGGGCCTGTAACACAGAACCATAGCCCTGTTACTAGAAAGCAGGCTGGTCCCTTTAAGACCAGAACTTTCCGGGCACAGTCAGCTGGCAGGGTAGGGGTTAAAATCTGAGCCTGGCCAGGTGACTGGAAGGGGCAGGCCAGAACTATAAAGACCCTGGGCTTGGTGGCAGTTAGAGGTAGTGGCCAAAGGGGAAGGAGGTTGTGCATGAGAGCTCTGCAGAGAGCCTTAGCTGCTGGTCCAGCTGCTGAGCGAAGGGAACTCCTGATGACTCTCAGAGAAGCGGCAGCCATGCCACAGAGAGGGGCACTGCAGACAGTGGGGAAGCAAAAGCACCAAGCCATGAAGAAAATGTAAGCTGACATGCCACCTTCTGTAATTTCTGGGATTTTTTTAGTGGTTATAACCCATTGACTTACTGTTTATATATATTTATTGATTGGTACCGGTGGTTTGTGGATGAGATTGTAGGGGAGGAGAATACCTCATTAGCACCTTGGGTGCAGTCATAAAAGGCAAAAGGGGCCTAGTGCACCAATGTGTGCAGGTGTATAGGGCCAGCCACTCAGAGCTGTGTGCAGGACTTTTAAGCTGGGCCCCAGTGGAGGAACCTTGGTTAGCAGCCCAAGTTAAAAGAAAGGCTGTCCTGGGATAGTGAAAGTTCAGGGCCGCTGCCCAGCCTTGAACTTGTGGCCCGCTGGCTCCATGTTCAGGCCTCTGGGCCAGAGAGCCTGGGTTCCATACTAAAAGCAAAAGGAGGGCCACGAGCCCCAAGATTAAGGAGCTAGAGCCTCGGAGTCAAACCCTATGTGGTGGGTTTAGACTGCTAGGCCTAGCTAGAGAAAGACAGGGGACAAGGTCTGTGGTGGCTGAGAACCCCAACATAGAATTACAATAGGCAGTCTGCCACTTGTAAGAACATCTAAATAATATTTACATCAAGACATGGCAGGTGAGTGTAGGCAGGATATGAGATGAACGAGAGAAAATGAAACATTAAGGGACATCAGGGGTGCCCCTCATAAGCAAAAAAAAAAAAAAAAAAAAAGAGGAAAAAAAGTGCCGCTGAGGATGGCAACCTGTTACATTGGTGCGTTGGCCGGGAAACTTCCTACAGTAGTGTGTACCCTGAGACGATGGTTTTCCCAAATGAAAGAAAGAACCTTTGGGTCCAAAGAGAAGTCAGGAAAGCCGGTGCAGAACCTAGCCCTGGGTTTAGGGGCACAGCAACAGGTACTGGGACTGCTGTGTCAAGGAGTTCAAGGTCTGCAGGAACAAAAAGAAAGACAACACGCATTGTTAGAAAGGATGCTGAGAGGCATACAAACAAGACTAATACCCCAGGAGGGCATTTGTGGTTATGGTGCCAGGGTTCATTCTGAGCCAGAAGAGGAAAAGCCCGCACTAATGGTGGATGTGAGGCTTGAGGGACAGAAGATATGTGCTATGTTGGATTCAGGCTCATTGCACTTAATAGTGCAGAGAGATGTGTTACCCGGAAGAGAGAGGGAAGTAGCAGATCAGATAACTATTCAATGCTGGTGCGGCAAGACCCAAAGACTTGACAGAGTGTGGGTTAATCTGCAAGTGGATAAGAGTATGCACTGGATGCTAGCTGGAGTAGCTGAGCAGTTACCCTATCCAATGATGTTGGGATGTGACTGGCCGGAGCTATTGATGGTAATAGCCCAAGAGAAAAAGAAAGAGAAAGCTGTGATACATGGTTTGAGATGGGTGCGAGAACCTAGAGTGGCCCCACAGCGCTGCCCCACTTGAACTAGAGGGAAAGCCTCTGAAGAGGATTTAGAGGCAGGAGAAGGCCGCAGCTGGAGGCCACTGGAAGTAGGAATAAGAGGATGTAAGACAGTAGAGTCTGAGGCAGTACTGGAGGATGATCTTATGGCTAAGGTATTCACCGGTGAGGCTGAATGACCTCCATCAGGTGAAGAAGTAGAACAGGAGGTGGATGTTGCGCACTTGTGGGAGGATGAGCATTTCCAATTGGAACAGAGCCGAGAGGAAGGGTTTCAGTATCCCTTCCAAGAACATCTAGCTCAGCAAAATGTGGAGGTGCTATGACCAGAACTGATGAAGACAACTCTGTGATTCGAGGTGAGGCATGATCTCCTATATAGAGTCAAGCATTGAAAACATGGAAGAGAAGAAGTAGTACAATTGCTGGTACTGCAGCAATACTGAAGGGCCCTATTGAAAGTAGCTCATGAACTACCTATGGGCAGACATTTGGGGTGGGATAAGACAGAAGCTCACATTTGGGAAAGGTTTTTTTGGCTGGGGTTAATACAGGAAGTAGAAAAGTATTGTGCATCTTGTCCCGTGTGCCCAAAAGTAAATCCTAGTTGTCCTCCTAGAGCTCTGTTGGCACCACTGCCCTTGGTGGAAGCTCCTTTTGAGCATGTGGCAGTGGATATTGTGGGGCTACTGCCAAGAAGAAGTGCTGGGCACCAATTTATTTTGGTCCTCCTGGACTATGCAATGAGGTATCTGAAGGCCAAGCCTTTGCGGACAGTGTCCACCCCAAAGGTGGCAAAGGAGTTATTGAAGATATTCTCCTGAGTGGGACTCCCTAAAGAACTGCTGACTGATCAAGGAACGAACTTTACATCTCATGTGTCGGAGGGAGTGAGTAAAACCCTGGGAATTAAACACCTAAAGACCATGGTATATCATCCCCAAACTGACAGGCTAGTGGAGTGGTTTAACCAGACTTTGAAACAGATGTTGAAGAAGTTCATGGTAGAGCGCCCACAGAAATGGGATCAACTGTTACTACCCTTGTTATTCGCAATAAGAGAGGCACCCCAAGCCTCAACAGGGTTTTCCCCTTTCCAACTATTATACGGACTGCAACCAAGAGGAATCCTTGATTGGATTAAGGAAAGTTGGGAAGAACAACAAAGTAAAGACCAGAACCTGGTTCAATATGTGGTACAAGTGAGACAATGCCTGGAGGTGGCACAGAGAGCAGCTTTAGGAAATCTTAGGGAGGCCCAAGGGTGACAAACAACCTATTACAATAGAGGGGCTTGAGAAAGGAATTTTGAGGTGGGAGACCACATATTGGTTCTCTTACCTGACCAGGAGAGTAAGTAACTAGCACGATGGCAGGGACCTTATGAAATCATATGCCAAGTAGGGCCTGTAGATTATGAAGTACATCAGTCAGACAGGCAGAAGAAAAAACAAGTATACCATTTTGACATGCTGAAGCCATGGCAAGAACGAGAGTGCCTATATTTGGCCCTTCAACTGGATGAACTGGAATTGGGACCCTCCCTGAGGGAGGGGGATGGGAGAAGTGAAGTGGAAGTGGCTTCATGGTTATCTGAAGAACAGAGGTGACAGGCAATGGAACTAGTGAAAGAATATGGGGATGTGTTCCAAGAAGTCCCCGGGGAAACTCGAGGTGTGATCCATCGAATTAGGACCCCTCCAGGCCAGGTGATCTGCAAAAACTGGAGGAGGATCCCACAACAACTACAGGGGCAGATAAGAGATGAGATTGAGATGATGTTAGAAAAAGGCATAATACAAGAACCCCAAAGTGATTGGTGCAGCCCCATTGTGGTGGTACCAAAGCCAGATGGGAAGATTAGACTCTGTATAGATTTCCGGAAAGTAAATGTGGTGGCTAAGTTTGGTGCTTATCTGATGTCAAAAGTGGATGAAATGGTAGAGAATATTGGGCAAGCCAGCTATATCTCCACTTTGGACCTAACGAAAGGCTATTGGCTGGTCCCCTTAGCACCCAAGGACCAAGAGAAGACAGCATTTGCCACCCCTTGGGGCCTCTTCCATTTCCGATGCATGTCATTTGGATTACATGGAACCAATGAGACGTTTCAACGGCTGATGGACAGAGTCTTAGCCCCTCATGGGGGTTGCGCTGTAGCTTATATAGATGATATTATCGTGTATACCGCAGATTGGTCTGTACATTTAGCAACACTGTGAGCGGTATTGCAGGACCCAAGGAAGGCGGGGTTAACCTTCAACCCAAAGAAGTGCATAATTGGGAAGGAGAAAACACGGTACCTCGGGTTTCAGGTAGGAAGTGGTAAGGTATGACCGCTGCTGGGTAAAGTGGAGGCATTAAGGAAGTATCAAGCTCCCCGAACAAAGAATCAAGTGAGGGCTTTCTTGGGACTGGCAAATTATTATAGAAAATTTGTACCTCACTTTCCAGACTTAGTGGTGCCTTTGACCAAGATGGTGAGGGCTGGAGCCCCAACCAAAGTGAAATGGACACCAGAGGCAGAAAGAGCATTCCAAGAGGTGAAGGATGCACTTTGTACACAGCCACTGCTATATACACCAGATTTCAATAAACCCTTTTTGGTACAGACAGTTGCATCAAACTTGGCTGTTGGTGTGGTGTTGGTCCAAATGGAGGAAGGGGAAGAACGTCCAATAGCGTATGTAGAAAGTTGCACCCACCTGAAAGGAATTATGCTACAATAGAGAAAGAATGCTTGGCAATCAAATGGGTCATAGACACACACTGTTATTATTTTGTTAGGACGGAAGTTCACACTAATTATGGACCATGCCCCACTGCAGTGGCTACAAAGCATGAAGACAGATAATGCTAGGCAAATGAGATGGGCTCTCAGGCGTCAACCACACTGCTTTGTGGTAGAGCATTGCCCAGGGACCAAGAATGTAAGTGCTGACTTCTTCTCGTGACAATATGCAGAAGAAGAGGGTTCAGAGGGGAAGGAAAGACCCTGGACAAAAGAGAAGAGAGGGGGAGGTGTAACAGGGAACCCTAGCTCTGTTACCAGAAAGCAGACCGGTCCCTTTAAGACCAGAACTTTCCGAGCACAGCCGGCTGGCAGGGTAGGGGTTAAAATCTGAGCCTGGTCGGCTAGTCAAGTGACCGGAAGGGGGCAAGCCAGAACTATAAAAACCCTGAGCTAGGCAGCAGTTAGAAGCAGTGGCCAAAGGGGAAGGAGGTTCTGCATGAGAGCTCTGCAGAGAGCCTTAGTTGCTGGGCGAAGGGAACCCCTGATGGCTCTCAGAGAAGCGACAGCCATGCCACAGGGAGGAGCATCACAGACAGTGGGGAAGCAAAAGCACCAAGCCACGAAGAAAATGTAAGCTGGCATGCTGCCTTCTTTAATTTCTGGGGTTTTTTTAGTGGTTATAACCCATTGATTTACTGTTTATATATATTTATTGATTGGTAGCGGTGGTTTGTGGATGAGGTTGTAGGGGAGAAGGAGACCTCATTAGCACCTTGGGCGCAGTCCAAAAGGCAAAAGGGGTCTAGTGTAGCAGTGTGTGCAGGTGTATAGGGCCAGCCACTCAGAGCTGGGTGCAGGACTTTTAAGCTGGGCCCCAGTGGGGAAACCTTGGTTAGCAGCCCGAGTTAGACAGGCCTCTGGGCCAGAGAGCCTGGGCTCCATATTGAAAGCAAAAGGAGGGCCATGAGCCCCAAGACTAAGGAGGAAGAGCCTCAGAGTCATACCCTATGTGGTGGGTTTAGACTGCTAGGCCTAGCTAGAGAAAGATGGGGGACAAGGCCCATGGTGGTTGAGAACCCCAACATAGAATTACAGTAGGCATCCAGCCACTTGTAAAAACATCTACATAATATTTACATCAAGATGTGGCAGGAAAATGAAGGTGGGATACAAGACAAACGAGAGAAAATGAAACATTAAGGGACTTCAGGGATGCCCCGCAAAGGCAAAAAAAGAAAATGCCGCTGGGGAGGGCAACCTGTTACAGGGTCTCACAGGAGCTCTGGGCTGGAGGCAGCAGCAGATCAGGGTCCTTGGCTGTGCTCCATGTCACCACCCCCATAATAGCCCCCCTCCTCATTCACTTACCTGAAGTATCTGTCAGAAGCTCCTGTGTACTGCTGCCCATGTACTGGCCTGCAAACTGCTCCCCTGTCCGCAGTCCCTGGTTGCCTGAAGAGTCTCCTCTTAAACCTTTGCCCAGGCAGCAATCCCACAGCAGTCAACACTCACTCAACACTCAGCACTCACTCCCAGTTTCACAGAGCACCCCCCCCCCCACCTAACGAACAGTCAGCTAAACCAAAGGTATAAGCAGCTGGATCACTTACCTTTCCTGGGCAGGATCTAGTGCCTGGCCTGGCTTCTCTCCTCCTTCCTCCCTCCTCTTGCCTCCAGCAACTGCCTGAAAACTGTTCCCCTGTTACCCCAAAGAAGGACAAAAATGCTCCCTTTAATACTGTTCCATTACTATTATTTGTAATGCAGTAGGTCACAGAGATCTTAGGGTCTCCATTGTGCTAGGGGTTGGGTCCATACATAACAAAGAGTTGGTCTCTCCTCCAGCATGCTTAACTTGAGAATTTTTTTAAATTGTCATGGATCAAATCATATCTGATTGGACTTTGTATCCATGTGATAAGTGCATTTCACTGAGACAAGCCAAAAGACTCTGAGATGTAGAATCACAGAACAGAAAGAATGATCATGTAGGAGCTACCTGTCAATGTGGAGAATGACTGGTTAATCAACTGCAATTTGGTTAAAGCAACTGCCAAAAAAACCCTTGTTGTTGTTTTCAGTTTTTCTCCTGTCCCAGGGACATGTACTGCTGGGAGTTACTAGCTTTGGAGCACCTTGTACCTCTCTTCCTGGTAAACAGAAGGATTGAGGCAATTAGTAGTGAAGTTTACCAATGTCTTGGTCCATGTCTTGTGTTCCCTTCTAAATTCAACATGGCAGCCATTATGACTAAGAAGCCATGTAAAATGGTTGTTGTAATATGCAGCAATTTATAGAAATGAAAATGTGTTTTGTTTCTATTTTACTACAATATGGCACACTTTCTGGTCAGAAGGGCTCCCAGGGTTTATTTTATATCCTTCATTCTCTTAGCTGGGGCCATAAATGAAACCCTTTCAGCCCTAATGACCACAATGACTTTCCTTGATCATGTTATTGCTACTTTGGCACATTTATTGCTTTCATATGCAGTAATGGATGAATTTGGATATGTTAACAATTTATATATCATTTGATTCTAAAAAAGAACCCCCTCCCAACCAACCAACCAAACTTAGCCCTGAGGATTGAGTAGCTTTTAAGGAGTATAAATGTATTTAATGCTTTAGAAAGAGCTTCTGTAAATTATGAACATGACACCTATTACATTAAGCTACATTAAGCATTAATACATCTTCATTACTGGCAGGTAGCCCAAACCTCCAAAGTTGAAAAAGCTGCTTGAAATACCCAATGTGGCAGTCACCTAGGCTAAGATTTATGGTCTTTTTGGGGAAGAGCTGCATTGACACTATGCTTTCTGCATTCTCCCTGGAAGATACGTTCTTCTGGTACATCTTGTGCATCACACTGTCCAGGAGTTGTTCTGCCCTATCTGCACACAAGAGTATCTGACTCTTAGGTAAAAAGGTATGGTAAATATCCCAGCAGCTCTTACAATGGTAGAAACTAGTTATGCTAATCTTTAAGCCACTGGCATTGGATTGCTAGACAGATTTTCTTATCTAATGGCCAAAAATTATCACACTGTATATAATAGTAATTTCTTATTGTAAATCCTCTCTCAGATATAGCACCAAGAGTTGGAATTGCTGATTTGGTATTTCCACTGGTGGGGAAGAAAGGAAGTATGAAAAATAATCATAGTACATTAATGATAGCCTGTTATGTACTATCAAAGAAAGAGAAATAAAACTCATTTTAGTGTCTTAAAAAGCAATATCCATTACACTCAAATTTGGCTAAAAGTGGACTCAAAAGGGTCTTATTTTAACAAGATGTACAGGCTCAAGGGAAAAAAAACAAGCTAAACGCTTGTGACACATTGTAATTGATTTTATGTGGTATATTTATGAGACCGGCAATTCACGTTTCACATGGGATTCAGCACTGCAGTATTACTGCAACTTCTGAAGCCGTTATGTTGTGGTTCTTAAATAAGTGAGAGAACAATTCTGCATCCCCTCAGTTCTCTGAAACTGAGCTTGAGTCAGTAGGATGGAGTAGCACTTTAACAATGGATAGAAAAGTAGGGAGATTTGGGATTTTAATTTTGAATTTCTTTTAAAAAACAGATGGAAATACTTAGTCTTTGAGGTTCTGTTTTTAACAAGATGCTATAATTTGATTCCTAACTTAGATGCCACAGGCTATTCTCAGGTCTTTCTGAGCAGCTGCGGTATAAGCCGCAATACAAGTACAAAGTAATGTGGGCACTGTATGAGATGGAGATTTAATGGATATTGTTCATGGCATTGGAATATATGAAGCAATAAGTTACTTTTGTGGTTGATTTAGTGCTGAGGTGAGGGTAAAAAGTTTGGTAACTGTTTAGTGTTAATATACTAGCTCTACCTCTGTGAATGTAACTCCTATTATATCAGGGGTGTACTTGGTAGCTGTGTTGGTCTGAGACAAGAAGATATACAAAAAACTAGAACTCTTAGTTCCAAAATAATACCTTATTAGACCACAGCTACTACCAAGTACACCCCTGAAACATGGAAGATGCCAAATTTTAGCCGATTTTGGATTTTAAACTTCATTGCAGATCAACAAGCAAAATTTTTTTACCTTCCTGCCTGCCATCTGATGCCCCCAGGGAAGGAATTCTACCTGATTTACACATCTAAGAGCTACTCAGCACAGCTCACAAAGACACTCTCATGGATCCAGAGGGACAGCCTTCCATCTTTAGCTCTGTCTGTGCAAAAATGAAGTTTATTTCCTACCTATGGGGACTTTTTACCATCTTGTACCATCTATACTTTTCCCAGAGCCTGACAAAGGGACTTTGATCCCAAAAGCTTGCAGAAAGGACATTTCTCTTGTGATTTCCCAGTTGGTCTAATAAAAAGTATAATTTTGGAACCAAGAGTTCTAGTTTTTTGTATGACTCATACTATATTGCATTGGGGGGAAAAAAAAAACCTTTACTTTAAAGCAATGTTATTAAGGTTCAAAGTCTAGCATTCAAATGTTAGAAAATGGTGAATTTAAGGTCACCTGTTCAACCATAACTCAGCTTCTTCATGTGTGTGCATTTTGATAATTTTTAATTACATGGCCATATGCTAACCTTTTCCAAAGGACCCTAGCACCGTTCAGTGTACAGAATGGACTGTAGTCTAAGAGATGGGGTAACTGTTCAGTGCATACTCCTATCCTGGTTCTTCAGTATGGGTCATCAAGTCTCATTTACTGTATACTATCCAGACCCTGCACCAAACAGGGAATTATTGATTTCCTGATGGGCTTTTCTATGGCATTCATCATGACTGTATCTGAGTGTCTTCCAAATATTAATGAATTTATCTTTACAATTCTTTTGCAAGATGGCAGACTAATATCTAATATCCTTGTGTAACTGGGGAGTAAAATAGTGATTAGTTTAACAGGGGAGAAAGCAATGAAAGTAATCAAATGCTTAGAACAACGATTCTCGACCAGGGTGTCATGTGATTCTTTTAAGAGAGCCACACAGTTTCAGATGTGTAGACACCTGCACATGACACACAAGATCAACCCAGAGATTTCAAGTAGTGTCAAAATCATTCTGACTTTTTGTAGTTTTTCTCAGTACTTTCCTGCAGAAGAATGCTCTTATTTTTCCGTAGTCAAGAAATGAGTGATGGTAAGAGCTGGTATTTTCCTAGGGGTGCCTTGAGTCTAATGAGGTTGAGAACCACTAGCTTAAATGTTTAAGCTTAGAATTAAATATTTACAGGACTTGGCCCCAATTGCCTTCTTGTGTTAAATAAGCCAAAACCTGAAAGTAAAATTTAATTAAAAAATGACTCCAAAACAGTTATAAAGCTGATTCTTCATTGAGAAAGCTGAAGGTAACTGTACAATAAATACAAATACTGAAAAGTACATTTTAAAATATTTAATTTCTATAATTATTGTAATTAGACTTTGCACTCTCTTAATGAATAATATATTTTATTGTTTAGTTTTCCTTTTTGCAGACGATCAAAGTTGCATACATTTTGTGAATGGTCCCCCCCCTTCCTCCTCTGCTTAGGTACATAATCCAAAGACCATTGACTATGGTAGGCTAACTCCACGGCTGAAAACCCTCGCTTCACTGAAGTCAATGACAAAACTCCCACGTGAAATTGTAGGCAGGCTTAAGACCCATGAAATCTGTGATTTGAACGAACTGCTGACTCCCCTCCTGTTAGGAGCAAAAATTTTTAGTCATAGTTTTTATTTGACCAACTGCATAGTTTGGCGAGGGGTTAGACCATTTTTTGACAAAGGCACTTTTTACCCAAAAGCTTGTCTAACATTTCTCCCAGTCATACAGCTGATACAATAAGAGAGAGAACTAGAGAAACCTTGCTCCTCAGTCTTCCTGGACCATCATGGCTACAAAAACACTACATTCCTATTCCTGCTAGGACATGTATGTAGGCAGACTGCAGCCAGGAGGCTGCACCTTTGCCCCACCACTGAGGACCTTGCCAAATAATTTTGAATAAAAAAAACAAAAAAACAAACCCAAACTGGAAGCAATCACTTCAGTGTCTCACCATGTGCATGAGCATTGCTTACTACACTGAGAACTCAACTAGTCCTTCCATTTTCTTCAGTCTAAGCAGCAATGGTTTCCTTCTGGACCAATCAAGAGCAGTAATAACAGGAGATTAATTATTTACTCAGTCTTAGTTAAAAATGAAATTGTAGACTATTGTGCTTTAAAGAAACTTAAAAATTTGCATTTTGTTGTACTTTGTACTTGATGTACTGGTTACCACTGACTTCAAGCTTTCTGATAGAACCCACAGTTAAAATTGGCTTTCTGTCAATTGAGCATTCAAGACCAAACATTTGGTATCCTGGCCCATTTATGATGACTGAAGTCATGGATGATTTTTTCAAAATTTTTAGTTTACTTAGATGCACTGAGTTTCAGAGGAGCTGAGGTAATAAAGCAGTTGAGCTAAAATATAGCATTTAAGCTGTTGAACTAAAAATTGAGCATTTGTTATTAAAGCAAACAACAAACCTCTGCTTTGTAAGCTTATGTGTGTGAAGCTTGAATTCTGAAATTTTATAGAAAGCAGAAAAACAATTATGCACAAAAGTGTCTAAGGTTCTCATCCTGCAGATTCTTGTTTCTTCTATAGTACCATTCAAAACATTTCTCTTATAGTACTATCCAGCATTGTGACCCCATGATATGAAATCTTGGATGAACACGGGATTAACTTCTGGGCGCTGCACTTCAAGGATGTGGAAAAGCTTGACAGTCTAGAGAAGAGCCACCCATATGATCAGAGACTTGTAAGGCAAGCCATACAAGGAAAGGATGAAGGACTTGGGTCTCTTCAGCCTAAAGAAGAGAAGGCTGAGAGGGGACTTGATAGCAGCTTAGTGCTATATCAGGGGAATACATCAAGGGCTCAGTGAACAACTGTTCACCAAGGCACCCTTGGGGGAAAAGCAGGAGTAATGGCCACAAAACTCCTGGAAGACCATTTCAGACCTGACACTAGGAAAAAATTCTTCACAGTTAAGGTGCCCAGACTGTGGAATAAGCTCCCTCCAGAGGTGGTGCAATCACCTACCCTGGAAATCTTCAAGAGGAGACTGGATGGTCACCTTGCTGGAGTCACCTGATCTCAGTTGTCTTTTCTGCCTAGTGCAGGGGGGCTGGACCCGATGATCTTGCGAGGTGCCTTCCAGACCCTTGCTATTTATGAATCTATGAAACTTTACTCATAGGACTGGTACCTTTTGAAGCCACTGGTATACCCACATAGGTGAATTTTAAGCATGTGCAAAAGTGTTTACAGGGTCAGGGTTTACAGTTGTTTCTTTGGCAAATATTTTAGAAAAAATACCTATTTATATTGTTTTCTTGTTAATATAAGTAGGGAAAAGATAAATGTATGGGACTTATTTGAAGGTTTGCACATAGCGAGGGATTATCCTTCTGAGTTATTTGTGGGTAGGAAGGCTATATCTGGCAGGACTGTCTTTCTATCATACAGAATAAAAGACAGTTTTTTCTTAAAACTGGTTACAACTAGGGTCACGTCCAACATGACCAGAACAGAAGAAACCTTTGAAATTGACAGCACTTTGGAGGAAAAAAAGCTGTAGGTTTCTAGCTTGGTTTCTCATATTTATCACACTCAGCAAAGCATCTGGACCTTGGGATGTTAATGAAAATTTCATAATTTTACTTTAGCAATTGCTGTTGCCTATAGGGGAATCCACCACCTCAACACTTACAGCCATGCATACAAAACATATTCAGAGATGTATGTGACTACAGGATATGGCCTGCATACACAGAATATGGTGTATGTGAAGGGCATTCCTTTCAACCTTAGCTAGCATTTTCTCTGTATTGTGAGTGAAAGTTGTATTTATTTCTTGCCAGTGTTTACTGTATTATGTTCCTTGTTATGAAGTTAAAGATTTTTTTCCAACCTCTAAATGGCAAACTTGTCTTGTATGTTACGGGAGTTGAGTGTAAGACTGACCGCTCAACAAAGTGAACGTCTCTCCATTGTTGCATACACTAATACAGCTTCAACCATCTACTCCAGTAATATACCACAGTAAAGTGAGCCAGTGCATTTCCTTGTTTTGAATAAATGATGGTATTAACTTCACAGTCTAGTTTCATCAGAAAGGGAGAATGATTTGACCCGCGCATTCCTAAAAGCTGAACTAAAACTGTGGAGGCACACATCAAAGCTCTGTAAATAATGTGAGTAACACTTTGGACACTTCTGATGGGGGCGGGGGGGGGGGGATTCACTGTATGAAGAACACCCAAGTATTTAAAAAGGAATGGATAGGTTTAAATATCTCACTGTTTTTCTTTTCCAAGGCTCCATGCTGAGGATTTTATTTTCCTTTGCAATGCTTATGTTTCTGGAGCCCTTTTCTCAGAGGTAGGCTGACATTAGCACACTGACGTGACTAGCAGGTTCACCAGATCAAGTTTATTTGTAGTGTGGCCTGCATTGCATTTGAGGATTCCATTACGGTTCGGAAGGCTCCAAAAGTTTTGAATATCAATGGTACTTCAAAGGGCCATAGCTGTGAATTAGCAGACATGCTCCCTTGTAGGCCCCCAAATGGAAAAAGAGAGACAGGTTCAAAGCTAGGAAATGGGTAGAATTTCTCCAAGGGCATTAATGGTAAAGTAGGCACCCCAGGTCTTCATAAATGTTGTGGAGTCTCTCCAGGATCAAGAGACTGTCATGAATGTACAGAAATTGCTCATGGAAGTCAGACCAGTTTCCATATCTCCCCAATTCTTTTAATACAGCCAAGTGATGAGGAGAAAGAAATGCATTCATTTTCAGCCTACTAGATCTTAAATACTTTTGCTTTAAGAAAGCATAAATAGAAACTGTTTAATATATGGAGTTGTTTTTTTTTGTATAGGATTCAATATAGAATTCAGGGCTCATTCCCAAGACACCTATCACTGTTTCTCTCTCAAACTTTCTCTGTCTTTTTAACAAACCATAATCTTGGTGTAATTCTCACAGTTCTGGGTCTTAATATTGAAATATTCTGGGCTCTTTGTCAATTTTTTTGATGGGAGGGGGGTATGTGTCATATGCCGGTATTTAATGGTACTAGTGAAATAATAGTAGCTCCTGGTTGAAATCGGGGCTCCATTATACTAGCTACTGTACAACAGCAGTCAAAGATTGTCATTTCTGTAAAGAGTATCCAGCCTATATAGGCAACATTTGGTGGAAAGCCAGGATTGTTACCTTTAAACTAAAGGTAGAAAACTGAAGCACAGAGATTAATTTGGTCAAGTTCACATAGGAAATCAATAAGTGGGAGAGGAACTGAAATCAGATTGTTTTGTTAGAAAGCCGTATGTTAATGGTAACAACAGTAACTTCCTGAACTATGTGTTTTTTGTTTTGTTTGGAGTTGTCCCCCCCCTCCCCCCTTTTTAATTTTTCTTTAAATGAATCCTCTCCCAGCATAGATCTTGGTGCAGGATGGTATAATGATCATTTTATTATCATGAGTAGTGAAGGAGAATTTGCTTTATTCACTGGTCATGTTGAATATCAATTATTTTTGATTGTTTGTTCAACATACTTTCCTGACAGTACTCAGAAATAGATTTTACAGATTCATGGCTAATATTGTAGAAAAGTTTTATATTATGTTTTGTATAGAAAAGTGCGCAATCATGTAATTGAGGTCTGCAGTATAATAAACACATACAGAGGGGCAAAACTAAGATCGTATGCAAACTTAACTTTGGCTTTTTCTGATTTTAGTTGCTAAGCCTTACAACCTTAATGTCATGTCGTCAGGTTTTTCTTTAAAAATACTGCAACATGTAGCTTAGGATACTGACATAACAGGATGGTACAGCATGGTATCAAAGGACTAGAGATCACTAGGGATCTGCTTAAAGTGCATGGAGGTGAAGTAAAAATTGCAGGTCACTCATGGTGCCCAACTTAACTTCCATGGTCTCTTCATGGTGAGCCACCCCCCACTGCTGATTGACAGGTGGGGTCACACAAAAGGCAGCCCTCTTGGCCAATCAGTGGTGGAGAAAAGGGGGGCAGCTGCCATCTTGGCTACTCCCCTTTGTGTTGGAAGCTCTGCCCCCAGCCCCCAGTAGGCTGCAAGGCCAGGCTGCAGAGGCTGCTGGCTCTCACTGGGGAGCCTGCATTTTATTTTTAGTAATTTTTTTTTTCTTTAGCAATTCCATGCAAAATCATGGAGAATGCCAATTTTCACAGTGATCACAGAAACTGCCTTTTTTGCAGTTTCCACAAAAATTGTGAAATCACAAATTGAGTAGATCCCTAGAGTTCACATGAATTTGGAATGACTGTGTTACTGAGTTGCCCATGTAGAATTTTTTCAAATTTAATGCAAATAAAACCTTCATACCTCTTAAGCTTGAAGGTTTGGCAATCTGGAGATTTTATACAAGGTATGCAAAATCTCATTTTGTATATTTAATAAAAATGCATAGCCTTATTTATATGCATTGGGAGAGGCCCACTATCTAATGGAGAGAGGTTTTCTTTTATTTGTGTTGTACATCTAATTTAAATACACTTCAAATATTAAATAGTTTCTTGTTGGTTCATAAAGATCTACACAATTCTGGTCAGTGTCAGCCCCTCCACTTCTGCTACTAAGCAACTAATATGACACCTTAAAATATTAATCTGTGTTCGCAAATTTAACTGAGAAGTCTAGTATAGACATTTCTCAAATGTTTCTTACTAGCTGTGTTTACCTAAGAATTCTGACCAAAGCTCTCATGATATTTTAAGTGACTATAATTCACTCTTAATGGTAAATTACATGACTAGTTCCTTATAATCTATAGTTTACTACAACAGCATATAGATATAAAATGGGCTTTATAAGCCTCCAATGGGAGCTTTCAGAGTTCATCTGTATGTATTTCTATGCATATAAGGGTTTTGGAGGTTTGGGGGACAGCCTGTGCTCTGTCCTATTTGCATTACCCTTATGGAAACCTCTTACAAGATCAATAGGAAATGATCACTTTGCAATACTTTTTTTCAGTCTTTCCATAGTTCTTAATCCAGAGTATTTTCTTCACCTAAAGTATATAGGATGGTCCCAAAAAACTCCAGAAAATAGATCAGTCTCCATTATACTGTAGTCTATAGGCTTTTGGAATAGCGTTTATAGAGTTCCTAGTCTCTGTTGAAACCCCATTATTTACATTTCTATTCACTTTTATAGGACCTTTCTCAAAGGATTGATTGTGCAAAACCTGAACCAAACTATGAAAATATTTGAAAACAACCAGAGTCCAGGATGTGAAGCAGCTAGGTTTTATTAAAGCAACTTTTGGATTTTCACTCTATCCATAGGAACTGCTTGGTAACTTTTTCTGTTCTAAAGACATAGCTTTGAGATTTTCCAGGCCGTAACTGATACTACAGTTAAAATAGCCTGACTGGTTACGGGAGGTCAGATTTCCTTGAGTTCAGCCAATCAGTGACAAGTTTCTGGATCCAAGAGGATCAGTCAGTCCAAGTATACAGAAGCACATTCACTTGAGTTGTTTCATTAGAGGTGAAGAAAGACTACATTTCAGTTCCAGTAGGGAAAAAAAACATTTTCTCCTAATTGTAGCACTTGTCTCTTGCTGTCTTACCCTGGCAGAAAGTTGCCTTATTTCCTTCAGTAGTTATTTTTGGAGCTATCCTATTTTTCATTACTATTCTGTATCTAGTCTGACATGGATTTTCCTTGGGAAAGCTAGGATATATTTATTTTATTCATATTTGAGTTTTCCTTCTGCATTAGATTGAGGCTTACAGCCTACTATTCTTGCACAATTCATTATCCTTCTAGTTTGAAGAAAGCATATTAGTGTTGTAATCATTTAATATTTGACCTGACATAAGAACCAACCCAATTTTTCTTAGGGAAATATCTTTATTGGCCATTGTTTAGCACCCTTGGAAATGCAGGTCCTCTAAGTGTCAATAATTGTTTGTTTTGCTCATATTTAAGTTTTTAGTGAAACAGACTAAAGATAATAGACACAACCTGGTCTCCCTAGGTAGTGTTGGCAGTAGCCACTATTACAGAACCTTGAGGAAGCCAGTAATGTCTTGTTTGCATACAGCAAAGGCTACTCTAGGATAAAACTGACTAGAGCTGCAAACACATGACTGGGACAAAGGTATAACTGAGCAGCGTGTGCTTAGTATTCAAAAAATATTCCTGACCTCCTAAAGGATAACTTTTTTTCCTTTTATATTAACTGGAGCTACTTACACCAGTTTAGGACTATATGCCACATATCTGTTCCATGTTTACACCATAAGTTGGGCATTTATCTCTTGTGTGTGTGTAAATCATAATATATATTAATGATTCAGCTGCTATACCAACAACAGCCAAATGATACAGTATTACCATTTTATGAACTCCTCTATGAAGCCAATAGCTTACTGGCTTGTACAAAATTTTTTTTTTCCAAACCCATCAAGTTACTATCTAGAACTATTGCATACCATTTAAATACTTACTGCTTGCTCCACAATCTTTTTATAGTACTTTTTTCTCTTATATACTGCAAAATAGTTTGTTACATCAAAGGCAATAATGATTGAATATAAATCATTATATTTTAGCTTAATATTTGTGCAAAGATATGTCAGTGAAAGCCAGCTGGAATCAGAAATGTAAGGAAAATCAGTTTCTTAGGGACAAATTTTATCTTTTTTATTTTCATTAAGTAGTGCTTCACTCTTATTTAAGTAATTCCATTGCATTTCAGTTGGGATCTTTGCAAAGGCACTCCTCACTGCATGCATCTACAAATGAAATTAAGGTGACACAATCAACTCCAGAGCTGTTCAAGCCAGAATCAACTGCTCCTAGGTGCAAGGTCTAGACATGTCCAGGACAGCAGCAATTTAAGCCGGAGCAGAGCCCCAGCTGGCTGGGCTGACTGGGTACAATGTACACCTGCTGTCAGCATCTGCATATGTGTTTTGGTGCAATAAAGTATTCCGCTGTAAGACAGTACTATCCCAACAGTACTATCCTATGGCAGAGTTAATTAGTTCACTACATCCTAATACTGGTGCATGTATAGACTGTGACGCTTTTTTGCAGAGCTAATTAGTCTACTGGGCAGTAAAGCCCACATGTAGATGCACCCAGTATAAGTAGATGTGGCAGATTTGGATCCATAGTTGCTGTATAGATGAGGTCAAGATTCAGTAGGCAAACAGTGTAGATAAATCCGTAATTAACACCAGTGTTTTTCTTGGTTATAAATGTATTGATTTTTCAGCATATTCTTATTCCTTTCTAATGTGGCTCAGGTTTGTTTCATTAAAATTCAATCTCACCTATTGCTACATCAAACTGGCAGTCCCTAATCACTGCTTGCAAAAGAGATTAGGGCTTTGGGGTACCTCAGTTATTTGAGTACCTGACTAAAGGCACCTTAAGGGAGGCAATGTTTTAACACCCGTCATCTGAAAACCAAACTCCTTTCAGTTGGGTACCTCCAAAATATTTAGTCACTCTTTAAAATCTTGTTCTGTGATGCATAATGCTTAATAAATACCTAGCAGATTTGTTAACTGCATTTATGACAACCTTTTTACTGTGGATCTTTTTAGATCAGCAGCTAACATAAGTCACTGCATACAGTTTTTTCCAAGGTTGATCCAGCATTCTCATAACAGAGTTAGTCAAAACCTAATCTCTTGCAGAGTCTTAGCCTGCTGATGTGATCACAGGAATTTAATGTTTTCATTAAATGGAACACAATAGAATGTATGACTGCAAAAAATGAAGCATTTTCACTTTGTCCAGTTATTTGGTGTGGTCAAATATTGATGCTGACCTGGATATTATTCAGTACTTTATGGATACTATCTTCATAATATCATCCTCATAATGGGTAGGTAAGTGTGCAGCAGTTGGTGTGTGCTCTTCCTGGATGGAATGAAAAGTAACTGCTGAAGCTTCCTTAGCCTGACGAAGGGTTTTTGAACCCAAAAGCTTGCTTAATAACTATTCTCCAACCATTTGGGTTGGTCTAATAAAAGATATCAAATTCACCCAAGGAACCTTGTCTGCCTATGTCCTTAGACCAACACGGCTACAACCCAAATCCCTACAAAAAAACTTGTGCACTTTTGCTAATGTGCATTAAAATAGGCTAATACACCTGTTTCTAGTACCTTACAATGGAAGTACTAAATTTTTAGTGTGCATTGCACAAGCGTATGAATGAACATGTAGACACACCCAGTGAGATTATGTTTTTGGCCTAGGGCAATTTAATTAGCTTGTTTCAGAATCTGGTTGGAAACCCATTATCTCTAACTCTGTGACTGGACGAGTAGTAATGTAATTCTTTCAGTCAGGGTGATAGCTTTCACTTCGTTCACCTAAACCCTGCATAGCTGGCTCTGTGTGGCTGAAGTATAGGTACACTGAGGAAGAAAAGGCAAACACTGTAATCACAGTGACCACAACATATGGCAGATGAAGTGATAGGTGCTTCTTTGAATAACAGAAATTAGATGTTGGAGCCACTGTGACTTTAATGGGATTTCTTGCCTTCAAGTGTCGTTCAAGTTGACAGATTTGGGGCCAATGGAGCGATTTGTATAACAACTGTAGAATCAGGCTTATATATAGAGAAGACCCTTTGGAGTTGGCCTCTCACTCTTTGGGCACTATGGGCAAATACTTCTAGATGGGTTTACTTTGCAATAATTTACAGAAGAATAAACCTATCCTGGGAAGGCATCTATACATGCAAGCATTTGAGAGCAGATTTGCTGTTTCTGGCACCAGCCTACTCCCACCCACTCCAGTCTTGAACTGGCCCCCTGCAGCAGCCAGGGGGAGCTGGAGACTCTGGCTCTGACCATAGCTGCCTGCAACCGGAGGCCATCTTTAAAGCCAGTCCCATTCTCTGCTCCCTGGCCACCTGCATTCCTGGCTGGGAACAGCTTTCAAGGTCCTGGCAGCTATAATGCTAGACCTTGTGCCCACCACATGAGGGCTGCTCCATCCCCAGGAGTGCTGCTTTTGCTGGACATGCTAATTGCCATGCTGTACTGCTGCAGTGACTCCCACCTAGCCCAGGTCAGTCTCGGCCCTGCCTGGCCCCTTGTTACAGCATGACCATGTGACCAAACTCACCACGGCATCTCAAGCCACAGCAGCAGCATGCTGCTACCTACTGGACCTCATGCTGCTGCCTAGCAGAGACGCTGCTGCCATCCATGTACCCGGACATGACCATTGATGCCATCCATGCACTCCTGGGGCTCCAGCCTCACCACTGTGGGCCTGCCTGGCCAACCAGGACTGGTGGCTGCACATTGTTCAGCACACCTGGGATAATGAGCAGTGGCTGGAGTCATTCTGGATGACCTGGGCCATCTTCTAGAAGTTCCTCAAGCAGCTCTGCCCACACCTGGAGCAGCAGGGCACCACCATGTGGTTCCCTGCACCCCCCCCCCCATTGGACACCCGGCTGGCCATCCCCCTGCTATGTTGGCCACCTCTTCAGCACGGGCAAGACAACCACTGGGGAGGCTATACAGGAGGTGTGTGGCTCCCTCCAGGGTGTTTTGGGGTACACCATGCTCTGGGTGCATGACTTCCTGGAGGTGATGGCAGAATTTCATGCCCAGGGTTCCATGCCCAGTACATTGGGGCCCTGGACAGGGCCCATATCCCCATCACCTGCCCACCCTGCAGCAACCACCCCTACTACAGCCTGCGGGGATTTTACTGCATCATGCTGCAGGCTGTTGTCCAACACCATGGTGCCTTCACCAAGGTGAATGCTGGCTAGGCAAGCAACACCCATGATGCCTACATCTTTTGCAACTCTGCCCTGCCAGTGGTGGTGGAGAACAGGTGCTTTGCACCAAGGGTGCCATAACTCCAGCTCAGAGTGGTGGCAGTCCTGCCCCTCCTCATCAGGGACCCCAGCTACCCTCTCCTCCCCTGGCTCATGCGATCCTACATTGGTCAGCTAGACCCCTGCTAGGCACACTTCAATCGGTGCCTGGGTTGGATCCATGCATTGGTGGAGTGTGCCTTTGGCTGCCTGAAAGGACACTGGTACACCTTCACTGCCTAACCTGAGGTCATAGAAGTCAACATCCCCTGAGTCATCATTGCAGCCTGTGTACTGCATAACATCTGTGAGGCCCAGGGGGAGCTGTTCCATGAGGCCTGGGCAGAGGAGGCACAGCAGGTGGAGGATGCCTGTCACTGGGAGTGCCAGCTGCCGTAGCAGTGACAGTGATGCAACCCCTTCACTCCCCAAGGCCCTGGGCAAGCTGCACACCCACCAGTGGAGGCCCAGGCACCAGGTGTGAGAGGCACTGGCTGACCAGCGCCTCCTTCATTCTCTAGTGTAGGCCACTTGGATGGCTGCCCATGGGCTCCAGCCCCACTGCACACCCCCAATACCATGCTCACTGTGGTCAGTTCTCAGAAAAGCACTTTATTCCCCTCCACAAACAGAGACCCTTGTCCCCCTTTCTTTCCAACAAGAGAGCCCTTTCCTCCACCCTCCCCCACAACAGACCCCATCCCCCTCTCCTTCCTGAACTACAGAGCCCCCTCTTCCACCTCTCCACAGAGCCCCTCCAGCACCCACCCCACCCACTACCAATAAAAGCACCCTCTTCCCTATGCAGACTATGTACAGTGTGTGCTGTGCATGCTCTCCCAGGTTGGGGGGCAGTGGGATGGGGGTGCCTTTGGAGCAGAGACTGGGGACAGCTGCCCAGCACCCTGGCCTCTGGCTGCAGCCCCATAGCAGTGCACACTTTGGCAAGGCCGGTGGGTGGGGGGCTTCCCTGAGTGCAAGGGCAGCTGTTGCTCTGCTGGTGTAGCCAGCTTACCCTCCTGCAGCCAGTGGGCCAGGCCAAAAGGGCCCACATGCTGTGCTGGCCCTGCTGCAGACAGCTTCTGCTCTGGGGCCACATGGAGATGGGGCAAGCAGCAGGGCAGGGCCCAGGTGGGGGCCTGGCTGGCAGGGCACCTGGGGTGGGGGCCAAGGCAGGGGCACTTGGCCAGTGGAGGCACCACTGCACTTCAGCCTAAGCCCACTGGGGGGCTTGCTGTTGGGCAGCAGGTGACTACCAGGGGGCAAGCAGGGCTGCAGCCAGAGGCTGGGCAGTGAGTGGCACAAAGGTGATTTCCAGTGCCAGGATGGTGTTCATCATTTGGTGGTCCTCCTCTGTGGCCTCCACTTCCCTAGCCACCATGGCAGCCTGCCTCTCCTGGGCCTCCAGGTGCCTGTCCTCAAGGACCAGAAGCCTGTCCTGGAATTCCTGGTCCACCTGGTCCTTCTTCCTGTCCCTCTCTTTCTCTTATGTGACCCACTCATGTGTGACATCCTCAGTGCACCAGGCCCATGAATCCACCAGCCACTTCTCAGCCACAGTGATCGGGTGGTCCAGCAACTAGGCACATCCCATCTTGGGTCTGCATTGCTGGAGCGAGTACATATGGAAGGCCCCAGCTGAGACTGGCAGTGAGCCTGATGGCACATCCCAACTGGCAGCTGGTGCCTCTCCCCCACGTGCAGCTGCAGGACCTGCAGAGCCAGGAGATAGAGGCTGTTTGTGAGAGTTTGCAACATTTCTGAGATAGCATGCACTATACTAGAGGGCTTTGTGCTGCCCAGCCTCAGACTGAGGGTTGTGCACGCTTGGGTGCCTAGGGACCATGGTAAATTGGTCAGGCAGGCCCTGGCACAGGAAGCTGCTTGCTGACCCTTCACCCCCACTTGCTCTGCAGGGGCAGGTGGATTGGCTGGGTGCTGGCCACAGGCAGCCTGCTTTCCCCACCCCCCTTCCTAGGCCATAATAGGCCTGGATTTTGGCAGCACCTGCTGCTGTAACTCTAGACCCACGTGTCCATCCCCCTCACCCTGCCTCTCCTCCTGCAGGCCCTGCTGTCTCCTCCTTTGCCACCAGGCCCATGATGCCCAGTCTCAGGAGCAAGGGGCTCCTGTCCAACTGAGCCATGGAGCTGGTGGTGCCCCCACCCTCCCCCCAGGGGAATCTCTATTGAGAGCCCCACCCCCCTGCACTGGCCCTGCACAATCAGTGTGCCCATGCTGAGAATGTCCCGGGCACGCCACAAAGAACTGTTTGCATGGACTGAGGGGTGCCCAACCCACTATGCCCTGCTGCTGCTGCTCACCATGATGCCCCAGGTGCACCTGAGAACCTGGCATGGGACCCTGAGCTTTGATAGTTCTGTGGGAAAGCCTGTGCTGCCCCACAATGTCCACTACTATCTGGAAGGCTGCCTGTGGCTGTGTTGCACATCCCTGCCTCCTGCAGCTGAGGATGACCTTGCCATTGGCATTGATATGTTCCTCTGTATGTGAGAGGCCTGTGCCTGCATAGCTGAGGGGGCACAGGCTGTTCAATAAAGTTTTTCACTCCTTCTCACCTCCCTGTGTGCTGTGGTGGGGGACTCTGGGAGCCAGGGGGAGTTCAGCTGGGCTGGGTGAGAATCAAGGCTAGGACCTGTGACTGGGGCTGGAGCTGGGGCTAAGGCAAGGGTGGGGAGGTCCCTCTCCCCAGTGTGGGGCTTACTGTGTGGGTGGACAGGTGGGCCTGGTGGCCCAAGTCTGTCAGTGGCAAGGACATGCAGCTCCCGGTGGTGTCCTGGGATGCAGGGGCATGGTGCCTGGATGCCTGGGTAGAGGCCCCCTCCGAGGAGGAGCTGGAGCTGCTGAAGGCTGGTGGTGCCATGACTGGGCTGGTCTCTTGGATGAGGCTGGGCATCCAGAGCTGATGGGGCAGGTGCTGGACCAGGTTGCTGGAGCTGATCAACAAGGCTGGGGGTGGGGAACATGGCAAGGCAGGCTTCTGGTGCCCCCACTGAAGCCTTGTTGCTGCTGCCAGTGGAGGCTTGGGCAGGCTGCCTGGGCTGGAGAACATGGCCAGGGTCCCAGGGCACAAGGATCTGGTTCAGCTGCTGCACAAAGGGAATGGATTTGTGGGCAGCCCCCAACCAGCAGTTGCAGTTGGTGACAGTGAACCACTGTGCCCACAAGGCCTTGACCTTTATATGGCACTGGCACACCAACTGGTCATGCCCATGATCCCACATGTGGCCTGACAGGCCCTCATAGATGTGGGCATTGGAGCGCTTGCTCCAAGTTAACTGGCTAAGGACCATGACCTTACCCCCCCAGTGCCACACAGTCTGCAGTCTCCTTCTGGGACCATTTCTGGCCCTGGGAGATGGTGTTTGGTGTCAGGGGTGACACCAGTGTGGCTCTCTCAATGGCCTGCTGGGTCTCTGTGTGACAGCCTGGGAGCTTCTGGGCCTGGGCAGGTGCCTACAGAATGTAGCACAGTGAGACTATATGGCAGGCTGTTGCAACTGGCTGGGGGGCCACTGGTGTGCAACCTGGTGGCCCGAGGCTGGCTGCAGGTGGCCCAGGGCCCCAGACTCCCAACAACCTTTTAAGGGCCTGGGGCTGGGACAGGCAAAGAGCTGCCCCAGCCCTGGGGCTAGGGAATCTCCAAGTCCTGTGGCCCTGGGCCTAGCCTGAGGGTTGCCTCTTGGTGGTGGGGCTGGCCAGGAGTAAATTTGCTCTCTTGCAGTAATGCAAGATTACAGTAATTACTGTTACTGCACAGTAACTACTCCACAGCTAATTTGCTACCTGCATTTGTAATAGACCAAATTACTGTGTAGTAAGCATCTGAACATGTAGACAGTGATGCTTGTTGCACAGTAATTTGGTCTACTGCACAGTAAAGTGTCTTGTGTAGGTGCACCCTGTTTGTTAGGGCCTTTTTGGAATTATTCCCCATTCACAGTGGTCTGACAGATCAGAATTGGGCCCCTGTGCTTTTTACTTGTGGACTTCATCAGTGGAAGCCACTTTCAGGCATTTGGTACTCAAGTTGGCCTCTTGTCCTTTCTGCTCATTTCATCCAACTGCTTTGGCTTGTGAGTAACAGGACCAGACCCAAGTGCTTAGTGTTAGCAGCAGAAACAGTCTGTCTGCTGGACATAATAGCATAAGAGTGAACAGCAGGGATCCTGTGAGCTTGGAGGAGCACGTTGGCCCCAGTTTGGAACTCAGCTGAATAGCACTCTGCAGCTTTCAGTTTGGGCCATATTGTCTACAGAGCCTTATGCCTCAGGCAAACAAACCCAGCATAAAACAGAGCCGGTATGCTGGATATACAAATGTCAGATGGGGGAAGACATTTCTGGTGCCAAAGATTAAGTAACTTTCCAGCATTACATGCCGAAGATGACTGGAAATCTTTTTACCCCACGCCATGTCAACAAAGAGGCTGTATGATATACATAAGCTGTGTAATACTACACAAATTTACTACAAAAATAATTATGTGAGGTGAATGTTGCACATAATTAATAAATATTCAAAGTTATGCATGTGTGGATTTACATACTAATGATTTTCACACAGCTAAGGCCCAGAGCGCAAAATTCCCATGGGGTTTTCATGCAAGCAAATTTACAATTGGGGCTGCTATTTCTAACATTGCACACAGTCAGGACCTTTCAGGCTGATTCTATGTGAGAAACCAGAGAAATTTAGATCCAGTATGCGGGTCTGCTTTCTACCAAGTCAGGGTCAATGCGGTTTAGAGCATGTCATTTCTAAATCAGAGTTAATCTGGGATGCATTCATAAAGGTGTTTAGTGTGACTGGTGCAGTGGCATGAGGGAAGTCCAGTACTTGTACATAGAGCAAGATGCCGTTCATTGGAATCTTACATCAGATGGGGACCTGCATGTTTTTGCCTTAGTTGCCATGTCTCATTGTGTTATCCTGGTAGATGCTACTCATTTTGAAGCCAGAGTCAAAGGCTTCTGTAATGTTAAATTGAATAAGGATAAAAGTAATGAACTTCCCAAGTATATATTTCCAGGCAGCTCAGCATCCCAGCATGTGCAGTTATTCCACGGCAGTCCTCAGCTTCTGTTTTTAGATTGCTGTAAACTTAGATGCATCAGAAGATAAATAATACAAGAATAATGGAGGCCTTTCTATAGCAACAGAGCTAGTGTCTGCAGCAACACAGATCTGTTAAGGAGTTTACTTATGGAGTTTACTTACTTATCTATTAAGGAGTTCATCCACAGCCTAAGTTGTGGGTGGTACTTTCAAAGATGCCTAGGTGCCCACCAGCCTTTGAATTTTAGTTTAAGTTGGCTGCTTGTCTCCCTGCCACCTTTGATCATCTCACCCTTCATCTTTCCTATGCACACTTATCTGATACATAAAAGTGAAATCCTGGTTCTAGTGAAGCCAGTAGTAAAACTCCCATTGACTTCAATAAAGCCAGGATTTCATACCAGGCAGGATATTTAAAGGGTCTCTGAAGTTAAAATTGTTGATGTACTCTGAATATTTCTAAAATTCTTCTTATAGTCACAGAATATTTTAAAAGTACCAACAAAAAGAAAGATTTTTTTTCTCTCTCTCTCTCATAAATTTACCTTTTTAGTTCACTGAAAAAACCCCTTCTATATATGTTCAGTGCCAAGAATAGTAACAGGGAAAAATCCTTACAGTATATTTATATGTTTGCGTCATTCATTTGCGTAAATGGTTGCAGAAGCTGCTTTGATTTATATGGCCAGCAGATGTTGGAACTTAAAGCACCTGCTAAGAAAAGCAGATTCTTTATAGCCATGGCCTAGCCCTGTCTCCATGGGATTTTATTTTTCCCCTGGCTTCCTTGCTGTGGCCCAGCAGTATCTGTGCTATTAGTTCATTTGTGTAGGGAGCGTCTGTGGTGGGTCTTGAATGCTCTTTTTTGTGTATCTGCCAGGCCTGCTTTGATAGCATAGCCAAGCCACTGCTGGATGAAATGTGAAAAATGCCAGAAGCTTCTTTTTCTGTGTGTACAAAATCAGCCCAGGAGGCCTGTGACATGAAGAAAGCATAACTCGTTCTACTATATTGCTTAAAAAAGCAGCAAAATAAAACAAATAAATTTAGCTTATGAGCAACACCTAGGCATAATAGCTATTCAGAATTAGGGCCTGGTTTTGTGTGGGCTTAATAAACTGCTGCCTAGTTGGTCAGCAGAAACTGCTTAATTAAGAAGCTACTATGGAACAGCTGGAACAATTTCAAAGAGTAAATCTGTGCTAGGCTTTCCTACAACACATATTATTCTGTGCATCTCCAAGCATTAAATATAGTAGACCTTCTCATCTGATGCACCTAAAGATTCAAGTTGTTCCCTGGAGTCTATTTCAAGCAAAATCATGTCTCGCTGGCACCATGTCTTGATATATAATTGTGGGCATGGGGTACACCCTAGGGGGCTGGAAGCACCAGGGGCAGACCCCGATGCTCCCAGAGGAGGGCCCAGAGACCACAGCACCACAGAAAACTCACTGGGGAGTCAGGACGGGATGGAGAAGGAGCCACATGAGCCAGTGCTATGCTGGCTTTTCAAGCGGCTGTCAGTTAAGAGATGTGGTTTGCTATCATTGCGGCAAACCTGGCCACATTGCCAGGAAGTGCGGACAGGGCCTGAGTGATCTGAGCTGTGGTCTGGTGCCGGTCCTGGGCCCCAGGGTTAAGCCCAGGGAAGCAGAGCAAGGTGAACCTATGGACTGCAGTTTCTGGGAGGCCTTGCAGGAGGGAGGATGGGAACATTCAGTGGTGATGGCATGGATTGGCAATGGGGCAGTGTAAGCAACCTTAGACACTGGATGCTCACAGTCACTGGTCTGTGTGGACCTGGCTCAGAAGGCCAGCATGAGGAAGGCCAGACCCCTCATTATGACCTGTATTATAGGTGAAGAAATGCGCTTTGATTGCTGTTACCTCCCTTTGAGGGTGATGGAGTTCCAAGGTGAGCTGAGGGTCGGCCCCAGCACTGGCCTGTGAGATGATCCTAGGCCATGAATCTACGTGGTGCTGGAGCGGGTAAAAGCAACGGAGGAAGAGAGGGAAATGCCTACAAAGAGACGAGGGATGGGCAGGGGAAGTGAGTCCCCATCAAGGAGGAGACGAGGAGACATGCATAAACCTGGATCAGGTGGATAGTGTGGCTCAGTTTCAACTGGCCCAGCAGGAAGACCCAGAGTTGCAACAACTGGTTGCTGAGGACCCAGGAGAAGGGACATCAATGGGTGCAACCCATTACGAGGTAAAGGGGGATCTTCTATATCAGGTTCAGAGGGAGCACAAAGCCAGGGTGGAGAGATGCCAACTAGTGGTATCAAGCCCATTCTGCCAGAAAATCTGGCGGTTGGTACACGATACCCTGTTGGGAAGTCATCTGGGTCACAGCAAAATGAGGGTATGGATTGTGATTTCTTCTGGCCCTGTTTGCAAGACGATGTGGAAAGGTGGGGTGCAGCATGTTCTGGGTGCCAAAGAGCCCAAGAGCAGAGGCCACAGAAGGCCGCTTTACAGCCTGTGCCGGTGATTGAGACACCCTTCTCATGAGTCGTATTGGATATTGTAGGACCCCTGCTGAGGTCCCATGGCACCAATATATACTGGTCCTGGTGGACTACACTACACATTTCCCAGAAGTGGTACTGCTCAGGTCGATCACAGTGATCCAGGTGGCAGAGGAGTTACTACAATGGATTACTTGTGTAGGGATACCTCACAAGATACTCACCAATCAGAGAACCAATTTTATGTCGCGGGTAATGAAGACTTTGTGCAACACCTTAGGCATTACCCATCTGAAGACACCTGTATACCACCCCCAGTCCAATGGGTCAGTGGAGAGGCTCAACAGGACCATCAAGAGAATGCTCTGGAGGTGCGCACAGGAAGACCCACACAAGTGGAACATGGTACTAACTCTGTTGTTATTTATACTATGTGATGTGCACCAGGAGTCAACTCAATTCTTGCCCTTCCAGCTCATATATGGGCACAACCCAAGGGGTCTGCTACATATGGTCAGGGAAGAGTGGGAGAGACTGGTGGGGCCCAGGATCACAGCTCATAGCCATTGGCGAGAGCTTCAGGAATGGCTACAGAGGATTGCTAGCCAGAATCTGAGAACGTCACAAAAACAGCAGAAAGCCCAGTATAATTGAGCCACAAAGCTAAGAGAAGTTCTACCCAGAGATATGGTGCTAGTTCTGCTCCCTACATCTACGAGCAAGCAGCTCATGACATGGCAAGGATCCTTCAAGGTGATAAGGCAAGTAGGGCCCATAGACTATGAGGTCTTTAAACCCGGACACCGGCAGGAACGCCAAATCTATCATGTCAACCTGCTCAAGGAGTGGAAGACACCATGAAGGTGGATGGCGCAGCATGATGAAGAGGATGAGGAGCTAGGGCACCCTTGTCTGTAATTAGGAACCAGTGAGACACCTAGGATTCAAATCCAATTTGGGAAAGATCTGAACACCGAGCAATGACTGAGATAGCGAAAGCCTTTCAGGATTGTTAGGGTAATATTATGTGGATTTTTGGACAGCAGTGGATATGCAGCTGGAACAAGGCTTTAATCTATGTCTCAGCAGAGCTGCTGGTCACAAGGCAGAATGGTGTATTAAAAATAACCTTGCAGATGCTTAGGCAAGCAGTTTTCTAATAAGGCCATAGTGTTAGAGCCCATTGTATAAGAAGAACAAGATGCAGCCCACCATCTATCATCAGGTGATAAAGCAGAAGCAAGACCTTGGAGCTGAAGAAGGAGTCAGCAAAGAACCAGAAAGAACGAGTGATTGACCATGAGTTCCCAAGTTCATGGCCTTACGCATGCGCTCTTAGCAGAGAGGCATGTAAACAAGGGAAATGCATAGGCAATTCCATGTTAATGAAGTAAACAGTAAATCAAGCCAGAGCTTGAGATGGGAGGAGAAATGGGTGGAACAGAAGGAGGGACATAGGTGGAGTGAATGTTAATTTGTATGAACCAAGGTGTATAAAATGTTAAAAGAACTATTGTTCAGTGCAGGTCCCCGGTTTGCTGGTTTTTTGAGACGTTTGCCTGAAGCTGTCTCCATTCTGAATAAAGCTGTTGTGAGCAATGTGTGCAAGTAGCATTTGTTCCCTGCTTGCCCTGGCTAATGAGTAACAGGATCCATGAGCAATTGGAAAGTCATCTCTCTAGTCATTGGGTGCTGCATGGAGTTAGGATCTAAGAAGGATATGTTCCAAGAGACCCCTGGAAGGGTGGAACGAGTGGAGCACAAGATTAGAACCCCACCAGGCACACTGGTCAGAGAGAGGTGGAGGCCCATACCCCAACAGCTGCAAGAAGAGGTCTGGCAAGAGATAGATAAGATGTGGAAGCAGGGAATCACCCACCTATTATGAAAACCACTGGTGCAGCTCCATAGTGCCCATCATGAAACCCGACGGGTCGCTTCTGCATCGACTACTGGAAATTGAATGCGTTGATGACCTTTGATGCTTTCCCCATGCCCCATATCACTCACCTCCTGGAGAAAATAGGGGAAGCTAGATTTATATCCACTATAGACCTAGCCAAGGGATACTGGCAAATCCCTATGAGACCCATGGACTGCGCCAAGACAGCCTTTGGGATGCCCTGGGGCTTATTTGAGTTTCTATAGATGCTTTTTGGGCTTAACAGGGCTGCATCCACTTTCCAAAGGCTGATGAACTCCCTATTGGCCCCACATGTGGTTTATGCAGATGCCTATATTGATGACATAGTCATCTTCACTACCGAGTGGACACAACACCTCCATGCCTGAAAGCCATCCTAGGAGAGCTGAAAGCGGCTGGGATGATGGCTAACCCATCATCAAGTTATGGCAAGTGAGTCAGAGACCCAGACCACGTAGCAGGAGCATACTCACAGTGCCAGCAGGGGGCACTACAATAATATAAACAATCTATCATTCTTACTTTTCATTATATGCTCTGTTGAACTTGACCATATCCTCCTTTGCTTCTAACATAAATCTACATCAGAATTAGGGCAAATTGGACAAGGTTTTGAGATTTGATATTAAGCAATAAGGGGTGCATCTACATGAGATATTTACTGCAGAGTTGCCTAATTAGGTTTGCAGTAAAGTCTTAGTGTCTACACCTGTGGCCCTGTTAGGCTGCAGTAAATTAATGAACACCAGAGGCTAGTACTGTCCTGTGGTGGCATTATTTAGTGTGCCGCAACATAAATATATGCTGACCTAACTTGTTGGGGCCCAAGGTTGCTTCAGTGTCGGGCAGGGGAGGGCAATTATTTTGGGCGGAGGGCCACTTTCTGAGTTTTGGCAGGCCATCGAGCGCTGCATGCCAGGCAGCCAAGAGCAGATAAATATTAATTTTCTATATTTTTAGGGGCCCTTCAGGCTGGATAGAATGGCCTGGCAGGCTGCATCTGGCCCATGGGCCACATTTTGCCCTCCCCTGGTATAGGGGCTGCCTGCTGGTTAGGCTCACACTGAAACACCCTCATGCCCCAGCCAGCCCCTCTACAGTATGATCAACTGGTTTGGAGAATCCCTGGGCTGGCGGGATGACCACCCGAGACTGATTGCCCTGACCCGGCTCAATGTGCTGCAGTCCTGGGCACACATGGAAACATGGCACCCAGGAGCAATAAACTCTGGTGCAAACTGTGCCAGATTGTGCTAATTGCATGTCTAAATGTGCCCAGGGAGTCAGGGCTTCCCCCACTGAATAAATGTGTTAGCAACAACCTTTGTGTTGCCTGCTTAAAGATAACCAGACCACCTTTGTACAACAGTGCAGACACACTGTAAACTGTAGACATGTTTTCTCCCATTCTTTTCTGGTGGGGTATGTGTGGGGTAGAGAGAGCTAAAAAAAAAGAACAGGCCTCTTGGGATTTTGAGCAAGTATTTTGCTGAATTAAGAACCGTGGAAGCCTGCATTTAATTACTTTGATTGGTTTCACCAATAGGTACCATTTAAATGGAAGAGGTAACAATGCAAGCACATAAATAAGAGGATAAGGCAGAAAGGTGAGAACAAACAGTTCCACACAGCTGTGAAGAAAAATGTTTCTCAGTAGAAATTCTGGATGGAAAAGGCTCAGCATAGCAATCCAGTTTCTCATCTGTATATTGGGAATCAGTCTGCTCTTAATAAATTTGAATATAATGAACTTGAATATAATTAGTGTCAGTGAAACTGGATAGACTTTCTAAAGTATTTAATTGCAATTTATTGCACTTCCCATTCTTATTAAACAGCTGCTCTACAGGAGCAGCCTGGGCAGCCCTGAATTCCCACTTTGCTTTTCCCTAAATAGTACTATAAAGTACTGTAAAATACTATTTAGGGACCCATTGCCAAAATTTCCAGATCTCGGGTGGAGTTCATTTTACATAAGAGCAAATAATTTGTCTCCTAGTGCACTCCTCCCTTCACATACAAATGAAACTTTGGATTATCTCAGTGACATACTTAGCACTGGTACTCCTAAAACACACATTTGAGCAGCACTTTGGCACCTACTTATATGCAGTACAAACTTTTTTCCTCCACCAAACACAAACACACACACACACACACACACACACACACACACACACACACACACATATATACACATACACACTAGCCAATTGCCCATCAAGAATGATGTGGGAGGGGGAGCGGGCAAGGATGGAGCCCTGTGCCCCTTCCTTCCGGGCCTGCTCCCCTCTTCCTTCCTGCTGTTTGGGTTCCGGGCCTGTTGACCCACTCCCCACTGCAGTGGTGGGGAGAGGGGAGGATTGGGCCCAGGCCCGATGTGGGGTAGGATCGAGCCCAAGGTTGGGGAGAAGCCAGGACACTGCAGCAGTGGGGGAGCAGTGGTCCTGGGCTGAAACCAGTGGTGTTGGGTAGATGGGAGGAGCAGGGGAGGGGCCAATGCAGGGGGGGGATGGGGGAGGATTGGGTCTGGGCCTGATGCAGGGGAGGCGGCCTGCTCCTTCCCTCTGCCCGCCACTGCTGCATTGGGCCATGTGGGGCCAGGCCCGCTGCTGTCCTCCATTGGGGCCACTCCCTCCCTCACATTGGGCCTGCTCCCCCCCTGTGGCAGTGGGGGAAGGGAAGGAGTGGGCCCGGGTCCTATGTGGGGGAGGACAGGGACCGAGACTGGGGAGAAGGGGGGCCACTGCAGCAGGGGAGCAGAGGGCCCAGGCTGACCTGGTGGTGGTGGGGGGGACGGGAGGAGTGGGCTCGGAGCTGACGCAGGGGAGCAGAGTGGGGGAGGAGTGGGACCAGGCCCTTCCCCAGCCACTGCTGCATTGGGCTGCATTGGGCTGGGCCCACTGCTCCCCACCCCCACACCACCATAGTGGGCCCGCTTCTCCCTTGGCTTGGGCTCGGTCCCACTCCTCCCCCACCTCCCCTTCTCCCCTACATCGGCTTTGATCCCACTCCTCCCATCCCCCCTGCTGCCGCCGGGTTGGCCTGGGCCTGCTGCTACTCCTGCCAGTGTGGCCTGGCTTCTCTCCGCCCTCAGGCCTGGTCCTGCCTCGCATTGGGTCTGGGTCCACTCCTCCCCTCCCCTCCCCTCCCCTCACCGCTGTGGCATGCCCACTATTCCCCCCTATGCCGCTGCCACGTTGTCCCGTGTTGGGCTCTGCAAGCAGTGATGATGGAAGTGGGGAGGGGCGGGCTGAGGCCAGCACTGGTAGCCTCACACCCCCCAACCCCCGCCCCCCCATGCCACCACCATCACCTGCAAGGAGTAAGGGGGGGCTGAGGCCAGCTCTGGTGGTCTCGCCCCCCCCTCCCCCCACAACTCCATCTTTGCTACCTGTAAGGAGCAGAGCAGAGGGGGTGAGGCCAGCAGCCCCCCCATCCCCTGTGTCCCCACCATCATGGCAGCACTCCACCATGCTGCCAGCTCCTGTTGGAATGCTTGTTCTCACTCTGATTGGCTGTTTGTCAGCTAATCAGAGTGTGAATAAAGCATTATGGACAGACAGACAGACAGACAGGCAGACAGACAGACTTAGGCTTTTATAATCAGATGTTTTCTGGATGGGAGACTGTGGAAGCAGCCACATATAGTTGTCCAATATCCATGGGTGAAGACAGGATCCCAAAGGAACACTCCTACTCTTTTTAATGCTTGCTGCTGGGTTTTATTGATGGTCATCTGTATTCTGCTTGGATTGCACCAATAGCCGCAGGTGCATTCTATTGTACAGACCATCCTTAGGGGCAAGGTTTCACAGAAGCATGATGAGCATCCCAGACTTAATGTTTTCATAGATTCCTAGATTATAGTCGGAAGGGACCCAATGGATCATTGTGTCCGACCCCCTGCCCCTGGCAGGAAAGAGGACTGAGGTCAGACGACCCCAGCCAGGTGATTGTCAAGCCTCCTCTTGAAGACCTCCAAGTTAGATGATAGTACCACCTCTCTTGGAAGCCCATTCCAGACTCTGGCCACCCTAACTGTAAAAAATGTCTTCCTAATGTCTAACCTAAATCTAGTCTCCACTAGTTTGCACCCATTATTCCTAGTTACTCCCTGGGGCACTCTGGTAAACAGTGCATCCCCAATTCCCTGCTGTCTTCTCCTGATAGACTTGTAGGCAGCTATAAGGTCACCCCTCAGTCATCTTTTGTAAAGGCTGAAGAGCTCCAGATCCCTCAACCTCTCCTCGTAGCGTCTTTCATGGAGACCACTAATCATGCGGGTGGCCCTCCTCTGAACCCTCTCTAGATTCTCTGTGTCCCTCTTGAAGTGTGGCGCCCAAAACTGGACACAGTACTCCAACTGCAGCCTGACTTATGCCGCATAGAGGGGGAGCATCACGTCCCTTGATTTGTTGGTCATGCATCTGCTAATACATGACAAGGTGCGATTGGCTTTGTTGATGGCCTCGTTACCCTGCCGGCTCATGTTCATCTTGGAGTCAACTATGACTCCAAGATCTCTCTCAGCCTCTGAGCTGCTGAGGAGGACATCCCCCAACCTGTAGGTGTGCTGGGGATTCCTCCTTCCTAGGTGGAGTACCTTACATTTATCTTTGTTGAATTGCATCCTATTTCATTCCGCCATTGATCTAACCTGTCCAGGTCAGCCTGTATCTGCTTCCTGCCCTCTGGTGTATTAACTTTGCCCCATAACTTGGTGTCATCTGTGAACTTGGAGAGGGTGCTCTCCACACCCTCATCCAAATCACTGATGAGGATATTAAATAACACTGGTCCAAGGACCAAACCCTGTGGGACCCCACTGCCCACCTCCTTCCAGGGTGAGAGCAACCCATCCACCACCACTCTCTGGGTGCGGTCCCTAAGCCAGTTAGCCACCCACCTGACTGTGTAGGCGTCCACTTCACAACCCGTTAGCTTCCCTATGAGAATAGGATGCGAAACTGTATCGAAGGCCTTCCTAAAATCCAGGTAGATGACATTGGCCTCAGCTCCTGTGTCAAGGCAGTGTGTGACCTGGTCATAAAAGGCTATAAGGTTTGTCAGGAAAGATCTACCTGTGACAAACCCATGCTGGTTTCCTTTCAGCATTGTTTCCCCTGCTGGCCCTTCACAAATGCGCTCTTTGATGATTTTTTCTAATATTTTCCCAGGGGTAGAGGTAAGACTGACTGGCCTAAAGTTACCCGGCTCATCCCTTCTCCCCTTCTTAAAAATGGGCACCACGTTGGCCTTTTTCTAGTCCTCAGGGGCCTGGCCAGAGCACCATGAGAACTCAAACAGCCATGCCAGGGGCTCAGCAATGACACTGGCCAATTCCTTCAGCACCCGTGGATGGAGGTCATCTGGGCCAGCTGACTTGTACCCATCCAGCCCTTCCAAGTGCTCCTTAATTACGTCAGCACTAACCTTTGGTGGTCTGGTGCCTTTTGGACATCTGTCGAAGCTTAAGGTTGGGGAATTGTCTTGGTCAGTATTAAGGAATACTGAAGCAAAGAACTCATTGAAGAGCTCTGCCTTTTTTCTCTGCTTCAACCACCAACTGACCTGATTTGTCCTGCAGGAGCCCTATGCTACTCTGCACTTTCCTTTTGCTCGCTATGTATCTGTAGAAGGACTTTTTATTGTCCTTAATTGTAGCCAGGCTAAGCTCCAGTCCTGCCTTGGCCTGCCTAACTGACTCCCTGCAATAGCGCGCCAGGGGGTTGTATGCCTCCTTGGTGGCTGCCCCCTGCTTCCACTGCCTATAAATCTCATTCTTTGCCCCCAGTCTTTCCTGAAACTCCTTGTTCAGCCAAGGGGGCTTTTTTATCCCTTTACCCCTTTTCCTGCATAAGGGGATAGACTCCTTTTGTGCTCCAGGTGAAGCTGATGTAGAGGCAAACCTGACACCTCCATGGAATTCAGGTACTCATTTGGCACAGCCATAACACTTTCATTCTCTGAAAGAGCATCTGCGCTTGTATAAATCCATTCTTGGCCTGGAAATTTTGCCACAGTGGCATTGTTGATCTCCTGTACAACGGAGTAATGTGACGCCAAAATAGCTTTTTCAGATGTCCATCCTGGATTTTGATAGCTATCCAATAGATTTGGAAATGTCCATTCTATCATTGCTGAGAGATCCAGAGGCATGCAGAGCTCAGAAGGCTGGGTAATGATTTAATCAATATTTTGAACTTGGCCATTTCCCAGATCCAAAAGCCATTGAGTGTATTTTGCACTTTGTGCATCAAAACCTCCCTTATGTATTCGCATGTTCTCATGAAGTTGGAAAATCTGGAAGTGGTTCCACAACTCAGATCGCTTGAAGCATGCCTCTACTATTTGTGGCCATGAGACATTTTTCACAAGAGACTGGATTTGCCAAAAATCCCCACCAAGCACTATCACCTTGCCACCAAAGGGTAAATTGCTCTGCAGTAAATATTGCAGCATCTGTTCTACAACCTCCAGCATAGACTGATGAGCCATTGATGCTTCATCCCAGATGATGACAGCTGCTTCTTGAATCAGCTCAGCAAGGTCAGACTGTGCTGATATGCTGCAGGTGCTGGTTTTCAACACATTCAGAGCTACCTTGAACCTTGAGTACACAGTCCTGCCTCCCATAAGCGTGGTGGCAGCAATTCCACTGGATGCTACAGCCAGCACAATCTTCCCTTCCCTGTGCACTGCTGAAAGAATCGTGTGGAAGCAGAATGTTTTTCCTGTACCATCAGGTGCATCAACAAATGCACTAAGTGGCTCTTGATTCTCCACTGCTTTCAAGATTGCATCCACCGTTTGTTGCTGAGCTGGAAGCATACACGGCAGTGAATCTTGAGTGATTTGGTGTTGATCCTGCCCGTTATAGTACAGCTCCTCGGCTAATGCATTTGACATGCATTTGCAGGGCTACACCATGCTAGAATGTTTGGTACCATAATGGCCTGAAGGGTAACGTTGCACGTAAGCCTGGCTGACAGGCATCAACTCACCCATGCGCACACATCTCTCACCCAACTCCCTTTCTGAACAATTTCACATATTGCAGTGAGGCTTCATGCTTTTTGATGGAGATGGCATGCAGTGCACGTAAAATTATAGATATATATATATATACATATACATACATACATATATACATATACATATACATATACATATATATATATGTGTGTGTGTGTGTGTATACACAGCCACTGGACCTAGACTCCTGGCAGTCCCAGGCAAACTTTTAGTATTGGGTCCCCCTTTGCCAGAGATAATGATAATAATTATAAAAAAATTACCATTTTTGGGCCCCCTTTCTGTCTGGGCCCTGATCATCCACCTGGTTTGCATATGCCTGTGTCTGGCCCTACACACACACACACACACACTCTCTCTCTCTCTCTCTCTAAATCTGTCTTGTGACAGATCTAGTTCACTCAGTGCTCCACTTCTCCTCCCTTCTCTATTCCCCACCTGTTTCCTCAGTCCTTTCATTCGTTGCCATAATCATCATCATCACTGTCATCTCCATTTTCATCATCATCATCACCCTCTCTGGTTGTGCTCCCACACCTGAACAGTCTATTCCAGTCCTTTCTCTTCCATATGATCTCCACCATCCCCTGTTGTTTTCAACCATCTTTTGGTAGTATCCCTGCATCTCAATCAGTCCCATTTCATGCAGTCCTCGACTGAAGGGTTTGTGTGTCTGTTTATAAGTGGGTTCCTGGTTTTCCACAAAGTGTTCCTGAAGCAAGAGATGAAATGGTCAAAGTGGGTTATTGGGGGTCCCTGATGCTTGGTCAGGTGATTGAACAGCACCACCTTTCTGGTCAGGGACTTAACCAGAGTACTATTACTTTCCTTCATACCTCCCTGGTGGAGGGGCAATTGGTTGGAGGTGGTTAATTGTTTCTGCTTTCCACCAGCAGGTTTGCCTGGGACAGTTTGATGGGCCTCTCTTCCCCCCACTGTTTTTCCATGCCAACAAGTGGGATACCTGCTAGTTCAAATCTCTGTGGTCTTTCTGCAGGTCTTTGTAGAAGATTCACTTCCATATGGTCTGGCAGCTGTCACTGGGTACTGAGTCCATGGGCAACAAAATGTCTTTTGCCCTTACCACCTCCTGCGTCTTACTGTGATTCATCAGGGTTGCTGGGGTCTCATTGTGTAGTTCTTTTTTGTTCCAGGAGCATTTCAGGACCTTGTAGAACCATGGTATCTCCATGGTCCATGGGCTTGAGTTGGGCAGTGTGTAAACCCATCAGTCACAGCATGTGTCCTGCAAAGTATCTTATGAAGCAGACTGTTTTGGATTCTGCCCCCATTGCCAATTTGAAGACCTGACTCATGTACTTGGACCAGAGGAACAGCTGGATGTCTGGCATTCCTTGGTCCCCAGTTCATTTTGTCTTGTACAGGGTGGTCTTTGCAACCTTTTCTGATGTAGAAAAGGTTCAGCTCTAGAAGAAGATTCACATGGCTCTCTGAATTCTATGGATGATTTGCTCTGAGGTGGGGGGAAGACCAGTGTGGTATACAGAATTACTGGTAGCAAAACCACCCTCATAAGTGCCATGCACCCCCTCCATTGACAAGTGATGGGCTTTCCATAGCCCCAGTCTCCGTTTGACTTTGGCATCAGTCTTTTCCCATGCCCTCTGTCTGGTCAGCTCTGGGTCAAACTCCATCCTGAGGCTTTTGCTCATGTTGAGTTTGGCACCCACCACTGCTCCATATACCTGGGTGTGTTGTAAAGCTGTTTCTGCTGATCACTGGTTCATATGACATTTATGTTGTCCTTGTAGGCCAGGACCCTGGTTTCCTCCCACTTACTGCTCTCTGATCTTGGAGTCCCACCTGATCTGCTGCACCAATGGTTCCGTCATGCAGATAAACCAGATTGGGGAGAGTGGGCAGCATGGCCAGATGCCTGACCCCACCATGATCAGGACTGTAAGAAACCCATTTACCAGCACCCTGCTGCTCACATCGGTGTACAGTGTCTTTATCAAGGCAACAAAGGTTGGAGGGACCCCCATCTTCTTCAGTGTCTTGAACAGGAACTGTTGGGACACTCAGTCTTAGGCTTTCTCCAAGTTAAGGCTCAGCACAGCAGCATTCAGCCCTCTCTCCCATTAGTATTGTAGTGTGTCTTGTAGCTGCAGCAGGTTTCTGTGGAACTGTCGCCCTGGTACCCTGCACAACTGGTCCTCATGGCCTGCTGCACCTATAACTGACTTAAAAAGCTTGGCCAAGACTTTGGATATCAGCCTATAATTGAAGTTCAAGAGCATAATGGACCTCTAGTTCTTTAGCTCCTCCCTCACTTATGAGGCCCTCCTTTATTCCCACCCCCAGGTGGCCCTCCTGCAAGTGCTCCCTAAAGATGTCCAGCACATCTAGGTCCACCTGGTTTCACAAAGCAATATAGAACTCCTTGGGCAAGCTGTTTTGGGCAGGCTGTTTTTGAAGCTGTGGGGAGTTTTATATCCTCTAGCATCCACTCCTCTACCAGCTTCTTACTCCTGTCCATCCTAAGCACTCAAGTGGGCTCCTGCAGACATTCCTGCATGGCCCCTGGGTTCTCTGGGAATACATTATAGAGCTCCTGGTAGAAGGCTGCCACCATCTCCAGCATCCCCTCTTTAGACCAGTGCTCCACAACTGCACTGTCACCAGTCAGAACCTGGCTTCCTTCTTGGCTTTCTTTAACCTCCTGAAATAAGCAGACCACTCCTCCCCCTCCTCCACCCAGGGGATCCAAGCCAGGAAGATCTTTAAAATCACATCTTATCTCACAAACCCAGTAGCAAACCTAGAGTTATTCACATACATATCATGAAATCAGTTTATGAGCCTAAAGATGAGATCTAAATTATAATTTCCCTTGCTGTAGAAATGCTTAAAAAAACCCAACCCAAAACAGAAGTGTGCTATAAAGGACAAGAAATGCAGAAAGGTAAAGGGATACATCATAAATAGTTGTTGTTGTTGATATCTTGTTTGGTAATAAATTAAATCAAACTGAAACAAGTAAAACTACAAACATGGTGGGGCTCCAGTTTGGCCAGGGTTCTTTTGATTATAAAATCTGTGAAATGCTTTAATCTATTTTTTCTTATTACATCATAATTACTTTCATAATGTCTGGCTACATGGTCAAACCCTTTGTTATTTCTGTTTATGGCAGGTTTATGGCATGCTTGTCAATTCTCAGTAAATCCCTAAGCCTGTGACAGTTATGGTTTAAGTATTATGATGTATGCAATAAGAAATAGTTTTAGTAATTATCTTATATTTTTTAATTCTTTCTTTGGGTTTTGAGCTTGTATTTGTTTTTTCCCCTCTGAGATGGTGCTTATCTGTTTATTACAGCATTGCCTTCTACGGCACTGTACAAACATATTAAGGGAAAGTCCTTGACCAAAAGAAATGAAAGGCTAAATAAGACATGAGAAGAAACAATGGCATAGCTCATCCAAGGTCGCTTGACAGATCAGTACTGGATCTGGATAATAGAACCCAAATATCTTGACACCCAGTTTAATGTCTTAGCTCCGGGATCAGGCTGCCTCTAAATGTGTAGTGTACAGATTTGGTTTTAAAATAGGATTTGGTTTAATGTAGAGCCATTTGGACTTGGTCCTTCTGTCACAGAAATTACATTTTTGCTACTGATTTTAGTGGGTGCTGGTTTAGATCCCCTAATATTGAAGGTACAGAGACTTACAGCGAGTTACACACTCTTTCAGTTGTGAAAATGTACTCAGCTCTTGTGAGTCTTGTGCTTTTCTGTGAGATCCTACCTCCTCCTTTCATGCTTGGTGACTTCTGATGGGTTTGTTACCAGAGTCCTCTGGGAACAGAACAGCTTCTGGCTGGGGCTAGGGAGATTTGTGTCAACTGTTTTTCCATTTCCAGCAAGCAAATGGCAACCATTTTGCTCAGCACTTCACCTGTGTGCAGGGATCATGCTGCCTTACGCACTAGTAAAAGCCATTGGTCAAACAGGTATGAACAAAAAACAGTAACAAGGAACCAAACAAAATGTGTAAAAGTTTGAATTGTTCACAAACTGTTCCTGAAACAGGAAAAGGACTTAATCCTACAGCTACATAGTTCATAAAAATAGTTTGATGTCCTCCACCTAGCAGTTATCAACAGCGAGTTTCAAGCCTGATGTGGATGAGACTTTATAGCTTATTTGCCCAGATTGAAGCAAGTCTTTTGATTAAGTCCTCCACTAATTTTTGTCAATAATAAAGCTTCCTGTCCTATTGTGAAAAAGCACCTGCCCGCTGAAAGAATATCTTCATCTGAACTTCATGCTAATCTGAGGTGCACTGCAATGGTTACATTCCATCTACTCTGTGTCAGCATGTTTGTTAGATCTGAGGAAAAGGTAGCAAAAAGCTTCTAAAAAAAACCCAAGAAAAGATTCTAGAATCACATCATAAATCAGGCAAGAATGATAGGGCAGCTCTCTCCTCAGACTTGTGTTTAACCCTGACACTGGAGAGATTCTTTGGCTTCATAATGTCCCATTCACAGATGATCTCTTGTTCAAATATTACCCATAGCTGGCCCCTCTTTAAACCAGTTGAGCCAAGCATTTTGGTGGATGCTTAACACTGAATCAGTACCTTCATGTGTGACGTCTAAAGAGATCACAGTCTGGCAGATTAAGGTGGACAGACTTCTGAGGGATTTCACAGACTGTACAAAGGAAATGTATGGAAAAAAGGGAATTGGGTTGTGCTAAAGCTAGGCAGTTCCTATGATTTTTTAAAAGTAGTCAAATTCTTTTCAGCCTCAATCTGCTTCAACAATGTTACTTATTCAGTTGTAGTTTGTTGGTACTAAATTGCTATAGCATGTTTATTGCTGGTTGGATCAGCTCATCATCTTCTGTCAGCATTGCTGCTAATTTAAGGTCATACATTTCAGTCTTTAGCAGCATAACACACGCTGACTCTGAAGAGTTTTTTTTTTCCCCTCAAATCACGATTGCATGCAAAAGCAGAGTACTTTTTAGATATTTGCAAATTTGACTTTAGAGAGTAGTACCACGTGAGCAAAATAAACAGAAGTGGCGTTGGCCTCAGTGCAGTTCAGAATTAATGTATTCTCTCATAATGGTATACAATTAAAAAGCCTTAACCCTAACCAGTAAAAATGGTAGCTACACAGTACAGGCATAGAATCATGCACATAGAAACCAATAGAAATCACCACTACTAGCTGCTGAGCTTAGAGACAGGTCCACCAGCTCAGATGGCAGGGGTGACCAGTATCCAGATGAGCAGCTTGAACTTAGTTCTTTCAGTAGGTCAGTGATTCTCAACCATGGTGTTGTGAGATCCTTATAAGGGTGATGCTGGGTGCTGCACAATATTAGCATTGTTAGGCGTGCCGATACCTACATGTGATTCACAAGATAAATCCAGAGACTTCAAATAGTGTAAAAAACATTTCATCCTGTTGTGGTCTTTCTGAGTTCTTTGCTTTATTATTACTCTAATATTTTTCCATAGTCAAGAAACAAGTGAAAGCTAAGAGCTGGCATTTTCTATGGGGTGCTTAAGACTATGGAGCAGCGCTTTTTACCTAAAAAAGTGTGGCAGCTTGCTGGCAGCAGCCCGGCTTACCAGCTCGGAAAGGCTCCAAGTGATTGGTGGGGTGTTCCCACCAATCAGGCGATGGCAGGGGAGAGGCTTGCCCCACCCCTACCCAGGGTTGAGGTGAAGAGTTGGACCTGAGAGGGGACTAACCCCCTCTCTTTTGATTGGTTCATTTTCAATCTGGGGCAGAGCCCCGGAAGAGAATAAAACACATGGCCACACATGGGTGGCTGCTATGAGGGACAGAGAAGAGGGCGAAGAAGAGCTGGCAGAGCTGACCAGTGGGTCGGAGCTGTTACCCTGGAAGAACCTAAAACCGCCTCATTCGGTAGGAGCTTGCAAGTAGCCATATCCCTAGGCTTAACTGCGAGGGAGTGTGGTGAGCAGTACACAGCCAGTGCACCAAGTTTCTGAGAGGGACCAAGACCTGGGGAGCTGCATGAGGTAACTTGGGTCTCCAGCTCCTGGCATAAGGACAGGGAGTCAGTGCACAGAAGGTCTGGGAGTGGACTAGGATTCAGGAGCTGCTTGAGGAGGCTCAGGTCTCTAATCCCTGGCACAAGGCTGGGATCACAGTGTGCAGGCAGTGCACGGAGGGTCTGGGAGTGGACTGAGACCCTGGTGCCACACAAAGTGGCTTGGGTCTCCAATCCCTGGCACAAGGCCAGACATTGAAGGGCCATTGGTGCACAGCACAGTGCTCAGGGTCTAGAGAGAGCCCTGGCTGGAGAGAGGCATGAGCATCTGGGGATTTCCCTGCTGGGGGAGGAAATGCCTTGCCCTGGGAAACCAGTGCAGCTTCATCAGGCCCAGAGATCTGTGAGTTGCCCTGGGAAGGGGATATATATATATATTCACAGGTCCTTTGTATATATGTTCTATTTTAACTATTTTATATATATATTAATACATTTGTACATAGTTAAGTTATTGAGTGTCTTGATCTGGCTCTACAGAGGAAGGAGGGAAACTGTGTGCAGACAGCAGTTTCACCCCACAGAGCACCTGCCCTGCTAACATTCTCTTCACTTGGAGAGGGGCGTATATAATTGGGTAATACCCGGGCTACAAAAGTTAAGAACCACTACAGCAAGCTGATTTAATGTGGGTCAGGATGGTGAGATATGAATGGGTATGTCAACAAATGACAAGAAGAAGTTAATGTGGGGCAGTTAATGTGGGGCAGAATGTGATGGAGAGAAAAAAGTGCCCATTCTTCAGGGAAACTAGTTTGTTCATGGGGTTCCACTAGTTTATCCCTGGTATTCTTAGCAGCAGAACATTCGATTTACCAGCAAAACAGAATGTTCTATTGCCTGTGAAGTCATGGTTGCAATCCTGTAGCTAAAGGAACATTTATGCTTGGAAGGACAAGGAGAAACTGTGGGGCTTAGTGACAATAGGACGCACACCTTTTTAATTCTGCTTTTAAATAGAATCTTATAAGATTAGGAGTTAAAATTATGTCCCTTAAAACAAATGAGACTTCAATCCAGGTTTGAAACTTGGTCAAATGACCTCTATTCATGAATGTACCAATACAGCTTGAAGAGAGGAACTGCCAAGAAGGTGGTTTAAGGTCTGATGGGCTTACTCTTTAGGGCGCAGATAGAAGTGGCAATTTTCACCCAATCATAGAATCATAGAAATTAAGGGCTGGAAGGGATCTCAAAAGATCATTGAGTCCAACCCCCATGCTTTGGGCAGGAATAATGCTGAGATCAAATGATCCCAGCAAGGTGTCTGTCCAGTCATTTGATGTGGTCACAAAAAGCATTTGATCTGGCCACAGAAAGGGTCTATAGCTTTGACCAAACACAAGTGCACAACTGCAGACCATTTAAAAAATAGCAGATCAGGGGAAAATCTGAACCCTCATTGCATGAGGGTTCAGATGAAGATATTCCAAAACCTAGCATCTTCTGTAATTTCTGTCTGCCTTCTTAGTAGCTTCCAAGCTGTTTTCAGAATGGGAGGGGGAAAGGAGTAGAGGGAGTTTGGTCCAGTGCTGCCAGGTATATGATTATTACTGTGTTTGTATAATTTCAGCCTTGTACAATGTGTGATCAATAATAATAAAAGTGTTCACAAAGTATAATTTCTAGAGGCAACTAATTGATTCAGCATATACAAAACCCTAGTCACTCTCAGGGAATCTTAACTGATTTTTGCATTTGCTGTCAGTACTTTCTGATGACTGCTTGTCTTGAAATTAAGAAATGCTTTAACTTTGATGACCCAGTTCTCACTCATTCACTGCTATCTTATAGTGAGCAATATAAAGTAAATAATAAGAGTTATTTGCATACTTATTTGCATACTCATTTACATTTTTTTCAGTGTATGGTAGTTTTTCAGCAAATATGATAATTTTGAACTTCCAATATGATAATTTCATATTTAAGACCTGTCAATCCTCGTTCAGTCTGGGGTTATTCCTGCCCCTGCTGGAAGGTCAGGCCCTTGAGATGGGAGGGCTCCAATCTACCCACCCCATCCTTCAGCACCAGCTGGGGAACCCCTAGAATGAGCTCCCTCTACTCCATTTATACCCTCCTATTCTGAAAACAGTGTGGGTTCACAGGGAGGAGGGGCCATTGCTAGGGAAAACTGACTGCAGGCTCACAGCCTAAATCTAAAATATTAGATTTTCCTCCCCCCTGGAACCATAGTGAACTTCTGTTTGGTCCGCGGGATTCTTGTTACTCAGAACACTTCCTGTAAACCATTCTCAGTTACAGTGGGGAGCTACACTTCTTTCTGTGCCCTTAGTGACCTGAAAGGGTGAGTAAACATAGATGAAATCCACAGATGACAATACACTGGAAGGAGCTTTAACCAGATAAACAATGTAAAAGGAAAGCAACTGGTCACACCTCTAGAAAGAAAATAGCATGAGGTATTCCAGACATTCACCTTTGCAAACAACTTAACCACATGCTTGAAAATCCTTAGGTATTAAATTATTGACTACCAGAATAAAGGGTTTTCAGGCTGCATGATACCAGTTGTCTAGACTTAAGAAGAAAGACAAATTACTTCTCACTTCACTATCGTCTGTAGGGTCTTTAGCTCCTTTTCAAAGCAGAGTAAGGATCTGGATGGAAATAACTTCTGAAACATTTTCAAGGTAAACACACTTGGAAACATTTTAAAAGAAGGAGTCATTTCAGCCAGGAGACACATGTACAGCCTTGGGGGCACATCCCTTTGCCACCAGCTGGACTGTTTTAAAATCTCAACAGCTGCATTCAACTGCAGTTTTCCAGCCAGGGGGCACTACAGGAGGCAGAGGATGTTTCAGAAGGGGTGGAGGTGGGGTGTGGTGGGGGCTCCCTACCACCAGAATTCTGAATCTCCAGCTCTAACCCCCTTGTAAAGACCAGAGAGGTAGAGGGAATTGGGGCTGAAGAGCCCAACACTGGCTGATGGTGGGCAGGCCCCAAATGCTCTAGCAGTTGAGATCAGGGAGTGGGACCTGGTGGCTGCACAGTCTTTCAGGCTGTCATTCAGCCTGCAGACTGACCACCCTACTGTCCCTCCCTCCCCCATGGATGGGGGGCGGGTGCAGAATGGAGCACTGGGGGACTCTGGAGGACTTTTTAGATCTGTAACAGAAGCTGAACTGCTTCAAAATAGTACTTCTTTTAAAGATGTACTGTTGTGGAGTGTTTCACCTGCTTCTGCAATGTTTCAAAGGGCATGTGCATTTGTATAGCTGGCCCTGTGAAATGTTTCAAAGGTGTTTGAAACATTTTTGTTGTTACTTCTGTCCATACCTTGAATGGATCTTTGTATTATGGTACTTAGAGCGAGTAATCCATTACCAGCCAATTTCTAGTTATTTATAGTAACTAAATCCATTGTTCTAGGCCCTGAAGAGAAACAGGATGAGAGAGATTCTCTGCCTTAGGGAGCTTAGATCTAAATAGACAAGACAGACAAAAAAAGAACATTAACCCCACTTTATAGATAGGGAACTATACCACAGATAAATCAAATAACTTCAGGTCAGTCAGAAGACTGAGCTACAATTGCATGCCTTAAAGACAAAACAATCCCTTTCTCCATAAATGACTCATGCCTCTGGTGGCTGGGGGGGCATGGGAGTGGCAGGAATCCAGTGGTGGTAAGCAGGGGAGCTCCCGTAGCTGCTGCTGGTGCTGTCGGTGGTGGAGGGGTGGGGTGGTGAGCACTGACTAAGGGTCGGCGACCACCCGAAGCTGCTGCCAATGGTGGCAGCAGCAGCCAGCAGGGATTACGGATCACCAGATGCTGCTGGTGGTGCCAGCAGCGGGGTGACAAGCACCTTTTTGTAGAGGGTGCATTGCCACGTGCAGGGGGTACGTGTGCACCTACGTGCACCCCTTATGTGTCGCCCCTGCCTTTCTCAGTATTTTTAACCAGATTACTAAAAAAGTAAAGATAGTGGTTTATATATTATGACCATGACTGCAGCTGTGTATAACAAATCCAAACACATGGCACAGTCAGCTCAGTCAGCAAAGAAGGAGTAAACATTTCTTGAAGCCCTAAAGACAAGCCAAAAACACATTAAAAATACTATGTTTTGTGGGTTTTCTAAAAGGAAGGATGGTTTTTACCCCAAACCACATCTATGATGTTGCTAGTCAGCAGCCAACTGGAATAATTTATGTAAACTCATTGCCATTCTTTTATCCAAAGATGACTTCAGGAGGGTATGAAAAAATATGTCCGCCCCCTTATACATCAGAAAAAGACTGTGGAAGGCTGTGTTCTCAAAAGGAGAAAAAAGGGTTTGGTGGGATTTGAGTGCTTGCCTCCCTTAAACACCTTTGGAAAGAGCAGCCTACAACACAATATACTGTCTCGCATGGACATCGTCTCCAATTTTCTTCCTCTGTCTTCCTGTGTTTCTCTCACTCTCACTTTCTCAAACTGAAATTAACATTTTTTAAATTAAAAAATGCAGTACATCAGTCTGTCTGTCTTCCAGCTCGCTAAGATTTCAGGTACAATACTAACCTCTTGGCAAATAACCCAGACAAATATTCACATGTTCTTCCTGAAGCGCACAGCCTCAGCAAAGTGTTCCCGGGAGAACCTGCATTTCTTCGAGGCCTCAGCTGTGATTGTGGCTTCTGGAGATGATAACAACATTTGATTAAACAAAAGCTTCTGCTTGGCACAGCTTGTGGAACCACAGTACAATCACAACTCCATACTCCTTGTTACCCTTGATCGATTCAACAAGGGGAAAGCTTTTCTGTTTGTAAGACTCAGTTAAGTTGGAAGATGCTATCATATACTGCCATATTAACTTAGGATGAAGGAAATGAAAAACATTTTGCAAAACTACCAAGATCTTTCTGTGATATTTATTGAATACCACTGCTGTGCTGAGATCTATACAAAAAATTGGGACAACAGCATGTGCTTCGTTATTTTTGGCCTACATTTTCTGTGGCAAGTTGAGTGCTTTTCTGGTTAGCACTTTGAAAGATCAGCAGCAAATGATTGGTTAGAAGGAACATGCATGCATTTTCCCTACACATTTTCCCATAAGATGCCTCAATATCCATTTTAAAGGTAGGAAAATTATTTGGCCCAGCCTATTTTGTAGGAGGCCTGTAATAGGAAATCATGAAATATGGTAGTGATAAAGGTGAGGAGAGGATTCCTTCAGTGCTATACTTATTTTTTAGGGACCTCTATCCACTGTTTAACATTGGGTGGGGGTGGGAGTGATACCTAAAATGTACTGTATAGATACAACATGTTTATTAAGTACTGGTCTGTAATAAGTGTGAGAGTATCAGAGCTCAGCAAAAATTATGCAAATCCTGGATTTCACATGAAGGCTCTGTCACTTCTGTTCTGACCCCTTTCACTCACCAGAAATTTCATTTTGCCTGAGATTTCTACAAGATAGTATTATCCTTATTAAAAACATATGGAAATGTTTTGTCCAGTTTTCATGGCAAACTCATTTTTCTGCTAGTAATGCTTTGAAGTTTGAATGCTTAAAAACAGAACTACATTTTTTTGAATGAACAGGGATCAGTGTTCTGTATGGAACCTGAGGAGCCTCAATGCAAATTTTAAAGTTATTTTAAATTTTGTTCATTTTAGAAAACTCAAAGAAAATTAGAAAAACCTCAACTTTTAAAGTAATTGAACATTGTTTTTATATGTTCAAATGCCTCTGCTATGTAGTATGCTGTAAAGATGTCTTTGCTTCAACAAATCTTTGATTCTATCTTTGTCCTATGTGCCACAACTCGGAGGTAGCCAGCCTGTGGTCTGCCAGCTAATGCTAAGAGGTGTCTGTGAGGGATGGGGGAATGCCTGCTTAGTAGAGAGTAGAGAGAGGGGGGAGAGAGCAGAAGCCAGGCACATGCCTGCAGACACTGCCCGAGCTGCAGCCAGGGAGCAGAGGGGAGGGGCCAGCCCTGCTGTGAGCAAAGAGCCCTGCCCAGCCCAGAGAGCAGCTGGGATTCTGGGGGAAACTGATTTAACTTAAACCAGCAAGGGGTCTGGGACATAAACTGGTTTGAGCCAAATCAGGTGCATCTCAAAACAGATTCAACCAGGTGTATCTCAAAACAGTTTCAGCCATTTTCAAACTAGTTTATGTGCACTGAACATCTGTTCTATTACAGGTTTAAACCAGTTTCTGATCACTTAAATCAGTTTATGTCTGTCTCTAAAGTTTAATTAGCTCATTTGAGATAAAAACTATAATGCCCTATCTCCATTTGGGCTTTATATTGAGGTAAAATGTAAAAGCACACCTATATTTTGACAGTGAAGATATAGCCCTAAAACATGTCTCTGGACTTCACACTTCATGCTTCAACAAGGATATGGAAAAAATTGAGAGCGTCCAGAGAAGAGCCACCCGTATGATCAGAGACTTGCAAGGCAGACCATACGAAGAAAGGCTGAGGGACTTGTGCCTCTTCAGCCTAAAGAAGAGAAGGCTGAGAGGGGTCTTGGTAGCAGTTTACCACTACTCAGAGGAATACATCAAGAGCTTGGTGAACAACTGTTCATGAGGGCACCCCTGGGGAAGACCAGGAGTAATGGATAAAAACTCCTGGAAGACTGCTTCAGGCTCAATTCTAGGAAAAATTCCTTCACAGCCAGGGTGCCCAGATTGTGGAACAAACTCCCTCAAGAGGTGGTGCAATCACCTACCCTGGAAATCTTCAAAAGGAGAGTGGGCAGTCACCTCCCTGGGGTCACCTGACCCTGGTTGTGTTTCCTGCGTAGTGCAGGGGGGCTGGACCTGATGATCTTTTGAGGTACCTCCCAACGCCTTACAATCTATGAATCTCTGAATAGACTAAAAAATGAATAGCCAAAGCTTTTTTTTTTTCCAGTCTTTATGTAGTCATTTTTCTGGTCTTTGTACTGTGATGGGTAACAGCCCCAGCCTACTGGTCTGAACACAGTGGTTAATAGTCAGGAGACTGACTGGCTTCAATCCCCTGCCTTTTAGTTTCTTGCATTTGGGCAAAGTGGGTTTCTTGCAATTGCCACTCTGAGTGGCAGCATTTAACACCCGTTTACAGGGGCAGATGTAGCCCGGGGGGGGGGGGGGGGGGTTGATGGCACGGTCTGTCACGCAAGAATCTGGCTGGAGACCCTGAATTCATGTGCCTCCAGAGACCAGGGGGTGAGTGCTGCCAGTGTTTGCCCTTCCCCTCCCTTATGCCCTCTCCTGAATTCAGCAGCAGGGAAAAGGAACAGCAGCAGGGCTTCCAGGTAACATCAGGCTATTAATATGGAATAAATAGCAGAGAATTTATCTCCCAGGCAGTATCTCAGGGCAGGAACCAGTGTCCAGTGCAATTAATTTCCCTTGACCTCACTAGACAATGGATCTAGCCCTAATTGCCCTCTGCTATTCTTTCCTCTAATATTCGAGCCGAATTAAACCTTAATTTTGCGCTCAAGTTTCAAGTCTGTTTCCTTCTCTGTAACACAGTAATATTTTAAGCAGCTAGTGCTAATTTGAGAAGGCATCCCAGTTGCAAACAATAATCAAATACAAATGGAAGGAAATATTTAGGGTCAATTTAGCAGGATCAGTTATCAGGTGATCTCTGACACCAGCCATAATCTACTAAAGAGCTAATTAGCTGTAAAACTAGGTGACAAGTCAATTGTATCAGCACAAAGTATGAATGTGTCATTGTGTGTTTCCCTGATAGTAAAGTCTGCCAGCTCAAGGTTCCCTGGTCACCCTTTGAATGTGAAAAGCAACCTTTGCCGATGTGAGGCTAAGAAGAGCTGCTGCAAAATTAAACTGAGGGGCACTGTAAAGGCATGGGATATGTAAATGCTTAAAGTGAAATGTTTGGAAATGATCATAAAAGCAAAATGATAATGACAGAGACAGTAAAAAACATTCAGGCCAAATTAACCTTTTATAGACATTCATATAAATCTGGAGTTCTTCCTTTTCAGTGCTAGTGAAATTGTTCTTGTTTACCCTACCATAATTGGGGAAGAGTGTTTGGCTCAAAAAACTTAAGCTCATAATGCTTTCTCTAGGATGCTGTATATTATATAGAAGAGTTTCAGAATAGAGGGAGCCCTAGTCCAGAGTTGATTTCTCTGACATAGTGCTTACAGGTGGAAGTCACAGCATTGTTCATATCTCTAGTAGTGAGGGTGAACTTTACTAGGGTTTCTGACTACACTAATATCAAGATAGTTTAAGCTGTGTAACAATACTTGGAAAATGATGAAAAATGTCCTTTATGTAAGACGCTGCAGAAGGCTGCTCCAGCTTCCAACTCAAGTCTCAGTTGTCTCACTTGTTTGTTCCGTTTGTTCCATCAAGGAGTCTGGACTCACCACTCCTCTTTTCTTCTCATGCTCTCATTCCAGCATAATAGCCTGTAATACCCTTTCTTCTTCAAATCCCCCTTCTCAAATGCCTTTCCAAAATGTACTTCTGTGTGAGTTCTGTTCAACCCTAAGTAATAGGCAAACACTTGGCAGAGATATTCCTGCCTTGAGCAGGGGGGTGAACTAAAGGACCTCCTTTACTTCCTTACTTTTCTATTATTTTATAAATTACTATACATAAAAAAATTATAAAAAGCAATCAGTAGGCAGGTACTACAGTGGCAGTTTACACCATTTGGTCATTCCTTTTCTTTTTTTAATTTGTAATGACTAATTGCAGAAAACTTTGCTTTTTCATGTTATGATTCAGCAAAGGTTGTGTGGTACTATGTTTTATTGGACTAATTGTTTAATTTGGGGAAGGCAGGGGAGAATGGCACCTTAGAAACTAACTCATTCAGAGAGGCATGAGATCAACATCCTAGTATTGTTACACAGTTTAAATTAGTAAGGGGAAAGTTCTTGAAAAATGTCCTTTAAGTAAGATGCTCTAATTGGTCTCTAAGGCTGCATCCAGACGTGCAGGCATGTGTTGTTTGTGGCACTGCACAACAATGCAGATAGGGGAGCAGACATTCCTGGGCTGGCTACTCCCCTGTGTCCACGTGCCTCAGCACTGGGGCTCCACTGTGGTGAGGCATGTGGAGCCCCAACAGGATTGGATTAAGGCAGAGGCAAACTAGGCACATGTGTAGGGTGCTAAATGAAAAAGGGGCCCAGTTCTGCTTATTTAACATATAATTATTGAGTGAAAAAAGTAATATTAAATTTAATCTTCAGCTGGGGGCCCCCAAGTTTCATAGCTTGTATAGACATTAGGGGCTGGAAGGGACCTCACAAGATCATCAAGTCCAACACCCAGTTTATTTGCCTAGGGCCCTCTAAAAGGTTAATCCAATCCCACACCCCTGTATATGCCTGGCTGGGGTACAGTGTGCTTCAATGTGGAGGCTCCACATACCTCAGCATGGTGACTCCACAGTGGTGGCTGCCTGCTCCCTTCCTGAAGCACATTACACCGCAGCCAGCCGCTCTGCTGCTAGCTGGAGTGCAGTGTGTCTCAGTGTGGGGACTGCAGATGCCTCAGCATGGCAGCTCTGCAATGGAGCCCTTGCGCTGAGGCTCATGGAGACAGGGGAGTAACCAGCTCAAGGCAGCCTGCTCCCCCATCTTGAGGCTATACCCCAGCCGGTGGGGAGCAGTTGGGTAGGGGGCAGGGTGTCTCAGCACAGGGGCTCCACAGCACATAGAGATAAAGGAGCAGGCAGCCCTGGGCTGCCTGCTCTCCCATCTCCATATGCTGCTCAGGGGATGGCTAGTCCCTGCTGAAGTGCCCAGTGCCTCCCTCCCCTTCCCTTGCAGCAGATAGAGCTGCAAAACACAAATGTCTCTTGCTGCAAAACACAAATGCAGGGGTGTGCACTGGTGCACAAAGTAGCAGCACCTCACTCTCCACAGTTGTAAGAGAGGCTTTTAGGCCATCATGGCTTCCACTCTACAGCCTTGCCATCATCCACCAAAGCACTTGAACACAGTCAAGCTAATCATGTGGTTAAGTGCATTATTGGTTCAGGGCCACAGACAGTAAATTCCTGGGAGAAGAAAACCTGTCTTGCTCTGTATTCTCATCAATGTAATCTGATCTGCATGAACAGAACCATTCTACCTTGCATTAATGTGTTTGTGTGTTTTTGCCCTTGTAGGCCAGTGGTTCTCAACCTTGTTATATTTGAGGTGCCCCTTGAAAAATGATAGCCGTTAGTTTTCACTCATTTTTGACTATGAAAAAAACAGTTTTTTAGGGCTGTGAGAAATGGGCCCTATTTGATTCAGATTCAAATTCAGCCTGAATTGGGGACAGCAATTTGATCCATTGATTTGGATCACTGTCCCTGATTTGATTCGGCCGAATCTGAAACTGAAGATGTGATGCTGATTCAGCGAATCAGCGATTCGGACACAAGCACAGCTTTAAAAGTTTTTTTCTACATACCTTGAGGTAGCAGGTGTGGCTCGTGATCATTGTGGTGCCAGGGTGCATGGAGTGTCCCACAGGAGCGGGGGGGGGGGGGCGCTCTCCAGCAGACTTGGAAGTGGAACAGAAGTACTTCCGGCTCACTTCCAGGTCCTCCATGCCCCCCTGGCTCAGTAATCAGCCATAGGGGGACCCTGGGTGTCCCCCCAGACCCAGGAGGCACCAGTCGCCAAGCCAGGGAGGTGCAGGGTTGGGGGGGGGACGGGACCTCAGAGTGCTCCCTGGCAGACCTGGAAGTGGACCAGAAGTGCTTCTGGTCCACTTCTGGGTCTGCTGCTGAGCATGCTGGGGAGTCCCCCGTGCTTCTGTGGGAAGCTGCATCTACCCCAGCACTGCAGCATTCAGACCCCTGCTACCTAGAGGTATGTAGAAAAATCATTTAAAGCTTTATCTACATCTGAATTGCTGAATCTGTCCAAATCTGTCCGAATCCATTTGGAAGGTTCCGAATTGATTCAGAGAGATTAAAGGGTCCTCTGATTCGATTCAGATTCTGAGATTCAGCCACTGAATCAGGCCGAATATCTGCCAAATCAAATCAGGGACCAAAGCTATGCACAGCTCTACAGTTTTTCTGCAAATAACTCAGAAAGACCACAACAGGGCAAAATGCTTTTAACCTTATGGATTCCTATTTGAAATCTCTGGGTTTATCTTGTGAATTTTGTTTATATACCTAAGAGTGCTAATATTGTGTAGCACCCCAGGATATCCTTGAAAGGATCTCAAATCACCAGGGTTGCCAACTGTCCATAAATTTGTGGACAGTAAGTAAATCTTCAGGCTAAACATGTCTGTTCTTAAGGTCTGTAAAAAAAAATAAAATAAAATAAAAAAACCTGAGCCATCCATAAAGACTTTAAGCTGTTGGAGCTGATTGAAGCTCCATCCCATGAAAGAAGCCAGAAAGAGCACAGCAACACCACATATTGTCCAAGTGGAAGCACTGTACCCTGCAAAGAGAATTATCTCAGTGCTTTGTAGACTCTTCTGCCCTAGCCATGTTTTGCAGATGATTCATCCAGTCTACTGCTTGTTATACTGCTGGGTCACAGGTAGGTTTCTCTGGGGGGTCTGTGCTGGGACAGGGGGACCTAGGCTAGCAGGGGTAAAGCTAAGGGGTCGGGCTGGGGGTAGCATGGTATAGGGTGTAGTTGGGTGGTATCAGGGTGTGGGGATAAGTAGGAGACCCCTGTTGGGGGCAGCACAATGTAAAACCATTGCTGTAGTCAAGCAGCATTGCCAACCTAAGTTTTTTTTTTTTTTTTACTGCAGACTTTTTACTGACAACCAAACTTTTTTTTAAAAACTTTTTTACTAAGGTTGGTGTTAACCCCTTAAATTTGAACCCATCCCTTCTAAGTCCTGGCAGTAAGAAAGGGATTGGAAGATGAGTTACAATTATATTTTATAAAACATATATTGGTTAAAACACATATCAATAAAAACATTTGATTGTCATTAAAAATAATTCTTGGGTTGCCAATCCTGCATGGCACCTCAGAGAATGTTGCAGCACTCTTGCTGAGTATCACTGCCTTAGGTTTTTATCAGTGGAGCTCTGAAGGAGCACAGGGCATCAACCTGCTTGGAGCATACTGGAAGACCGAGACTACTAGTATATGTTACAAATATTATGCAATGAACTAGTTAATCATGCAATAAATGTAGACCAGCCACACATGTAAAGTAATAATCACACCATATATATGACTACTGAGCTATAAAAAGAGCCAACCAGCTACAAAGTTAGTACTTGAAAATGTGTGTTGCTTTCACAAATAATACATGGAAATAATGATTGGTGGACACAATTTATATGGACATGAAATCATGCCATCAGCACAGAATTTAACTTGTATAAAACACATCTACCTGATTACCTCTAACTGCTGCAAGGAACTTCTGAAGGCAACTATTTCTCAGAAATGTGGAAATTCTTTCTTACCTTTGAAAAATATAGAGGAGGAGCAAACACATCAGCAAAAGTGGAAGCTGCTGTAGATACTGGCATGTAAGCTTGGATCGGTAGGGCCAAATGATCCCTGTAAACAGAGATCAGTAAAACCCATTCCCCAGTCTACGCTAATATATTCAATACAGACCCATGTTAAAACTACTCTGTAAAGAAATATACATGATTGATACACGGACTAGCTGGAGAATGCTTATTAAGTGTCTTAGTTTCTGACATCAAATCCTCGACTTCTGAAACAACTTGCAGGAGATAATGTCTATTTTCAGGATGTAACAGGTGGCATGTATCATTTTGACCCTAATAAAGGCTGCCTTAGTGTTGAAACACACAGATGCTTTTAAAACTTGTTAGTTAGTTACCAAGCAATAACTGTCATTTTAATGACTAAAATAGTGTAAGCCATAGGGAGCCACTGATTGCCTTGAGTGCCAGCTTGACCCAGCTTGGTTGTTCTGTATTTTTTTTCATGACTAAAATACTCTTAACAGCTGTTCCAGTTGTGTCTGACATTATGTCTTCATTACATTACAAAACAAAGTACAGGCCTAATCCTGTGGATCTAAACTGGGCACATTCCCTATTGAAGCACTGGGGAATGTTGTTTGGTTACACACCACAAAAATGGCCCTATGGTTTTTAAAGTGTCTTTCATGTTTTATTCATTTGTGGACTGTGACCACTGCTTATTAGGTTTGTTTTGATAGTCTTACTATGACCATCTGCTCTAAGCTGTTCAGGACAAAAAATGTTATGCTTTTTACCGTGTGTTGTTTCTGGTTCTGTCTTTGGGGCTGGTAGCCACAGTTTCAGCATGCATAACGGTAACTTTTATATCCACTTCAGACAAAAATTGACACTTGCTTGAACTGTCTGCATCTGCATGCTCAATTTGACAGATGATTGTTGAAGTCAGCAGCAGCATCTTGTACTATGATATTGCTACATCATGAGGTTGTATAGAGCTGACACAAGAACCACACCCTTTGTGAGCTCTAAAGAACGGCATCTGCTCAGCTTTTAGTTCAGTTAAATGCTACCAACAACTAAACTGGATTCCAAACTCCCTGTGCAATGCATATTCTAATACTTCACGCAATAATTTCACATATAAAAGCAAAGGTGATCCCTAGATTTGAGATGAACAGCAGCACTGTCCCTGATGTATTCAATCAGGGACTTCCAGAGAAAAAGTGGTTTAAATGGTTGAAGCCAGAGGCATTTAGCGGCACATTTTTACATGTGCTTTGGGACATGGTGCCAGGTGCTTTAATTAGCAAGCTGCACGAATTAAAAGCGCCCATGTGTCACTTATATGAGTGTCCCCATGCTGAAAAAATGGGGGCGAGGCACTTTGAACTAAAGCTCATCAAACGTGTTTTATTTCAAAGCATCCTGCTGCCATTTTTTCAGCGCAGAGACACTGATACACATGATGTGGAAGGCTGCCGGAGTGCGTCAATTTCCATGCTCCAGCAGACTCGATTAACTGAGTCTGCTCTGAAGCTCTGGATTTGCAGTGTGTAGGAGCAGGCTCTGTGCATGACTATAGGAGCTCATATGACATGTGTATTCTGTCCTATTTAGAGATAGATAGAACCTCAGCTTCTTTTTCCCAATGAAAACTATTAAGCAAAATATTTTGTTTGAAAATGTTGATAAAAATAATTTAACAAAAACTAAAAATAAAAGGAAAAGAAAAAATCATTTAGGTTTAAATTGAAGTTTTTAGTTTGATTTTTGAAACAGGGAATACATGTGAATTTTGATTTTAAGATTTCTTCTCTCTCTCTCTCCTCCTCTGAGGGAGAAAAAAAAATCCAAAAACATTTTTTAATTGGGAAGAGAACTTCAATGTAAAACAAACATTTTCATTTTATATGGATTTTTTCATTAAAACCTAAATATTTTTGCCAAAAACAATTTAGAAAAAGAGTTATTTTTAGAAGGAGAAAATCTCTAGTAAAAAAAAAATGTGTACCAGTCCTAATTCTATTTCATTCTGTTTGGATTTTTACAATGTGCCCATCACTGTGATATCTGAGTATGTAGTAAACCTCTGAGACCTGTGTTAAAAAATGTACAAGACAATAGCATTGATGATAGAGAGTGTGGTCCAAGATTTCAAAGGACTTTATAGGACAAGGGGAGCCTTAAAGCTAATATGGAATTTCACTAGCAACCAGCGTGTGCTTGAGACAGAGTTGGAATTATGCACTTGTTCCATCTGGTGCCAGTCAGAATCCCAGCAGCAACATTTTGTACCAGCTGCAATCTGTTAATTGTGTGTTCAGGGAGGCTGGAAAAAGGACATTACAATGGTTCAAATGGTTCACCTCAAAAGGGTGAGGTGATGACAGACTGGCAAAGTTTCTAAAAGTGTGATAGAAAGCAGATTTCACTACAAAAGTGATTTTACTCTGCATCTTCTATTTCAGATGCAAAAGTGAAATCACTACTTGTCTCCTCATTCTCCAAGCAGGAGAGAAAATTGTAGCCATGCTATAAAATAACAACATATGAGTACATAGCATATAGATCACCCATGCAATACTTTTGTTTAGATTGTAATTATGCAACACTTAGACACCTAAGCCCAGACTTTGGTGAAGCAGTCTAGGCAGAGCAGAAAGACTAATATGATAATAAATCAGTGGCATGACCAGAAAGGCAATTGACAACCATGTTGGTGTTCAGAATGACTTGGGAAATAAGCATGTAAAAACAGGCATTGAGGGAAAGAGCCCAGTGTCTGGACAATGAATGTAAAAGATTTGATTCTTGCTTATACAGGTAGAAATTAGGAGTGAAGTTGATCTAAAAGCAGTGTATCCTAAACTCTCATGAGAGTTAAGAAGGCTACAGTACAGCTGGGTGCCAACAGCAGAGCTGTGATCAAAATGTAAATTCAAACTTTTCAAAGGTAGAAGGGGATTCAAAAGATTCTTAAATGTTTGAGATGAGCATTCAAGCACCAAAACATCAGTAGGGCAACAAGACCATAAGTCTGAGCTGGATCTTGCTGCCTTGCTCACCACAAAAAAAATGTAAGCACGTTGTATATAGCACACTGACAAAGCTTATGCACTTGGCTGAACACTGAATGTACCTTCCTGGAACACTTTCCCTTTCAGATCTGCAAGGAAACAGCTGACTCTGCACTGCAGTGTTTGCTTTACCTGTCCTCATCAGGTCTCTCCAATCTGGAAGAAAGATGTTGACAAAAGTAATCAATAGAGTAAAGAATGATGAACCAATGAAAAGAGTCTGTCTGAAAGGCCACCGCAGAGACCGCAACAGTCATGACAGTATCATAATTATCATTTTTAGAGTGGTAAATTAAAGTGTAAGCACAGAAATAACAGGATCAATATTTTAAACCTTGGAAAGTGTAAGGTTATAAAAGAGACCAAGAAGAGCAATAGTGGCTTTGCACAAAAGAATCAACTGGGATTATGCTTTCTAACAGTTAGTTTCTCATTTTTATTTTCCTTAATAGTGAGATCTCAGGCCCATTTGCAAGCTATCCTTCTAATAGTCATGGCTGTGTTTATTTATAGTGGCACAGAGTGTAAGCAAACAGACATCTGCAACCTTTGTCACACCCTAAATGCTTAAATTTATAGCTGCAACAAAAGGGTAGTATTAATTTGTGCTGTTCTTTTATGGCAGACATCTTTGTTTTAAGGTAGGGCCTAGAGCGACCAGCCCAGAGCTTCCTATACTCTCCAGCTGCACAGGGCAGGCATTCTTGATGTTTCAGGAACCTGATCCCTTGCATCCCCTGCAGGGAAATTCCTGCAGGGATGCAGTACAATGTGAGACTAAGTGCAGTGCCAAAATATAAAATAGTGAACAAAAACTATATGCAGTGGTAATTAAAGGCAATAATTCCTGGAGCATGCAAGATTGGGTTGCAGAAACCCTAGTCGTGCCTGCCCAGGTTTCCTGTTTGCAGAGGCATGCCTGGAGAACCTGACTCTGGATGTGCCTCTGCAACTGGGGAAACAGTGGGTTTCCCTGCTTGTAGAGGCACATCTTGAGCACTGTTCCACAATATTGTTTATTTTGCCCAGTGAAGTGGATCAGCTGTGGAAGGACACATCCACTTCATTTAGCAATGCCTGTTTATAGCCTAACTTGCTCCATTATTAAGACTGTGAGTAACAGACATTTATAATAGGCAAGGCAAAAAGGCTCTGGAGGACCTCAGTGAAACCAAAACAAGTCAAGGCATATCAACTAAAGAATGCCACTGCACACCGCCCTTCTATTTCCATTTCCAAATTGCCAAAGTACCAGCCATCCCACATTTCAGCATATCAGGGCCTGTTTCAAGGCTTCATTACAGAACATTTATTCAGTAAGCTAAGTTCTGTGCTTGCTTGGATTCTTGAGAGTTTTCCTCAGTGTCTTTTGCTTCTGCTTTGTGTCACCCCAGTGACTTCACCAACCCTTGCTCTGACTCCAAGTTGGGGAAAAATAAATGATATCTTTCCTTTCCTCGTCCCCCTCCACCTCCCATGACCCCTGCACAAAACCCATTTAGCGGCCAGAGCCCATGGGGAATTTTAGGGTGGCTGTAGCACTCCATAGCCCCCAATCCACTGCACTCTGTGGGGTGGGCGGAGCCAGGGCTGCTCTCCATGCTGTGGCTGGGGCTAGCCGCCTGGAGTGGAGTCCTGGCTCCACCCAACCTGCAGAGTGGAGCCCAGTGGTGGGTGGCTGGGGCTAGGCTCCCAGAGTGCAGCCCGGCCCAGCCTGTCTCATGCAGATCCGGGGACACACACCTGCTCCCATGCCCTCCCGGACCGGCAGTGTGCAGTGGCATGCAGTGGTGGGAGCCCCCCTCCCCGAGTCCCATGCCCCCCTGCCCCAGCTAGGCAGCTTGTCCAGCCCTAGCCCCAGTCCCTCCCTCACTGTGGGGGCATTGATTTGCTCCGCCCCACACACCTTTTCCCTCCCTCCTCCACCAAACCACAAAAAGACTTACTAGCTGGAGGCACCTGTGTCCAGTGTCCTCAAGGACTGGTGCCTGTTCAGTCTATGGCCAAATCTTTTCCAAATCAATTTGGAGGTTTCCGATTCAACTTGGAGCTTTTAATTGTTCTCCCAATTTGATTTGGATTTGGGGCCGAATCTCCTCCAAATCTAATCAGCTACCAAAGCTTTGTACAGCCCTAATACACATGCCAATGTGCACATAAATAGGCACTAAAAAAAACAAATACAAAGATCCTCCAGAAAACCTGGAGTAATTTTGAATCATGATTACATTAAATGAAATCACAGTACAACACCCCTGTGGGTCTGTGCTGGTTGACAACCATTGTTTTATGAGCAGCAAAAGGCAGCATTCATCAAGTCATGTATTTATTTTGTATGTTTTCTGCAAAATTTGATCCCTTATATATTTTTATTAGTAACACAAGCAAGACAATTTGATTTTGAACCTGATTCTTTTTTATCTTGATCGCGTTCTCTCAAATATGTATACGAACATGGACACTACATACCAATGTAGAAAGTTAAAATATTTCTCTGCTACCTTGAGTAGTGTTTTTTTAATATGAAGTAGCCAAGCTGACCCATAAAATTGTTATTTCCACACTTCTTGTTAGTGAAAGTAAAACCTGCCCATTAGGCACATCAGATCTGTTGGTCATTAAGCCAAAATGCTGTGTATTGTACTGTTTCTACTGTATATTGCATATTACTGCTTTTCATTTAATAGCAAATGAACTATTCCTCTATTGACAACGCTGCACATCTCCAAAAGCTTGTAGTGAAGACATGTAGTCCCTGAATGTAGGTCAGAAAAGGACATTGTTATAGCTGGTGTCCTTGATGGAAACTGATATGTGCTGAATTTGCAAAAAGTCTGAGTTCAGTGTCATCCGTTTTCAGTATTTCCCAAACAATTGATTTATTTCACATTATTAATGAACTTTGCAGCAGTTCCACTTGTCAGGCCTACTCTGCAGGGGTCAATAATGAGAGGAAACCTGATGTTAGTGGATCCAGCTTAAGTGATTCTGTCATGCTAACGATTCAATATATCAGGACAAATGTCAGCTCCTTCCAATATGTTAATTCCTCTGATGGTATTAGCATAAACTACAGTCAATGAAATACAAGTTCCCTCTCTACGATAGTTAATGGAGATTTGTAAAGGATTTTTTTTTTTTTAAGTTCTTAAGAGGAACAAGGATGGTGGGAAGTAATTCTTATAAATTTGCATGGTCATTTCTTCACTAAAAGGATCAGGATTATGGTGCTACTGAAACACAAAGGAAGACAAACCCCCAAAATGTTTTTGTTACTACAGTTTCTGATTTATAGCTGATCAGTGTCATCTACACACATACACCTTTTATCGTCTAGATATAGGAGGTTCAGAGAGAATTCTATGATTGTTGGAGCTATTTGTTATTCTACGATCTGGAGAACCAATTGCTTGAAATGTGCTGCAGTTGAAGGCTGATGCAAGGTAAGTATTTTTTCAGAGAGATGAATTGGCATGTGTGCATGTCCAAAGTGTCAATTCAGAGTTGGAACACAGTAGCCTGCACTACCAACTGGTAAGGAAAAAGGAGTGGAAAGGAGGGCGTGATGTGGCAGTCAGGAAGTCTGTGTTCAATTCCTAGCTTGGCAACAGACTTCCTGTGGGATCTGTTTCCCTTAGGGTCCTATTTGTAGAATAGGGGTAATTTTTCCTTCCTTTGCAGGAACACTGTGAGGATATATTCATAGGTTCTTTTATATAAGGCCATTTAAGAAACTAGACAGACAGTGAAATGAGAGAGAGGGAAAGAGCCTAATTTCATAAAGAAGAACCTTGAAGAGGAAGAGAGAGAAATCTACAAGTAATAAAATGTAAAAAGAAGTTACTTGATTCTCATACTGACTTCTACATTAATTTGCTGGCCCTTGTTTTGTTTTGTATTTTTGTGGGGGGGAGGGAGGAATGGAGAGGTGAAGAGGGAGTTGCCTTTGTTTTTAAAAATCAGTGCGTCTGTCAGTAGTTTTAAGCACAACTTGAATTCCCATCATGGCTTGACAGATGCAAGAGGCCCAGGCTCTGAACAAACATGCAGCTTAGACCAAAACAGGGCCATTTATATGCAGCAAGTACAGAGTACATCTTTGAGCTGGCAGCAGCCCAGTATACCTTGAGCAGTACAACATCTAGGGAGAGGTGACTCTAGGTTAGCGGCCAATTATGCAGATTAAACCCTAGCAGAGTTCTGAAATGTCCCTGTAGTAGCTTTGACTCTGTGCCTGTGAAGTTGCCTCTCCACAAGGTTAAGTGACAGGCAAGCATTTTTAACCCTTTGCTCCTGATACTGGCTTGTGTTTGCTGTTAAAGATCCTTTTGAGCCTAATGGCCTAGAATGGCTAAGGTGCACTAGTTTCTGTAGTCAGCAGCATGCAAGGGAAAATGGTGTGGTCAGAATCATGTTCAGTTGCTTTTCACTGCACAGTCTGGATGACCACATCCCCATTTACAGCTGGATCAACTGGTTTGCCCTGAGTCCCAAGTTGGGCTTGAACTCATGCCTCTGGAGCAGGGGTGGGCAATTATATCAGGCAAAGGGCTGCTTACTGAGTTTTAGCAAGCTATCAAGGGCCACATGGGTAGCCCCACCCCTTGACAGGTGCCCCTCCCCTGGTTGCAATCTTGGGACTGGAAGTCCTGCCCCTAACCTCTGACCCTTGCTGCTGGAAGCCCCTCCCTTGCTCCTTCGGGGAACAGGGTTTGCTATATTAGAACTGGAAAAAAAAATATGTACTAAAAATCAAATACCCATAATAATATATTTTAATTCAATTAAAGAAAAATATTTTTGTCCGGATACGTGTGTTTGTGCTTTCTATGTAGAAGTGATTGCATAATAACTCAAAATGCAGCATTACTCTTGTATAGTTTGTGGGGGATATAGTGTTGTATAGTGTGTGGGGTGTCGGGGGATACGGTTGGTTTGGTGTGGGGTTTGTGGGGAGCTGTGGATGTGTGTGCATGGTATTTGTGGGATGTGTGACTGTGTGTGGAGGAGGATGTAGCTGTGGGGTTTGCGAGAAGGGTTTGAGGGTATGTGGGGTGTGCATGGGAGCACCCTGCACACCCCGCACTGAGCCGGTCAGCACCCGTGCCCACTCCGCAATAGCTCAGAGCCTGAATGTGTTGGTGCAGTCATGCAGATCCAACTTTGGGGGAGACTCCACAGACTTTCAGTGCCCTGAGCCAGGTCTCTACTGGCTTGTGCCACCCCAGCAGCCTCAGTTGCACCTCTGTGCTGTCCCGTGGGCTGGCCAGGCCCTTCCTGGATGGTCCCCAGGTTCCTGATAGCTGCAGGAGCCTCCAGAACACAAAAGCATCCATGCTCCTAATACTGCTCCTGGTGGAGCCTTCCTGCCCATCCCAGGACCGGGGGGTGAGCTGCCGGTGGGCCAGTGGGTCCCTGGTGTGCAGGGGGGCCTGGGCCTTCCCTCCCAAAGTGGCACTGCACCTCGGAGCTGGCTGTGGGGGGAGCCAGCCGGGCCCTTGCTGCCCATTGTGACCACATTACTTCCCGTGCCTGAGGCTTGGGGCGCCAGCAGCCCGGCTGCCCCCACCATGGGTGGCCCCGGAAGGTGCCTTGGGGTCACCCACTCTTCAGGGGCCCAGTGGCCCACTGCCAGCTCACCCCCTGGACCCGGGATGGGCAGGGAGGCTGTGCCAGGAGCCAGAGTGGAAGCACGGTTGCTTTTCTGCTCCAGAAGCTCCTGTTGCTGCAAGGAGCCTGGGGGCCCTGGGGAAGCTCCTGGCTGTCCCAGGAGGCAGTGCAGGGGGCTGTCTGAGGCTGCTGGGGGTGGCACAACCCAGTAGGGACCCAGCCCAGGGCACAGAGAGGTGGCATGGAACTTACATCACATGCCTGAGGCTTAGGGTGACAATGGACAAGCTGCCTCCCCACATGGGCAGCCCTGGCAGATGCTGCTGCCCCAGGGGGAAGGCCCCCCCCCCACAGGGTCCTGGCAGCCCAGCAGCAGCTTGCCTGCCAGCCCCGGGATGGGTAGGGAAGCACTGCCAGGAGCTGGAGTGGGGCTGCAGCCACTTTTCTGCTCTGGAAGCTTCTGCAGCCTCCCTGGGCTTCCTGTGCCCTGAGCCAGGTCCCTGCTGGATCATGCCACCCCCAGTGGCCTTGGGTGGACACACGTGCTATCCCCCAGGGCAGCTAGGAGCTTCTCCAGGGCCCCCAGGCTCCTCACAGCAGCAGGAGCTTCCAGAGTAGAAAAGTGGCCATGCTCCCACTCTGGATCCTGGCTCCTGTCCGTCCAGGGGCTGAGGGGCAAGCTGCAGACAGGCCACCAGACCCCTGTGGGGTGGAGGGGTGGGCCTTCCCTCCTGGGTGGCAGTGCCTGCTGGGGCAGCTAATGCAGAGTGGGCAGCCAGGCCATTGCCCCCACAAACCTCAAGCGTGTGATGTAAGTTCTGTGCCACCTCCCCGCACTTCCCGCATCCTGGGCTACGTCTCCACCAGACTGTGCCACTCTGGCTGCCCCCTGCGCTGCCCCCAGGGCCAGACAGCCCCTTCCCCAGTGGCCCCCAGTTCCTTGGTGGCGGGAGGAGCCGCTGGAGTACAAACATGTCTGTGGTCCCAATTCAAGTCTCTACAACTACCTGGCCAGAGACCAGGCTGCCAAGGAGGTGGGCATCCATCCAGGTGGCCCAGGGCGCGATCCTTTCACCCAGACAGGTGAGCATGGGACACGTGGTGTCAGGGGTGCGCGCACTGGTCCCTGCCTGTACTGCAGGGCTGGGGCAGGGGCCTGGGAGAGAGCACACATGTGGGAGCCAGCAACAGCCCAGCAGTGCTGTGGGGGCCAGCACTGGCAGGGCCCAGAGCGGGGCAGCAGGAGTCCAGGGCTCAGTTAGCTGGGCTCTCTAGAACTGGGCTGGGCTCCACCACCAGGGAGAGAGGGGAGCTGCCCCACTCTGGGCCCCACTGACACTGGCCCCAGAACACCGGTGCTGGCTGTCATGCATCTGCTCTCTCCCAGCCTCCCACCCTAGCCCCACAGTCAGGCGGGGACCAGCGTGCACAGCCCCGACCCTGCATACCCTGTGCTTGTCCATCTGGGCAAAAGGATCATGGCTGTTGCTGGCTTCTGCATGCCCGCTCATTCCCAACTGTGTGGCCAGACCATGGAACACAGCAGGAGCTGGCCTGGACCTGAGGACTGGGGTGATCGCCCATGGTCCTCCCCTGCCCCCCCCTCCCTCCCCCTGCCCATCGCCTCCTGCTCTTACCTGAATTTTCCACTCCTGTGCAGGCATGGGCAGCCCCAAGGTCCCAGGTGGGTGGCGGGGGAGTGAGGCTGGGGGGTCCTGATGTTCCAGGGACTCACTGTAGCTTCCCCTGGGTCCTATTGCCCCTGGGTCCTACTGCCCATTTTTCACAAGAACCAGGGGCAGATAAATATTAATTAAAAAAAATTGAGGGGCTTCATGGGCCAGATAGAATGGCCTGGTGGGCTGGATCCAGACCGTGGGCTGTATTTTGCCCACCCCTGCTCTGGAGGATCCCATAACTGCACTGTAATAGCACTCTTTTTCTCTCAATACTAACGGATGCCATGCAGAGATGACTGGAGGACAGCAATATACAAAAGCTTTCCATGTTCTTATATTTCTCATTCCTTGCTGGAATGAAAACAGAACTTCTTGAGTATTGTTGCAAAATGAGAATTGAGTCAAAATATTCATTTTTCAATTTAAATATCAGCTTTTTCAAGCTGTACATCAATCTTGGAGCTTAAGACAATGGTCTGGGATATGAGGGAGACAGGTTTAAATCCCTGCCCTGCTTAATTCATGGTATAACTTTTCTCTCCCAATCATGATGACTCAGGCAGACCCCAGGGCTTGGATCTTCATGTCCCATATCCCAGGTCAGTGTTTTAAAGACCTGACCTTAGGCAATGAGAAAGCACTGTCCTCACCCCAAAAACCTGAAATAAACACTTAGCCAAAACTGCCATGTCTTCACAAAACAGCAAATTTTATTTAGTCAAAAATATTTTGTCCAGCTCTAATGGAGTGGCTCCCAGAACTTGGCCACTGTTCTTTGTTGTTTTTAATGATTCCCCAATAATTTAGGTTGCCACTATTTCCAAATTTTCTTGTTGAGCAAGGGTGACATTTTCAAATAGGTTTACATGGGCTTTACACGAGGATGAATTTCGCCTTTAAATTATTACTGCTTCACCTGAGTTATGTATTATTTATTTTTTTATTAGATTTAAATGCTGCCCTCAGGGCAGTACAAATTATAAAGATAAATTATAAAGACAGATACAAATACCAATAAAATGATACATAATAGAAAAATCTCCCTAATGTCCTATAACATAACCCTACCTGTTGAAGGCCTGTCAAATAAAAAAGGTTTTAGTATACTTATGGAAGATGACCAGGACTCTGAGGGACCATAAGGGAGCAGGCGTTCCAGAGCTGAGGAGTGACTATGGAGAACAGCCTCCTATGTGTATTTGCCAAATGTACTTCGCATGCAGATTGCACTTGCAAGAAGTTGTTTTTGCCTGACCTGGGATGTTGCTCTTTTGTGCACATTAAAAATGATTTGGGGCCTGGGAGGCAAGACTTATGAGGAAAGGCTGAGAGAGCTGGGGTTATATAGTCTGGAGAAGAGAAGACTGAAGGGGAATCTGACAACAGCCTTTGAACAGCTGAAGGGCAGTTACAGAGAGGATGGAGATGGGCTTTTCTCTGTGGCTGTAGAGGACAGAACTAGGAACAATGGCCTCAAACTGCAGCAGGGGAAGTTTAGGTTGGAGATTAGGAGGAACTTTCTGACTCTCAGGGTGGTCAAGCTTTGGAACAGGCTGCCTAGAGGAACTGGAATCTCCATTCTTGAAAGTTTTCAAAAGCAGGTTAGACACTAGGGCTGTGCAAAATTTTACCGGCTGTTTCATTTTGATGCTATTTTGGCTCATTTCGAGCTCAAAACAGCAAAATTGAAATGAAAAGAGAGACTTCAAAACAGCCTCAAAATGAAACGAGGGCAGTCGAAACATTTCAAAAGTTTTGAAACGTTTTGCGTTTTGAAGCTGAAGCTGGGCTTGCCTGGGAAACTGAAAGTAAGGAGAAGGAGGGGGAAGAGCGGAGAAGGACTGCTCTGACATTGGCTGTGTAGTTGGCCAATGACTGTGTCATGTAGAGGCCCCAGCGCCAGTGAGGGTATGCCTTAACACATGCACAAAGTCAAACATCATGAGTTTTGCTTGTCAGCAGCCTGAGGTGCCGTTTTCCAGAGACCCCTGCACCTATCTCCTTGAAACTTGGCAGGCTTCATGGCCTCAGATGGGGCTACCATCCCTGCAAGTTTAATCTGAATCTGGCAAGACATTACAAGTTATAGGCAGTTTCATGCTTCCCCATTTTAGCCTATGGGCAAAATGTCGAAACAGCAAAACAGTTTTGACAAAACGAAACGGAACAGTGCTTTTAAAATGAAACGAAACAAAACTTGAAAAGAAACACTGAAACAGCAAAACAGAAGTCAAAATGAAATGGTGGTGTTTTGCACAGCCCTATTAGACACGTGGCTGGGATGGTTTAGTCAGGAATGATCCTGCGTTGAGCAAGAGCCTGAACTAGATAACCTTAGAGGGACTTGAAGTCCCTTCCAGCCCTACTTCCTATGAGCTTTTCTCTGAGAGAGTGGGGGATTTTGTTTAAATTTGTTAGCGTTGAAATCTCATGTCACCTCTGTAAGTATAAAGCTGGGGTATCAGCTTCATATTTATAGCTCCCACTTTGTATTTCCATTTTCTTCCCTTGTCAGAGTATTTTGCCTTTTGCTGTGGTGAACATGCTATCTTTGTTGCAGGACCTTGGTATCTGAAAGATACTATGTTAAGGTAATCGGAAGGCAGGCTGTAAGTCTTTGAAGGCAAGCTGTAAGCAAAGCACATGCTTATTTTTTTAAGCTGTTAAATCTTATTGAAGTTAATGGGCATTAAGTATGTGCTTAAATGCCTCTCCAATCAGTGTATTACACAGTAAATAAAGCTAAATAAGATCATAAGCTTTACTTGCTTTCCTGGTAGAGGCCTATATAATTTTCAGGATCTAAATAGTACCTGCTTGGATGATATTTCCATCTTATCCCTAACTTTTCTTTTGCTTTAGTAGGCATTTCAAAATAAACTGTTTTGCAAGTAAATGTATACATACAAGAGCAGCAGGAGAGCTTAGAAGTCAGGGGAAAGCAGTAATGAAAGCTTCTGAGAGTCACAACTGTGACACATAGCCAAGTTAGAAAAAGGGTGCTTTGTTGCTATTCAGGTCTGAGCTTGATGGGGAATGTGAAATTATTTTTCATGTGGTATTTCTGTAGAGACCTATTCAATTTAATATAACAGAGTCAAATTCATTTTAACTGATATCAGTTTATTTTGAAAAAACTTATAGCCAAATGACAGAGGTTTGTTTTGTTTTATTTTGTTTTCCCCCAGATTTTTTGTTGAAAACTGCACAGTTATGAGTCAAGGAATCCCTTGCTATTGTTTAATAACATAACCATTTTAACTCGTTGGCCCCTTCCTGTTCTAATTGCTTTTATCAATATCACACCTTTTTATATGAATGGGCATTTCTTCTGCCATCTTGGCATTTTATTGTTGAAAAGTTTTGGGTTTAGGCTTGTATACACAGTGAAGTTGGTATGCAGTACGCTAAGATGTGAATTTACATCATGCTAGCTACTGCATACTAACTCCCAATGTGAATAGTCTTAGTATGCCCAAGAACCACTCTATGTGACACAGCTTATTCAACTTTCAAAGACCTTTTTCTGCCGTGTATAGTCTTACTCTTCTGTCCTGGGAAGTGATGTGAGGCTTTGGTCTAAGGTTGGAATATTACGTAGGGCCTTGTTTCTAGGGAGAACTTAAGAAATCTCCCATGGTTAGACACCAGTGCAAGAAATAATAGAAAGACTAGAGCATTTTTACCATAGCCACAAGCATATTTATGTTGCTCCCAGTGATGGATATGTCTCTGACAAGAAGTGGTACCACATTATTTTGGGCTTGATTCACTACTTCTAGCTTTTACTTTTACCATTGGCTGTTGGTTAGTGCTAACTTTCTTATTGGATTTTGGGCACATATGTAAGAAAAGCTTTTATCCTTCCTGGGCTTGCCCAGCTTTATTTAATTTTTTCATTTTTTTTCATGATTATTACTTATCATTTATATTGTAGTTTTATCAAGGAATGGTACCACTGTGCAAGATGCTATGCAAGCTTAGAGTAAATTATTATTATGTTTATACTGCAGTTTCATCTAAAGCAGAAGTTCTCAAACTGTGGTCTGTCCACGAGCTCCATTCAGGTGGTCTGTGGAAAGGTTGCAGAACAGTTGAGAAAATCTGTACTTGGGCCTGCAGTTGATTTATTTTTTCTAACAATGGAGATTAAGTGGTCCACTGAGACCCTCAGCAATTTTAAAGCGGTCCATGAAAAAAAAGTTTGAGAACCACTGATCTAAAGGTTGTAACCTACCTGGAAACTGTTGCATTATTAGACATTGAATAAACATACTAGAGGGCAGTCCCCATATCATGGAGCTTAGAGTGAAAAAGTGTTTGGGGTAAAATGGGTTGATGAGGCATCTAAAAGAATAGGAAATTTAAACATAGATTAACTATGCACATATCCTGAAGGGTGGTAGACCTGGTCTAATCCACCTACGTAACAGAGATCAGTGTAACAACAAAGCAAGAGCAGATTTTACACATAATTTGTTCTCTCTTTTCTTTGGATCTACCAAGATATTGGCCTAAAAGCTTATCCTTTTTATTATGGCCTCCTTTTCTTTTCAGGATTATGCTTCAGTACTTAGCAAAAGCAATATAGGGCATGGCATACTAATTACTGTAACAGATCTAGGAAAGGCAATCTTTCCTACAGACTGTTAAAGTTTACTAGGACACAAGTGATAAGTAGCTGTTGCTGTGTTTTCTTCTACTTCCTCTGTGCATGAAATCACTTTGATAGATCCGCAGGAAGAGATTTAGTTGCAGATGGCAGAGGTCAGTGTATTGTGTATTCAATGTAGTCAATAATAAAGTCAGGACTTATGCTAAGTGAATGTTAATAAGGAATCACAAGGACCTTGGAAAGTCATTATGTCTGGTCATTTGCTTCACAATATTGCTCCAAACAGGCTCTGGAGGCCAATACAATGGGATTAAAAAATACCAAGAAAAGACTGGATGATTTAGGAATGGCAGAAAGACTAAATATAGAATGATCCATGTAGTGTGCAACAGCGTGTTATATGGACAGTTTATGAATGCAGTTGTAATACAGTAAAGGAAACAGTATTACTTCATGAAAGGACTGTTCCCAGTTTTATCATTGTACCTCAACCTAGTTGTTCTCCCTTCCTGTTGGTTTAGAATGTAATGAAATTATGACTCCTTCCCATGTAGAGGTCTGAAAACCTTAACTATCTTTATGAAATATAAATAATATTATAAGCCATACGTAATTGCCCAGATGGCAGGTAAAATGAAAATGCAGCATAAAAGTTGGACTAGTTGATGTGTTTCTTACTTCCTGAAGAAAATTCCAATTTATTGGACCTTTCTCATGTGTAAAGAATGTAGAATCTGGCCTGAGTTGGCTATACTTGTGTTTTAGAGTTTAGTTTTGTAATGGTTAGGTCCTGTAGTGAATAATGACAACTATGAATGAGGAAGAGAACAGACCTTTAATGATACCACAGCATGAGGTTCCTCCAGCACAGGCCATGTGGCTGCCTTCATCTTGATTTCTCCTTACTCTCCAGGAATCATGTTCAAATTCCTCATGTGATAAGACAGTTCCTTGTAAGGGATTGTCTCCAAAGTCTACGCTTATCACTACATCTTCCCTTTAAAAAAAACCCAAACCATCACAATATAACAACAAAAACTCCACAACAACAACGTAAGAACAATGCAAGATATGCAAGATTTTATGCAAGGTTTTATGCAAGATAAAACCACCACCACACCAAACAATCCATAACCTACAGAGGAGAGGTTACCAGCACTTCACTGTGGAGTGAGTTTTTACCACTCACTTTCCTTTCTTCAGGTGCCTTTAACTTATTCACAGACCTCTATGGGCGCGTCCAGACAAGTGTGCATGGGCCTGTTGCCCTACCTCAAACCCCTTTGAGGCGGGGCAACAGGCACGTGCGGGAATGAAAAAATGTTCCCCATGCTGCAAACTTGCAGTGCAGGGAGAAAATTAGACCCCTGGATATCCAGGCATCTAAAAAAAAATGCTCCACAATAGAGCGGAGCAAGGCATGGTTCAAGACCGTGCCCAGAGCCAGTCCTTCAAAAAAGACACTCTGGTTTTGTCCAGAGCATCTCTTTGGTGTTCCTGCTGCCTCCAGCGCTGTCCAAGGTAAGTTGGGGGGGTGGGGTTCATGGGTGTTGAGGTGGGTGAGGGGTGGCAGGGGGATGTGGGGGGGGGGTTGGAGAGTGGCAGGGGGGATGTCCCTGGGGCTGTGGTGGGGGGGGGTGAGGACCTGGGCCAGATCCCTGAGGCTCAATAGTCTGGGTTTGCACCAGAGTGGGTTGCATGGCTCTGGGAGGTGCGCACAGGAGCCGCACCTCCCAGAGCCCTGTGACCCACTCCAGTGCAAGGCTGGACTAGCAAGCCACATGGGGCTGGTCCAGGTCCTCACCTCCCCACCCCCCACAGGCACAGGGGGCAGAGGCGGGATCCGGCCCTGGGGCCAGGCCCATGCTGACAGGAGCTGGTACGGCATGTGGTTCCCACATGTCACGCCGGGTCCTGCCGCGACTGGGCCCTTCCTATAGCTGCAGGACCTGGCCTGGCACACGGGGACCGTGCAGAGCTGAGCCGGGTCCTGCTGACCCTGGGGCTGCTTGTGCCACCGGGCAGCCGGGCAGCACGAGCAGCCCCAGGGCCAGCAGGACCCGGCTTGGCTCCACACAGTCCCCACGTGCTGGGCCAGGCCAGGGAACATGAGCCACCTGGGGCCGGCAAGATACAGCTCGGCTCCGCACGGTCCCTGCATGCCAGGCTGGGCCTGGGAGCATGAGCTGCCTGGGGATTGTGCAGCTCATATTCCTGGGCCCAGCCCGGCATGTGGGGACCGTTTGGAGCCGAACTGCATCCTGCCAGCCCCAGGTGGCTTGTGTTCCCCGGGCCAGCCCGGTGCATGGGGACCGTGCTGAGCCAAGCCGGATCCTGCTGGCCTTGGGGCTGCTCATACAGGCCGGCTGCTAGGCAGCACGATCAGCTCCAGGGCCAGCAGGACCCAGCTCAGCTCTGCATGGTCCCTGCATGCCAGGCCAGGTCCTGCAGCTGTAAGAAGCACACAGCAACACATATAGGTATTTAGAATTTATTTTTTCATGATGATTGAGACACTGGTAGGCTTCTACATTGCTTTAACATTGTAAATATACCAATAAAGCATTGCCCAACTTATCACTGTCTATCTCTCTTTCTAGTTATATGTGTGTGTGTATGTTTGTGTGTATAGAGTGCTTTTTGTTTTAAATGTGGAAGAACATGGATTTTGGGGTATTTTAAAAAAATGGATTTGGGATGCTGCTGCAGCAGACCAGCTGGCACAAGAGGTAGCGCGTCCTGTTGGGGGGCTGAACCCCTTGTGTGGGGGGGTGAACCCCATAGGGCACATCCACACATGCAAGCATGTGTACTTGCAGCAGCTCAAATAGAAGTGGTGCAAAGTTGAGCAGGGCCTTTTTGCCTCAGCACACATGCTCGGACATGCACTTTGCTGTGGAGCAAATTGTGCCACTTGGGGCAAAATAACCTTTCCTGGCTCCTCCCAGATCTGCAGCCAGGGGGAGCTAGAGCCTGGGGGCCAGCACCTGTGCTGTCCCCAGCAGTATAAAAAATTGCCCTGTCCTGGCTCCATCCATACAAAAAGCTGCCCTGGCAAGCAGCTCAAGGCTACTCGCTTTCTGGGGTTCAGCCACTTGGTACCTGGGGACACTACCCCTTGTGCCAGCTGGATTGCTGCAGCAGCATCCCAAATCCATTTAAAAAAAATCCCAAAATCCATGTTTTTCTACAATTAACACAGAAGACCACTCTATACACACATACACACACACACATACATATATATCGAGAGAGAGAGAGAGCAATCAGTTGGGCAATGCTTTATCGGTATATTTATACTGTTAAAGCAATGTGGAAGCCTACCAGTGTTTCTATCATCATGAAAAAATAAATTCTAAATACCTATATGTGTTGATGGGTACTTTTGGTTTTCTTCGCAAATGATGGGTGTGTGATGGGGGGATGTGGCGTTTGCAGGAAGGGGGTGGGAAGGGGTGTGGGGGAAGGTGGGTGGGTGTATGTGAAGGGATATGGGTTGGTGTGTGAATAGGTGTGGGGCAATTGCTGGGGGGCCTGTGGGTGTAGGGGAACTTTGGGGGCTACTCAGGAGGGGTGGGTCCCCTGACCCCCACAGGTTGTAGCCCCTCCCACAGCACATGGAATGCCCCCCTCCACAGGGCCCCAGCTCTACCCTGGAGGGCCATAGCCCCCCCGCCCAGGGTCCCTGGCACCCTAGAGGGCCCCAGCCCCCCCACCCAGGGCCCATAACTTACCTTAAGCAGCAGCAGTGGGAGTGGGGCACTCTGAGCCATGGCGGCAAGACCTGATGTGGCACATGGGGGCCTTGCGTTGGGCCCAGCTGGGTCCTGCCATCTCTGGGAACCATCTGCCGCCCAGCCAGGCCAGGCCCTTGCTGGCAGGACCCGGTGCGGCACATGGGGACTGCATGCCAGGTCCAGCCAGGTCCTGGGGCCTCTCTACTGCCGGGCCAGGCCTTTGGTGGCAGAACCTGACACCCTCAGGGCCCCTCTACCTCCCAGCCAGGCTGGGGCCTTGGTGGCAGGACTCGGCATGTGGGGACTGTGTGCCGGGCCCAGCTGGGTCCTGCTGGCCCTGGGGTCCCTCTGTCACCTGGCTGGGCTGGGCCCTTGGTGGCAGGACCCTGCATGGCACACAGTCCCTGCATACTGGGCCCTGCTGGCCCTCAGGGCCCCTGTGCTGCCCGGCTGGGCTGGGTCCAGGGTGGCAGGACCCGACGCAGCACAGGGTCCCTGTGTGCCAGGCTCAGCCAAGCCCTGTTGCCCTGTGCCTCCTGGCTGGGCTGGGCCCAGGGCGGCATGACCTGGTGCAGCACACAGGGACTGCGTGTTGGGCCCTGCCGCCCTTGTAGCCCCTGTGCTGCCCGGCTGGGCTAAGGGTGGCATGACCCAGTGCGGTGCACAGGGACCGTGTGCCAGTCCCTGCCACCCTTGGGGCCCCTGTGTCACCCAGCCAGGCAGCACCCAGATGGGTCCTGCCAGCCTTGGGGTTGTTCCTGCCGGCCTTGGGGCTGCTCCTGCCATGCCAGGTCCTGCTGCCCTGGGCCCGGCATGGCTGGGTGGCACAGGAGCCCTGAGGGTGGCAGGGCCTGGCTGGATCTGGCACACAGAGACCGCGCACCGTGCCTGGTCCTGCCGCCCTGGGCCCAGCCTGGCCTGGCAGCACAAGGGCCCCGAGGGTGGCAGGACCCAGCTGCACAGGGATTGGGGGAGTCTGGGGGGCTAGCAGGGAGAGGGGCTGGGCAAGGATTGGGGGGCTGGGGAGCTGGCGGGGGGAGGGGCTGGGCAGGGCAGGGATCAAGGGGGTTGGGGGAGCAGGAGGGGCTAGCAGGGGTCCCCCCCCATGGTCCCCTCCCCCCTCCTCCAACCCCCCCAACTCACCATCACTGGAGCCCTGGTGTTTCAGCACCAGGGTGAGGGGCCAACCACGGAGATGCTCTGGCAGCCAGAGCATCTCCCTGGAGGATCCAGCCTCCGGTTGCCTCAGGGCATGGTCTGACCTGCTTTTTTTTGTTTCATTTTTTTTGCAGTGCAGGGAACAGTTTTTCATTCCTTCACGTGCCTCTTGCCCCGCCTCAAAGGGGTTTGAGGCGGGGCAAGAGGCACATGTGCGCTCATCTGGACACTTCCTATGAGCCTTTCTGGCCATTTCACCTGTCTCCTGGATCTCCAGAGTATCGGCTCCTCATTGGAGGTTTGGGGGCTCTCTGTTGGATCATAAATATCTTCAGCTTCTGAGGATGAGGAGGAGGAACTAGGAACTATTAACTGAGGCTGATCCAAGTCTGTATCTCCTGCCGATGTCTGAGAACTAAGTGGGAGCACGAGCAGGTCTCATCGATTACGTCAAATCATGCCCCCTTGGTCTCTCTGAACTAGATAGCTAGTGTACCCACAGTCCCGTTTCACTGTACCCTGCTGGTCCCATGTTTTAGACAAGTAATCCTTCAGACAAACTCTATCACATGGCTTTAGTAGTGAAAGCTCACAAGCTCTTGTATCGAAGTAGTATTTCTGTTTCTTCTGATCTTCTTTCATTCTCTTTATGGCTACTGTGTTAGGACTTTCCCAAAAGGTGTTAGTAATGGGCAGATTCGACTGTATCCACCGGCCCATTGACAACTGTGCTGGAGACCAGCCATTGTCCAGAGGTGTGCTATGATAAGCCAGTAGTGCTTTATATAAATCCCCTCCACTGTCCAATGCTTTTTTCATTAGGTTTTTCACCATCTGAAGGGATTGCTCTGCAAGGCCATTCGATTGGGGACAATTGGGACTTGACATGGTATGACGAAAATCCCAGTCCATGGCAAATTGCCTAAACTCTACACTGGAGAACTGTGGCCCATTCTCACTGAATACTTCATCTGGAATTCCACACCTTGCAAATATGGCCTTCAAGCAAGCTATCACTGAGCGAATGTTGGTACATTACAGTCTACAGATTTCCAGATACAAAGAATAATAATCAGTAACTATTAAATACACCCTGGAGTTCCACATAAAGAGATCGGTGCCCACCTTCTCATAGGCCCTGTGTGGAACAAGGTGAGGCTTTAGTGGTTCTGCCTCCTGGCAGGTTCTGAATTTCAAGCAGGTGGAACAGTTTTCAACTGCATTAGCAATGTCCTGATTGATCCTTGGCCAATACATCACCTCTCTTGCTCGCTTCTTGCATTTCTCAATACCTAAGTGTCCCTCATGTATCTTCTTTATCATTCCTCTTTGGACGGTCTGTGGTATTATGACTTTACTGCCTTTGACAATAACTCCTTCAATGACTGAAAGTTCATGTTGGCAATTCCAGTAGTCCCGCACGCACAAGTCACAGGTACTCCTGTTCTCTGGCCAACCCGAAATTATCATTTATTTCAGGATCTGTAATGAGTGGTTCTTCTCAGCTGCTTCTTTTATTTGTTGTAGACTCTGTCACAACCCAGTGATTTTGGTGCCTCGGCACGGTGGAATTTTCCCGCCACATGAGAACCTCTTGCAAAGTAAAGGTTTTCTGTTGCAGCAGAAAACCCCCGGTGCAAGAGAGTTCCCACCATTCGAATGCAAATTTGTGTCCCGTTATTGGCCAGCTCTAAATTATTCCCACGTGGCGGCTAGTAATTGGCTTGCTAGCCATTTAAAAATTCGCGCGACTTCTGCCCAAGTCGGAGAACTTTGAGCACGCTGCAGAGTGCTTCTAAAAGAGATCTGACTTGCAGCTGAGCTGATCGATAGACTGATCACCTATCGATTCTTCTCCCCGTCATCGAGTGCAATCCCAGACGTACCCTATTCCCACCAGCTTGATTTGTAGATGGATGAGCTAGCCTGAGCCTTATCAGCTGGAACAACTGACATAGTTGTTCAGACGACCGGACCGTTTTCGTCACAACCACCAGCGACGTAAGTAAAGTTTTACAACCATAAAGCTTTCTCAGCCTCTCTATTCACCAGCCCGCCCGACGAACGAGCAATTATTAGATCACCTCGAGTAGGCTCTGGCTGTCCAAGACAGACTCCTGTCCACGATCAGAAGTGAACTAACAGTCAAGTTGACATAGGCTTGCATTTCTGTCTCGGAGGTGTTTTCTGCTTATCCAGTAAAGGCTATTGCCCTGGACAGTGCATCTGCTATAAACAGAAACTTGCTGGATGTTCTGAATGCAAATCTCCCAGTTCAGCCCTGGTTTCATAGGATACCATCACTCCAGCACTCTTTCCTTTCTCTGGGTGCATCTGCACATGTGCTCTACTGTGGAGCTGACTAATTAGCTCTGCAGTAAAGCATTGCTTTCTACATGTCTTCCCGCATTAGGATGCAGTAAATTAACTTCACTATAGGAGAGTACTGTCTGGGACAAGTACTGTCCTACAGCGGAGTAGTCACATATGCTGAAATGCATATGTAGAGGGTAACCAAAGCTGGTTGGGGGTTGCTGGCTAGCCTTGTATAGTAGTACCCTTGTGCCATAACCAGCCCCTTTACAGAACAATGAGCTGGGAGGGAGCAGCTCTGGGCTGGCAGGCTGACTTCTCTGGGCCCCCTGCCAGCCATGAAAGTCAAAAGGTTTGGAGGGTTGTTGTAGCTGTGGTGGTCCAGGAAATGTACAAGAGCAAGGTTTTTTTCCTGTAGCATAACAAGGGATGGACAAGGGAGGCATAAGCCCTGGATGCTAAAAGGGTGTATGTATATGCTGGAATGGAAGGGAGCAGGGTGCTGGAATGGTGGCAGAAGACTGAAGGCTGTAGATTCACAGAGTTGGGGCAGAATTCCTCTTACCAGTTGCTCTCCCTTCCCCTGGGGAGATGCTGCTGCTGAATTAACCCTGTCACAGTTGCTGTCTAATTAAGGTTGTTACAGTATACGCACAATTTTGTGGTGCTCCTGAGAGGCTTAATTCTATAGCTGTTGAAGAGTGAGGTTGATTAAAGAGAGTCGTGCCCCACTTTGTGCGGCTAGAACTTCCAGCCAAGTATGTTTGTAAATAAACCTAGGTGGTGGTAGGTAAGAACTCTGCCCACCTTCCTCTGTGCCCAGCACAACCTCATTCCCTTCCCCCTCCCAACACTGTACTCTGTGCACCAAAATAGCTAGCTAGATTTCTAGGTTTTTCTGACATCTTTTATTGGACCCTGTGTATGGCTGGGCAGGCTTTTGGACACAAGGCACCCTTCTTCAGGTCACTTTCTTCAGGGACTTGAACAGTGGTGCTTTATGCTTGAAAACTTGTCCAGCATCTCCCCCAGCTATGCAGTTGGTTCAGTAAAAGATATCGACAAAAATCTGTTCTCTCTCTCTCAGATATGCCAATTCTGATAAATGCTAGCTTTGAAAGAAAAACTGAAGAAAAAAGCATATATAAAAGACCAAAATAGAAATGAAAGTTTCAATTTTCCATTTCAAAATAACTTTTTGTTTCAACTTTTATGTTGTGGTATATTAATATAGTAAAAGTCAAAGCTGGAAGAAAACATTGAAAGTATATTGATAGGAAATAAATTAACCTCAAACAAGTATATAAATGTATTATAAATTATATATTTACACATATCATTTAGGTTCGCTGGAAATTTTGAAAAAATTCTGTTTTGATTTTGTTTGGAACATAAAACAATAGTTCAGTTTTTGGTATGTGTGCAACAAAAAATCTAATTCCTTCCCCACTGCAACAATACAGATTGCAGTAGGGGAGATGAAATGGTGGAGAGTTCCTTTTATTTCATGAAAGACTTGAGAATTGGATTTCTTTTCAATTTATTGGAATAGAGGACTTGAAGTGGCCTCCTGGGTCATTGAGTCCAGCTCTTTATATTTTCAGACTCTCAATAACTGACGGAATCCTCTATTTATGCTATATCCTGAAGGCCCGATATTACAGAAACCATTCTTTTGGCCAAAGAAGATGGAATAGGACTCTGCAGAGTCCATCTATTGTCCTCATTAAAAGACAAGTAGCTCTTAGACCACAGACATAACCATCCCCCTTCCCTTCCCTGCCACTTTGCCCTGGCTGCTAATGGACTAAGTACCCCTTCAGAGCTTCATTAAGGGGTAGCTATCTAGCTGTTTGCTGTTGCTGAGAAGCATGAGGTTGCTTTGCTCGTTAAGGGTTGGGGATGCTCCCAGTCTTTATCAGTTTGGTGATGAGATGACCCACCCAAGAATCCATACTGAATTCTACTACTTAGCTATGCATTAGGCTGCCTCTGTGCCACTTAGCTGGCCTGTAGTAGTTAATTTATTGCAAATGCCTATACAATGTATGTAGAAGGCAGATAGGTCTGTTATAAATCTGAAAGAATTAGCTTAGCTCTCTTATTGTTTGCATGGTAGATCCATGGGCAAGTTGCCTATGTTTTTATTATAATTTGGTTTGAGGATAAGAGAGTTCAGTAGACAGAAATGTTGGGTTTGCAGTAACATTCTAGAGTATTTACCCTGGAAAGAACCCGTGAGTTTGTTAATGTTGCATTGCATTCCACTGCTGGATAAGTTTCAAACTCCTTATATATGATGTTTTAATTTTCATCTGTTCAGCAGTAGCAATGGACTGCAGGCTTCATACTTGTAGGAGATTATGGAATTTAAACTTCTAAATTGCCTCAGTTAAGAAAAGCACTTAAGTCTTATTTTCAGAAATGCTTAACTTGCTTAAAAGTATAAGTTACAAGTGATGTGTAGGTACGTGTGAAAATGTTTATCCATATTCTAGTAGGCTAGATTCTGAAGAACATGGGATGACTTTAATTGGGATGCATATAATATCCTTCCTCCAAGACAGAGTTGTCCAGCTAAAAAATGGCTGTGGACCATATCCCTTATGGGTCATGCCAGTGGATTCTGCACACCTCAAGGCAGTACTAGTGGGGGCCTTGGACTCCCTATACTGCATGTTTTGTGTGCACATGTGTGGGTGGGCACTGTCTCACCTGCTGTGCCATGCATGGTTGCAGGCAGGCCCTCTCCCACACAGCACCCAGCCTTAGCTTCAGTGGTCTCTGGACTCCCCTGTGTCACTACAGTTTGTAACAGGAGGGGAAGAGGGAGGAGGAATCCCAAGATCCTGGCTGCTGCTGCTGCAGTCAGAACGAAAGGGTAGGAGGCCAGGGACCACATATTTAGGCTACCAGTTGGACAGCCCTACTCTAAGCAACGAATAAAAAGTGAGCTTTATGCAGTATTGTGATTATAAGTGTTGTCCAGACCTAAGAATGAATTGTCCCTATGCTGAAAAATATAGCCCTTCAACCTCTGAAAGCAGGGAGTGAGTGAACTCAAGATTCCAGATAAATTGTGGGCATGCTGAATAAATATTTCCTAGCACCCTCCCCTGCATGCCTTTTCTGAATTACACATTGCTGATACATGGGTGGACCCAGGATTTTGTAAAGAGAGTGTGGGACCAACTGCCAGCAGGGCAGGAGTAGCTGCAACACTGCTCCTAACTTCACCCCCACCACCAGAAATGGGCAGACCATGCACACAGGAGCAGCTGCTGGGGGGCTTTTTTAAAGTACCTGAATCAGGTAAGGTTTCCCCGCTACTCTCAGAACCACTCCTCTCTCCTCCATACTCAGTGGCATGTCCTCTCCCCTGCTTGCTGCTGCCATTGTCCCTGGCTGCCCCAAGTTGGGAGGGAGTGGCGGGGGGTCCTCCAGAACTGATCCCACTCTGTTCCAGTTTGGCTGTGCTAAGGATAATTTGGGGATATGGCAATGAGGGGAGGCAGGTTCCCCCTTCCCGAGCTTGCTGCTGGGCTAGCAGGGAACACCTGGGAGGACTGGGTGGGGAGAAGGAACTCACCTGCTGCTGCTGCCATTGCTGTCCCAGGCTGAGCCTAGCTCCCCACACTGTCCAGCTGGAGTGGGCAGGAGTGGCCCTCACTTTTGAGTCAGCTGGAGACAGCAGGAATAGTAGCAGCAGTGGGTGGGGGAAGGAACATACTGCTGAACACAGAAGGGAAGAGAGGGGTAGAATTTTTACCTGAATTGAGGACTTCAAAAAATCCCACAGTATGGGGCTGAGCTGGCAGGGTCTGCATTGTGAGGCCAGCAGAGTGGCTGTGGAGTGTGGTGGCACTGTGGGAGCTTGTAGGGCTCTGACCCCAGACCCCGGCGCTCCCACGCGCAGCCCAAGCTGACAGCACAGCCCCTCACCAGGAAAGAGCTCGCTCTCTCACACAGTGTGACAGGGGCTGTCGCCCCCAGTAATGGCTCTCTCCCAGGGCCTCTGGGGGTGGGGCAGGGATGGGGTTATTCCTCCAGCCTCTGGCAGAGGGGACAGCTGGGGGCCTATGACAGGCAGGGCACCACCTGGCTACCAGTGGGGTAGAGGGGAAACTAACGCTGCTCCCTGCCCGCCTCTGCCTCAGGGGTCATGGTGCCCTGTGCTGCAGCAGCGAGGAGGAAGCATGGGCAGACCCTGCTCAGGTCCCTGCCGGTGGCACAGGGAGTGGGAATTAAAGCCCTCTCTGGCCAGTTCAGCCTGGGTTGGCCCTGCCACCCCCAACACAGCTTCCCTGATGCCAAAGGCTGGCTCTAGGTTCCCCTGGTTCCTGGCCTGAGCAATTGCAGGCATGTGCCTGTATTGTTTCAGTCCAGAGAGCATGTTTGTCCTGTTACAAACTGGTTCAGCCTAGGCAGGTTAGACTAACCTCCAAAGGTTGTATCAGTTCAGGCTCTGGCTTTAGGAATAGATTCATAGATTCATAGATGTTAGGGTCAGAAGGGACCTCAATAGATCATCGAGTCCGACCCCCTGCATAGGCAGGAAAGAGTGCTGGGTCTAGATGACCCCAGCTAGATACTCATCTAACCTCCTCTTGAAGATCCCCAGGGTAGGGGAGAGCACCACCTCCCTTGGGAGCCTGTTCCAGACCTTGGCCACTCGAACTGTGAAGAAGTTCCTCCTAATGTCCAATCTAAATCTGCTCTCTGCTAGCTTGTGGCCATTGTTTCTTGTAACGCCCAGGGGCGCCTTGGTGAATAAATCCTCACCAATTCCCTTCTGTGCCCCCGTGATGAACTTATAGGCAGCCACAAGGTCGCCTCTCAACCTTCTCTTGCGGAGGCTGAAAAGGTCCAGTTTCTCTAGTCTCTCGTCGTAGGGCTTGGTCTGCAGGCCCTTGACCATACGAGTGGCCCTTCTCTGGACCCTCTCCAGGTTATCCACATCCCTCTTGAATTGTGGCGCCCAGAATTGCACGCAGTACTCCAACTGCAGTCTGACCAGCGCCCAATAGAGGGGAAATATCACCTCCTTGGACCTATTCGTCATGCATCTGCTGATGCATGATAAAGTGCCATTGGCTTTTCTGATGGCTTCGTCACACTGCCGACTCATGTTCATCTTGGAGTCCACTAGGACTCCAAGATCCCTTTCCACTTCCGTGCCACCCAGCAGGTCATTCCCTAGGCTGTAGGTGTGCTGGAAATTTTTCCTCCCTAGGTGCAGCACTTTGCATTTCTCCTTGTTGAACTGCATTCTGTTGTTTTCTGCCCACTTGTCCAACCTGTCCAGGTCTGCTTGCAGCTGTTCCCTGCCCTCCGGCATGTCCACTTCTCCCCATAGCTTTGTGTCATCTGCAGACTTGGACAGAGTACATTTCACTCCCTCATCCAAGTCGCTGATGAAGACATTAAAGAGTATCGGTCCAAGGACCGAGCCCTGCGGGACCCCACTGCCCACACCCTTCCAGGTCGAAGCCAACCCATCCACCACGACTCTCTGGGTGCGACCCTCCAGCCAATTCGCCACCCACCGGACTGTGTAGTCATCCAAGTCACAGCCTCTTAACTTGTTCACCAGTATGGGGTGGGATACCGTATCGAAGGCCTTCCTGAAGTCTAAGTATACGACATCCAGCCCTCCTCCTATGTCCAGGCGTTTCGTAACCTGGTCATAAGAAGAGACTAGATTGGTCAGGCACGATCTGCCTGCCACGAACCCGTGCTGGTGTCCCCTCAGCATAATTTGTCCTTCTGGGCTCTCGCATATGTGAGCCTTGATAATTTTTTCAAAGACTTTGCCAAGGATGGAGGTGAGACTGACTGGCCTATAGTTGCCCGGTCCTCCTTCCTCCCCTTCTTGAAAATGGGGACCACATTGGCCCTTTTCCAGTCCTCCAGGACTAGGCCCGTGCGCCACGAGCGTTCGAATATTCCCTCCAGTGGCTCTGCAATGAAGTCGGCCAGTGCCTTCAGCACCCTTGGATGGAGCTCATCCGGGCCTGCCGACTTAAAGGCATCCAGTTCTTCCAAGTGACTCTGCACCATCTCAGGGTCTATGCATGGAAGTCTGGTGCCTTGCTGCTGCCTCTCTACAATCCCAGTGAGAGACTTGTCCTGCCCCTCGCTTAGGAACACTGAGGCAAAGAACTCGTTGAGGAGTTCAGCCTTGTCCCCTCTGTCCGTCACCAATTGTTTCTGCCCATTTAGCAGGGATCCTATTCCTCCCTGGGCCTTCCTTTTACTCCCTGTATATCTAAAAAACAATTTCTTGTTGTCCTTTACTTGGGATGCCATCCTCAGCTCCATGGTAGCTTTGGCCCGCCTAACTGCCTCCCTACAAGCACGAGCAGAGGAGGTATATTCGTCTTTGGTGATCTCTCCTTGTTTCCACTTTTTGTGTGCTCCCCTTTTGGCCCTTAGGCTGCCCTGGATTTCTGTGGTCAGCCAGGGAAGCCTCCTGGCCCCTTTCCCTCTTTTACCCCGCATGGGGATTGTCTCGCTTTGTGCCTGAAAGATCGTTTCCTTAAGGCACAGCCACCCTTCTTGGGCTCCCATCATTTCAAAACTCCTAATCTGCAGTGCGTCCTTGACTAATCGCCTGAGTTCATTGAAATCAGCTTTCCTAAAGTCTAGCACTTTCACCCTACTAGTTACCTTACCCACTCGACGTCTTATGGTGAATTCTATTATTAGGTGATCACTGTCCCCCAGATGGCTACCAATCTGTAGGTCCCCTACCATGTCAACCCCCATTGCCAATACCAGATCCAGTATGGCATTCCCCCTAGTGGGACCGTGTACCTTCTGTGTCAAGTGGAGGTCCTGTACACAGGTTAGAAACCTGCGTGAGCGGTGGGACTTTGCCGTCTGTCTCCCAGCAGATGTCTGGGTAGTTTAGGTCCCCCATGACTACCGCCTCCTTAGCTTTTATGGTCTCCGAGAGCTGCCTCAGGAGCCCCGCATCTATTTCTTCCCCTTGATGTGGGGGTCTGTAGCAGACCCCTACCACCAAATCCCTTTCTCCTTGCCCCCCATGTAGCCTAACCCACAATCCTTCTACTTCCTCATCCTTCGAATCCGTCTTGATGAGGGTTGACGTATATTGCTCATTGACATAGAGCGCTACCCCTCCCCCTTTTTTCCCCACCCTGTCCTTTCTGTACAATCTATAACCCTCAATATGTATCGCCCAGTCGTGGGATGAATCCCACCAGGTTTCCGTTAGCCCTACTAAGTCATAGGTGTTTTGTGCAAGCAGGAGCGCTAGTTCATCCTGCTTGTTTCCCATGCCCCTAGCATTAGTATATAGGCACTTGAGCCCTGCGACAGGTGCCTTTGCTGCCCCCCCGCTCCGAGTCCCAAGCCGTAGTGCTGGCCGCCCCGCTTCTTGCAGGTTCCCAATGTTCTCTTTCTTCAGGCTGGGCTGTCCTTGTGGGTGCCACATGGTTTGGTGGTCCACAGCTTTCCCCGCCCTCATTTTCCCCTCCCCCCGGTGAGCCTAGTTTAAAGCCCGCCGGAGGAGATCCACCAACCTAGAAGAAAACACATGCTTACCTTTGGGGGACAGGTGAAGCCCATCCCAACTGAGCATGTCCCTCGTCGTGATGTGCGGGTTGTTGTCCAGGAAGCCGAAGCCTGCCTTGAGACACCACTGCCGAAGCCACCAGTTGGTCTCTTGGATGCAGTTCTCATGCCGTCTTCCACGTCCGTTCACTGGTAGGATGGAAGAGAATACCACCTGTGCACTGATCTCCCTCAGCACGCCGCCCAGAGCACTGTAGTCCGCCATCAGGTGATCGGGGGTTCTCCTGGCCGCATCATTAGTACCCACATGGACTAGGACCATGGGGTAGTAATCGGTGGGCTTGATCCTGGCCTGGATTACCTCCTTCACATCCCAAATCTTTGCTCCAGGCAGGCAGTATACCTCTCATGTTGAGGGGTCCTGGCGACAGATGGGCCCTTCTGTACCTCTCAGGATGGAGTCGCCTATGACGAGCACTCGTCGCCTCCTTCTCTGGGTCCGCTTGGATCTCTTGACCTGTTCAGAGCATGAAGAATGTGGTGTTTCTTCCTGCCCAAGGGTTTCCTCCTCCCCTTCCATCTCCTGCAGGGTCACCAGGGCCTTGTACCTGTTCTCCAGTTGGACTGGAGGAACTGGTACCTGTTCGCTGCGAGCAGCTCTGGTCCTGGATGTGACCGTCTGCCACTCTGCTGTGGAGGGCATTCCCCGGGCTGCTTCTTCCTTAAGTGCCTGGTCCTGCAGGGAAAGGAAATAGCCATCAATTTCATCCTCCGCCTCCCTGATACCCCTCAGCCTGCTAACCTCCTCCCGGAGCTCCCTCACCTGTGCCTCCAGATCCCTAAGACGGGCACCTGCCGGACAGGTGTGGGGACCCCCAATCTCTGCCCCCCCGGCCCTGCTGGGGATCCCCCGCAGGCCAGGAGGCAGGGGGACATCAGCTCCCCCATGGGCTCGGTCTGGGTGGAGGCCTCAGACCAGCCCCAGTTAGCCATGTCCCTCTGGGCAGAGGCCCTAGTAGCACTCCTCGTCGACACCATTCTAAGCTGCTGTTTGTAGATCTGTGTAAATGTCTGTGCCTAGCCTTAGTGACTGATAAAACAGGTGGTGACTTCAGAAGAACTGTGGCTTGCAGTTTCCATCACCCTAGGGTCTTTAACTTCATTGACTGTTCCAGTATAGCTCATTTTCCAGATCAGTGCAGGATCATCTCAGGGACAAAGCTGTAGCTTATCCAATTGAATTTGGAAGAAGATATTTGGAAGAAGGTTCCATAAGCTCCATCCTAGGGAGCTGTGTTGCGTATGATCAGCTATCTGAGAAATGAAAATGTGGAGGGTTCTTTAATACACACCTCTTGATACCTTGCATTAACCGCCATCAATACTAAAGAAAGCTTTTAGTTTGCATTTAGAAGAACATATTCAGGGCCTCCTAATTTTACAGACATTACTGTATATAATTTTTTTTGGTTTAGGGTAAGACCCTGATCCAGCAAGTTACCCTTAGTTTCAAAGTCCAATTGTTCTCAGTGACAATAAATTCCTTTGCAGTGCAATCATGAATCATATTGTATTCAAAAGACTGTGGGTGGATCCTATTAATGAAAGCACTTTTTTATTTCTGTTTTAAGCATCAATCGTTGGTACATTTGAGTTTGAATGTACTATTACGTGCCTTTTACACAAACTTTAAACAGAAATTAACTGCAGTTAAAGTTAATGACATGAGAACGTAGTAGAACTTTCTGTAATGCAGTTAAGGCATAGAAAGTGATCTTAGCCTACATCAGATATAACCATAATGTCTATTATGAGTCATAGAGTCATAATCATAAAGAACTAGATCTAGAAGAAAGCTCCAGAGGTCATCTAATCCAACTCCCTGCCTAACGCAGGATCATCTTTATCCAAACCATCCCATACAACCATAATTGTATTCCAACAAAATGTAAATTTTTCCTGTCAGATTTCCTAGTTTAGACTATACTTTATAACCCACAGTCAGGGGTTGGGAGGGGAAGGGTGCAGTTGCCCTTCCTGCCCTCTGGATTCCTGGTTCATCCAAAGCTTAAAACACTGTCTGGCAGTGACATCAGCATTTCTATTCAGACAGCAGTAAGGGAGGTACTTTATTTCCTGGCTCATTAAAATCTACCTGATTCCTGCACAACTCTTCATTCCACTGATGTTAACAACTCGTCTCTTTTTTAATGGCATTAATGTTCCACTAATCGAGGTATTTTTTCCTCTGCAATTCTGCTGTCTCTTAGTTCATCTTAGTAATGTAGTCCTGTTAACAGCACTGCAGACTGTTTTTAACTCTATCTGAAAACATTAACTCAGGAATGCAAATAACTTTCAGTGAAGTATTGGATGCACTGTCAAGAGGCTCAAAATGTTTGATTTTTGTTTTATGAATCTGAAAGAAATATACATTTAATTCTAATGACTACAGGACTAAAGAAACTTCATTTTTTATTATTTTTGCTTACTTCTGTTTTAATACAAAAAGTATGTTATAGCAAGATTCTAATATTTACATTTGTTTTAGCTTTGATCTTAAACTGAATAACATAGCATATTAGTAAAGCTTGAAGATTCTTTTTAACCTGGAGAAAAATATGTTTTATGTTATATGTGATGATGCACCACACCATCTGCACCCCCCTTCCCTTTTCAGAATCCTAGATCCATCCAGCTCGGTGCAACATGGAGTAACTCAAACTTCACTGTAAATATTTCACAGACATTCATTAAGAATGAAGTTCTGGGTATCTTACTAGAAAAGTTGTTCTTCCCAGAATGTTCACATTTCTGTCTAAATGAATTGCACTGGTAGACTCATCCAGGCTTCCACATGGGACACTAAGGATTGCAAGTGACCTAAAGAAGGACATTCGGTATGTATTCATATTTCAACAAAGCTTGAAAACTCTGGTGATCTATGTCTCTTTGCCTCTTATTTTCCTTCCCTTCTTGTTCTTTTCTCTCTCTTCTTTCTCTATAATTTTTCTTTTCTGCTCTCCCTAGCTTTCTTGCAAAAAATCTGATTTCACTCAAGCAATGGGCAAAGCTTTTTCTAGCTCCCCTATTTCCCCATTCCCCTTCTTGCTGAGCTGAAAGAGTTTGTTGCAACTTGTATATAGCTGTCTGAAAAGCTCTGTTGAACTCCAATAAAATACCTAAAATAAAAAAAAGTTATTAGGCCTACCAGCTGTGTTTATATTCACAAGAATAAGAAGGAACTCAGTCCTCAGAGTTTATTACTGGCTAGTTGCTCATCAGAGACATTAGATTTTAATAACATTACTGTCCTAAATTTGAGGGAGCTGGTAAACTTCCAGGATTGAGAGTTCAGTTAAAACTAGTTACATCTGGATAGGTTGCACTTTAGGGTGGCATTATCTCTTTAGTTTTTTTCTTGGTAAAAACCCACCACATTTGATTCTGGTGGAAGAAAATAATAGGTACCATTTCATCAAACGGAACAGCCAAACTGAAAGAGAAGGTAAAAAAAAAAAGCAGTAATAAATAGAGCCTAAATCAAAGTGCACTGAAATTAATGGGAGTCTTACTTTTGGCAGTGAGTTTTGGATCAGTCCAATAATGATTCAACATCTTAACATCAAGAATTCAGACAAAAACCAGTTTGTTTAGATGCTACATAGTTTTTTTAAAATTTTATTCCAAGGCTGTTGAGCTTTCAACCATGATTCTAGATAACTCCTGAAAATTAATGTTGTTTTTCAAATTTCTTAATTCTACATCTTCAGAATGAGCATATGAACTGAATTGTATTGTATTTATTATTAGATATGTGACCAAACTAAGCAATTGATTCCCAAATGCCTTGAACTTGGTAAAGGTTTAGGTTCCAGTTTCTTGGCTCTGTCATATTTCTGGTAAATAATCAAAATCTGAATGTTAAATGAAGTCATGATCAAAGAGTGAATTAGCTGTACCCCTAAGAAAGTTGTTGACAGTTAGGCTTAATGAGATCCCCATATGATCTTTCTTGAAGGAGGTAGCCAGCACAGTGAAACAAAGAACTGTAGTAAAGAGACAAGCCTCGTTATTTAAAGAGGCCTAGCTATATCCACAAAACAGTATTATACCAGCACTAATCAGTACAAAAGAATATATACTGTACCTAGTATGCTTTTTTTGTTTTGTTTTTAAAGTCCCTGCTAGACAACCAGAAATAATCCATCTCATACACCCACCCACCCACCCACAAACCTTTTATTAAGGCCTTTAGACACTATTGGTACCATGCAAGCAATGTTAATAGTCATAATGGTGGTCACTAGTGACCTAACCCAAAACCCTTTAAAGTCAGCAGAAAAATCCCTACTGATGTCAGTGGGCTTTGGATGAAGCCTGTAAAACTAGTTTTACTCTGTGCATAAGCTAATCTATCACTGTAATGGAAGGCGAAAGATACAGCAGGGTTCAAGTATTAATGGTCTTTTTATCATAGTACAGCTTATTGGAGTTAATGAGACTTACATGCTTAAAGTTAATCTTGTACTTAAGTCCTTTGCTGAACTGAATCCTAAAGTGAGTTGGACTTCATGGCTAAGTACAGACAGTCAAAAAGCCTGAGGATGAGTTGATTCAAGCTTTGCAGGTTAGTCTAAACTCCATAGATTGAACCAATAAGCCAGTGAACAGACATCTTCTTTTGATTCCAGAAATGCAGCCACATGACTGCAGTGGCCCAGGCCAGAAGCCTGGAAGTGCTAGAGCATGCCTCCCTGCTCAGCTGGAGGAGACAGCTTGGAACAGGCCAGCCCACCCACCGCACAAGGTGGGTTTTGCCAGGGAGGTGCAAAGCATCCTGGCATGCTGGGGGACTGTGAGTTAACTTGAATCTGGAGGGGATCTGGGACAGAAGTTCAATAAACTGATTTAACCTAAATCAGTTAAATCTGATACTACAACCATTCAGGTTTGTCTTAAACTGGTTTGGGCCATTTTGAAAAGTTTTTGTGCACTGAACTTCTGTTGTGTTACACATTTGAACCAGTTTCTGATCTTTTATACTGGTTCATGTGTAATTTCTGTTCCTAGCCCATGAGGAAGCAAGTTTCCACACATGAAAATCCAGCTCAGTAAAAGCAAAGTCACCTGCTGATGTTGTAGGAGGTATTGACAAACATAGTTTGCATGCAAGTCTCCTTGCCCTTTCATGCAAGATACAGGAGCAGTTTTTAATTATAGACCTTTTAAAAACATTTTAAAAAATGCTGTTTCTTCATGCCCATTGATTTCCTTATTGAAATCAATATTCATATAATGAGGTTTGAGGCAAATCTGACCCATGTAAAGGCAATGAATTCACTGGGGGAAGACATGCTGGTAATGGAACTTTAAGGATCTGACTTAAATATGTAAGGTTTGAGCATCTCAAAATAAAGAAAAGGTGCTTCTGTCCCCTTAATTCTGACCCTTTATCCAGGTGCATTTTTAATATGATGCAGGGACTTTGCTTACATGATCACTTAATAATCACTTAATAATAAATATATTGGGATAATATTTATTGTGCATATAGGAACTTACTGGGTGAAATCTGAATTAGTAAATTAATAGGTGATATATTTAAAGTGACATGAGCAAGATATCTGTCTTTATGAAAGAATCTAATCTGTAGAAAGTAAATGTAAACGGCCTTCTCTTCATTTACACTTCAGCCCCTTTGTGCCACTAAAATAATGTAAAGACACATTAGTGTGAGTGTTAGATTGGTGTATCCTGGCTTTAGTGTCGATAATAATTTGCACCCAATATATCATTTCCTTTAATTTGTAAGATCTTTCAATAGCAAGACATTCCCACATGCACACCCTGGAACATATTACAGTTTCCCTTTGAGTAGTGTTGCCTCCTGGTAAGTGTATGATGCAAGAACTCAGGCACCATCATAAAGTAACATAAACCTGGAAGAAATCTCCTGAGTCATCAAGGCAAGAGATTTGCCATCTCAGGCAAACTGCTGAAGTTCTATTTTAAAAATAGTTAGCTATTTTTGCCTCTTTTCTTTCTACTGAAAGGCAAGACCATTGTAAGAAGCCTTGTTGCTTTCATATGAGCACTGGCAGCAAGAGGTCCACTTATCTTTCCCACTCAGACTACCCTAACTGAATTAATAATTTACCAGCCTTAAGGCCAAAAGTAACAAATACTGTGGCCAACCCTGGGCGCACACTCCAAGATGGCAAGGAAACGCCTACACAAGACTAGGTAGGCACAAAAGGATATGCAACAGTTTTAATCTATCTGGATGTTAATAAAGTATTTTTACAGCATAACTGCTAGAAAATAGTTAGGCTGCAGAAGATGGGGATAACTTAGAAAACCAAAAGCGGAAGAGATGCTCAATATGGAACATTTTATAAAATAGAGGACCATGTGTAGTATTTAAAGGAAAAGTATTGGGTTGAACAGAGGTTACTGTTGCAGGGCACTAGGGTGTCCTGCTCCTTTTAAGGGCTGGAACTTCAGTCAGTTGGGAGCCCCAGCTGCTGGTTACCAGGGCAGTCAGAATGAGCTAGTGGGCCCACACCTGCCAGCAGTCAGCTGACCAGAAGGGGCAGGGCCTGGCTTGTATATAAACCCCAGGCCAGAGGCCAGGAGGGCAGTTCTCTGCCAGCAGCCAAGGGGGAAGGAGCTCTCCCAGAGGAAGCAAAGGGGAGAGGCCTGACTGCAGGTGCAGATTCCAGTACTGTTGAGGGACAAAACACGCTCTGTATGGCTCAAATTATGTTATAGCCAGGCAGTTTGAGTTATGTTATAGCCTTGGGGCTTGCATGTTGATTTCTGTTTATAATACCAGTGGTTTGGGTGAGGCTATTTGGGGAAGGAGGAAGCCTCATTGGCGGCCCACTGCAGCGTGGGGACCCTGGCACCCAGCGCCTGAGAGGGCACAGCATTTGGGGTGCACAGACCCCAGCGCCAGAGAGGGTGTGGCATTTGGGGTGCATGGACCCCAGTGTCATTGAGGGCGTGACACTGGGGGCTGAGGAGAGCCCAGGTGCCAGTGAGGTGCAGAGACAGAGCTGTGGAGAGCCCAGGTGCCAGCAGTGAGGCACAGACACAGGGCTGTGGAGAGCCCAGAGAGGACAAGGGGGGTCAATTCATACCAAGTGTTACACCTCAGCTCTGTATTCTTGGGCAACCCTGGCACAGGATGCAGTCTGTCTGACTCACAAAGGACTCCCCCCCCCCCCTCCCTCCCCTCCTCTACCTAAACAAAACTGATTAAGATGCAGTGAGAGACGCACCTAAAACTCTCCAGATAAGGGTGATAAGAGTGAACAACTGCCCTCGGTCTCGTCTGCATCTGAGATGGAACCAGATGACCATTCATTTACATGAGAGATGGAAAACAGAAAGCCTGAAGCAGAGACTGCAGTGAATTCTGGGACCAGAGAAGCAGGAGAGCGCTGCATGATGGGGAATCTGTGCTTCCAATGTTAATTAACCCATGTTCACACACACCCAGCTCAGCATTTATCAGACCAGTTCTAATCTGGATTTGCTAAGGACTTTTCTCCCCCCAGACACACACACACACAGCTCTAAGTTTAATAGGCATCTCGGGCCGTACATTCCCCGGTCCCAGTATGGGAGGCCTATTTAAACTTGATTGACTAAAACTCGGTTGCCGGGTTAGGGAATGCTGAGGCAAGAGACCGAGTCCGAGGGGGTATGGGCAACATTTGAACAATGGTTAAGGGTTCATCACAGCATCCAGCCTGCTGGAGCCCTAATCCCAGGTGTTGTCGTATCTTTCCCGAGACGACTGGTGGGAGTCCTCTCCACAAAAGGTTATGAGCACCCCAATAATTGCTTTAAGTCTGTTAAAAGACTATAGTAAAATCTGGAAAAGTCATGCTAAGCTGAGGCTTGTGCACAACAAGTAAAAATCCAAAATCCTGATACTGCAAGCTATCTATTGTTCCTGAAGAAACCATGAGATATCCCATCAGGATATCTGCCATCCATAGGAATCTCAAGCTGGCTCCCAAGTATTTGGGTTACTCCCTAATCTTAAGTGTTTCCTGATTATCAATCAGGTTCCTGAGATGGTCCAAACCAGATAACCCCTTGTCAATAGAAAAGACAATGATTTACACTACTGAGGGTGCTTCAAAGCAGCTGAACTGAGGGTATAAAAATCTGTAAGTGTGTGTGCTTAAAAAAAGGAGAAAAAAGAAAGAAGAAGAAGAAGCAGGAGGAAGGAGAAAGAAAGAAGAAGAAGAAAACTCCTGTGCTGACACCATCCCCTGTTGTTCTTGGGACGCTGGAAGAACAGATCGTCTCTCTCTTCAAGGATTGTGTTACGGACTGTGCCTGTCAGCTTTGCAGCCTGGGTACCGTGGACTCGGTGAGATTCCCAGCGTTCTCTCTTCTTTCTAGGCATAAACTTCTGAACCTGACCTGTATCAGTTAAGCTTGAGCTAAGTTTCCCCAAATACTTAGTGAAACCAGGGTAGTATTGTCATTGTTTGTGTTTGTTTTTCTTTTGCATGTCTATTACTACTAGTACTATTATATATTTCATATGCTTAGCAATAAATAACTTTTATAGGCAAACTGGTAGTAATTGGGTATATTTTTCCTTCTCTGCTTCTTTTTCCTTCTGTGCTCTGCAGCAACGCTTCTTTTACCTATGCTAAAGATCCCTGTGAAGCCTAAATTATTGTGGGGTCTGCTCATCAAGAGGCCAAAGATTGGGACGTGCTGAGTTTGAAACACATAAGGGGATCAGCTTGTACAGGCTGATTGACCCAGTTTGACTCAGACGTGCCCTTATGAACTGAATGCTGGCCCATGAGGGTGTCAGCTGGACACCCAGCCGGATTCAGAGGGATTCTGTTTACCTGTGTGCTTGTGTCTGACTGCATTTTATTGTTGCTCTTATGAACTGATTCTTGGCATATGAGGGTGTCAGCCTGTCCATGCTGATCAGCCCGGCCAGGTCAGGCGTGTCACGTTAATTTGTGTGTGTTTGTGTGTATGACTGATTTGGTGACTGGAGGAACCCAGTCCCATTGAGATTGAGTCCTGCAAGATAGCTCCACTGGGGGTGAGGGCTTGCAGAAGGGAGAAATACAGCTCCGTATAGTAACACAAGCAGCACATTGACAGAATCACCAAGACCCTAGAAACTATCCCTAATAAATGAGCACACCCCAAAGTAATGGGCAAATTTGGTAACACAAGGCCCAGACCGAACAATGCCAGTACCATCTGCGAGGCTTGGGGCATGGTAAAGGGGTGGTTGGAGCCACACATATAGCCTATAAGGCCGGGGTGTCCCAGGACACCTATTTTGAAATGGGACCCACGGGGTTCAGGGAAATCCATCGAGACCATATTCGACAGGATGTGAAAGCAGCTTCCCTATATTACAAAAATACATCAAGATGTGGTGGGCAAGAATAAAGGATGCCCATAGGGCCAAATTGGCACGGTCAAGGGGCCTTAGGGGTAACACAGCCATCTTTAGGGACCCCGTCCTGTGACAGTTACTAATGTTGTTCCAAAGGGATAGCATTGATTACTTGGGACAATCTTTGTTACAGTCTTAGCACAAAAGGAGGAATGTACTGATGGCTTGGGAGGAGCTGCCAATACAGAGGAGGTTTGAAATATCACATGGAAAGGTTTGGATGACCTTAAAGACTGGATGGATACAGATGGAATGAAAGTCTATAGTACAAAACACAAGGTCATGGACTTCAGGACTAACAACAAGAACTGCTATATAGTGGGAGCTCATCAGTTGGAAAGGACCTGTGTGTATTAGTCTCTCCCAAGATGACTATAGATCCACCAATGTGATATGGAACTGATAAAGTTAAATAATATGTTAGGGTGTATAAGTTAAGGTATTGCCAGTAGAGAATGGGAAGTATTAACACCATTGTACAAAACTATGATTAGGCCCCATCTGGAATATGTGCACAGTGCTAGTCACCCATGTTCATATGCAAACAGGTAGAAAAGGGCTTCTAGGACTAATCAGGGTAATGGAGAACCAGTTGACCAAGAAAAGACAGGAAGAGTTTAGTTTGCTTAGCTTAGGAAAATGAAGACTGAAAGGGAATATACTTGTTGTTTTTAATACAGAAAGGGAATACATGTTGGCGAGAAAAAAGGGCTATTTTAGCTGAAAGACCGTGTTTGGCACAAAAACAAATAAGTATAAACTGGCCATGAGTGAATGCAGCCTGAAAATTAAAAATAGTTTTCTAACTATCAGAGGCATAAGGCTCTGGAATAGCATTCCAGTAGGAGTAGCAGGGGCAAAAATACTATGTAGTTTTAAAATGGAGCCTAGTCTGTTCATGAAAGGGATTATATGACATGCTTGCCTGTGATAGCAGGGGGAGGGCTGGATGACCCCAGAGGTGCCTGAGTTCTTAACTAAAGTCTAAACCAGCATGCATATTTTTGGGGTTTTTAAAGCTATAACCAATTTTAAGCCAAAGCAGTTAGGAGAAAGACATTAAACAAACAAACAACTGAAGAAATCTAAAAGAAAATTGGGAACTACCCCAAAACCCACAAACTCACAGTTGGCAAAGGTGACCACCCTCATTTGAAAACCAGTGTTTGTGAGAGGTGAACTGAATGCACCTATATACTTTCTATAAATAAAATGATATAGCTAAAGCAAATGGAAGTGAAAGTTGATCATAACGAATATAAATCAGAAGCTAAAAATTGTAGGATATAGGCTAAGGAAGCAAGAGGACACAAGGAGAAATCTATAGACAGCAGAACTTAGGATAGCCAATGGGAGTTTTAGCAAAAACAGAAAGAACCCTAATAGTGACATTGATCCATTACTGGATTGAAATGGTAGAGTTGGCAACAATAATATAGAAAAAGTAGACCTGCATTTGGGAAAAAGCCAAATTATGCAGCTATATGTTGCTGATTAAATACTTTCTTATTAGAGTAGTAACTAAAGAGGATGTTAAACAGCAGATACTAAAAATGGACATTTTAAAGCCAGGGTGTCCAGACAACTTCAATTCAAGAGTTTTAAAAGAGCCAGCCAGAGAGCTCTTTGGACCATTGATGTTGATTGTCAATAAGTTTTGTAACACTAGGGTCATTTCAGAAAATGGAAATAAAGTTCATGTTGTACAGTATTTATAGGATAAGCAGGATACTTATCAACTGGCTAAGTAGACGTCAGTTCTGGGCAAATAAATAGACTGGCTGATATAGCACTCAGTTAATAAATATTTTAAAATATACTTATTAATGTCAATTAACTTGAGTTAATTGAAAACAGATGTTGTTAAATTACTTTATATTTTGTTGATGAGATTACACAAGTATGACTTAGTATTTTCATGTAAGAAACTAGCATAATACACATTAAACTGATTGAAAATTAACTATCAAATAGATCTAAAAATATAATTGTGAACAGGCAGTTAGTTATACCTGAACAGGTGTGTTTTTAATAGAGTCCTGCAAGGATTGGTTTTTATCGCCTATGCTGTTTAGCATTTTTCTCAGTGCACTAGATGAAAACATAAAATCAATGCTCATGAAGTTTGTAAACGATACAAAGATTGGAGGAGTGGTAAATAATGAAGAGTACAGATCATTGATACAGACAAATGTGGGTTGCTTGATAAGCTGGGTACAAGCAAATAAGAGGCATTTTAATACAGCTAAGTTTAAAATAACATTATAAGTATAGAGGTTTGACCATTCTTCATAGCCATACTAGGGATCATCTACTGGTGTTACCAACAATGCCTCCCTGACTTATCTTCACCTGAAGCCTGGTTAGGAGGGATCTAGGATATTGCTGGAGAGCAGATGTTGGCACCTTCCCAATAACTATGCTCAACAAAAAGCATTTGGTAATGTGCTGATAGGTCATTGTTAGGTGGCCATATTTTTTGAATCTCAAAACGGGACAGGGCATCTTCCTCCCTGTTCTTTTGCTCTATTTCTGAGCTTGGGTTGCAACAGAGTATGCTGGTGAGGAGGGCAAGGCAGTTGTGATGTGTACGGGGTGCACAGGGGTGCATGTGCACCCCCTGAGAGCACCAGTGCATCCCCTGACTGGCTGTGCTCACCACTTAGGCGATGGGCAGGGGGAGCAGGCAGGAGCACCCAGAACCATCTGCAGCAATCGACCACAGCAATTGGTCATTGTGGGATCAGCCATGGGGGATCTCCCCCCTTGGGCAGTGAGATAGGCTGTGGGGGGACTCCCCCCTGGTCAGTGGGATCGCCCACGGGGAGACCCTCCCCGGTTGACGGGACCAGTTGCCCATGAGGCAAGGCATGGAGAATAAAATAGTGTCTTGGGTGTTTCACTGTTTTGTTCAAATGGATCCTTTTGCCCTGTTTTCAGAAACTTCAGTTGCTCCTGTGGTGGGGAGGTTACTGAAAATGGGATAAAAGCATCCATTTGAAGAAACTGATGGGATGCTCAGAGGTGTTTAAAGCAAGACTGTCCCAGTGACAATAGGACATATGGACACTCTAGGCATTACTACAATGATTTTTTTCTAGTTGAGAAAGATTAGGACCATCTTCTGCCTCAGGATGGTTGTTATGTTGCCATCTTCATAGATTTCATAGACATTAGGGCTGGAAGGGACCTCGGAAGATCATCGAGTCCAGCCCCCCGCCCAAAGGGCAGGACGTCAGCTGGGGTCATAGGATCCCAGCAAGATAAGCATCCAGTTTCATCTTGAAGGTGTTCAATGAAGGCGCTTGAACAACCTCCGGTGGCAGGCTGTTCCAGACCTTGGGGGCTCGGACAGTAAAGAAATTCTTCCTTATGTCCAGCCTGAAACAATCTTGTAGTAGTTTGTGACCATTCGTCCTCGTCATCCCTTGGGGCGCTCTGGTGAACAAACGTTCCCCTAGATACTGGTGATCACCCCTAATAAACTTGTAGGTGGCCATCAGATCACCCCTGAGCCTGCGCTTTTCCAGGCTAAAGAGCCCCAGGGCTCTCAGCCTGTCATCGTAGGGTCTGCTTCCCTGACCCCTGATCATGCGCGTGGCTCTTCTCTGGACTCTCTCAAGCTTCTCCACATCCTTTTTGAATTGTGGAGCCCAAAACTGGACGCAGTACTCCAGCTGCGGCCTCACTAAGGCCGAGTACAGGGGGAGAATGACGTCCCGGGATTTGCTTGAGAAGCATCTATGGATGCAAGCCAGCGTTTTGGTCGCTTTACTAGCCGCAGCATCGCATTGCAGGCTCATGTTCATCTTGTGGTCAATGATGACCCCCAAGTCTCTTTCTTCCATAGTGCTAACCAACATAGCACTGCCGAGCCTATAAGGATGCTGCGGGTTTTTTTTCCCCCAAGGTGGAGAACCTTGCATTTATCGGCGTTGAACACCATCAGATTCTCATCCGCCCACTTGCTGAGCCTGTCCAGGTAAGCCTGGATCACCCGCCTGTCTTCTGGCGTGGATGCTTTGCCCCAAAGTTTGGTGTCATCGGCGAACTTGGCCAGTCCGCTTCTGACTCCAGTGTCCACATCGTTAATGAAGATGTTGAACAGTATGGGTCCAAGGACAGAGCCCTGGGGGACCCCACTGGTCACAGGACACCACGATGAGTGACTTCCATCAATTACTACCCTCTGGGTTCGACCCCGGAGCCAATTTTCCAGCCAGTGGATCGTGGGGGACCCAAGGCGACAATTGGCCAGTTTCTCCAAGAGACGATCATGGGACACCAGATCGAAGGCTTTTTTGAAGTCAAGATATACGACATCAATCTCATCTCCCTTGTCCAGGTGATAGGTCACCTGGTCGTAGAAGGAAATGAGATTGGTCAAGCAAGACCTACCCGCAACAAACCCGTGCTGGCTATCCCTTAAGATGTTGGCGTCAGCCAGTCCATTAAGGATGGCCTCCTTAATAAACTTTTCTAAGATCTTCCCCGGGATAGAAGTCAGGCTGATGGGCCTATAGTTAGCCGGATCCACTTTCCTCCCTTTCTTGAAGATAGGCACCACGTTGGCCTTCTTCCAGTCTTCGGGCACTACACCAGAGCGCCAAGAGTTTTCAAAGATCCGCGCTAGAGGCTGGGCTATGATGCTTGCCAGCTCCTTGAGTACCCTGGGGTGAAGATTGTCAGGGCCGGCTGACTTGAAGGTATCCAGCTTCTCAAGATGTTCCTTCACAAAGTCAGCATTAATGGAGGGCAGGGGATCACCCTCACCCGGACTTCCCGGCCCTGTAGCAGGCACGGGCGTCCCATGCCTCCCATCTTGGAGTGGAAGGAAGCATTTGAAGTGCCATCAATGGAAGGAAGCATTTGAAGAAGGTATCCAAAAATAGGGATAAAAAGCTTGAGATAAAGTTGTTTTGTAACCTTTCAGTTCAGGAGTATTTAATCCAACACCTTTCCTCATCCTTCATTTAAAGTGATGTTATTTTTATTTCTTTTACTTTTAAAGGAAGATTTGTTTTAGAGTATCTCCTGGAGCTTTGTGCTTACCTCCAGCAAGTTCGCAACACCTGCTATCCAGGGTACGAGAGAGAGCAACAGGGAATAATACCATGGTGTTGTCTTTGGCATTCCCACAGAGTCAGAATTGCACATCCCATTTTAAATAGCTGCAAAACAGAAGACCTGGGTCAATCATTTAATTTAAGATAATCAAGGGACAAAACTTTCCACAATGCCCTCAGATATTGTTGAGCAGCTTGTGAATGTAGGTATAGGTGTTTAATCCCAGAATCCATTTATAAAGGCTTAAATCCATACATATGTACAAATGATGAATTAAGTGGATCAATTTTGCCTTATGTGTATTCATCACCATACTATTCATTAGCTGAACAAAGAAAATAGCTTCAAGATTTCAGATCAAGAGTCTATCAAGGTTTGGCAAGCTGAGCAACTCATTCAGAAATGCTGCCACATGGGATACCCATGCTCTGGAGTGACCTTGAATCGCTAATTTTTCAGAAAGGCAGGGGCAAAGAATCCCATGAATAGAGGTGCTTGAATAATTGATTTTGTTTCTTGGTTCATAGGCTGAACTGAAAAAATGTCGAGGAAATTACTTAGTGTTGACCCCAAATGAAAGATTTGCTGCTGAACCAAAAAGTTCCCCCCCCCGCCCCCCCCCCCCAAAATTAGGATCAAATTGAATATTTTTCCTGCTCCAACACATTTTATTTGGACTTTTCTTTAGAATTAAATTTTGGTAAATTTTGAAACAACTTTAAAAAAAAATGAAAAATGGAACCACTTAAACTCTTCCAACTTTTTTCAATCCAAAAATAGTTTGGCAAATTCCATGCAAATTTGCATACACTTTTTGAATGCCCAGTTCAGAAAAAAATTCCTCCCACATCTAATCATGGCTTATCCAATAGAGGACTATGATGAAGTCTGTTTTACTCTTTAGTGTTTCCCAACACTGACACAATGCCCAGCTGTCTCAGAGGGTGCAACCTGTCTCCTTCACCTATACATCTAGCTCCAGTTGTAGCATAGCCAGTGGTATTAGTGATATATGAGAGAAGGGAATGCATGGAAGCAAGTGTTATCCTACAGTACAAAATAGAACCTCAGGACTAGAGATGAGACAACATCTGCGGATAAAATGAGTATTTTCTTCCCCATATAATACTTTGCTGATAGTAGACCCAAGCCAAACTTTTTGTCTCCTAGTCAAAAAAAGTTGGGCTAACATATTTTATACTATTACATTTCATTTCCTTGCATCTCTACGATTCCTACTTCCATGTGGTGTCATAAATGTGTCTGCTGTAGACTGGATAGTTCTTTTTCCTAGTAATACTTAGAGTACTCACCAGAGCCTGGACTTCCATTGCACATTTACAGTGAGAGAGACCCTGTCTTCCTGAAGAGCTTAACACTAGAAAAAAAGTGAAGGATAGGATGTAGTATTAGGCTGATGGGACCTGAGGCACAGGGGGGATGCAGCACTGGATTGACAGTTGTAGTGCTTGGGTTCTGATCTCTGCTCTGTCATGCTGTGTGGCAATTGCCTCTTCACTTCTTTGGGCCTTACTTTGCCCAGGTGTGAAATGGGGAAAACCATCTTCTAAAGGGCTTTAAGATCTATAGATGAAAATGCAAAGCATTATTATCTAAATGAAATGGATAACCTTAGAGGCTTTCTTGTAATGAGTCAGGATAAAGGAAAAGTGTTAACCTTTTAGACAATTTTAGACAACAGTATACCTTGGGTCTGATTTGCAGGAGACAGAACTATAGATGTCTCTGGGTCAACACCATACACTCGTCTGTTCAATTTTACAGACTTTGAGAGCTTTTGCTTACACAAGCGCACTGAAATAAAAATAGGAAGGAAGGACTTTTGACTTTTAACTACTTTATTTCATGAAAGATCAGGTACAGAAAGCAAAAAAACCATCAAACCACACCAAAGAGAAACCATTCCAGGACATTCAGAACATCACACCGTGACAAACACCTTCTCAGTAGTACACGTTGTGCCTAGCATGCCATATAGCCCTCGGGAAACAAACAGTTGCACCCCTCCCTGTCTCATAGTACACGTGCAAAAACCTTCAGCATCTCACCCTGAGAAAAACAAAAGCAGCCTGGTGAGGGCCCAGGGCGCGGCACAAGCCAGAAGCCACAGTCCGCTACCGCGCCCGCCTCATCAAGACATCAGAGCGCGTATTTGAGATGCCTGTCCTCCATGTGGCACAGCGCTCCCCCAAGGGCCCAGAGTGCCTCAAAGGCGGGCACCCCCCACCGGAGCACAGCGTGCTCAAACTCCAGCGAGAGGCGCACCCACACTAGGAGACCGAAGAGCCGCAGGGCATCGTCTGAGCTGGTGCCGGCAAGCCAGTTGCGGCGGCTCTTGAGGACAGCCATCTTGGCCTGACCCAGCAAGAAGTTAGACAGGCAGATGGCGCCCCACTCGGCTGCCCGGTACAGGTAGGAGCACATGTAGGTGGTCTCCAAGAGGCTTCTGCCCAGCTCCCACAGCGGCGGCTGGAGGGTGGCAAAGAGCGGCCACAGGCGGGGACAGTCCAGGAAGGCATGAAAGAGATCCTCCTCCACGCCCCCAGGGCAGAAGGGGCAGGCCGTCAAGGCGGCTGGGTCGAAGTGGGACACAAACATGCCAGTGGCTAAGATGCTGTACAGCAACCGCCACTGCAGGTCGCCAGTCTTCTTGGCGGTCGGTGGCTTATACAATGTGCGCCATGCCGGGTAGGCCGGTGAGGAAGCTGGTGGCCCCAGGCGCCATCACCATGGTGTATCGGGGTGGCCCGCCAACACCTGAGCGTGGCAGACGCAAACTACCCAGGCATACAAGCTTCTACACAATAGAGAAGCAAAGGGACAACCCGTGTCACTATTGGGAGGCATGTGGAGCCGCAACAGAGTGCCTGGCCCGCTGGCCAACTCCATGGCCACAGCCAGGGTGACTGGCAGCAGAGGGAAAGCCTCGCTCACAGCATCTGTGGCCTGGGGGATCTGGCATGCCCAGAGATGTTCATCCAAGGTGGCTGCCGCCTCCAGCGGGAGGGCGGCATGGATGTCCCGTAGGAGATGGCCCATGCTGCGGACGGAGCGCATGCCCAGCCATGCGGCCAGCGCCTCGGGCAAGAGCCAGGCTGACCGAGCGGGGTCAAGGAGATGGTGCAGGCGGAGGACACGCGCCTGGATGAGGGTGGCTGTGAGGCTGGCAGAGGCCAGGATCAACACAGAGCCCCACAGGGCTGAGTTGTGCACCAGAGGCTCCCTGAGCAGCTGTGGGAAACACAGGGTCCGGGCTGGAGGCTGGAGGCGGAAGGCGGTCTGCCAGGCTCGTACCATGCTGTGGTAAAAGGCTGGAAGCACCATCCAGTTCAGGAGCGTGGGGGTCAGCAGAAAGAGCTCCCGGTCAAAGCCAAGGGCGCTGACCCTCTGCAGGAACTGGCATGCCAGTTGTTGCCAGGTGTTCCTCGCTGTAAAGCAGTCGCTGAAGGGCCTGCAGGCAGAAGGCCGCCACCCTGCTCGCCAGGTCAACCAGACCCTGGCCCCCCTTGGCGACAGGTAAGTGAAGGACGGCCCACGGCAGCCAGTGGCGCCCATCCCAGAAGAAGTCTATCAGGATGCGCTGGAGTCTCTCAAGTAGATCTGGTGGGGGGTTGAGAATGGCACACCAGTACCACAAGGTCACTGCAGCCAGGTTGTTGATGACGAGGACGTGCACCCGGTAGGAAAGGCTGGGCAGGAGTCAGTGCCACCACTGCAGGTGGGCCTCCACCCCCTGCTCAAGGCCGTCCCAGTTGCACGCCGTGAAGGTCGGTGGCCCCAGGACCACGCCTAAGACTTTGAGGCCCTCACGGTGCCAGATGAGGCCCCCTGGCAAATCCGGGGGGGGGGCGTGCCAGTCCATGCGCCAAGCAGCAGAGTATCGCTCTTGGCCCAGTTGATGCGGGCAGAAGAGGCGCGCTTATAGGCACGCTGGCAATCTGCCAGGGCCCGCACGTCTTCCTGTGTGTTGAGGAAGATGGTGACGTCATCTGAATATGATGACAGATGGAGAAGAGGGCCAGTGGACGGGCTGCTCAATGGCCAGGGCATAGAGCATTCCCGGTAGCGGACACCCCTGATGAATGCCCCTGCGTGCGGGGAACGGAGCGCAAAGCACATCGTTCACCTTGAGCAGGCTGGAAATGTCTTGGTACAAGACTCAGAGGGCCCCGGTGAAGAGGGACCCAAAACCAAAGGCCTCCAGAGTCCGTAAGAGATAGGCGTGGCCCACCCGGTCAAAGGCCTTCTCCTGGTCCAGAGAGATGAGGCCAATGTCGAGGCCAAAGAGCTCGCTAGCCATGAGTAGGTCACGCAGCAGGAACAGGTTGTCTTGAATGGTCCTGCCTGGCACGCAGTACCTCTGCTCGGGCCCAGTGAGAGAGGCCGTGACTGCGCGGAGGCGGGTGGCCAGCACTTTGGCCAGAATCTTATAGTCCACACACAGCAGGGAGACAGGCCGCCAGTTCTTAATGTAGCCAAGGTCTCCCTTCTTGGGCAGCAGGGTCAGCACCGCTCGGCGGCAACTGATCAGCAAGACCTTGTCGGCGAGGCTCTCCTGGAAAATGCGCAGGAGTCTGGGGCCGAGGAGAGGCCAGAAAGTCTTGTAAAACTCGGCAGGCAACCCATCGAGGCCTAGGGCTTTGCCGGAGACGAGGCCAGCCGTGGCAGCTGCCAGCTCCTCCAGGGACAAGTCCTGCTCAAGCTCGCTGGCCTCCAGGGCATCGAGACGCAGTAAGCCCGCATGGAGTTCCCGCATGGCCTCAGGGCACGACAGCTTGGCCGCAAACAGGTCACGATATAAAGTGACGGCACATTCGCGTATTTCGCCCAGCTCTGTAATTACCCGGCCGTCAGGAGTCTTGAGATGATCCAAGACTTTGCTCGCTGCCCTCCACCGCTCCAGGTTGAAAAAGAAGTGGGTTGGGGCGTCAGTTTCCACCAGCTCCTGGCAGCGGGCGCGGATCCTCGTGCTGCGGGCTGTGCTCTCCACCAAATCATGCAGGCATTTCCTGCGGAACTGGAGGCTCTCGCTCAGTGCTGCGTCACTGCCAGCAGCCAGCAGAGCAGCCTCGAGCTCCGCCACGTCCTCCTCCAACTCTCGGATACATTGGCGCGTCTCGTTCGCGGCCAGCTGGGAGTACTGCTGGCAAAAGGCTCGAATCTGTACCTTGCCCACGTCCCACCACAGCTTCCAGGAGGAGTGGCTCATTCTCGCAGCCTCCCACCTCTGCCAAAAGTGGGCAAAGCAGTCCCGGAAATAGGAGTCCTGAAGCAGGCTGACATTGAAACACCAATAAGGTGCCCGTGCACACGCTCTCCCCGGCAGGCTCAGTTCACAGAAGGCTGGGCCATGATCTGACAGACCCCAGGGAGCGATGCGGCTGCTGCGCAGGAGTGGTAGGTGGTGCCTGGTGACATAAAGGCGGTCAAGGTGAGCCATGGTGAGACCACCGGCACCCATCCTGGCCCAGGGGTACTGGCATGCATCAGGATGCAGATCTCGCTTGATGTCCACAAGGTCTGCCCCCTCCAGGGCAGATTGAAGCTTGCGAATGGAAGGCAGGTGGGGCTCAGACCCTGTGCAGTCGAGCCGGGGGGCAGTGGTGTAGTTGAAATCCCCACCGAGGAGGAACAGGTCATCATCCTCACTAGCATCACGCAGGAGGCCAGCCAAGGTCTCAAAGAAAACAATCCTCTCCTGGCCATTGGAGGGCGCGTAGATGTTGATGAACAGCAGGCGGTGTTGTGCGAGGGTGACACGGACAGTCAGCAGGCGGCCGGGGATGACCTCCCACGTCACTGCCGTGTCAAGCTGTAGCTGCAGTGATAAGAGAGTCATGACCCCAGCATTGAGGTTGGTGTCATGGCTCAGGAACACCTGGCCTTGCCAGGCAGCCTGCCAGGCTGCCTGGTTGAATCTATCAGAGTGTGTCTCTTGAAGGAAGGCGACGGCCAGCCCCTTCTGTCGCAGGAGCTCCAGGACGGCCTCGCGATTCACTGAGTCTTGACAGCCATTGATGTTAAAAGTGCCCATGGTTGTGGCTGCCATGGATGTGGGTGTGGGAGAGGAAGAGCGAAGCAAGGTATGGGTGGAAGAGTGAGCACCCAAGAGCAGAGCAAGGCAGTACAGACAGGTCAAGGAAGGCCTACCGTGCCCTACTCTACTCGAGGGACCCAACCAGGCCCCACTCAACTCTCACCTTCTGGGCAAGCTTCTCCAAATGGTAAGCCATCTGCCGGGTGCACAGATCCTACTGCATGAGCTTGGCTGCTGCCCTGGCAGCCTTGACAAACACCTTGGGGTCTGTGCACCACTGAGTGATGTGTCCCGCTACGTTCTTCTGCCCCTTAGCCAGCTTCAACAAGGACAGGAGCCCCCCATAGTCAGGAGGGACCCAGGGGGGCTCCGCCAGCTTGGGGTGGATGTTGCTTATGGAAGAGCGGCGAGGCCGCACCCCCGGAGGGAGCTCGCCCGCAACTGTAGCATTGACACCCTCGATGTCTAGGCACATCAGCTGCCTCTCGTCGTCCGAGTCAAGAACCGGCTCCACGAGGGCATTCCCTGTCTTCTTGGGGGGGGAGAGGCCATCCCGCTCACAACGTCTCTTGCGAGACTCAGAGAGCTGGATCTCCATCTCGCCAACTTCCCCATCCGATCCGCTAGGCTGGGGCGTGACCAAGAGGGTAGCGGACTCTCCTGCCACCCCCGGGGCCAGGCCTCCAGAAGAGAGGCATTCGGCACTATCCCTGCTGCTGCCCAACTCCAGAAGCTGGGGGACAGGCGAGGGGGGAGAGCCCCGCAGCTCCCTCCCCCCCCCGCCAAGTCTGCCCTGTTGATGGCTACATCCAATGGGGCAGGTGGTATGGCAGCCAGAGTGTGGTCAGGCTCTCTAGTGCGGGGGTCCCTCGGCACTGGCTGAGGAGGGTCCTGACAGGGATGGGGCGCCCTGAGAGACCCCCTTCATCTTCCTTTCTTTGTTCTTCTTCTTCTTGGTGGTGGAGGGCAGCTCCCCTTGTGCTGAGGATGGGCCGGACCTCTCCTGGCCCGCTCCAGCAGGGCCAGCCAGATCAGGCAGCACCACATTCGCGGGTGGCTGGGAGGAGGCCCGAGCCCCATCATCTGATGAGACTCCAGCACTGCAGTCCCCGGCCACCCCAGCCACTTCGGCCGGGGCAGGCAGGGGGCAAAGGGAGGCGCCCGCCCCTCCACCTGGTGGGGCTCTCGCACTGAGGGCAGGGGGTGCTACAGATGGGGGAGGTGGCGGTGGGGCCTGAGCAGTAGCACCATCCCCTCCACTGCACGGTGGTTTCAAACTGGAGACCCCAGTCCCCTGAGATGGAATAGGGGTGGAAGGAGGTTGGGAGGAAGAGCTTCTGGCCTCACTGGGCTGGCTGCATGCCCCAGAATTTGACACGCCGTGCCTCGGCACTGCCGCAGGCAGCGATGGTCCGGCCACCTTGCCCTGAGGGCACTGAGCAGCCAGGTGGGAAGAGCCACCGGACTTGAAACATGTGGTCTCTCCCACAGACAAATAGATGAGAAACCTCCGACCCCTGAGCGTGAGGCTCAGGGAGCGAGGTAGAGACTGGGGGCCCTCCTTGAGGAGCATGAAGACCTGCCTCCGAAAGGACAGGACGTGCTTCAGCTGCGGGTCCCTGCTTCCCATTGGCAGTCGGCGAAAAGGACTCGTAGGAACTTCATAGGCCTCAAGTCCCCTGGCCAGCTCCTGGTCAGAAACGTGTGGTGGGATGTTGGAGATCACCACCCTCACTGCCTGAGTTTCTAGGGGCGTGACAGGGTAGTGGATGCCTGCAATGTCTAGGCCCTCCTCACACACCTGTCAACCAAGGCGGGCGTGCTCAAGTAAATCATTGGGACCGTGTTCACATGACCCTCATAGCAGATGGTACGCTGTCCCAGGAGTGCAGCTAGAGCCTCCACGCAAACCTCAAGCCTCACATGGAGAGGGGTATGAACCCTCAGGCCATGAGTCAGCGGGAGGTCCTGAGAGACATCCTCATGCTAGCTGCCAGGTGTAGCAGCAGCCATTCCTCACTAGGACAGGGTTAACTGCAAAGCAAAAAACTAAGGGAACGAAAAAAAACTTAAACACAGGAGCTCAAGGCCAAGTTCCCGGGAATTCGGCCAAAACAGAAAGTGAAGATAAGCAGCCGAAAGCGGGGGGAGGGAATTGGGGGGTGAAAGAAAAGCGTGGATAGAGCAAAATAAGAGGGGGGGAAAGAAAAATGCACCCCTCAAGCCTCAAATGATAAGATACCTCTCCACAGAGGGGGAGAAGGGTGGAGGGGAAAAAAAGCAGCAGGGGGAGGAGGGGAGGGGAGTGGGGGGAGGTAGAACAGCGAAAAGAAAAAAAAGGAAAACAAAGGTGTGGGGGCAGGGAAGAAGGGGCAATTAAGAACACCTCTAGAAAGCAGGCTAATGGAAAAGGTAACTCCCCGCAACGAGCAAACAGAAAAGAGAGAATAAAAGGGAAAGAGACAGTCAGAAAGAAGGCTGCGAGAAGCAACTCACAGACAAAGAAACCGGAAGCAAGGGAGGAAGGGAGAGAGAGGAGAGAGAAAGGGGGAAAAAAACTACAAAAATATGAAAAAAGAATCAGAAAGCAAAATGAACAGAAGCTAGAAACCTTTAGACAGGTGGGAGTGAAGGAAGAAAAGAGATAGGAAGCCGGGGAGTCTTACGCTCAGGATCGCCCCACGCAGGTCCAAGCAATCCTGGTCCAAAGTGTCCAAAGCGGAAGGAAGGAAGGACTTTGACTTTTAACAACTTTATTTCACAAAAGATCAGGTACAGAAAGCAAAAAACCCATCAAACCACAGCAAAGAGAAACCATTCCAGGACATTCAGAACATCACACCGTGACAAACACCTTCGCGGTAATACACATCGTGTCTAACATGCTATTTATATATATAGCCCTCGAGAAACAAACAATTCCACCCTTCCCTGTCCCATAGTACACGTACAAAACCCTTCGACTTCTCACCCCGAGAAAATGAACAAAAGCAGCCTGGTGAGGGCCCAGGGCACGGCACAAGCCGGAAGCCACAGTCCGCCACCGCGCCTGCCCGGTCGCCCAGACCGGTCATGACATCAGAGCGCGTATTTGAGACGGCCGTCCTCCACGTGGCACAGCGCTCCCTCAAGGGCCCAGAGTGCCTCGAAGGCGGGCACCCCCCGCCGGAGCACAGCGTGCTCAAACTCCAGCGAGAGGCGCGCCCGCACTAGGAGGTCAAAGAGCCGCGGGGCATTGTCTGAGCTGGTGCCGGCAAGCCGGTTACGGCGGCTCTTGAGGACGGCCATCTTGGCCTGGCCCAACAAAAAGTTGGCCAGGCAGATGGCGCCCAACTCGGCCGCCCGGTACGGGTAGGAGCATATGTAGGTGGTCTCTGAGAGGCTCCTGCCCAGCACCCGCAGCGGCAGCTCGAGGGTGGCAAAGAGCGGCCGCAAGCGGGGACAGTCCAGGAAGGCGTGAAAGAGATCCTCCTCCACGCCCCCAGGGCAGAAGGGGCAGGCCGTCGAAGCGGCTGGGTCAAAGTGGGACGCAAACGTGCCAGTGGCTAGGATGCCATGCAGCAACCGCCACTGCAGGTCGCCAGTCTTCTTGGCAGTCGGCGGCTTATACAATGTGCGCCACGCCGGGTGGGCCGGTGGAGAAGCCGGTGGCCCCAGGCGCCGTCGCCACGGTGTATCGGGGCGTCCCGCCAGCACCTGAGCATGGCGGACACAGACCACCCAGGCATACAAGCTTCTACGCGATAGAGAAGCAAAGGGACAACCCGTGTCACTATCGGGAGGCATGGGGAGCCGCAACAGAGTGCCCGGTCCACCGGCCAACTCCGCAGCCACAGCCGGGGTGACCGGCAGCGAAGGGAAAGCCTCGCTCGCGGCATCCGTGGCCCGCGGGATCTGGTGCGCACGGAGATGTTTGTCCAAGGCGGCCGCCGCCACCGGCGGGAGGGCGGCGCGGATGTCACGCAGGAGATGACCCATGGTGCGGATGGAGCGCACGCCCAGCCATGCGGCCAGCGCCTCAGGCGAGAGCCAGGCTGACCGAGCGGGGTCCAGGAGATGGTGCAGGCGGAGGACACGCGCCTGGATGAGGGTGGCCGTGAGGCTGGCAGAGGCCAGGCTCGGCACAGAGCCCCACAGGGCTGAGTTGTGCACCAGAGGCTCCCTCAGCAGCTGCGGGAAACACAGGGTCCGGGCTCGAGGCTGGAGGCGGAAGGCGACCTGCCAGGCTCGTACCACGCTGCGATAAAAGGCCGGAAGCACCACCCAGTTCAGGAGCGTGGGTGTCAACAAAAAGAGCTCCCGGTCAAAGCCAAGGGCGCCGACCCTCTGTAGGAACCGGCACGCCAGTTGTTGCCATGGCAGCTGCTCCTCACTGTAAAGCAGTCGCTGAAGGGCCTGCAGGCGGAAGGCCGCCACCCTGCTGGCCAGGTCAACCAGACCCTGGCCCCCCTCAGCAACAGGCAGGTGAAGGACGGCTCGTGGGAGCCAGTGGCGCCCATCCCAGAAGAAGTCCACCAGGTTGCGCTGGAGTCTCTCCAGGAGATCCGGTGGGGGGTCGAGCACGGCGCACCGGTGCCAGAAGGTCGCTGCCGCCAGGTTGTTGATGACAAGGACGTGGCCCCGGTAGGAAAGGCTGGGCAGGCGCCAGCGCCACCGCTGCAGGCGGGCCTCCACCCCCTCCTCGAGGTCGTCCCAGTTACGCGCCATGAAGGCCGGTGGCCCCAGGAACACGCCCAAGATCTTGAGGCCCTCGCTGCGCCATGTGAGCCCCCCCGGCAAGTCCGGGGGGAGCGTGCCAGTCCATGCGCCAAGCAACAAAGTATCGCTCTTGGCCCAGTTGATGCGGGCGGAGGAGGCGCGCTCATAGGCACGCTGGCAATCCGCCAGGGCCCGCACGTCTTCCTGAGTGTTGAGGAAGACGGTGACATCATCCGCATATGCCGACAGTCGGAGACGAGGCCTAGCGGACGGGCCGGTGGCCACTGGCAGGGCCACACCACTCAGGCAGCGTCGCAGCGTGTGCAGCAGCGGCTCGATGGCCAGGGAGTAGAGCATGCCCGACAGTGGACACCCCTGACGAATGCCCCTGTGTGCGGGGAACGGAGCACACAGCACACCGTTCACCTTGAGCAGGCTGGAAATGTCTCGGTACAAGACCCGGAGGGCCCCGGTGAAGAGGGGCCCAAAACCAAAGGCCTCCAGAGTCTGGAAGAGATAGGCGTGGCCCACCCGGTCAAAGGCCTTCTCCTGGTCTAGAGAGATGAGGCCGATGTCGAGGCCAAAGAGCTCTCTAGCCGTGAGTAGGTCCCGCAGCAGGAACAGGTTGTCTTGAATGGTCCTGCCCGGCATGCAGTAGCTCTGCTCGGGCCCGGTGAGAGAGGCCATGACCGTGCGGAGGCGGGTGGCCAACGCTTTGGCCAGGATCTCATAGTCCGCGCACAGCAGGGAGACCGGCAGCCAGTTCTTCATGTAGCCCAGGTCTCCCTTCTTGGGCAGCAGGGTCAGCACCGCTCGGCGGCAGCTGATCGGCAAGACCTTGTCGGCGAGGCTCTCCTGGAAAACGCGCAGGAGGCTGGGGCCGAGGAGAGGCCAGAAGGTCTTGTAAAACTCAGCAGGCAACCCATCGAGGCCCGGGGCTTTGCCGGAGGCGAGGCCGGCCGTGGCGGCCGCCAGCTCTTCCAGGGACAAGTCCCGCTCAAGCTCTCCGGCCTCCAGGGCATCGAGACGTGGTAGGCCCTCGTGGAGTTCCCGCGTGGCCTCGGGGCACGATGGCTCGGCCGCAAACAGGTCACGATAGAAGGCGACGGCATGTTCGCGTATTTCGCCGGGCTCTGTAATTACCCGGCCCTCAGGAGTCTTGAGATGGTCCAAGACTTTGCTCGCTGCCCTCCGCCGCTCCAGGTTGAAAAAGAAGCGGGTCGGGGCGTCAGTTTCCGCCAGTTCCTGGCAACGGGCGCGGATCCTCGCGCCGCGGGCTGCGCTCTCCGCCAGGTCGCGCAGACATCTCCTGCGGAACCGGAGGCTCTCGCTCAGTGCTGCGTCGCTGCCAGCGGCCAGCAGAGCAGCCTCAAGCTCCGCCACGTCCTCCTCCAACTCCCGGATACGTCGGCGCGTCTCGTTCGCGGCCAGCTGGGTGTACTGCTGGCAAAAGGCTCGGATCTGTACCTTGCCCACGTCCCACCACAGCTTCCAGGAGGAGTGGCTCGATCTCGCAGCCTCCCACCTCCTCCAGAAGTGGGCAAAGCAGTCCCGGAAATAGGAGTCCTGAAGCAGGCTGGCGTTGAAACACCAATAAGGTGCCCGTGCACAGGCTCTCCCCGGCAGGCTCAGTTCACTGAAGGCTAGGTCATGATCTGACAGACCCGAGGGAGCGATGCAGCTGCTGCGCAGGAGTGGCAGGTGGTGCCTGGTGACATAAAGGCGGTCGAGGCGAGCCATGGTGACACCACCGGCACCCATCCTGGCCCAGGTGTACTGGCGCGCATCAGGATGCAGGGCTTGCCAGATGTCCACGAGGTCTGCCCCCTCCAAGGCAGATTGCAGCTTGCGAGCGGAGGGCAGGTGGGGTTCAGGCCCTGTGCGGTCGAGGCGCGGGGCAGTGGTGCAGTTGAAATCCCCACCGAGGAGGAGCAGGTCATCATCCTCGCTAGCGTCACGCAGGAGGGCAGCCAAGGTCTCAAAGAAAACGACCCTCTCCTGACCATCGGAAGGCGCGTAGACGTTGATGAGCAGCAGGCGGTGTTGTGCGAGGGTGACGCGGACGGTCAGCAGGCGGCCGGGGATGACCTCCCGCGGCACCGCCGCGTCAAGCTGCAGCTGTGGTGATAAGAGAGTCGCGACCCCAGCGCTAAGGTTGGTGCCATGGCTCAGGAACACCTGTCCTCGCCAGGCAGGCCGCCAGGCTGCCTGGTTGAATCTGTCAGAGTGTGTCTCTTGAAGGAAGGCGATGGCCAGCCTCTTCTGTCGCAGGAGCTCCAGGACGGCTTCGCGCTTCACTGAGTCTCGACAGCCGTTGATGTTGAAGGTGCCAATGATTGTGGCTGCCATGGATGTGGGTGTGGGAGAGGAAGAGCAAAGCAAGGTACGGGTGGAAGAACGAGCACCCAAGAGCAGAGCAAGGCAGTACAGACAGGTCAAGGAAGGCCTACTGTGCCCTACTCTAGTCGAGGGACCCGCCCAAGTCCCACTCAACTCTCACCCTCTGGGCAAGCTTCTCCAAACGGTAAGCCATCTGGCGTGTGCCCAGATCCTGCTGCATGAGCTTGGCAGCTGCCCTGGCACCCTTAACAAACACCTTGGGGTCTGCGCACCACTGAGTGATGCATCCCGCTACATTCCTCTGCCCCTTAGTTAACTTCAAAAAGGACAGGAGTCCCCCATAGTCTGGAGGGACCCAGGGGGGCTCCGCCAGCTTGGGGTGGATGTTGCCTAAGGAAGAGCGGCGAGTCCGCACCCCCGGCGGGAGCTCGTCCGCAACCGCAGCATCGACACCCTCGATGTCTAGACACATCAGCCGCCTCTCATCGTCCGAGTCAAGGACCGGCTCCACGAGGGCATTCCCTGTCTTCCTGGGGGGGGAGAGGCCATCCCGCTCACGACGCCTCTTGCGAGACTCAGTGAGCTGGACCTCCATCTTGTCAACTTCTCCATCTGATCCGCCCGGCTGGGGCATGACCAAGGGGGTAGCAGACTCTCCCGCCACCCCCGAGGCCAGGCCACCAGAAGAAAGGCATTCGCCACCATCACCGCCGCCGCCCGACTCCGGAGGCTGGGGGACAGGCGAGGGGAGAGGGACCGCTGAAGCCCCCTCCCCCTCCGCTAAGTCTGCCCCGCCGATGGCTACATCCAACGGGGTGGGTGGTATGGCAGCCAGAGTGGGGCCAGGCTCTCTAGTGGGGGGTCCCTCGGCACTGGTCGAGGAGGGTCATGACAGGGATAGGGCATCCTGAGAGGCCCCCTTCATCTTCCTCTCTTTGTCCTCCTTCTTCTTCTTCTTGGTGGTAGTGGGCAGCTGCCCCTGTGCTGGGGATGGGCCAGACTGCCCTGCCCCCCCAGCCGGCGGGGCCCCCGCACTGAGGGCAGTGGGCGCCACAGACGGGGGAGGCGGCGGCGGGGCCTGGGTAGTAGCACCAGCCTCTCCACTGGACGATGGTTTCACACCAGAGCCCCCAGTCCCCTGAGATGGAGTAGGGGTGGAAGGAGGCTGGGAGGAAGAGCTCCCTGCCTCCCTGGGCCTGCCGCGTGTCCCAGAAGTCGACACGCCATCTCTCGGCGCTGCCTCAGGTGGCGATGGTCCGGCCGCCTTGCCCTGAGGGCACTGAGCAGCCAGGTGGGAGGAGCCACCGCACTTAAAACACGTAGTCTCTCCCACAGACAAATAGATAATATACCTCCGACCCTCGAGCGTGAAGCTCAGGGAGCGAGGTAGAGACTGGGGGCCCTCCTTGAGGAGCATAAAGACCTGCCTCCGAAAAGACAGGATGTGCTTCCGCTGAGGGTCCTTGCTTCCCATCGGCAGCCGGCGAAAAGGACTCGTAAGAACTCCATAGGCCTCGAGTCCCCTGGCCAGCTCCCGATCAGAAACATGTGGTGGGATGTTAGAGATCACCACCCTCACTGCCTGAGTCTCTAGGGGCGTGACAGGGTAGTGGATGCCCGTAATGTCTAGGTCCTCAGCACACACCTTGTCAACCAAGGCAGGCGTGCTCAAATAAATCATCGGGACCGTGTTCACACGACCCGCATAGCGGATGGTACACCATCCCAGGAGCGCAGCCAGAGCCTCCATGCAAACCTCGAGCCCCACATGGAGAGGGGTATGAACCCTCAGGCCATGTGTCAGCGGGAGGTCCCGAGAGACATCCTCATGCCAACTACCAGGTGTAGGAGCAGCCATCCTCACTAGGACAGGGTTAAACTGCAAAGCAAAAAAACTAAGGGAACGAAAAGTAAACTTAAACACAGGAGCTCAAGGCCAAGCTCCCGGGAATGCGGCCAAAACAGAAAGTGAAGATAAGCCACTGAAAGGGAGGGAGGGATTTGGGGGGTGAAAAAAAAAAAAAGCGTGGATAGAACAAAAAAAGAGGGGGGGAAAAAGAAAAAAAGCACCCCTCAAGCGGCAAATGATAATAGAGACCTCCCCACAAAGGGGGAGGAGGGTGGAGGGAAAAAAAGCGGCAGGGGAAGGAGGGGGGGGTGTTAAAACAGCGAAAATCAAAAAGAAAAGGAAAACTAAGGGGTGAGGGGGGATAGAGGGTTAATTAAGAGCACCTCTGGAAGGCAGGCTAATGGAAAAGGTAACTCCCCGTAACAAGCAGACAGAAAAAAGAGAAAGAAAGGGAAAGAGACAGTAAAAGAGAAGGCTGCAAGAAGCGTCTCACAGACAAAGAAACCGGAAGCAGAGGGGGAGGGAAGAGAGAGGAGAGAAAAGTGGGGGAAAAAGCTGCAAAAAAGCAAGAAAAGAGTCAGAAAGTGAAATAAACAGAGGCTAGAGACCTTTAGAGAGGTGGGAGTGAAGAAAGAAAAGAGATAGGAAGCCGGGGAGTCTTACGCTCGGGATCGCCCCACGCAGCTCCAAGCGAGCCTGGTCCGAAGCGTCCAAAGCGGAAGGAAGGAAGGAAGGACTTTGACTTTTGACAACTTTATTTCACAAAAGATCGGGTACAGAAAGCAAAAAAACCATCAAACCACACCAAAGAGAAACCATTCCCGGACGTTCAGAACATCACACCGTGACAAACACCTTCGCAGTAATACACATCGTGTCTAACATGCTATTTATGTATATAGCCCTCGAGAAACGAACAATTCCACCCTTCCCTGTCCCATAGTACACGTACAAAACCCTTTGACTTCTCACCCCGAGAAAATGAACAAAAGCAGCTTGGTGAGGGCCCAGGGCACGGCACAAGCCGGAAGCCACAGTCCGCCACCGCACCCGCCCGGTCACCCAGACCGGTCACAACATCAGAGCGCGTATTTGAGACGGCCGTCCTCCACGTGACACAGCGCTCCCTCAAGGGCCCAGAGTGCCTCGAAGGCGGGCACCCCCCGCCGGAGCACAGCGTGCTCAAACTCCAGCGAGAGGCGCGCCCGCACTAGGAGGCCAAAGAGCCGCGGGGCATCGTCTGAGCCGGTGCCGGCAAGCCGGTTACGGCGGCTCTTGAGGACGGCCATCTTAGCCTGGCCCAGCAAAAAGTTGGCCAGGCAGATGGCGCCCCGCTCGGCCGCCCGGTACGGGTAGGAGCATATGTAGGTGGTCTCTGAGAGGCTCCTGCCCAGCGCCCGCAGCGGCAGCTCGAGGGTGGCAAAGAGCGGCCGCAGGCGGGGACAGTCCAGGAAGGCGTGAAAGAGATCCTCCTCCACGCCCCCAGGGCAGAAGGGGCAGGCCGTCGAAGCGGCTGGGTCAAAGTGGGACGCAAACGTGCCAGTGGCTAGGATGCCGTGCAGCAACCGCCACTGCAGGTCGCCAGTCTTCTTGGCGGTCGGCGGCTTATACAATGTGCGCCACGCCGGGTGGGCCGGTGGGGAAGCCGGTGGCCCCAGGTGCCGTCGCCACGGTGTATCGGGGCGTCCCGCCAGCACCTGAGCATGGCGGACACAGACCACCCAGGCATACAAGCTTCTACGCGATAGAGAAGCAAAGGGACAACCCGTGTCACTATCGGGAGGCATGGGGAGCCGCAACAGAGTGCCCGGCCCACCGGCCAACTCCGCGGCCACAGCCGGGGTGACCGGCAGCGAAGGGAAAGCCTCGCTCGCGGCATCCGCGGCCCGCGGGATCTGGCGCGCACGGAGATGTTCGTCCAAGGCGGCCGCCGCCACCGGTGGGAGGGCGGCGCGGATGTCACGCAGGAGATGACCCATGGTGCGGATGGAGCGCACGCCCAGCCGTGTGGCCAGCGCCTCGGGCGAGAGCCAGGCTGACCGAGCGGGGTCCAGGAGATGGTGCAGGCGGAGGACACGCGCCTGGATGAGGGTGGCCGTGAGGCTGGCAGAGGCCAGGCTCGGCACGGAGCCCCACAGGGCTGAGTTGTGCACCAGAGGCTCCCTCAGCAGCTGCGGGAAACACAGTGTCCGGGCTCGAGGCTGGAGGCGGAAGGCGACCTGCCAGGCTCGTACCACGCTGCGATAAAAGGCCGGAAGCACCGCCCAGTTCAGGAGCGTGGGTGTCAACAAAAAAAGCTCCCGGTCAAAGCCAAGAGCGCCGACCCTCTGTAGGAACCGGCACGCCAGTTGTTGCCATGGCAGCTGCTCCTCACTGTAAAGCAGTCGCTGAAGGGCCTGCAGGCGGAAGGCCGCCACCCTGCTGGCCAGGTCAACCAGACCCTGGCCCCCCTCGGCAACAGGCAGGTGAAGGACGGCTCGTGGGAGCCAGTGGCGCCCATCCCAGAAGAAGTCCACCAGGTTGCGCTGGAGTCTCTCCAGGAGATCCGGTGGGGGGTCGAGCACGGCGCACCGGTGCCACAAGGTCGCTGCCGCCAGGTTGTTGATGACGAGGACGCGCCCCCGGTAGGAAAGGCTGGGCAGGCGCCAGCGCCACCGCTGCAGGCGGGCCTCCACCCCCTCCTCGAGGTCGTCCCAGTTACGCGCCACGAAGGCCGGTGGCCCCAGGAACACGCCCAAGATCTTGAGGCCCTCGCGGCGCCATGTGAGCCCCCCCGGCAAGTCCGGGGGGAGCGTGCCAGTCCATGCGCCAAGCAACAAAGTATCGCTCTTGGCCCAGTTGATGCGGGCGGAGGAGGCGCGCTCATAGGCACGCTGGCAATCCGCCAGGGCCCGCACGTCTTCCTGAGTGTTGAGGAAGACGGTGACATCATCCGCATATGCCGACAGCCGGAGAGGAGGCCTAGCGGACGGCCCGGTGGCCACTGGCAGGGCCACACCACTCAGGCGGCGTCGCAGCGTGTGCAGCAGCGGCTCGATGGCCAGGGAGTAGAGCATGCCCGACAGCGGACACCCCTGACGAATGCCCCTGCGTGCGGGGAACGGAGCACACAGCACACCGTTCACCTTGAGCAGGCTGGAAATGTCTCGGTACAAGACCCGGAGGGCCCCGGTGAAGAGGGGCCCAAAACCAAAGGCCTCCAGAGTCCGGAAGAGATAGGCGTGGCCCACCCGGTCAAAGGCCTTCTCCTGGTCTAGAGAGATGAGGCCGATGTCGAGGCCAAAGAGCTCGCTAGCCGTGAGTAGGTCCCGCAGCAGGAACAGGTTGTCTTGAATGGTCCTGCCCGGCACGCAGTAGCTCTGCTCGGGCCCGGTGAGAGAGGCCATGACCGCGCGGAGGCGGGTGGCCAACGCTTTGGCCAGGATCTTATAGTCCGCGCACAGCAGGGAGACCGGCCGCCAGTTCTTCATGTAGCCCAGGTCTCCCTTCTTGGGCAGCAGGGTCAGCACCGCTCGGCGGCAGCTGATCGGCAAGACCTTGTCGGCGAGGCTCTCCTGGAAAACGCGCAGGAGGCTGGGGCCGAGGAGAGGCCAGAAGGTCTTGTAAAACTCAGCAGGCAACCCATCGAGGCCCGGGGCTTTGCCGGAGGCGAGGCCGGCCGTGGCGGCCGCCAGCTCTTCCAGGGACAAGTCCCGCTCAAGCTCTCCGGCCTCCAGGGCATCGAGACGTGGTAGGCCCTCGTGGAGTTCCCGCGTGGCCTCGGGGCACGATGGCTCGGCCGCAAACAGGTCACGATAGAAGGCGACGGCATGTTCGCGTATTTCGCCGGGCTCTGTAATGACCCGGCCCTCAGGAGTCTTGAGATGGTCCAAGACTTTGCTCGCTGCCCTCCGCCGCTCCAGGTTGAAAAAGAAGCGGGTCGGGGCGTCAGTTTCCGCCAGTTCCTGGCAACGGGCGCGGATCCTCGCGCCGCGGGCCGCGCTCTCCGCCAGGTCGCGCAGACATCTCCTGCGGAACCGGAGGCTCTCGCTCAGTGCCGCGTCGCTGCCAGCGGCCAGCAGAGCAGCCTCGAGCTCCGCCACGTCCTCCTCCAACTCCCGGATACGTCGGCGCGTCTCGTTCGCGGCCAGCTGGGTGTACTGCTGGCAAAAGGCTCGGATCTGTACTTTGCCCACGTCCCACCACAGCTTCCAGGAGGAGTGGCTCGATCTCGCAGCTTCCCAGCTCCTCCAGAAGTGGGCAAAGCAGTCCCGGAAATAGGAGTCCTGAAGCAGGCTGACGTTGAGACACCAATAAGGTGCCCGCGCACAGGCTCTCCCCGGCAGGCTCAGTTCACTGAAGGCTAGGTCATGATCTGACAGACCCGAGGGAGCGATGCAGCTGCTGCGCAGGAGTGGCAGGTGGTGCCTGGTGACATAAAGGCGGTCGAGGCGAGCCATGGTGACACCACCGGCACCCATCCTGGCCCAGGTGTACTGGCGCGCATCAGGATGCAGGGCTCGCCAGATGTCCACGAGGTCTGCCCCCTCCAAGGCAGATTGCAGCTTGCGAGCGGAGGGCAGGTGGGGTTCAGGCCCTGTGCGGTCGAGGCGCGGGGCAGTGGTGCAGTTGAAATCCCCACCGAGGAGGAGCAGGTCATCATCCTCGCTAGCGTCGCGCAGGAGGGCAGCCAAGGTCTCGAAGAAAACGACCCTCTCCTGACCATCGGAAGGCGCGTAGACGTTGATGAGCAGCAGGCGGTGTTGTGCGAGGGTGACGCGGACGGTCAGCAGGCGGCCGGGGATGACCTCCCGCGGCACCGCCGCGTCAAGCTGCAGCTGTGGTGATAAGAGAGTCGCGACCCCAGCGCTAAGGTTGGTGCCATGGCTCAGGAACACCTGTCCTCGCCAGGCAGCCCGCCAGGCCGCCTGGTTGAATCTGTCAGAGTGCGTCTCTTGAAGGAAGGCGACGGCCAGCCTCTTCTGTCGCAGGAGCTCCAGGACGGCTTCGCGCTTCACCGAGTCTCGACAGCCGTTGATGTTGAAGGTGCCAATGATTGTGTCTGCCATGGATGTGGGTGTGGGAGAGGAAGAGCAAAGCAAGGTACGGGTGGAAGAACGAGCACCCAAGAGCAGAGCAAGGCAGTACAGACAGGTCAAGGAAGGCCTACTGTGCCCTACTCTAGTCGAGGGACCCGCCCAAGTCCCACTCAGCTCTCACCCTCTGGGCAAGCTTCTCCAAACGGTAAGCCATCTGGCGTGTGCCCAGATCCCGCTGCATGAGCTTGGCAGCTGCCCTGGCACCCTTTACGAACACTTTGGGGTCTGTGCACCACTGAGTGATGCGTCCTGCTACGTTCCTCTGCCCCTTAGTTAACTTCAAGAAGGACAGGAGTCCCCCATAGTCTGGAGGGACCCAGGGGGGCTCCGCCAGCTTGGGGTGGATGTTGCCTAAGGAAGAGCGTCGAGTCCGCACCCCCGGCGGGAGCTCGTCCGCAACCGCAGCATCGACGCCCTCGATGTCTAGACACATCAGCCGCCTCTCATCGTCCGAGTCAAGGACCGGCTCCACGAGGGCATTCCCTGTCTTCCTGGGGGGGGAGAGGCCATCCCGCTCACGACGCCTCTTGCGAGACTCAGTGAGCTGGACCTCCATCTCGTCAACTTCTCCATCTAATCCACCAGGCTGGGGCATGACCAAGGGGGTAGCAGACTCTCCCGCCACCCCCGAGGCCAGGCCACCAGAAGAGAGGCATTCGCCACCATCCCCACCGCCGCCCGACTCCGGAGGCTGGGGGACAGGCGAGGGGAGAGGGACCCCTGAAGCCCCCTCCCCCTCCGCTAAGTCTGCCCCGCCGACAGCTACATCCAACGGGGTGGGTGGTATGGCAGCCAGAGCGGGGCCAGGCTCTTTAGTGGGGGGTCCCTCGGCACTGGCCGAGGAGGGCAGGGCATCCTGAGAGGCCCCCTTCATCTTCCTCTCTTTGTCCTCCTTCTTCTTCTTCTTGGTGGTAGTGGGCAGCTGCCCCTGTGCTGGGGACGGGCCAGACTGCCCTGCCCCCCCAGCCGGCGGGGCCCCCGCACTGACGGCAGGGGGCACCACAGACGGGGGAGGCGGCGGCGGGGCCTGGGTAGTAGCACCAGCCTCTCCACTGGACGATGGTTTCACACCAGAGCCCCCCGTCCCCTGAGATGGAGTAGGGGTGGAAGGACGCTGGGAGGAAGAGCTCCCTGCTTCCCTGGGCCTGCCGCGTGTCCCAGAAGTCGACACGCCGTCTCTCGGCGCTGCCGCAGGTGGCGATGGTCCGGCCGCCTTGCCCTGAGGGCACTGAGCAGCCAGGTGGGAGGAGCCACCGCACTTAAAACACGTAGTCTCTCCCACAGACAAATAGATAATATACCTCCGACCCTCGAGCGTGAAGCTCAGGGAGCGAGGTAGAGACTGGGGGCCCTCCTTGAGGAGCATAAAGACCTGCCTCCGAAAAGACAGGATGTGCTTCCGCTGAGGGTCCTTGCTTCCCATCGGCAGCCGGCGAAAAGGACTCGTAAGAACTCCATAGGCCTCGAGTCCCCTGGCCAGCTCCCGATCAGAAACATGTGGTGGGATGTTAGAGATCACCACCCTCACTGCCTGAGTCTCTAGGGGCGTGACAGGGTAGTGGATGCCCGTAATGTCTAGGTCCTCAGCACACACCTTGTCAACCAAGGCAGGCGTGCTCAAATAAATCATCGGGACCGTGTTCACACGACCCGCATAGCGGATGGTACACCATCCCAGGAGCGCAGCCAGAGCCTCCATGCAAACCTCGAGCCCCACATGGAGAGGGGTATGAACCCTCAGGCCATGTGTCAGCGGGAGGTCCCGAGAGACATCCTCATGCCAACTACCAGGTGTAGGAGCAGCCATCCTCACTAGGACAGGGTTAAACTGCAAAGCAAAAAAACTAAGGGAACGAAAAGTAAACTTAAACACAGGAGCTCAAGGCCAAGCTCCCGGGAATGCGGCCAAAACAGAAAGTGAAGATAAGCCACTGAAAGGGAGGGAGGGATTTGGGGGGTGAAAAAAAAAAAAAGCGTGGATAGAACAAAAAAAGAGGGGGGGAAAAAGAAAAAAAGCACCCCTCAAGCGGCAAATGATAATAGAGACCTCCCCACAAAGGGGGAGGAGGGTGGAGGGAAAAAAAGCGGCAGGGGAAGGAGGGGGGGGTGTTAAAACAGCGAAAATCAAAAAGAAAAGGAAAACTAAGGGGTGAGGGGGGATAGAGGGTTAATTAAGAGCACCTCTGGAAGGCAGGCTAATGGAAAAGGTAACTCCCCGTAACAAGCAGACAGAAAAAAGAGAAAGAAAGGGAAAGAGACAGTAAAAGAGAAGGCTGCAAGAAGCGTCTCACAGACAAAGAAACCGGAAGCAGAGGGGGAGGGAAGAGAGAGGAGAGAAAAGTGGGGGAAAAAGCTGCAAAAAAGCAAGAAAAGAGTCAGAAAGTGAAATAAACAGAGGCTAGAGACCTTTAGAGAGGTGGGAGTGAAGAAAGAAAAGAGATAGGAAGCCGGGGAGTCTTACGCTCGGGATCGCCCCACGCAGCTCCAAGCGAGCCTGGTCCGAAGCGTCCAAAGCGGAAGGAAGGAAGGAAGGAAGGAAGGACTTTGACTATTTAACTACTTTATTCTGGGATTCGGAGTACAAAAAGTTGCCCCCCAGGGTTCAGGTCCAATATACAAAGCAAAGACAAACAAGTTACCATCAAACCATAAAGAGTTAGTCTTACCTCGATCCTGGGTAAGCTTTTTGAGAAAATTATCCTGGCCCATGTCCACGAGGGACCAAGCAGGGGAGATTATGCTTAGGGGCAACCAACATGGGTTCATTAGAGGCAGGTCCTGTCAGACCAACCTGGTGGCCTTCTATGACCAGGTCACAAAATCCTTAGACCCAGGGGTAGCAGCGGACGTAGTCTTTCTGGACTTCAGGAAGGCCTTCGACACTGTCTCTCACCCCATTCTCATTAAAAAACTAGGGGACTGTGGCATCAACACCTACACAGTCAAATGGGTCACTAACTGGATGGAGGGCCGCACCCAGAGAGTGGTGGTGGATGGGTCATTTTTGACCTGGAGGGATGTGGGCAGTGGGGTCCCCCAGGGCTCGGTCCTTGGACCCATGCTGTTCAACATCTTCATCAGTGACTTGGACGAGGGGGTAAAAAGCACCCTTTTCAATTTTGCTGATGACACTAAGATGTGGGGAGAAGTGGGCACACTAGAAGGGAGGAATAGGCTGCAACTGGACCTATACAGGTTATAGGGGTGGGCAGATGAGAACAGGATGGGTTTCAACACTGACAAGTGCAGGGTGCTGCACCTGGGGAGGAAGAACCAGCAGCATACCTACAGTCTGGGGAACTCCCTTCTTATCAGTGCACAGGCAGAAAAGGATCTTGGAATCATTATTGATGCCAAAATGAACATGGGCCGACAGTGTGGGGATGCGGTCAGGAAGGCCAACCACACCTTATCATGCATCCACAGCTGAATCTCGAGCAGGTCCAAGGAGGTGATCCTCCTCCTCTATGCGGCACTGGTCAGGCCGCAGTTGGAGTACTGCATCCAGTTCTGGGTGTCGCACTTCAGGAGGGATGTGGACAGCATTGAGAGGGTTCAGAGAAGGGCCACCCGCATGATCAGAGGGCAGCAGGGCAGGCCCTATGAGGAGAGGCTATGGGACCTGAACCTGTTCAGCCTCCACAAGAGAAGGCTGAGGTGGGATCTAGTGGCCTGTTACAAACTAGTCAGAGGGGACCAGAAGGTATTGGGGGAGTCCCTGTTCTCCTGAGCACAATCAGGAGTGACTAGAAATAACGGTCACGAGCTGGCAGAGGGTAGATTCAGACTAGACATCAGGAGGCGCTACTTCACAGTTAGGGCAGCTAGGATCTGGAACCAACTTCCAAGTGAAGTGGTGCTGGCTCCTACCCTGGGGGTCTTTAAGAGGAGGTTAGATGAACATCTTGCTGGGGTCGTTTGACCCCAGTACTCTTTCTTGCCATGGCAGGGGGTCGGACTTAATGATCTGCTCAGGTCCCTTCCGACCCTACCAACTATGAAGCTATGAAACTATGAAACCAAGAGCTCCATGTCATTACATTCATAACATCACACCATGACAGACACCTTTGCTGTATTACACGTTGTGCCTAACATACCGTTATGTGGTTAGGGTACCAGCCACAAGGTCAAATAGACCAAAGTGCTCTATAAACAAATGATTCATAGTTTGATGTATCCAGTTTTACATGTGACAAACTGTTCAACTTCTCACACAAAGAAAAAAGGAAAAAGCAGCCTGGTGAGGGCCCAGGGAATGTCACAACCTAGGAGTCGCAGTCTGACACCGAGCCTGCCTGGTCGCCCAGACCGGTCATGACATCAGAGCACGTATTGAAGAAGCACTTCCTCAAGGGCCCAGAGTGCCTCAAAGGTGGGCACCGCCCACTGGAACACAGCGTGTTTGAACTCTAGAGAGAGACGCACTCACACCAGGAGGCTGAAAAGCCTCAGAGCATGATCTCAGCTGGTCCCGGCAAGCTGGTTGTGGCAGCTCTTGAGGATGGCCATCTTGGCCTGACCCAGTAGAAAGTTGGCCCAGCTGATAGCACTCCACTTGGCCGCTTGGTACGGGTAGGAACACACTTAAGTGGTCTCTAAGAGGCTCCTGCCCAGAGCTTGCAGTGGCAGCTCGAGGGTGACAAAGAACGGCAGCAGGTGGGCACAGTTGAGGAAGGTGTGACCTCAATGTCCCTGGGGCAGAAGGGGCAGGCTATTGAGGTGGCTGGGTCAAAGTGGAACACAAACATGCCAGTGGCTAGGATGCCGTGCAGCAACCGCCACTGCAGGTCACCAGTCTTCTTGGTGGTTGGCGGCTTATACAATGTGCGCCAAGTTGGGTGGGCTGGTGGGGAATCTGGTGACTCCAACCACCATCACCACAGTGTGTTGGGGTGGCCCACCAGCACCTGGGCATGGTGGGTGTGAACCACCCAGACATATAGACTTTTATGCAAAAGAAAAGCAAAGGGGCAACCTGTGTTACTGTCAGGAGGCACAGGGAGCATCAGCAGGGCACCAGGCCCGCTAGCCAGCTCACCAGCCCTGACTGGGGTGACTGACAGCATGGGATAAGCCTTGCTCAGGGCATCCACGGCATGGAGGACCTGGCATGCCTAGAGATGGTCATCCAGGGTGGTTGCTGCCTCTGGTGGGAGGACAGCCTGGATGTTACGCAGGAAATAGCCCATGCTGTGGATGGAGCGCATGCCTAGCCAGGCAGTCAGGGCCTCAGGCGAGAGCCAGGCCGACAGAGCAGGGTCAAGGACATGGCTCAGGAGGAGGACACGCACCTGGATGAGAGTGGCTGTGGGGCTGGTGGAGGCCAGGCTTGGCACAGGGTGCCTTAGGGCTGGGTTGTGCACCAGGAACTCCCTCAGCAGCTGTGGGAGCTGCAGATGCTGGGCCTGGGGCTGGAGGTGGAAGGTGTCCTGCCAGGCTCATAACATGCCACAGTAGAAAGCTGGAAGCACTGCCCAGTTCAAAAGCATGAGGTCCAACAGGAAGAGCTCCTGGTCAAAGCTGAGGGCCCCCACCCTCTGCCGAAACCGGCACGCCACTTGTTGCCAGGGCAGGAGCTCCTCTCCATAGAGGGGTCTCTGAAAGGCTTGCAGGCAGAAGGTGGCCACCTTGCTCACCAGGTCAACCAGGCTCTGGCCCCCCTCAGCGACAGGTAGATAAAGGACAGCTTGTGGAAGCCAGTGGTGCCCATCACAGAAAAAATCTACCAGGAGGCACTGGAGTCTCTCAAGCAGGTCCTGTGGTGGGTTGAGTATCACGGGGTCACCACCACTAGGTTGTTTGTGATGAGGACACATCCATGGTAGGAGAGGCTGGGTAAGTGCCAGTGCCACCATTGCAGGTGGGCCTCCACCCCCTCCTCAAGGCCATCCCAGTTGCATGCCATGAAATTTGGTGGCCCCAGGAACACACCCAGGACCTTGAGGCCCTCTCAGCACCGGGTAAGCCCTCCTGGCAAACCTGAGGTGGTCACACTGATCCATGTGCCAAGCAGCAGGGTATTACTCTGGCCCAGTTGATATGAGCTGAGGAGGCACATTCACAGGCTTGCTGGCAATCCTTCAGGGCCTGCATGTCTTCCTGGGTTTTAAGGAAGATGGTCACATCATCCGCATATGCTGACAGCTGGAGCGGAGGGCCAGTGGACAGGCCCGTGGCCGATGACAAGGCCACACCACTCAGGTGGCTCTTCAGCACATGCAGCAGCAACTTGATGGCCAGGGCATGGAGCATGTACGGCAGGGGGCAGACCTGGTGGATGCCCCTGCACATGGGGAATGGGGCACAGAGCATGCCTTTCACCTTGAGCAGGCTGGAGGTGTCTTGGTACAAGACCCGGTGGGCCCCAGTGAAGAGAGGCCCAAAATCAAAGGCCTCCAGGTTCTGGAACAAGCAGGCATGGGCCACCTAGTTGAAGGCCTTCTCCTGATCCAGAGATGAGGCTGATTTCTAGGCCAAAGAGTTCACTGGCTGTGAGTAGGTCATGCAGAAACAGGTTGTCTTGGATGGTCCTGCCCGGCATGCAGTAGGTCTGCTCAGGCCCAGTGCTGGAAGCAATGATGGCACAGAGGTGGGTCACCAGCGCTTTGGCCAGAATTTTGTAGTCCGTGCACAACTGGAAGACTGGCCACCAATTTTTTAATGCTGCCAAGGTCTCCCTTCTTTGGCAGCAGCATGAGCAATGCTTGGCCGCTGTTGATTGGCAGGACCTTGTTGGAAAGTCTCTCCTGGAAAATGTGCAGGAGGCAGGGGCTGAGGAGAGGCCAGAAGGTCTTGTAGAACTTGGCAGGTAACCCGTCAAAACCTGGGCCTTCATCGGAGGTGAGGCCAGCTGCAGCAGCTGCCAGCTCCTCCAGAGACAATTCCCACTCAAGATCGCTGGCCTCCAGGGTGCAGAGATGCGGCAGGCCCTTGTGGAGTTCTGCTGTGGCCTCGGGACAGGATAGCTCAGCTGCAAACAGGTCACGATAGAAGGTGACAGCATGCTCATGCACTTCACCTGGGTCCGTGATTACCCAGCCCTTGGGTGTCTTGAGGTGATCTAAGACTTTGCTCACTGCCTGCTGCTGCTCCAGGTTGAAGACTAAGCAAGCACAGATCCTCATTCCATGGGCAATACTCTCTGCCAGGTCATGCAGACTTTTCATCCAGAAATGGAGGCTCTCAGGCAGCACTGCATCACTGCTGGCAGCCAGGAGGGAGCCCTTGAGCTCTGCCACATCTTCCTCCAGCTCTCAGATACAGCAACACAGTTCATTTGTGGCCATCTGGGTGTACTGCTGGCAAAAAGCTTGGGTCTGTACCTTGCCCACATCTCAGCATAGCTTCCAGGAGGAGTAGCTTGGTCTTGTGGCCTCTCAGCCCCACCAAAAGTGGGCAAAACAGTCCCAGAAGCAGGAGTCTTGAAGCAGGCTGACATTGAAGCATCAATAGGGCACCCACATGCAGGTTGTCCCCGGCAGGCTTAGCTCACAGCAGGCCAGGCCATGATCTGACAGGCCCGAGGGAATGATATGGTCACTGCGCAGGAGTGGCAGATGGTGCCTGGTGACATAAAGGCAGTCAAGGTGGACCATGGTGAGACCACTGGCACTCATCCTGGCCCAGATGTACTGGCATGCATCAGGGTGCTGGGCTCGCCAGATGTCAATGAGGCCTGCAGTCTCCAGGGCAAACTGAAGCTTGTGGGCTGAGGTCAAGTGAGGCTCAGGCCCCATATGGTCGAGAGAAGGGGCAACGGTGCAATTAAAGTCCCCACCTATGAAGAGCAGGTCATTATCCTTACTAGCATCGTGCAGGAGGACAGCCAAGGTCTCGAAGAAAATGAACCTCTCCTGGCCATCAGTGGATGGATAGACATTGACAAGTAGCAGGTGGTGTTGTGCTAGGGTGATGCGGACTGCTAGTAGGTGCCTGGGGATGACCTCCTGCACTACTGCCATGTCATGCTGTAGTTGTGGTGATAGGAGAGTCAAGATCCTGGCACTAAGATTGGTGCCATGGCTCAGAAACAAGTTGCCACCCCAGGCAGCGTGCCAAGTCACCTGGGTAAGCCCATCAGAATGTGTCTCCTGGAGGAAGGCAACAGCTAGCCACTTCTGGTGCAGGAGCTCCAGGACAGCTTCCCGTTTCACTGGATCTCAACAGCTGTTGATGTTAAAAGTGCCAATGATTGTGGCTGACATGGGTCTGGGTATGGGAGAGGAAGCACGAGGTAAGGTGTAGGTGGAAGAGCGAGCACCCAAGGGTAGAGCAAAATAGCAGAGACAGGTTGGAGGTCGATCATGCTCTACTTTACTCCAGGGACCCACTCCCAGGTCCCACTCATTTCTCACCCAGTGTGCAAGCTTCTCCAGACAGTAAGTCATCTGCTGAGTGCCTAGATCCTGTTGCATACATTTGGCCGCAGCTTGGGCAGCCTTGACAAAGTGTTAAGGATCTGCACACCACTGGGTAATGTGCCCCACTACATTCTTCTGTCCTTTGGTCTGCTTCAGAAAGGCCAGGAGACCCCCATAGTCAGGACTGATTCAGCGGGGGTCTGCCAACATGGGCTGAACATTTCCAATGGAAGCAAGGTGAGGCTGCACCCCAGGTGGGTGCTCACCCACAAATGCAGTGTCTACACCCTTAATGTTTAGACACATCAGCCTCCTCTCATCATCCAGGTCAAGGGCTGGCTCCAGGAGAGCGATCCCCACCTTCTTGGGGGGAGAGAGGTCATCCTGCTCTCGAGCTCACTTGTGACAGTCAGAAACCTGGATCTCCATCTCATTAGCTTCCTCATCAATATGGTAGCCTGGGATCTGACCAAGAGGTCAGCAGACTCCTCTGCTTCCCCCAGGGTTGGGTCTCCAGAAGAGATGCATTCTGAATCACTTTTACTGCTACCCGACTCTGCAATCTGGGAGATAGGTGAGGGGTTGGTGACTCTTGCCTTCGCCTCCCACACCTCCAAGCCATCCCTATCCATGGTCAACAAGGTCACTGGTATGACAGCTGGAGCGGGGTCAGGCTCTCCATCAGGGGGCCTCCTGGCACCAGCTGGGAAGGGTCCCAGAGGGGATGGGGTGTCCTGAGAGGCCTCCTTCACTTTCCTGTCTTTGTTTTTCCTCTTTGTAGTGACAGGTGGCTCGCCCTTCATATGGGATAGGCCTGGCTGCTCCTGGCCTGCTTCCCCAGGGCCAGCCACCTCAGACAAGGCCACAGTGGAGGGTGGCTGGGAGGAGGCCCAAGCCCCATTGCCCAACAGGGCCTTGGCACCACACTCACTGACCACCCCAGCCACCTCAGCCAGGACAGTCAGGGCAGGCAGGGGGCAAGTAGAGGCATCAGCCCCTCCACCGGGTGGGGCCTCTGCACGAGGAGGGTGGGCACTGTGGGTGGAATGGGTGGGGAGAGGGCTGGGGAGTAGTCCCAGCCCCTCCACTGGATGGTGCTCTCATGCCAAAGACCCCAGCCCCCTTGGATGGAACAGGAGTGAAAGGAGGTTGGGAAGAGCTCCCGGCCTCACTGGGTGGGGCCTTTATCCCAGAAGTGGATGTGCCATCTGTCAGCACCACTGCAGTCACTGATGTTCTGGCCACTTTGCCCCGTGGGCAGTGGGCTGCTAGGTGGGAAGAGCTACCACACTAGAAACACGTGGTCTCCCCCAAGGAAAAATAAATCACAAACCTCCACCCATTGAACATGAGGTTCAAGGAGTGAGGCAGAGACCACAGGCCCTCCGTGAGGAGCATGAAAACCTGCCTTCAAAAAGACAGGACATGCTTCAGTTTTGGGTCCTTGCTTCCAGTCATCAGTTGGCAAAAGGGACCCCTTTGGAATCCCATAGGGTTCAAGTTCCTTGGCCAGCTCCCAGTTGGTCACATGTGAGGGCACATTGGAAATCACCACCCTCACTTCCTGGGTGTCTAGGGGTGTGACAGGATAGTGTATGCCCATGATGTCCAGGCCCTCTGCACACACCCTATTGAGCAGGGTGGAAGCGCTCAGGTAAGTCACTGGGACCATGTTAACATGACCTGCGTAATGTATGTTACATTGTCCCAGGAGACGAGCTAGGGCACCTACGCAGACCTCGACTCCAGCATAGGGAGGAGTGTGAACCCTCAAGCCATGCATAAGGGGGAGATCTTGAGAGGCATCCCCATGCCAGCTGCTGGGTGTAGGAGCAGACATTTCTGCTAGGACAGGGTTAATTTCAAAATCCAAGTTAAGAGAACAACAAAAAAGTTGTGTATATTAAGTACAAAGATAACTGTCTGGGAATGCATCCAAAGGAGACAAAAATAAAAAGTTAAGTGTCCGGAGGGGAGGGGTGGGGGGAAATGAAAGAGTCAGGGTATGGCTTATGGAGGTTAGGAATGAAGCAGAAACAGAAAAAAAGAAAAGGGGTGGGGGAAATTGAGAGCACCCTTCAAAAGGCAAGATATAGGAAAAGATAACTCCCTGCAACAAACAAGCAAAAAAGACTTTGACATTTTAACTACTTTATTCAGGGGTTTGGGGATACAAAAATGTTGGCCGCTTACAAAACAGAGACAAACAAATTACCATCAAACCAAGAACACCATGTCATTGCATTCATCACATCAAACGACAGACATCTTCGCTACATTCCACGTTGTGTCTTACATGCTAGTTATGCGGTTGGAACACCGGCCACATGGTCATATCTATAAAAAATTCCTACCCTGCTCTATCCAATCATGCACGTGACAACACCTTCAACTTCCCACACAAAAAGAAAGCAAAAAAGCATCCTGGTGAGGGCCTACAGTGTGGCATGAATTGGAAGTCGAAGTCCAACACCGAGCCTGTCCAGTCGCCCAGACCAGTCATGACATCAGAGCATATATTTGAGATGGCTGTCCTCCACATGGCACAGTGCTCCCTCAAGGGCCCAGTGTGCCTCAAAGGTGGGCACCGCCCACCGGACCACAGCATACTCAAACTCCAGTGAGAGGTCTGCCTATACCAGGAGGCAGAAAAGCCACAGGGCATCATCTGAGCCAGTCCCGGCAAGCCGGTTTCAGTGGCTCTTGAGGATGGCCATCTTGGCCTGACCCAGTAAAAAGTTAGCCAAGCAGACAGGGCCCTTCTCAGCCACCCAGTATGGGTAGGAGCACACGTAGGTGGTCTCTGAGAAGCTCCTCCCCAGCGCTCACAGCAGTGGCTCGAGGGTGACAAAGAGCGGCTGCAGGTGGGGACAGTCAAGGAAGGCATGAAAGAGGATCTCCTCAACACCCCCCGGGCAGAAGGGACTGGCCGTTGAGGTGGCTGGGTCAAAGTGGGACACAAACGTGCCAGGGGCTAGGATGTGCCATGTGCCAGTGGCCATGCAGCAACTGCCATTACAGGTCACCAGTCTTCTTGGTGGTTGGTGGCTTATACAGTGTGCGCCATGCTGGGTGGGCTGATGGGGAATCTGGCAGCCCCAGGCACCATCACCACAGTGTATCGGGGTGCCCTGCCAGCACTTGGGCATGGTGGACATGAACCACCCAGGCATATAGGCTTCTATGTGACAGAAAAACAAAGGGGCAACCCGTGTCACTGTCAGGAGGCACAGGAAGCATCAGCAGGGTGCCAGGGCCACTGGCCAGCTCACCGGCCACAGCCGGGGTTACTGGTAATGCAGGAAAAAACTCATTTGGGACATCCACAGCACAGGGTACCTGGCCCACCTGGAGATGGTCGCCCAGGGTGGCTGCTGCCTGGATGTCATACAGGAGATGGCCCATGCTGCAGACGGAGAGTGTGCCCAGCCAGGTGGTCAAGACCTTGGATGAGAGCCAGGCCAACCAAGCAGGGTCAAGGAGATGACTCAGGCAGAGGACATATTCCTGGATGAGAACAACCGTGAGACTGGCAGAGGCCAGGCTTGGCACAAGGGACCTCAGAGCTGGGTTGTGCACCAGGGATTCCCTCAGCAGCTGTGGGAACTGCAGGAGATGAGCCTGGTGCTGGAGGCAGAAAGTGGCTTGCCAGGTTCACACCATGCCGCGGTAGAAAGCCAGAAGCACCGCCCAATTCAAAAGCGTGAGGTTCAACAGGAAGAGCTCTGGATCAAAGCCGAGGGCCCCTACCCTCTGAAGAAACCGGCACACCAGTTGTTGCCAAGGTAGGCACTCCCCGCTGTCCAGGAGTCATTGAAGGGTTTGCAGGTGGAAGGCGGTCACCTTGCTCGTATGGTCAACCAAACTCTGGCCCCACACAGCTACAGGTAGGTACAGGACAGCTCGTGGGAGCCAGTGGAGCCCATCCCAGAAAAAACTGACCGGGAGGTGCTGGAGTCTCTCAAGTAGGTCCTGTGGCAGTTTGAGTACAGTGCACCGGTGCCACAAGGTCGCCACTGCCAGGTTGTTCATGATGAGGACATGTCCACGGTAGGAGAGGCTGGGTAGGCACTAGTGCCACCTTTGTAGGAGGGCCTCCACCCCTTCCTTGAGGTGGTCCCAGTTGTGCGCCATGAAGGTCGATGGCCCTAGGAACACGCACAGGACCTTAAGGCCCTCACAGCACTAGGTGAGGCCCCCTGGCAAATCTGGGGGGATCATGGTAATCCATGCACCAAGCAACAGGGTATCACTCTTGGCCCAGTTGATACAGACCAAAGAGGTGCATTCGTAGGCTCACTGGCAGTCTGTCAGGGCCTCCACGTCTTCCTAGGTGTTAAGGAAGATGGTCACGTCATCTGCATATGCTGATAGCCGGAGTGGAGGGGCAATGGACAGGCCCATGGCCGATGGCAAGGCCACACCACTCAGGCGGCGCTGCAGCACATGCAGCAGTGGCTCAATGGCTAGGGCATAGAGCATGCCTGGCAGGGGGCAGCCCTGACAGATGCCTCTGTGTGCGGGGAACGGGGCACAGAGCACCCCATTCAACTTGAGCAGACTGGAAGTGTCTTGATACAAGACCTGGAGAGCCCTGGTGAAAAGGGGCCCAAAGCCAAATGTCTCCAGGGTCTGAAAGAGGTAGGTGTGGTCCACCCGGTTAAAGGCCTTCTCCTGATCCAGAGAGATGAGGCCAATGTCTAGGCCAAAGAGTTCACTGGCTGTGAGTAGGTTACGCAGGAGAAACAGGTTGTCTTGGATGGTTCTGCCCGGCACGCAGTAGCTCTGCTCAGGCCCAGTGACAGAGGCCATGACAGTGTGGAGGCGGGTGGCCAGCATGTTGGCCAGAATCTTGTAATCTGCGCACAGCAGGGAGACTGGCCGCCAGTTCTTAATGCAGCCAAGGTGTCCTTTTTTGGGCAGCAGCGTGAGCACTGCATGGCGGCAACTGATTGGCAAGACCTTGTTGGCAAAACTCTCCTGGAAAACACACAGGAGACAGGAGCCAAGAAGAGGCCAGAAAGTCTTGTAGAACTCATCAGGTAACCCATCGAGGCTTGGGGCTTTGCTGGAGGTGAGGCCAGCTGCGGAAGCTGCCCGCTCTTCCAGAGACAATTCCTGCTCAAGGTTGCTGGCCTCCAGGTCACAAAGGTCTCGCAGGCCCGCATGGAGTTCCCACGTGGCCTCAGGGTAGGACAGCTCAGCCACAAACAGGTCACGATAGAAGGCAACAGTGTGCTCACGTACTTCACCCGGGTCAGTGATTACCTGGCCCTCAGGGGTCTTGAGGTGATCTAAGACTTTGCTTGCTGCCTTCCATCGCTCCAGGTTGAAGAAGAAGCAGGTTAGGGCATCTGTTTCGGCCAGCTCTTGGCGGCGGGCACAGATCCTCGCTCCACGGGCCGTACTCTCCACCAAGTCACGCAGACACTTCCTACAGAACCAGAGGCTCTCGCGCAGCACTGTATCACTGCCGGCAGCCAGCAGGGCAGCCTCAAGCTCTACCACATCTTCCTCCAGCTCTCTGATACAGTGGCGCAGTTCATTTGTGGCCAGCTGCGTGTACTGCTGGCAAAAAGCCCGGATCTGTACCTTGCCCACATCCCACCATAGCTTCCAGGAGGACTAATTCAGTCTTGTGGCCTCCCAGCTCTGCCAAAAGTTAGCAAAGCAGTCCTGGAAGTAAGAGTCTTGAAGCAGGCTGACGTTAAAGCACCAATAGGGTGCTCGTGTGCAAGTTCTCCCCGGCAGACTCAATTCACAGCAAGCCAGGCCATGATCTGACAGGCCCAAGGGAATGGTGCGGCCACTGTGTAGGAGTGGTAGATGGTGCCTGGTGACATAAATGTGGTCGAGGCAGGCCATAGTGAGACCACCGGCACTCATCCTGGCCCAGGTGTACTAGTGCACGTCTGGGTGCAGAGCTTGCCAGACGACAACAAGGCCTGCAGTCTCCAAGATGGACTGCAGCTTGTGGGCTGAGGGCAGGTGAGGCTCAGGCCCCATATGGTCGAGCAGGGTGTCAGTGGTACAATTAAAGTCCCCAACTACAAGGAACACGTCATCATTCTTACTAACGTCGCGCAAAAAGGGAGGCCAAGGTCTCGAAGAAAGTGAACCTCTCCTGGCCATCTGTAAGTGCATAAACTTTAACGAGTAGCAGGTGGTGTGCTAGGGTGATGTGGACAGCCAGCAGGCAGCCTGGGACAATCTCCTGTGCCGCCGCCATGTCATGCTGTAGTTGTGATCATAGAAGAGTCACTACCTCAGCGCTAAGGTTGGTGCCATGACTCAAAAACAACTGGCCTTGCCAGGCAGCATGCCAAGCCAACTGGTTGAGTCTGTCAGAATGCGTCTCCTGGAGGAAGGCAACAGCCAGCCGCTTCTGGCACAGGAGCTCCAGGACGGCCTCCCGTTTCACCGGATCTCAACAGTCAGTGATGTTAAAAGTACCAATGATTGTGGCTGCCATGGGTGTGGGTATGGGAGAGGAAGAGTGAGGTAAGGTGTTGATAGAAGAGCTAGCCCCCGAGAGCAGAGCAAAAAGCAAAGACAGGTCGAAAAAGGCCTGTCATGCCCTACTGTACTCCAGGGACCCTGCCAGGCCCCACTCATCTCTCACCCACTGTGCGAGCTTCTCCAGACGATAAGCTATCTGCCAAGTGCCTAGATCTTGTCACATAAGTTTGGCTACAGCCCTGGCTGCCTTGATAAAAACTTTAGGATCTGCGCACCATTGGGTGATGCGCCCTGCTATGTTCTTCTGATCTTTAGTCTGTTTCAAAAAGGTCAGGAGCCCCCCCATAGTCAGGACCGACCCGGGGGGGGTCTGCCAACATGGGCTGCACATTTCCAACAGATGCATGGTGAGGCTGCACCATAATTGAGAGCTCAGCATCTACACCCTCAATATCTAAACCCATCAACCTCTTCTGATCGTCCAGGTCAAGGTCTGGCTCTCGAAGAGTAATCCCCACCTTCTTGGGGGGAGAGAGGTCATCCTGCTCTTGAGGTCACTTGTGACACTCAGAAAGCTGGATCTCCATCTCACTAGCCTCCTCATCTAATTCAGTAGCCTGGGGTGGGATCAAGAGGTTAGCTGATTCCTCTGCTGACCCCTGGGTCAGATCTCCAGAAGAGAGACATTGTGCATAGGTCTTACTGCTACCCGCTTCCAGAAGCTGGGAGACAGGTGAGGGGTTAGTAACCCCTGCCTTTGCCCCTGCCCCCCACCTCCAAGCTGCCATCATCCCCAGTCAACAGGGTCATTGACATGACAGCCGGAACAGGGCCAGGCTCTCCAGCAGGGACCCCACCAGCACCAGCTGAGGAAGGTCTCAGTGGGGATGGGGAGTCCTGAGTGGTCCCTTTCACTTTCTTCTCTTTGTTCTTCTTCTTTGTGGCAGGTGGCCCACTCTTCTTAGAGGATGGGCCAGACTGCTTTTGGCCTGCCTCCCCAGGGCCATCCACCTCAGACAAGGCCACAGTGGAGGGCTACTGGGAGGAGGCCTGAACCCCATCATCCAACAGGGCCTTGGTGCCACAATCGCTGACCACCCCAGCCACATCAGTCAGGGCATTCAGGGCAGACAGGGGGGAAGTGGAGGCATCAGCTTCTCCACCTTGTGGCATCTCTGTACTGGTGGGGGTGGGCACTGTAGGTGGAATGAGTGGGGGGGAGGGTTGGGGCCTAGTCCCAGCCCCTCCACTGGATGGCACTCTCACGCCAGAGACTCCAGCCTCCTCAGATGGAACAGGGGTAGAAGGAGGTTGGGAAAAGCTCCTGGCCTCACTGGGTGGGCCCTGTGTCCCAGAAGTGGATGTGCCATCCATCGGCGTTGATGTAGTCACTGATGTTCTGGCTGATCTCCCCCGTGGGCATTGGGCTGCTAGGTGGGAAGAGCTACCACACTGAAAACACATAGTCTCCCCAAAGGAAAACTAGATCACAAACCTCTGCCCGTTGAACATGAGGCTCAAGGATTGAGGCAGAGACTGTGGGCCCTCCCTGAGAAGCATGAAAAACTGTCTTAAAAAAGACAGGACATGCCTCAGTTTGGGGTTCTTACTCCCTATTGTTAGTCAGCAAAAGGGACTCATAAGAACCCCATAGGCCTCGAGATCCTTGGCTAGCTCCCAATCAGTCACACGTGGGGGCATATTAGAAATCACCACCCTCACTGCTGGTGTCTCTAGGGGCGTGACAAAATAATTCATGCTCGCAGTGTCCAGGCCCTCTGCGCACACCCTGTTAACTAGGGTGGAATCGCTGAGGTAAATCATTGGGACCGTGTTAACACGACCTGTGTAACATATATTATGCTGTCCCATGAGACTAGCAAGGGCATCTATGCAGACCTTGACCCCAATGAAAGGAGGGGTGTGAACCCTCAAGCCATGGGTAATGGGGAGGTTCTGAGAGGTATCCTCATGCCAGCTGCTGGGTAGCAGCAATTCCTGCTAGAACAGGGTTAATTTCAAGCTATAACTAAGCAAAAGAAAACAAAACATGTTTATACTAAGTAAAAAGATAAGTGTCTGGGAATGTGGCCACAAAACTGTAGATGGGAGGGGGAAAGGGGAGGAGGAAGAAAATGGCAGGGAGGGAGGGAGGTTAAAACAGCAGAAAAAAAAGAAAACAAAAAGGGGGGGAAGAAGGGGTAATTAAGAGCACCCCTCGGAAGGCAAGCTAATGGAAAAGATAACTCCCCGCAACAAGCAAACAGAAAAGAAAGAAAGAAAGGAAAAGAGACACTAAGAAAGAAGGCTCTAAAGAAGCAACTCACAGACAAAGAAACCAGAAGTACGGGGGGGAGGGGACAAAGAGGAGAGAAAAAGGGGAAAAAAAACTGCAAAAATGCAAGAAAAGAATCAGAAAGCAAGATAAACAGAAGCTAAAGACCTTTAGACAGGTGGGAGTCAGAAAAGAAAAAACGGATAGGAAGCTGGGGAGTCTTACACTCAGGATCGCCCCACGCAGCTCCAAGTGAGCCTGGTCCGGTGCATCCAAAGCAGAAGAAAGGACTTTTGACTTTTTAACAACTTTATTTCACGAAAGATCAGGTACAGAAAGCAAATACCATCAAACCACACCAAAGAGAAACCATTCCAGGACATTCAGAACATCACACCATGACAAACACCTTTGCAGTAGTACACATCGTGCCTAGCATGCCATATAGCCCTCGAGAAATGAACAGTTCCACCCTTCCCTGTCCCATAGTACACATGCAAAAACCTTCAGCATCTCACCCCGAGAAAAAACAAAAGCAGCCTGGTGAGAGCCCAGGGCACAGCACAAGCCAGAAGCCACAGTCCGCCACTGTGCCTCCCCGGTCTCCCATACCGGTCAAGACATCGGAGCGCGTATTTGAGATGCCCGTCCTCCATGTGGCACAGCGCTCCCTCAAGGGCCCAGAGTGCCTCAAAGGCAGGCACCCCCCGCCGGAGCACAGCGTGCTCAAACTCCACGAGAGGCACGCCCACACTAGGAGGCTGAAGAGCCACGGGGCATCGTTTGAGCAGGGGCCAGCAAGCTGGTTGCAGCGGCTCTTGAGTAGAGCCATCTTGGCCTGGCCCAGTAAGAAGTTGGCCACGCAGATGGCGCCCTGCTCAGCTGCCCGGTACAGGTAGGAGCACACGTAGGTGGTCTCCGAGAGGCTCCTGCCCAGAGCCCACAGCGGCAGCTCGAGGGTGGTAAAGAGCGGCCGCAGGCGGGGACAGTCCAGGAAGGCATGAAAGAGATCCTCCTCCATGCCCCCGGGGCAGAAGGGGCAGACCGTCGAGGCGGCTGGGTCGAAGTGGGACGCAAACATGTCAGTGGCTAGGATGCCATGCAGCAACCGCCACTGCAGGTCGCCAGTCTTCTTGGCGGTCGGTGGCTTATACAACGTGCGCTACGCCGGGTGTGCCAGTGGGGAAACTGGTGGCCCCAGGCGTCATCGCCATGGTGTATCGGGGCGACCTGCCAACAACTGAGCGTGGCAGATGCAAACCACCCAGGCATACAAGCTTCTACACAATAGAGAAGCAAAGGGACAACCCGTGTCACTATCGGGAGGCATGGGGAGCGGCAACAGAGTGCCCGGCCCACTGGCCAACTCCACGGTCACAGCCGGAGTGACTGGCAGCGGAGGGAAAGCCTCACTCATGGCATCCATGGCCTGCAGGATCTGGCGTGCCCAGAGATGTTCGTCCAAGGCGGCCGCCGCCAGCGGTGAGAGGGCGGCGCAGATGTCACGCAGGAGATGACCCATGGTGCGGACGGAGCACATGCCCAGCCGTGCGGCCAGTGCCTCGGGCAAGAGCCAGGCTGACCGAGCGGGGTCAAGGAGATGGTGCAGGCGGAGGACACGCGCCTGGATGAGGGTGGCTGTGAGGCTGGCAGAGGCCAGGCTAGGCACAGAGCACGACAGGGCTGAGTTGTGAACCAGAGGCTCCCTCAGCAGATGCAGGAAACACAGAGTCCGGGCGCGAGCCTGGAGGCGGAAGGTGGCCTGCCAGGCTTGTACCACACTGCAGTAAAAGGTTGGAAGCACAGCCCAGTTCAGGAGCGTGGGGGTCAGCAGAAAGAGCTCCCGGTCAAAGCCAAGGGCGCCGACACTCTGCAGGAACCGGCATGTCAGTTGTTGCCAGGGCAGGTGCTCCTCGCTGTAAAGCAATTGCTGAAGGGCCTGCAGGCGGAAGGCCGCCACCCTGCTCACCAGGTCAACCAGACCCTGGCCCCCCTTGGCAACAGGTAGGTGAAGGACAGCTCGTGGGAGCCAGTGGCGCCCATCCCAGAAGAAGTCTACCAGGATGCGCTGGAGTCTTTCAAGAAGATCCGGTGGGGGGGTCGAGCATGGTGCACAGGTGCCACAAGGTCACTGCAGCCAGATTGTTGATGACAAGGATGCGCCCCCGGTAGGAAAGGCTGGGCAGGTGTCAGCACCACCACTGCAGGCAGGCCTCCATCTCCTCCTTGACGCCAGTGAGAGAGGCCATGACTGCGCGGAGGCGGGTGGCCAGCGCTTTGGCCAGAATCTTATAGTCCGCACACAGCAGGGAGACCGGCTGCCAGTTCTTAATGTAAGCAAGGTCTCCCTTCTTGGGCAGCAGGGTCAGCACCGCTCGGCGGCAACTGATCGGCAAGATCTTGTCAGCGAGGCTCTCCTGGAAAACGCGCAGACGTCTGGGGCCAAGGAGAGGCCAGAAAGTCTTGTAAAACTCGGCAGGCAACCCATCGAGGCCTAGGGCTTTGCCGGAGGCGAGGCCAGCCGTGGCAGCTGACAGCTCCTCCAGGGACAAGTCCCGCTCAAGCTCGCCAGCCTCCAGGGCATCCAGACACGGTAAGCCCACATGGAGTTCCTGCATGGCCTCAGGGCATGACGGCTCAGCCGCAAACAGGTCACGATAGAAAGTCACGGCACATTCGCTTATTTCACCCGGCTCTGTAATTACCCCGCTGTCAGGACTCTTGAGATGATCCAAGACTTTGCTCGCTGCCCTCCACCGCTCCAGGTTGAAAAAGAAGTGGGTTGGGGCGTCAGTTTCCACCAGCTCCTGGCAGCGGGCGCGGATCCTCGCGCTGCGGGCTGTGCTCTCCACCAAATCATGCAGGCATTTCCTGCGGAACTGGAGGCTCTCGCTCAGTGCTGTGTCACTGCCAGCAGCCAGCAGAGCAGCCTCGAGCTCCGCCACGTCCTCCTCCAACTTACGGATACGTTGGCGCATCTCGTTCGCGGCCAGCTGGGTGTACTGCTGGCAAAAGGCTCGAATCTGTACCTTGCCCACGTCCCACCACAGCTTCCAGGAGGAGTGGCTCGTTCTCGCAGCCTCCCACCTCTGCCAAAAGTGGGCAAAGCAGTCCCGGAAATAGGAGTCCTGAAGCAGGCGGACATTGAAACACCAATAAGGTGCCCGTGCGCAGACTCTCCCCGGCAGGCTCAGTTCACAGAAGGCTAGGCCATGATCTGACAGACCCCAGGGAGCGATGCGGCTGCTGCGCAGAAGTGGCAGGTGGTGCCTGGAGACATAAAGGTTTTCAAGGCGAGCCACGGTGAGACCACTGGCGTGCATCAGGATGCAGGGCTCGCCAGACGTCCACAGGGTCTGCCCCCTCCAGGGCAGATTGAAGCTTGTGAATGGAAGGCAGGCGGGGCTCAGGCCCTGTGAGGTCAAGCCAGGGGGCAGTGGTGCAGTTGAAATCCCCACCGAGGAGGAGCAGGTCATCATCCTCACTAGCATCACTCAGGAGGGCAGCCAAGGTCTCAAAGAAAACGACCCTCTCCTGGCCATCGGAGGGCGCGTAGACGTTGACGCGCAGCAGGGGCGGTGTTGTACGAGGGTGACACGGACAGTCAGCAGGCGGCCAGGGACGACCTCCCGCGGCACCGCCATGTCAAGCTGCAGCTGCGGTGATAAGAGAGTCGCGACCCCAGCGCTGAGGTTGGTGCCATGGCTCAGGAACACCCGGCCTCGCCAGGCAGCCCACCAGGCCGCCTGGTTGAATCTATCACAGTGTGTCTCTTGAAAGAAGGCGATGACCACCCTCTTCTGCCACAGGAGTTCCAGGATGGCCTCGCGCTTCAATGAGTCTCGTCAGCCATTGATTTTGAAGGTGCCAATGGTTGTGGCTGCCATGGATGTGAGTGTGGGAGAGGAAGAGCAAAGCAAGGTATGGGTGGAAGAGTGAGCACCCAAGAGCAGAGCAAGGCAATACAGACAGGTCAAGGAAGGCCTACCGTGCCCTACTCTACTCGAGGGACCCGCCCAGGCCCCACTCAACTCTCACCCTCTGGGCAAGCTTCTGCAAATGGTAAGCCATCTGTCGTGTGCCCAGATCCTGCTGCATGAGCTTGGCTGCTGCCCTGGCAGCCTTGACAAACACTTTGGGGTCTGCACACCACTGAGTGATGTGTCCCTCTACGTTCTTCTGCCCCTTAGTCAACTTCAACAAGGACAGGAGTCCCCCATAGTCAGGAGGGACCCAGGGGGGCTCCGCCAGCTTGGGGTGGATGTTGCCTATGGAAGAGTGGCGAGGCTGCACCCCCGGCGGGAGCTCACCCACAACTGCAGTATTGACACCCTCGATGTCTAGGCACATCAGTCACCTCTCGTAGTCCGAGTCAAGGACCGGCTCCATGAGAGCATTCCCTGTCTTCTTGAGGGGGGAGAGGCCATCCCGCTCACAATGTCTCTTGCGAGACTCAGAGAGCTGGATCTCCATCTTGCTAACTTCTCCTTCCGATCTGCTAGGCTGAGGCGTGACCAAGAGGGTAGCAGACTCTCCTGCCACCCCCGGGGCCAGGCCTCCAGAAGAGAGGCATTCGGCACTATCCCTGCTGCTGCCCGACTCTGGAGGCTGGGGGACAGGCGAGGGGTAGGGACCTCCGCAGCTCCCTCCCCCCTGCCAAGTCTGCCCCGTTGATGGCTACATCCAACGGGGCGGGTGGTATGGCAGCTGGAGTGGGGTCAGGCTCTCTAGTGGGGGGTCCCTCGGCACTGGTCGAGGAGGGTCCTGACAGGGATGAGGCGTCCTGAGAGGCCCCCTTCATCTTCCTTTCTTTGTTCTTCTTCTTCTTGGTAGTGGAGGGCAGCTCCCCTTGCGCCGGGAATGGGCCAGACTGCTCCTGGCCCACCCCCAGGGCCAGCTGCCTCAGGCAGCACCACATTCGTGGGTGGCTGGGAGGAGGCCCGAGTCCCATCATCTGATGAGGCTCCAGTGCCGCAGTCCCCGGCCACCCCATCCACTTCGGCCGGGGCAGGCAGGGGGCAAAGGGAGGGGTCCACCCCTCCACCCAGTGGGGCTCTTGCACTGAGGGCAGGGGGCGCTACAGATGGGGGAATTGGCGGTGGGGCCTGGGCAGTAGCACCAGCCCCTCCACTGGACGGAGGTTTCACACTGGAGACCCCAGTCCCCTGAGATGGAATAGGGGTGGAAGAAGGTTGGGAGGAAGAGCTCCTGGCCTCACTGGGCTGGCCGCATGCCCCAGAAGTCGACGTGCCGTCTTTTGGCACTTTCGCAGGCGGCGATGGTTCGGCCGTCTTGCCCTGAGGACACTGAGCAGCCAGGTGGGAAGAGCCACCGCACTTGAAACATGTGGTCTCTCCCACAGACAAATAGATGAGAAACCTTTGACCCTCAAGCGTGAGGCTCAGGGAGCGAGTTAGAGACTGAGGGCCCTCCTTGAGGAGCATGAAGACCTGCCTCCGAAAGGACAGGATATGCCTCAGCTGAGGATCCCTGCTTCCCATCGGCAGTCGGCGAAAAGGACTCGTAGGAACTTCATAGGCCTCGAGTCCCCTGGCCAGCTCCTGGTCAGAAACATGTGGTGGGACGTTGGAGATCACCACTCTCACTGCCTGAGTCTCTAGGGGCGTGACAGGGTAGTGGATGCCCGCAATGTCTAGGCCCTCCTCACACACCTGTCAACCAAGGCAGGCGTGCTCAAGTAAATCATCTGGACCGTGTTCACACGACCCGCATAGTGGATGGTACACCATCCCAGGAGCTCAGCTAGAGCCTCTACGCAAACCTCGAGCCCCACATGGAGAGGGATATGAACCCTCAGACCATGAGTCAGCGGGAGGTCCCGAGAGACATCCTCATGCCAGCTGCCAGGCGTAGGAGCAGTCATTCCTCACTAGGACAGGGTTAACTGCAAAGCAAAAAAAACTAAAGGAAGGAAAAGAAAACTTAAACACAGGAGCTCAAAGCCAAGCTCCCAGGAATGCGGCCAAAACAGAAAGTGAAGATAAGCCACCGAAAGTGGGGGAGGGAATTGAAGGGGTGAAAGAAAAGCGTGGATAGAGCAAAGTAAGAGGGGGGAAAAGAAAAATGCACCCCTCAAGCGGCAAATGATAAGAGACCTCCCCGCAGAGGGGGAGAAGGGTGGAGGGGAAAAAAAGCTACAGGGGGAGGAGGGGAGGGGGTTTTAGAACAGCGAAAAGAAAAGAAAAAGGAAAACAAAAGGGTGTGGGGGGGAAGAAGGGGCAATTAAGAACACCTCTAGAAGGCAGGCTAATGGAAAAGGTAACTCCCCGCAACAAGGAAACGGAAAAGAGAGAAAAAAAGGGAAAGAGACAGTCAGAAAGAAGGCTGTGAGAAGCAACTCACAGACAAAGAAACCGGAAGCAAGGGGGGAAGGGAGAGAGAGGAGAGAGAAAGGGGGGAAAAAGCTACAAAAATGCAAAAAAAGAATCAGAAAGCAAGATAAACAGAAGCTAGAGACCTTTAGACAGGTGGGAGTGAAGAAAGAAAAGAGATGGGAAGCCGGGGAGTCTTATGCTCGGGATCGCCCCACACAGCTTCAAGTGAGCCTGGTCCGCAGCGTCCAAAGCAGAAGGAAGGAAGGAAGGAAAGTCTTGTAGCAATGATTTAAAAGATTCCTTTAGATTACATTAACTGATGAGATATTTATTTTGGGAAGTGTGCCTGGCAAATGTTGTTAATTATATCCCTGAAGTCTGCTACTCTGAAACACTAAGTCTTATGCATCAGTATCTGTACTTCATATCAGCATTCCAATCTGGGCAATGTTTGTAATTCTGGGCCATTGTGTAATTCTTTCCCCCCTGTTACATTGGCAACCCCAGGTCCCAGTATGCTGAATTGGTGATAAAATCAAAGTGGGGGAAAAATATATTTACACAGAACAGACATGACTCCCTTTTGACAAGAGACAAATGTTTCATTCAAATGCTGCATTTCGCATATTGGAAACAGTAATGAATTCTTGTGCACCTTTCTTCCTAGTTCACAATGTCAGCCCCAGGCATCTAGGCACCTCAGGCTTTCCTCACAAAATTAAATTTAATGTTACACCCTCCAGTGGAACGGTGCATAAATCAAGTGTTTGATTTGCATGGACTCTAGTGAACAACCCCATTCTGTGCAAATATAAACCCAGCCTTGAATATTATGTCAGGGACAGGAACAAAGCAATCTAGGGCTTCCAATAAAAGTCTGGTACCAAGTGTAATTCATACTGGTATTACGCTGCTCTCATGTCAAGCCTGTTATTAAAATTCTTGTTTTTGCCTCCTTTTTCATTTTAAAAGAAAATGTTTTGTCTGACCTTTTTTGTATTCTCCAAAACCAGTTTACACCAGTACTATTTATACACTGGTATCTGTGAGGGGAAGCTGAGAGAGAGAGAATTCTTTATTTTCCCTAGATAAGCAGTAATACTAGCATGGATACAGGGATAATAAAATAAAGCAAAACAAAGATGACCGTGGAATAAAAATTCATAAGAAAAGATTAGGTGGCTTTGTGACTTGTGGTACTAGAGCAGTGTTTCCCAAACTTCTAATACTCATGGCACACTTTTCTGGATTAAAATTAGCAGCACATTTTACTCTTACACCCAAAAAGGTGTGCGTGTTTTTCAAAACGCATAGCATATTCTCTTCCTCTACCAGAGAAAATCATGCCAGTGCTGCGAAAGACTGTTGAAAATGACACCAAAATAAATTATTTTTAAGGCAAAGGCTTAGACTCTACACCACTGTTTCTCAGCCTTTGAAGCCTCAAGTCCCTCTGCCCCATAACTTTTATGAATTTTGTGGCACCCCAAATGAAAATCACTGAGATCTCTCATAAAAGATATCAGGTTTACCCAAAGAGCCTTGTCTGACTGAGATAGACCTAAATTCAGAAAAGATACAGAGCAGAGCCTTGAGGCTAAAGAAATTAGGAATCACTCTTCTAGCTGGTGTCACTTAAGGGTGGACAGGACCTCATCCCACTGTGCCCTGCTTTTTTTTGCTGTCTACCCCTTCCTGAGGGCAGCCCCTCTCACTGAGGCTGCTTCTTTAGGGTCTCATATACTGGCAACAATACCCAGGCCCCCTCCTGCTGGCCCTGGGAACATTAGGAATCAAGTGGATAGTTGTGCTGGGAGTGTGATGGTGGGGAAGGCAGCTGCAGTGGCAGCAGTCCCTAGGGGCATTTATACATGTGATCCAAGAATGGTGGGGTTGGGAGAGTATGAGGATCCGAAGGGCAATGTCCCCTATAAGGAGTAGCGGTCCATGAGCATGCAGCCTTGGTCTATGAACACGCTGCCTTGGTCTGGTGTGGGACATCTATCGAAGGGGGCTGGAGGCTGGGGACTGGGGCCTGGGATCTGGAGGCCGGGGGCTGGAGCTGGGGGCTGGAGCAAAGAGGCTGGGGCCAGGGGATGGAGGCTGGAGCTGGAGGCTGGAGGCTGGGGTCTGAGAGCTGGGGTCCAGAGGCTGAAGCTGGGGGATGGAGGCTGGGGCTGGGAACTGGAGCTGAGAGGCTGAAGCTGGGGGTCAGGGGCTGGAGCTGGGGGCTGGCATGGGCTCTGCCAGCTCCGGGGAAGTGCTCTGCTACCCTGCATCAGGGCCAGGGAGTGGAGCACTTCTCCGGAGCTGGCAGAGCCCACGCCAGCCCCCCGCGCCACCCTCCATCCCTGCCTTGCCTCACTTCGGGGAGGAGCTGCTGCCTGCCTCGAGTGAGGCTCCATCAGCTCCAGGACACACCCACTGAGGCCATGTGTGGGAGCGGAGCAGTGTCCCAGAGTCGGCGGAGCCTCACTCAGGGCAGGCAACGGCTCCGCCCCAAGGTGAGGCAAGGCAGGGAGGGAGCCTAAAGCCAGGGGCTGGCGCGGGCTTCACCGGGTCCGGGGAAGTGCTCCACTCCCCACCTCTGATGCAGGGGGGCGGAGCACTTCCCCAGAGCCAGAGGAGCCTATGCCAGGCTCCCGCCCCCACCTCTCCTGGTGCACGGCCTTAAAAAGGCTGTGCATGGCCACTTTTAGTCGTGCACAGCTGCGCACATGCACACCTTAGAGGGAACCTTGCCAAAGGGTACTCACCTGGAAAACGTCCTCAGGCAGGGGCATGGACCTAACCCGACCGAGACGTCTAAGCTGTGACAGGAACTGCCCATCCACCCTCACTCGGCTTTACCACCTTGGCAGGTGAAGCGGATTGGTGCTAATCTGCAGCCAGGGTGATATTCAGGGTGCTGGGAACCGAGCAACGGGGGCAGAGAGGGAGCCGGTGGGGAGTGAGAATGAGGAAGCCAGAGATACTGGGAGAACAGGTCGAGAGCTGGATAAGCGCCTGGACAGACTTCAAAGAGGTGGTCACACCCTCGCCATGGGATTGAAGAGGAGGATCGAAGGAAAGAAGAGGATGGAAGTGGGGAAGACCCAGGAGAGAGTGGAGGGGTGGATATGCCTGAGCTGTCAGCTCTGTTTATTTTTCTCTTTACTTTCTTCATTCCCCGTTACGCTGTCCCACTAGCTGTTGGAAGCCATGGACCAGCCACTGAGGGACATCAGGTGAACTGCAGGTGGTCGCAGCGAGGAAGAGACGCAGCTCACAGTTAGGAGCACCCCGGATGAATGAAGAAAGATCGCGCTTCTTTGGTGGCTCCCCAGCTAGATTAGGAGCAGGGAAGCTGAAGCACCGGGAAGATCAGCTGTCCTGCAGGCTGCCATAACAAGGGAGTTCTCCTCCTTGTTAAGCAATTGTGTGCTGGCAATTAAACCTGGCGCAGCTACAAATTAGCGAAGGGCCCTGGAGAAGCCTGGGCAAGGAAGAAGCCACCGACAAGCTGCAAAGGGGTGAGCGGAACCCCAGTTATATGGGACTGGATTTTTGTTTGTATCTTTCAAAAGAAAATAAAAAAAGAGAAAGAACATATATATATATATATATATATATATATAAAAGAAGGAAAGGGGAAACCCTAAAAATAAATGAGAGAAAAATAAGTAATCGTCTCGGGCTATTCCTCTCATCATCCTTTCCCCTAGGCTTCGAGTACTGGGGCAGAACCCGGCAGTGGATCCAGGTGGAGGCAGGTAGTCACCACCTCCCTTTCATTTACATCTAATTATCATCAAAGTCATGGCAGGTGGGAAGAGAGGGCATCAGGCTTCACCTAGACCGACCAAAAAAGGGTTGCAAACCACCCTGAGGAGACTGGTGGATGTCAATGGGGCGTAGAGGCTCATGCCCATAACCGGTGACTACCCGACAGGGAGGAGCTCTTTAATGAGAGCAATTCCGAGAGCTGCTTTAATTAAAGCACCCAGAGCATCTTAGATATTGGCATCCCTACGCTTCAAAATGGTGGCGGGGGTGCTTTATCTAAAACTTATCAAGCAAGCTTTAGATAAAATGTCCCCACCACCATTTTTAAGTGCAGGGACAATGATACATGAGACATAGTAACTGCCATACTCCAGCAGCCTTAATTAATTGAGTCTGTTCCAGCGCCCTAGAATTACATCATGTCAGAGCAGCCTCCCTGCTCATGTATGGGCACCCTAAAAGACCACCTGCAGATGCCTCTGGAGTGACTGAGGAAGGTGCAGGGTGCTCACTTGGGGAGGAGAGAATTTACCTCACACAGGGGGAATCTCACAGCACACTTTCGTCACTCTCTTTGAGACACCTTTTGGGAATCAATAGCAGAGGCTATATTCCATTGTGAATGCTCAGAGCTGGTGCAAGGTAGTTGAGTTTGAAAAGTGATTAGAAAACTCTAAATTAAAGGAAACTCAGGGCTTTGTTACACCTTATGCTGTGAGCTGCACAAATGTTGATTGGTGTTAGTGGTAGCTTGGAGTTTGGAGCAGTTGCATCCTTAGTCTAGAAACCTTTTCTGACTGCCCCCCACCTGCACAGAGATGACTTCCCACTAGAAGCCTGGTGAGCAGGGGCAGGACTAGGAGCTGTAGCTGTGAGTTGACACTAGAGAGCTGGTGAGCCAGGACAGGCTGTATCTCTGCTCTATGGGTGAGAGTGTGAGAGATCCTGGGATACTGGAGGACTTTATCTTGGGTGGCACATCTGTGGGGAGTGGCCACACTTTGATGGAACAGAAGCTGAGTTGTGCGCATCAGAGATAATTCTGCCCTGGAGTGGTGTAACTTTGAGCTGCATAGCTAGTGCTTAAAACCACTTTAGGTATTAATGTGTGGACAGTCTAGGGGTTTCATGCTCCAGGAGCCACACAAAATTACCATGCAGCAAGGCCCTTACTTGTATCTAGATGCAGAATGTGTTATCAGTTCAGTAACAGTCCAGCTATATGTGCTTCTGTTGATCACTATGATGCTGCTAGGTTGTCATGGACTGCACATTCTGTATTTGGTGATTATAAATGTATGTACCTTGAGGTAATGACAATTCTGTTACTCTAGCAAACTGGAAATACTGTTGCACAAAATTTCTACTGCAGCTGGTATGAGTTTGGAAAGCCAGATAAAAATTTACCAGTGAGAGGTTTGAATATAGTTATCCACCTTGTAGGCTTTCTCCACTGGACTCATGCATTTATTATGTGGAGTGCTTTTACTTGTAGTTTTAAACAGATTAGCATCCAAGGGCCAGGATTTGACCTCAGATGCTCAATAGATGTAAATGCCACTGAATTCATAAGAGTGAAAATTAAGGATTGGCAGGGACCTCAAGGTTCATCTAGTCCAGTGATTCTCAACCAGGGTATCATGAGAATCTTGAGTGCCGCAGGATGCTATACAATATTAGCACAGTTAAGTGTGCAAACACCTACACATGATTCATAAGATAAGCCCACAGATTTCAGATAAGAATCCACTGTGTCCAAAGCATTCTGACCTGTTGTGGTCTTTTTGGTTTCTTTTCAACACAAGAATTGCTCTCTTATTTTTCCATAGTCACAAAATGAGTAAAAACTAAGAGCTGTCATTTTCCAAGGGGTACCTGGAGTCTATAAAGGTTGAGAAACACTGTTTTAGCCTAAAATCCAGCAGAGATGCAAGTTTTGGTAGACCTAAACCACAGGTGTGAAACTGACCATGAGATGCATCTGGATTGTCAGGGCTCCTTCTGAGCCAGATCCAGAGGCCAGCATCAACTGCAGTAGGGCTGCATTCAGGCAGCAGCATAGATCTGGCTCTAGGCAGCAGCATAGGGCTGCATTCCATTGGTAGCATGGGTCTGGGAGTAGGTGGTAGTGTGGATCCAGTGGAAGGTGGTAGTATGGGACTGCATTCAGGTAGCAGCATGAGTCCGAGGGCCTGCCACTAATGGCCATATCCATCAGGGTCCAGAGACCCCAAATTCTGTGGCAAATCATGCCCCCTAATTTCCAGTAGCCTGCTGGACTATTGACAGGACAAATGAAATGGTTCTGCAGGTTGATCTGGCCATATGTCTGACTTAAAATATTCCAGAGAAAGGCCTATCCAACCTCTTCTTGGAAGCTTCCAGTGAAAAAGATCCTATACCATGCCTAGGCAGCTTGTTCCACTGTCTTGTTGATTTTACAATCTGGGCATTTTTCCTGAGATTTCCTTAATTCTGTTTTTCTATATTGAAAACCATTGCCTTGTTTTCTGCCCTCTGTAGAAGAACCATTTCATTTTGCTGTCAAGTCTTCATCTTAATGTCCTTTTCTGAAGCTAGACATATCTAGTTCTCACAACTTTTCCTAGTGCTGCTTAGGTCCCAACTCCTTATCTTTGTTGCCTCCTATGGCTTTTCTCCAGTTTCTCTACATCCTGCTATAATGCAGTGGCCAATACTGGACACAGTATTGTAGTAGAGGCCAAACTGGCTGCTTTTAATTAAACTTCAAATTGTATTTGCTTTTAGAATAATAGAAAATTAGGGTTGGAAGGAACCTCATTGAGTTCATCTAGCCCAACCCCCTGCTCAAAGCAGGACCATCCCCAGCTAGATCATTCCAGCAAGGAGTTTGTCAAGCTGGGCCTTAAAAACCTCCAAGGATGGAGATTCCATTCTCTTTGTAGATGACCTGTTCCAGTACTTTACCGCCCTCCTAGTAAGAAAGGTTTTCCTAATATCCATCCTGAACATGCTGTGCTATAGCTTGAAACCACTGATCCTTTTACTGTTATCTGTCACCACTGAGAACAGTCTGGCCCTATAATCTTTAGAACCACCCTTCAGAAAGTCAAAGGTTGCTATCAGATCCGCTCTTGGTCTTCTCTTCTGCAGACTAAATAAACCCAGTTCCCTCAGCCTCTACTGATAGGTCATGTGCCCCAGGCCCTGAACCATTTTCATTGCTCTCTGCTGGACTTTCTCCAACTCGTCCACATTCTTTCTATAGTGGGGGACCCAAAACTGAACACAGTACTCCAGATGTAGTCTCACCAGTGCAGAACAGAGCAGAATAATCACTTCCCTTGATCTGCTGGCAATGCTTCTACTAATGCATCCCAGTATGTCATTAGTCTCCTTGGCAACAAGGGCACATTGCTGACTTATATCCATCTTATTGTCCACTGTAACCTCCAGGTCCTTTTCTGGAGAGCTGTTGCTTAGCCAGTCAGTCCCCAGGCTATAGTGGTGCATGGGATTCTTCCATCCTAAGTGCAGGACTTCGCACTTGTCCTTGTTGAAGCTCATGTGATTTCTTTTTGTCCAATCCTCCAATTTGTGTAAGTCACTCTGGATCCTATCCCCACCCTTCAGCTTGGTGCCATCTGTGAACTTGTTGAGAATGCAATCCATCCCATCTTCCAGATTGTTAATGAAGATATTGAACAAAACTGGCCCCAAAACCAACCCCTGGGGCACTCCACTTGATACTGGTTACTAGACATTGAGCCATTGATTACCTCCCATTGAGTCTGATACTCCAGTAGCTTTCTATCCACCTTACAGTCCATTCATCCAACCCATACTTCCTCAGCTTGCTTGCATGGTGGATGGTATCAAAAACCTTGCTAAAGTCAAGGTATATTACATTCACTGCTTTCCCTGCATCCACAGAGCCAATTATCTCAGCATAGAAGGCAATCAGGTTGGTCAGGCATGACTTGCCCTTGGTGAATCCATGCTGACTGTTTTTAATCACTTTCTTCTCCTCCAGGTGGTTAGAAATGGATTCTTTGAGGAGCTGCTTCATAATTTTTGTGGGAACTGAGGTGAGGCTGACTGGTCTGTAGTTCCCTGGATCCTCCTTCTTCTCTGTCTTAAAGATGGGCACTATGTTTGCCCTTTTCCAATTGTCCAGGACCTCCCCTGACAGCTACAAGTTTTCAAAGATAATGGCCAGAAGCTCTGCAATCACATCAACCAATTCCTTTAGAATCCTCAGATGCATTGCATCTGGTCCCGTGGACTTGTACATATCCAGATTTTCTAAATAGTCCCTAACCTGGCCTTTCATCACTGAGAACTGCTCACCCTCTTCCCAAGTGGTACCACCTGGGAGATGACCTTGCCTTTGAAGACCAAGGTAAAAAAGGCATTGAGTACTTCAACCTTTTCCTCATCATCTGTCACTAGGTTGCCTCCCCCTTACAGTAAGGGACCCAAACTTTCCCTGACCTTCCTCTTGTTGCTGACATAGTTATAGGAACCCTTCTTGTTGCCCTTCATGTCCCTTGCCAGCTGCAACTCCAATTGTATTTTGACTAGAGGTGCATCAATATATTGGTCCATATTGGATCGGCACCAATAAAAGGAAAAAGGACATTATTGGCAATTGGCTTTTTTTGTCTGGTGTAGTTGATAATATCACTGATAAATGCTGCATGCATGCATACAACTGCAGCATGCATGTGGCAAGGAGTGCAGCCTGGCAGCTTTGAGACTAGTGTCCAGCTGGTAAGCCTGTTGGGGGGAGGGGTATGGAGGAGAGAAGGGGCATGGGTGGGGGCAGCCCCAGCCCAGTCCCCTGCTGGGAAGATGCTGGCGCAGCCCCTGGCTCCAAGCCTGCAGCAAGCAGTCTGGCATTGCCCTGCACACAAATCTGGGGGGCACATGCCCCCCATGCCTCCCCTGGGAGTGCACACAGTGGTGGGAGCCATCCCCTGGACAAGACACCCATGGCTCCGTCCCACACCCTGGTCCACCCCAGCTGGGCAGTGCCTGTCCCAGTCCCACTCCCTCCCTCACTGTGGGGTCCTCAATCTGCTTCTCCCACACCCCTTCCCTCCCTCACGCTCCTTCCCCCCCTACAGACTTACTGGCCAGATACTGGTCTCCAAGCTGCCAGGCTGCATATTGACAATCAGATTGGTATCAGCAGATATGGCTGGTTAATAATCAGCCATTGGTATTGGCCAAAAAAATCTTCATTGGTTCACCCCTAATTTTGGCCTTCCTGACTTCATCCCTGCATACTTGAGCAATATTCTTATACTTGTCCCAAGTTGTTTGTCTGAGCTTCCATTTCTTGCAAGCTTCGTTTTTGTGTTTAAGCTCACCAAACAGTTCTCTGCTAAGCGAAGCTGGTCATTTGCCACGTACTATTCTTCCTGCACATCAGGATAGTTTGTTCCTGTGTGCTTATTGAGGTTTCTTTGAAATACAATCAGCTCTCCCAGACTCATTTCCCCCTCAGACTGGCCTCCTAGGAGATCCTACCCATCAGTTCCCTGAGGGAGTCAAAGTCTGCTTTTCTGAAGTCCAGGCTCCATATTCTGATACTCTCCTTTCTTCCTTTGTCAGGATCCTTAACTCAATAATCTCATGGTCACTGCTGCCCAACTTGCCATCCACTTCTACACCCCCCACCAATTCTTCCCTGTTTGTGAGCAGCAGGTCAAGAAGAGCGTGGCCCTTAGTTGGCCTCTCTGACACTTACACTAAGAAGTTGTCTCCAACAGTCTCCAAAATATTCCTGGATTGCCTGTGCACTGCTGTATTGCCCTCCCAGCATATGTCAGGGTGGTTGAAGTCCCCCATGAGAACCAGGGCCTGTGACATGGAAACTTCTCCTAGTTGTCTGAAGAAAGCTTAATCTACATCATCCTCCTTGGCCGGATGGTCTATAGCAGACACCCACCACAACATCACCCTTATTGCTCTCCCCTCTAACCTTAACCCAGAGACTTTCAACAGGCCTATCTCCAGTTTCATACTAGAGCTCTGAGCAATCATGCAGCTCTTTTACATAAAGTGTAACTCCCCCTCTTCTCCCCTGCCCACCCTTCCTGAACAGTTTGTACCCATCCATGACAGTGCTACAATCATGCAAGCTATCCTACCAAGTCTCTGTTATTCCAATCATGTCATAGTTCCTTGACTGTGCAAGGACTTCCAATTATTCCTGCTTGTGTCCCAGGCTCCATACATTTGAGTATAAACACCTGAAGCAACTATCTAATTGGCCTAGTTTCTCAGGAAGGATGAAGCTTCCCCTGCTACCCCCTCCTGCTTCTGCTTCCTCCTTTTGTTATGACGGTATTAATTGCTGACTCATATTGAGTTTGTGGTTCACCCTAAAATTCCAGTCTTTCTCAGCAGTGCTACTGCCAAACCAGTTATCCCCTTTGCTGTATGTGGGCATCTTCCCCTAAGTATAGTACTCCTATGTTTATCTTAATTGAATTTCATTTTATTCTCTATAGGCCAGGTCATTAATTTATCAAGACTCTTTTGAATTTTAATCCTAAATCAATAAATCTATGTAACTTTTATATTAGATAAGGATCTGACTCCTAGATCTGCAAGATGTTCTTATATCAGAAAGATTTTAGATCTCCATGTCTAAGACTCAACCATTTTAAAACCTGAAAATTCTGAGTTAAAAGTCTTTAAATTACACACACACACACACAATCCTAGCTTAAATTCCAGTTCATTAATATGTATTTCATGAACATTGCCATGACATAGATTTCACGAATTGCAGCATCTTAAACTAGCACTAATTCTAACGAATTATTAAAACCTCACACATTTATCTCCATCAGATAGGATTCTTTGCAGTTAACTCAGACCTTTGCAACATGATTCCACTCAAAAATAAGGCAAGGGTTAAAAACAAGCCCCTTGAAGTTCTAATATAAAGAATGGTCTTATCAAAACTTAGATCTGGCCAAATAATTCATGACAATTCATTTATTTGATGAGTTTTCATTTGCAAATTATCTCCAAGTTGATAGCGGTTCTCTCTGACTTATTGGTTGGAATGATCTGTTGCATATTTTTTGTGAAAAATGCTTATTCTGAGGTCTGATTATGTACAGATTGTTTCCAGGAGAAATCTGAGATGTTTAACTATGAAGGAGAAATCACATGCACTGTTATGGGTGGATGAGCCTTATGGGTGCCTCCAGATAAGCATGGACATTTGGTTCCCCAGGGACAAATAACCGCGGTGTACCTTGCGCCATGGCTACTTCTCCACGGGGAATGCCTGTGCCACACGCACTTTGGCATGCGGCACGTTACCTTGGGTAGGGTAGGGGAGTCTAGGACCAGCACTGGGCTGGCCCCAGCAGCCTTACCTGGAGTCCTGGGGCTGCAGCAGGGGTGATTCTGCTGCCCAGAGCCTGGCTGGTAGCTGCAGCACAACTTTGGGCATCCCAGCTCTGCTTTTGAGTGGCTCATGCTGCCTGTGCATGTGCTGCTCTGCTTTTTTTCCAGGGGTCAAAAAATATCCAGGAGTAAAAAAAAACCCTGGGAAAAAAAAGGCAGAGCAGCACACGCATGGGTAGCACTCCCTTGCAGCCCAGAGAACATCTGAATGTGTGGTATGTGGTGCCACAGATGTGCTTGTGGTGCCACATACCTCACAGCTGTGCTCATCTGGATGCTATAGCCTATCTCGACAGATTAGCTCTTCAGTGTGAATAGTCATGTTATGTAAATTCAAAACTGCACCACCATGGATGTTCTCTAGAGTTAGTTTAAATGTTGCTGTAAGTGTAAATTTTCCCAGACATAAGCTTATTTGCTAAGATATTTGCAAAAAGTGAATGTACAGAAGATAACATAGAAAAGACAACCTTTAAAAAAATATGTACTATCTTATGGTAGTGAAAATAACTGCACCTAAACACATGTGTAAATGCTGACCTGGATGTAAATTGCACCCAGGCAGCAGGGAGCCAGACCCCTGCCTGCTGCCTAGCCACATGGTTCTCATCTTTGAGTACTCTTGTGCCCCAGCCAGCCCCTCCACTGCCCAGTGCTGTGACCTGGAGCCTGGGGTTGATCCCAGGAGCCTGCTGCCAGCCTGGGGCTGCTTCACCCTGGCTCAGACTGCTGTGGTCCTAGGACCCATTAACTCTGACTCTGTGCCTGGAAGCCATTAACACTGTGCCCAGAAGCCTTCAACTCTGACATGAACTGTGCCAGAGGTATTTCTGCATGTTAACTGCATGTGTAGATGCACCTACTGAATACTTTGTGAAGCCAGTGCAGACCTTTAAGGCAAGACACAGCCTTGCAGTTCCTGAACCTCTCTGGTTACCTCTGGCCCTGCCTCAGGGATCTACTTTTCAGTTCAGCTCCTGAGAAAGGCACTTTGCCTCTTCAGAAGGGAAACAAGTTGCACCCCAAAGTCCCAGCAGCAAAGCAGACAGACAGGTCTCCTTCAACTAATATTTATTTGGCAACTGCAGCACAGCAAGTAGGGTTCTTGCCTCCTTCAAAGGGTTAAGCCATCCCCCTGTCTCCAGTCTAGTATACGCAGCTTCCAGCCCACACCCCAAAGTTAGATTGACTCTGTGGTGGGAGAAAACTCCCTGGGGTTTATTGTTTAGCTGTATAGGAACCAGACAATACGGGTAAAGTTTTACTGCAGTATATTTGCTCGAGCAATGACCATAAAGCCAGTAAAGAGGCAAAATGGCCCCCCCTAAAGAATGGGGTGATTTTTTATACTTTTTACAATAAGGCAAGACTACAGGGTTAATAAAAGTAATACTTGGGCTGTGTTTTATAAATCTTTATAACAGCATATTTTTATTAAGTTGAACTAGCACTTTTTAAAAGTTAAAAGTTAAGTAACAGTAACATTATGATATGTTAGCAAGAACTTGCAGTGGTAGATACTTTTTAAGGACATGATCACTGTACTAGAACAATGGCTTCTTTGTCTTATCTTGTTTCTTGCTGTAGCTGATTTTACAGCACAGACACAGATCCACTTGCTGCATTTTATTCAGAAAATGTTTAACACAGTTAAAATGATTACTTGACACAAGCAAAGGCTTAGCTATTATTCTGCCTTGTGGTCAGCGGCATTGCTAGGCCACAGGTCATGCCTTGTATTCAGCTGCAAAGCTAATACTTCTTAATAATCCAAATTATTGTTAACCTAACAGTATGCTATTGGAAAACTATTCTATTTCAGGGTAATAACAAACATGCTCACTACACTCTTCTCTCCCTCTTACTCCTAACACTCCTCTTCTCAGGCCTTTCTTTCCATGGTTTTCCTTTCCTTATCTCACTCTCATGTTCCAGTCTCTAGGTACAGAGACAGCATGTTTTCCAGTGTTTGTTGATTGGAATCCACTTGATGTGTCAACAAAGGCTATTCAGCTTTTGGTTGCTGGAGGTGCATCCTGTTTTGTCCAGCACATAGGCAGCTCTGGGTCTTAGGACCCTATTAACTCAATGTACAAACTAGTCAGGGAAACCAAGGCATGTGAGAGACATGGGACCCTGCTTTGAAAAGGCTGGAGAATGCTGGACCAGGATACATGTGAGAATTGGGCAAAGTGCAGAAATGTCTACCCTTTTACATTAGTGGAAAGGTACATCACCGATAGGACCTAGCTTTTGATTACTCTTGCTACGGCTGCATGATTATTTCTTAGCAAACTATCAGTGCTTTATGACTGTCTGTCATTTTGTTTTGTTTTAAAACTGCAATGACACAGCTGTGATAGATACAATTTAATAAATCTTGTGGATGTCCATCTTGTAAGAATAAGATACATATGCTGTTTTTTCCAAAGGGTCTGAATGGTAACCTTGTTATGTTACCTGTCTTCCTATTTATGTCATTGCTGTTCTCTTTGGGAACTATGTTACCAGATTTGCCCATCACTTTGGGGTGTGCTCATTTATTAGGGGTACGTTTCTGGGGTCTCTGTAATTCTATTAATGTGCTGCTTGTGTTACTTGTGTTTCTATATGGAGCTGTATCTCTCCCTTCTGCAAGTCCTCACCCCCAGTGGAGTTATTTTGCAGGACTCAGTTTCAATGGGGCTGGGTTTCTCCAACCACCGAATCAGTAAAACACATATACGCACATACACACACAGATTAACAGGGCACACCTGAGCCAGGCCGGGTTATTCAGCATTGACAGGCTGACACTCTCATATGCTTTGAACTCAGTTCATCAGGGCAACAACAAAATGCAGTTAGACACAAGCACATGGGTTAATGGAGCACATCTGAGTCAGGCCAGGTTATTCAGCATTGACAGGCTGATACCCTCATGTGCCTTGAACTCAGTTCATCCCTTATTTCAGCAGGACAATAATAAATGCAGTTAGACATGTACACACATGTTAACAGAGTATGTCTGAGCAGGCTGGGTCTGACCAGGACTTTTAACTGATACCATCGTGTACTTCAAAACTCAGTGCATTCCAATCTCTTGTCACAATGGCCCTAGTACTAACTCCCTTGATGAGCAGACCCCACCACAGTTTTGGGCATTACAGTGATCTTTGGCTTAGGTAAAATAAGTGTTGCTGAAAAGCAAATGGGGAGGTCCAGGGGAAGGAAGAGTAAGCAAGGTTCAGAGAGCATAGCAACCAGCTTGACCATAAAAGTTATTTATAGCCAGCTATATGAACTTATGATGATACCAGTAATATTTCATAGATTTCATAGACATTTGGGCTGGAAGGGACCCCAGAGGATCATCGAGTCCAGCCCCCTGCCCCAGGGGCAGGAAGTCAGTAGGGATCATAGGATCTGAGTAAGATAAGCATCCAAATGTGTCTTGAAGGCATTCAAAGTGGGTGCTTGAAACGTGTCCAGTGGCAGTGTATTCCAAACCTTGGGGACACGGAGTGTGATGAAGTTCTTTCTTATGTCCAGCCTGAATTGGTCGTGGCGGTGTTTGTGAGCATGCGATCTTGTCATCCCTTGAGGTGCTCTGGTGAACAGATGTTCCCCCAGATCCTGATGAGCACCCCTGATAAACTTATAGGTGGCCACCAGATTACCCCTGAGCCTGTGCTTTTCCAGGCTGAAGAGTCCCATGGCTCTCAGCCTCTCATCATAAGGTCTGTTTTCCTGACCTCTGATCATGCGCATGGCTCTCCTCTGCACTCTCTCAAGCTTCTCCACATCCTTTTTGAAATGTGGAGCCCAAAACGGGATGCAGTACTCCAGCTGTGGCCTCACCAAGGCCAAGTACAATGGGAGAATGACATCCCAGGATTTGCTTGAGAAGCATCTACAGATGCAAGCCAGCGTTTTGCTCGCTTTACTCACTGCAGACTCACATTGAAGGCTCATGTTCATTCTGTGGTCAATCATGACCCCCAAGTCACTTTCATCTGTAGTGCTAACCAGTGTAGCACTGCCGAGCCTATAAACATGGTGCTGTTTTTTCCTCCCAAGGTGGAGAACCTTGCATTCTTCAGTGTTGAACACCATCAGGTTCTCGTCTGCCCATTTCATGAGCCTGTCAAGATCTGCCTGGATCACCCTCCTGTCCTCAGGTGTGGATGCTTTACCCCAGAGTTTGGTGTCATCGGCAAACTTGGCCAGCCCGCTCCTGACACCAAAGTCCACATCATTGATGAAGATGTTAAATAGTATAGGCCCTAAGACAGAGCCTTGAGGGACCCCACTGGTGACCGTGCACCGAGACAATTGGCTCCCATCAACCACCACCCTCTGGGTCCTACCACGGAGCCAATTCCCCAGCCAGCAGATTGTGGTGAGGTCGAGGCTGCAGTTAGCCAGTTTAGCCAAGAGGTGATTGTGGGATACCAGATCGAAGGCTTTTTTAAAGTCAAGATATACAATGCCAATCTCTTCCCCCTTGTCCAGGTGATAAGTCACCTGGTCATAAAAGAAAATGAGATTGGTCAAGCAAGACCTACCCACAACAAACCCATGCTGGGCACCCCTCAGGATATTGCCATCAGCTAGCCTGTATAAGATGGCCTCTTTGATAATCTTTTCCAAGACCTTCTCCAGGATAGAGGTCAGGCTGATGGGCCTGTAGTTTGCCGGATCTACTTTCCTCCCTTTCTTGAAGATAGGCATGACATTGGCCCTCTTCTAATCATCGGGCACTTCACCAGAGTGCCAAGAGCTCTCAAAGATCCATGCCAGGGGCTGAGCTATGATGCTTGCCAACTCCCTGAGTACCCTTGGGTTTAACTCATCAGGGCTGGCTGACTTGAAGGTACTGAGCCTGTCAAGGTGTTCCTTCACGAGGTCAGCTTTGATGGAAGGCAAAGAATCTCCCTCCACCTGGCCCCTCTGATCCATAGTGGGCAGGGCCATCCCATGGGACTGGTGAAAAACTGATGCAAAGTACCCATTTAGCAAGTTTGCTTTTTCCTGGGCATTGGTTGTCAGTTGCCCCATATGGTTCAGCAGGGGTCCAATGTTGCCCTTGCTTTTCTTCCAGCTTTCCACATACCTAAAAAAGGACTTTTTATTGTCCTTGATACTTGTAGCTAGCTGGAGTTCCATCACAGGCTTGGCTTTCCTGGTTTGCATTCTGCAGATCCAAACTAGAGCAGAGTATTCCTCCTTGGTGGTGGTTCCAGGCCTCCATCCTATGTACGTCTTCCTTTTAAGATGCAGGAGGTCTGCCAGTTCCCTGGAGAGCCATAGAAGAGAGAAAATAAAACAGTTGCAATATTACATAGTTTCAATTAAGTATTTGGGGAACTCTAGCTCAAGTTTGATCAGCAAAAGTCAAGGTTTAGAAAGCTGTGCCTGGAGTGAGAGAACAAAAGTCAGCTTTAGAAAGCTGTGCCTGGAGTAAGAAAGCAAAAGTCAGGTTCCTGGAGTCAGAGAAAGAGAGAGAGAGAGAGAGAGAGAGAGAGAGTTGGGGTCTCACCACTCAGCAAAGTTTGAACCAGTCGAGGTTCCCAGGTGTTTGTTGGAGCTTGCAGGCAGGCAGAGCCCTCAGTATGACCAGTGGAGGGATTCCAGGAAGAAAAGGGGTGGAACTGATGCAGCTTTTGGATCCAAGCACCAGGACAGAAACTTAAGCTTGGGTAGGGGTTTTTATAGAGAACTATCAATGGTTCAAGAGAGAACACTGGGTTTGTTTATGGGTAAAAAATGGCTCATATGCTGGATAATAGAAACTGATCGCTCCTGGCTATGGGTGGCATTATCCTGAGGGGGCTCACAATACAGACGGGCAGATTCAGTGTTCTGGGTGCCAATAAAGGAGTTGTTACTAGAATTGGTCTGACAAATGCTAAGCTTGGTGTGTGTAGACATGGGTTGATTAGCATTTGGAGCAGGGATCCCCCATCATGCAGTGCTCCCCTGCTTCTCTGGTTCCAGAATTCAATGTGGTCCTTGCCTTGGAATCTCTGTTCTCCATCCTGATTGCTAATGAAGGTTCTTTCCTGTCCCATCTCCCATGCAAATGAGTTGCCATCCAGTTCCATCTCCAGTGTAAATGACCAGGGGAGTTGCTTCACTCCTATCACCCTTGTCTGGAGGGCTTTAGATGTCTGGAGGGCTTTAGATGAAGACTGAATCTTCGTTGTCTTTCGTAAGTCCTTCCTCTAATCAGTTCTTGTTCAGGCAGAGATGGGGAGGGGGTGAGTCCTTTGTAAGTCAGACAGGCTGTGAGCTGTGTCAGGGTTCTGCAAAAACACAGAGCTGAGAGGTAACAACTAGGATATAGTGTTGTGGGACAAATTATCTTCATCTTTCTGAGGCAAAGAAAGACAGTCTTGTAAAGGTATTGGCCTGGCAATTGGGAGACAGAGAAATTTGATGAGCTTTAGTTCATGTGCCCCCACCACCATTTTGAAGCTCAGGGATCCTGGATAGACATGATGGGCTGCTCTGATGTGTGCTAATTAGCATGCAGTGGAGCAGACATCTGGTACATGTATAGGTGTCCCTTGATTATGGTTCTTGGGGGAGATATTAAGACAGTTTTGGCATGTGCAAGTTATACACTTTGTATAAAGAAAGAAAGAGATCAACAGGGGAAATTTTGCCCTTTTGATTTTATTAGATCTTTCAGCAGCCTTTGCTACAGTGGACCATGATGCTGGTAAAACATTTAGATGGCCTGGTGTGTAGTCACAGGATGACCTGTAATTGGTTTCACTCTTTCCAGCAGAGAGATCCCAGAAAGTGGTGATAGCAAGTGCTCATTATCCCCTTGGGAACTTTCCTTTGGGGTTCCTCAGGAATTCATCTTGTTACCCCTCATGTTCAATGTGTATCTGAGGCCAGTGGCTCAGATTGTGCTAAGATTTGGAGTGAGGTACCATCGGTATGCTGATGCCACCCAGCAATCTTTCTCTTTTTCATCTGACCAGGCCCCAGCAGTTTCAGTCTTAACCCTATACCTGGATGCAGTTGGGGATGGGATGAGAGTGAACTGACTGAAGATGAATCCAAACAAGACAGAGGTGATGGTGGTTGGCATACCTCATGAGGGGGACCTAACACTGGTCCATTTCTCACTCAGGTTCTCAGCCTGGAGGTGCTCCTAGATCCTCTGCTGCACCTGGATTTTTCAGGTAGTTAGGAGCACCTTTCACTAACTCCATCTGGTGAGAATGCTGCAATCTTTTCTTTCAGATTTTGCCACCATCATCCATGCTTTTGTAACCTTGAGTCAAGGTTAGTGCACCATGCTCTGTGTGGGATTACTTTTGAAGATTGCCTGGAAACTGTAGCCACTGCAAAAATGCAGCTCCCTCCCTTCTGATAGGGCTGGGTCTCCAGGAGCATATAATTACAGCGCTTCAGAATTGACCCTGACTTCCAATAGCTTTCTAGGCACAATTCAAGGTGCTGGTTTTGACCTGTAAAGTCCCTAAACAGTCAAGTCAGGCCCTTACTTACCTAGGGAGCTTCCCTCTCCCTTATCTTCCATCGTGATCCCTAAAGTCAGTTGAGAGCTAGATCTTGCAGATGCAATCTGTGCAGCAAGTTTGTTTGGCAGAAACACGTGGGAGGTTGTTGTCAGTCATCACTCCTCAGCTCCAGAACGCCTTCCTCCTTGTGGTCTGTCAGAGCCCACGCCTGGTCATCTTGTGAAAGCATTATAAGACCTTTTTTTTTATTTGGACAAGGCAGGCAGAGTTAAATTTTGGGGGAATCTTCTGAGGACTCTGTTCTATTATGTATTACTTTATTTTAAGATTTTTATTTTTATCTGTTTTTTTTTTATAATCTGCCCTGAGCCAGAGAGTGATAGATAGATTTTTTTGTTTGCCACAGACCTCCTGTGTGATTTTGAGGCAACTTGTTTAATCTTTCTGTGCTTCACTTCCCCAAATCCAAGAGAGATTACTCTTCCACTGCCTTTGGTTGGTGTGGGTGTTGATCTGCTTGCTGTAGATGTTGCAGGACTTAATGGAGCTCCTAGCCTTGGTATGGGGCCTTGAAGTGGTACTTTTTTATAAATAGCAAAAATGAATTGGGTAATTCAATTCATTCTGTACTAAAATGAATATTTTAACATAATATATGATGTGTTAATGATATGTATCCATGAACACCTGTCACTTCCACAGAGATGTAAAAACACACTATAAACTTAGGGCTGTATCCATTGATAGCTATCTCTGAGGAACGGACATAATAGGGTTGGTTCCAAGCCCAGATCAGGCTGCTACTAGTTATAGATCTTCCTCAATATCAGGAAAGATGTATAATCTGGAAAGCAGCCAGTTTTACACTTCTCATACAAAAATCTCCCTCTTTTCTATTCAGCTGATATCCTAATGGAAAGACATTAGTATGGCATCTAGGCAGACCAAAAACTTGACAGTTTTACCTTAAATAAATATGCTAACTTGGTTTCGGGGGATTCCTGTGTTGTTTCTTAGGTTTATTATAAGAAATACCTTGGATCCTGTAGATTGTGAGATTAAAAATGTTATCTAAGGCCCTGATATTCTGAAAACACTTCGGCATATGCTTAGCTTCATGCTAATGAGTAGTCCCATGGAAATCATGAATCTACTCGTGGATAAAGATATGCAGATCCAGAAGTACATTCAGGATTAGAGCATAGAGTGTTATCTAAGGTAGTATAGAGGATTGTTATAACAATATTTCTTAGGAGGCTGCAGCATGTTCTGACCAGCAGGAAGTTGCCTTTCTGAAAGTTTTCACTGTGTGGCTGGAAGGAAGGATTTTGACTGGTTAAACTTCTTGCTCCATTCAGTGCCCAGTCAATGGCAAAAATCTCATGGGGTTCAGTCAGGGCAGGAATTCATTTCTAGGGAATTAGCCAGTTTCCTAGAGAAACTAAAAATCATTTAAGATCTCCAGGATCTATTTTCTCTGGTATCCCAGTAATCTTGATCAGTTTTCTTTTCTTAGCCACACAATTTCAGCCATTTTGTTTTCAATTACACACAAAAACTTCGCTTTCCTGTTTGAAAATTCAGGCAAGTATTCTGCCCATTAGAAAAGCAGATTCCTTTTTAATTTTTTTTAAATGGCACCTGTGAAAAACTGATGTGGACAAATACTGTGGTCCTGTCAAATGGAGGTTCTGTGATAGCATGTTCCTAAGATCAGAAACCACCAACACTTAACCTGCTGAACTCACCACATGGCACAGTTCCTTTGCACTGAGAATAAATTTGGCTTTGCTACCACTAACACCTGGCCACTGAGATGAAAGGGCACACATACACATGCTGGACGTCTGCTCCAGCATGTGCTAATTAGCATGCAATGGAGCAGACTTGATTAAGCGACTTTGCTGGAATGTGTTAATTAACACGCTCTAGCAGCCTCCATGTCACATCTATGCAGTGTCCTTGTGCTTCAAAATGGTGATGGTGGCACTTTAACTAAAGCTTGTTGAATGAGCTTTAGTTCAAGTGCCCCTGCTGCCATTTTGAAGCACAGGATGCTAAATACATGGGCACTTTAATTACTACCTACCAAGTAACAGTAAACAGTATGGTGAGTGGAGACACATGCGGTGATTCTTTCTTTTGATTCTACCAAACAAAACTGCAGAGGTAAAGCAATTTTGTAATGCAGGTTCACATCCGTTTTCTAAGTCTTGTTTTGATAGGGAGATATAGTTGAGTGATTTGAGCACAATTAAGATCTCCTGGGTTCTAATGTGATTCTTTAGTCCCAGACAACCTTAACCTGTCTACTTCACTTAGCCCATCTATAGAATCAAGAAAATATTTACCTACATCAAAAAGGTGCATTACAAAAATTAGGTATCCAGGTTGTAACCGTATTGGTCTATAGGAAAAGGCAATCAGGACTCATAGTACAGATGATATCTTTTATTAGACCAACAAGATTAATGTCTTTAATTGCAAGCTTTCAGGCACAAGCACCCTTCATTAGGCATTGGAGAAAAGATGGTAAAAGTTCTCCTAGGTAGAAATGAAAGTTTATGTTTCACAGGATTTCACAGAGGAGTCAAAAATGGAAAACTTCTCTGGGCAGCCTTTTCATAGCTGGTACGAAGCCTCTCACCTCCTGTGAAGATCTGTGATGATGCAGAAGCAGGTTCTCAGCTTTCAGGTGGTCACAGTTGCTTCCTGCTTGAGAAAATTAAATTAAATGAAATCCTCATATTTTCAGGTAATTTGCATCATCACAGATCCTCACAGGAGGTGAGAGGCTTCATACCAGCTATGAACTGACTGCCCAAAGGAGTTTTCCATCTATTGACTCCTCTGTGACATCCTATGAAATATGAACTTCCATTTCTACCCAGGAGAACTTTTACAATCTTTTCTCCAATGCCTGATTAAGGGTATTTGTGCCAGAAAACTAGCAATTAAAAAAAATTTTTTTTGCAAAAATCTTGTTGGTCCAATAAAAGATATCATCTCTACTATGAGTCCTGATTGCCTTTTACAAAAATTAGACAGTGTTTGTAAAACACTCAGAAAAAGAAAATGACATAGTGTTTTAACAATGTCTGTTTAAATTATCCTGTGTTAGATTCATAGATTCATAGATGTAGGATCAGAAGGGACCTTGTAGATCTTCTAGTCCGATGCCCTGCTACGGGCAGGAGAGAAAACTGGGCTCAAATGACCCCAGCCAGGTAAACTCCATTTTGATCAGCCATTTTGATCTCAGTGATTGGTTTAAACATGCTGTCCCACCTTTTATGATTCTTCATGATTATGGGGTTTGAATCTTGTCGTGCCACTATAAGTTGCCCGGTATCATGTATGTGCACATGGCATTACATATGATCTTCCCAGGTTTTTCATGCAGAAAGAATACACAAGAAAGTGTATTTCCAGTCTGTGGCATTGAGGCACTATGCACAGCCCCCGCGCAGCATGGGGCAGTGGGCGGCAGCGGCCATGGTTCCCTGCCTGGCAGCACCCGCTGAGTCGGGGCTTTTTTTTTCAAAGTGCTGGGAGCTGGGACAGGCAGGGCAGCCATTGCTGGGCTGGGAGAGCAGGTGGGGGATGGGCCTGGGTGAATCAGAGATTCGGCTGAATCAATTCAGGGCAGTGATTCAAATCACCGAATTGAATCACTGTCCCCTGAATAGGCCGAATCCAAATCCGAAGTGAATACTAGCCGCTTCACCTAGGCCTACTCTTCAGCTCCTATATTTCTTCATTGAAGGGGTATTCCTGCCATTGCAAAGTTTACAGGAGTGGGCAGGGAGATTTATTTGCCCTCTGAAAGATGGTGCCAAAGGCCGCTTTCCTGTTCACCTCACCCTAATTATTCTATGTTGTATACCAAATAACTTTCTCAGTCTCTTTGCCATCTGTCATAAACATATTTTAGATTGGGTAGACTTTTCAAGAAGGACCAGAAAGCCAGAATTTTACAGGTTTAGAGTTCCAGAAAAGCCTCCAATCTGAGCTTTGATTGTTTAAATGGAAATTTAGACCTCTACATGCTAGGTATGCTTACTAAGAAGGCTGGGGAAGAAGCTGTTTGAGAGACCCCTGGGTAAAGTAAGTGCTAACATGTATCTTGCCAATAGCATTCACCATTAGCCAATACCTTCTGATATTAGAGGTGCTTTTCCAGCTGATATAAGGGTGCCTGCTAATTCATGTGGGAAAAGTCCATCTTCATCTGTCTGCACCTCAGCAAGGTTCCCTGCGTTGTTACTGGGTGGTCTCCCTTCACCTCTTTCTAGGTGTTGGCACCTCATTAAGGCTGATTGTACTGCCTTGAAACTAAGGCAACAAAGTCAGTTTCCAGGGGAGCAAATAGCAAAGCATTGCTAGTGGCTGATAATGATTAAAACTGATTATGTGTCAGGCAGTTTGCTAGTAGCCACATGCACCTGCCACGTGTGCCTTAGAGGACAAAGAAGAAAACTTTGTGGCTGGGAAAAGCTGAAGACTAGGAGTCTTGTACTTTACCATCAAGAATGGCAGCATGACTATCCTCCATGTAGGCTATTAAAATGTGCCTCTGACTAGTTTTACAGGTGAAGATCAAATATCTGGCCACACCCAGCAAGCCGTCTGGCCAGCAGTAACTTGATCCCAGAGGTTCTTGACCTCCCTTAGTGTAGGACAGTGCATTCTGGGTTAAATCCCCATTTTTACTGATGCATAGGCATATTACACCAGTGAAAGCATCTGGTTTTCTTGTCCCTCAATTTACAATCTTATTAGATGACCAGAACTCCTTGGCTAGGGACTGAAGCTACACATAAACTGGTTTAAATGATCCAAAACTGCCTTTAACCTGTAACAGAACAGAAGTTCAATGCACATAAATATCTTTCAAAATGGTCAAAACCAGTTTAAGATAAACCTGGTTGGATGTAGCATCAGACTTAACTGATTTCGGTCAAATCGGTTTATGGAACTTCTGTCCCAGATCCCTTCCTAATTCAAGTTAACTCACAGCCCCCCAGCATCCCAGGATGCTTTGCAGCCCTAGGCTGTGCTGTCTGCTCCAGAACAGCAGGCCTGGCCCCTCCCCCAGTTACCATGAAGCTAATGCACTAAAGCCTCTGCTCCCTACCAGCACCTGCAACCTGGTGGGATGGGGGAGGGCAAGGGAATGAACCCCGAGGCCCCCCTAGCCCCTGTCTGTACAGGACATGTGGAACTAAGGCCCCAGCAGTAGGGGCTTTTTGTCCCCACAGCAGCCAGGTGAGCGGAGTTGATATTGGGTCAGCCCTACCCACTCCCCAGGCCCAAGCCTGTGGGGGTGGGGTGGGGGTGGGGGGAATTGCACCAGGCCAGCTTTGGCTCCATGAGCTGGGGAAAGCCCCCACCAGGGGCTTTTCACTCCCCTGTAGCCTGGCTCTCAGGGCTGGCATATGCTCAGCTCTCCCACTTCTCCATACCCCCATCTCTGACAGGGGAGGTAGGATAGGGGGGAATGCACTGACCCAGCCCATCACCAGCACCCCCAGCCAGGTTCTGCCTGATGGGAGGGGGAAGCCCCCACTTGTGGGCTTTTCACCGCCCCATGCTAGGCAGACCCCAGCTGATCCCAACCCAGCAAGCTGGGCTGCAAGGGTGTAAAAAGCCCCAAGTGGCAGCTCCCCCCCCCCCCGGACCCTTGTGTTGGGCAGACCCTACTTGGGGGGGTCTGGTGCCAGGCCAGATCAGTGCATTCCCCCCTCACCCCACCTCCCCTCTTGGAGGAGAGGGGTTGTCCAGCAGGCAGGGATGAGCTGATCCCAGCCTAGTGATGCAGGCTGCAGGGGAGTAAAAGCCCATGGTATGGTCTTTCCCCACTCCTTACTGGGCAAACCCCAGCTGGAGGGGCCACTGCCTGGCTGGTCCCATGCATTTGCCCCCTCTCACAGGCAGAGGCTGCAGAGAGGGCAGGGCTGATCTGATCCCAGCCCAATGAGCTGTGCTGCGGTGGAGTGAAAAACCTCTGGTGAGGTCTTTCCCCCATGCTTGGCAGACCCCAGCTGGGGGTGGTCAGTGCCAGGTTGGGAGATCCCTCCACCCCTCTCCCAGGCATGGGGCTGGGGAGAGAGCAGGACTGAGCCAATGGGAGCTGTGCTAAGCAGGTTGTGGAGGGTGAAAAGCACTAGGAATACCCCAGTTAGGGGGCTAGGGCTGGCTTTTGTGTTCCCCTTCTACACTCTCCTCTCAGAGATGGGGGCTCGGGAGAGATTTTTCTGCAGTTCACCATGGGGGCAGTTTGCATGAGCACCCCCAGGGTCCTGGCCTGGGTCAGTGCAGGCTTCTGCCTGTCTTAGCCACCCAGACACATCAGTTCAGTCTGATATTGCTTCAAGCTATGCAGCTTAGAAAACTAGCAAAGATTGATCTGATTCCTCCTCAGGCTTTTTGAAGTTTTGTACTTAGTCTTTGAGGCACAGGGTATATTATCTATTCACATATAAAACAAATATTTATCTCAGATGCATGAAAATATCAAAGCCTAGAGCATGTGTATAGGGTAAGTATTAGAGGTGTGCGAAATGGATTGTATTTGATTCAGATTCTCATTTGGCCCGAATCAGGGACAGTGATTCAATTCATTGATTCAGATCACTGTCCCCAATTCGATTTGGCTGAATCTGAATCTGAAGATTCGATGCTGATTCAGAGAATCAGCAATTCGGCCATAGACGCAGCTTTAAATGTTTTTTCTACATACCTCAAGGTACCAGACATGGCTTGTGAATGCTGCAATTCTGGAGAGGATGGAGCATCCCACAGGAGCACGGGGAGTCCCCCTGCATGCTCGGTGGCATACCCGAAAGTGAATCAGATGTACTTCCGGTCCACTTCTGGGTCCACCAGGGAGCATTCTGGGAGGGCCCCCATGTCCCCCTGGCTCAGTGATCAGCTGTGGGGGGACCCCGGGTGCCCCCCAGACCCAGGAGGCACTCATTGCTGAGCTAGGGGGAGTGCAGGGGTGCTCCCTTGCGTGCTCCCCGGCAGACCCATAAGTGGACCAGAAGTGCTTCTGGTGCACTTCTGGGTCTGCTGCCAAGTGCGCTGCCCTCCCCTCCCGCACTCCTGTGGGATGCTCCATCCGCCCCACCATCACAGCAGTCATGAGCCACCTGGTACCTTGAGGTATGTAGAAAAAACATTTAAAGCTGTGTCTGTGTCCAAATTGCTGATTTTTTCCAAATCTCTCTGAATCAATTGGCGGGGGGAGTTACAATTCAATTTGGAGAGATTAAAGGGTCTCCTGATTTGATTCAGAGAACTGGCCACCAAATTGGGCCAAATTTCCACTGAATCAAATCAAGAATCGAAGCTTCGCACAACTCTAGTAAGTATATGTATCCATCATACCTTTATGGCTGGGACAGACATTACACATAAGTGATCAGAAGCTGGTTGAAACTTGTAACAGACCACATGCTTCGTGCATATAAACCTGTTTGAAAGTGGCTGAAACTGGTTTGAGATAAACCTGGTTGAATGTAGTATCAGACTTAATTGATTTGGGTCAAACTGGTAATGTCTGTCCCAGGCCTCTTGCTGGTTTAAGATAAACCAGATTCCTCCAGCATCCCAGCATGCTCTCTGGGCTGGGTGGGACTCTCTGTTCCACAGAAGGGCTGGCTTCTCCCCTCAGTTCCCTGTCTGGAGCTCCAGCAGAGACTTGCAGGCACAGAGCATCCACCTGTCTTCTCCCTGCTAAGCTGGGATGATTCCCTGTGCCCCTCAACCTTACTCAGGCACCTCAGCATTAGCTAGCAGACCACATGCTGGCTACGGTCCCTGATGTAGGAGACAACAAAGACAGACAGGCTTTTTTGGAGCTAATCGACAGGTAGCTTAATGTTCTTCCTTGGAAAAGCTGTTTAAGAAGAGCTTAGAGAGAGGCTGTGTTTCTTAATGGGTTAATAAACAGTGAGTTAGGGGTGATAAACATTCCCTGCTGGGCTGCATGGGGGGTGGGGAGTAATAATCAGAGCATCCTGCTGGGGCCTGGCCACACCCACCTCAGCTCAGAACTGTGGAATAAAAGGAAGGCTGCTCTAGTGCCCCCCAGCTTCTAGCCTGAGCCACTGCAGGCACGTGCCTGCATTTCTAGAATGAGAAGGGAATGCCTATCCACCTCCAAATCAGTTCAACCTTTGCACGTTAGACTAACCGGCAAAGATTGAATCAATTAGGCTCAAGCTTTTTGAACATCTGTCCCTAGCCTATCTGTATTTGAACTTAAGTCAACCTAAACCTAAACAACAACGTGATCCCAATATCTGTTAGTGGGAAATTATAAACATCAGAAATGTTGATATTTGTAAGTGAGATAATGAAAGACTTTATATGCAATAGAGCATGGCTGGTCTTGAGGGAAATGGTGTCCTGGGTGGACTTGTATTTTGGCACTCTTTTTTGAGTTTAAGTATGTAGTAGTATTAGCAAAAGTTTCAGAAATAAAGCCCTGGGGGGAGCTGCTGATCTGGATCAGGAGCCTTGCTTCCCTGTGTGCAGGCACCACTGCTTCTGTGTGGGAGCAAGGTGGGTGGACTGGAGCAGGTGCCACTCTGCTCGCATGTGCCCGGCCCAGCTCCTTTGGGACAGTGGCTGGGGTAGGGATCAGATGGGGTGGGGCAGAGCAGGGCAGGGGGAGAGTGCTGCTGTAAGTGTAGGCATCTCACACATGTATGTGCCTGTGTGTGTGTGGTTGTGGTTTGTGTGTGTGTGAGTATGGCACCCACCTGGCCATGGGGCTCTAAGGCCAGCCCTGCAATAGAGAAATGAATCACACACATAATTTCCAGACTCCTCTTCTTAGTTTTCCTTACATCCTCTAAGATAGGCCTTTATCACCAATTTTAAAGGAGAGAGTCATGCATATAACACCTTGACAAACTGAGATCTATTGTATCTTTGTTTCAGAGATTGGAATCTGACCTGTTTTAGACAGAGATTAAAAGTTTCAGTCCTCAGGAAATTAAAGCTTGATCAAGGACTCTGTAATGCAGCTGATGGAGATCAGCACCATGTCAAATTTCTATTGTCATTATCATGATTAAGAAAGGACGTGACGGGTGACCCCTGTCTTGAATGGATTCACAATAAATAATGAGGATGGTGGGAAACCTATTCTAATCAAAGTGTGTGTGTGTGTGGGGGGGGGGGAATTACCACTTGAAAAGGTAACATACACACACGCGCACACACACAAAAAATCCAGGTTTTTTTAAATCCACTACCCCATATTGCAGTATCATGAAGTAGCAAAAGGATCTCATTCTTAATATGACTAGGGAGAATTCAATTTACTTCAAAGAATAACCATAATAACATCCTTGAAATGCTTGACTCACTTTAATATTTTCTGGTATGAAAAATAAGTTTAATAGATTTCATAGATTTCATAGACATTTGGGCTGGAAGGGACCCTGGAGGATCATGGAGTCCAGCCCCCTGCCCAGGGACAGGAAGTCAGTAGGGATCATAGGATTCTAGCAAGATAAACATCCAAAAGTGTCTTAAAGGTGTTCAGAGTGGGTGCTTGAACCACCTCCGGCGTCAGTCTATTCCAAACCTTGGGGGCTTGGACAGTAAAGAAGTTCTCTCTTATGTCCAGCCTGAAATGGTTGCAGAGGAGTTTGTGACCCTTTGAACTTGTCATCACTTGGGGTGCTCTGGTGAACAGACCTTCCCCCAGACCCCTAATAAACTTATAGGTGGCCACCAGATCACCCCAGAGCCTGCGCTTTTCCAGGCTGAAAAGTCTCATGGCTCTCAGCCTCTCATCATAAGGTCTGTTATCCTGACCTCTGATCATGCACATGGCTCTCCTCTGCACTCTCTCAAGCTTCTCCACATCCTTTTTGAATTGTGGAGACCAAAACTGGATGCAGTACTCCAGCTGCGGCCTCACCAAGGCTGAGTACAATGGGAGAATGACGTCCCGGGATTTGCTTGAGAAGCATCTCTGGATGCAAGCTAGCGTTTTGCTCACTTTACTATCTGCAGCATCACATTGAAGGCTCATGCTCATCTTGTGGTCAGTCATGACCTCCAACTCCCTTTCATCTGTAGTGCTAACCAATGTAGCATTGCTGAGCCTATAAACATCCTGTAGGTTTTTCCTCCCAAGGTGGAGAACCTTGCATTTTTCAGTATAAAACATCATCAGTTTCTCATCCACCCATTTCATGAGCCTGTCAAGATCTGCCTGGATCACCCTCCTGTCCTTAGGTGTGAATGCTTTACCCCAGAGTTTGTTGTCATCGGTGAACTTGGCCAGCCCACTTCTAACACCAATGTCTACATCATTGATAAAGATGTTAAAAAGTAGAGGCCCAAGGACAGAGCCTTGACGGACCCCACTGGCCACAGGGCACCACAACGATTGACTTCTGTCAACCACCACCCTCTGGGTTCTGCTGTGGAGCCAATTCCCCAGTCAGAGGATCATGGTGAGGTTGAGGCCACAGTTAGCCAGTTTTGCCAAGAGGTGATCATGGGATACCAGATCGAAAGCTTTTTTGAAGTCAAGATATATGACATCAATTTCTTCCCCCTTGCCCAGGTGATAGGTCACCTGGTTGTAAAAGGAAATGAGATTGGTCAATCAAGACCTACCCACAACAAACCCATGCTGGGTATCTCTCAGGATATTGCCATCAGCTAGCCTATATAGGATGGCCTCTTTGATAATCTTTTCCAAGACTTTCCCCAGGATAGAGGTCAGGCTGATGGGTCTGTAGTTTGCTGGATCCACTTTCCTCCCTTCTTCCAATCATTGGGCACTTCACCAGAGCACCAGGAATTCTCAAAGATCCATGCCAGGGGCTGAGCTATGATGCCTGCCAGCTCTTTGAGTACCTTTGGGTGTAAAACATCAGGGCCATCTGACTTGAAGGTATCCAGTTTGTCAAGGTGTTCCTTCACGAGGTCAGCTTTGATGGATGGTAAGCAATCTCCCTCACCCAGGCCTCCCTGTGGGCAGGGGCGTCCCATGGGACTGGTGAAAAACTGACGCAAAGTACCCATTTAGCAAGTTTGCTTTTTCCTGGGCATCAGTTGTCAGTTGTCCCATCTGGTTTAGCAGGGGTCCAATGTTGCCCTTGCTTTTCCTCCGGCTCCCTGGATATCTAAAAAAGGACTTTTTATTGTCCTTGACATTTGTAGCTAGTTGGAGTTCCATCACAGCCTTGGCTTTCCTGGTTTGCTCTCTGCAGGTCCAAACTAGAGCAGAGTATTCCTCCTTGGTGGTGGTTCCAGTCCTCCATCCTTTGTAGGTCTTCCTTTTAAGATGCAGGAGGTCCACTAGTTCCCTGCAGAGCCAAGGGGGCTGCTGTGCCCTTTTGCTGCCTTTCCTCTGAGGTGGGATAGACTTGGATTGCGCATCCAGGATCTCTCCCTTGAGGAGCAATCACTTGTCCTGAACTCCCCTCCCATTTGGGTTGTGGCCCTTTAGGGCCTCACTGACAAGCCTCCTGAGCTTGTCAAAGTCAGCTTTCCTGAAGTCAAGGATTTCTGTATTGCTGACTGATTTGCCAGCTTTACGGTGGATGGTGAAGGTGATCAGCTTGTGGTCACTGTCACCCAGCTTCCCTTCAATCATTAGGTCGTTGATTAGGTCATCCCCGGTTGCTAGTACCAGGTCGAGCAGCGCTTTCCCTCTTGTCGTTTAAAGACATCAGCTTTTATAAAACTTTCTTGTAATTGGAGAACCCCAGAAAAGAACAACTGAGGGTTGCTCCTCTGTGCAGAGTCTAATGGGACTCTGCGTGGACTCAAGGTCCTGCTTGCATGGAGCAGCTTGAAGGATCATACTCTAAACAGTACTGAAGATTAATCTCCCAATTCACTGCAGGTACAAGTACAGCATTGTGTTCTCAGCTTTTCAGGGGATCTTCAGACCTTCAAGCTGAAGATCTTGGGTTATTTTTAGAGCAAATAAGGAACTTGGCCTGAATCCACTAATGATTTTTGCCTCCATGGTCTTACTTTAAGTAACAGCCCCATTCTCTCTCTTAATATATTCCTGTAACAAACCTTGCTGCAAAGCTATTCAATGAAACAAGTACAAAATAGTCTTACCCTGCTGGCTTCATGCTCTCCTTATATTCAGTCATGAAGAATAATGAATTGGAAATAATTGCAGTGGTAAAATCCAAATGTAGATATTTGCTGTCCTTACTAATGAGAGAAAAATATAGTAGACCATTGGCCTAAAGGTTCCAGCTGTGGTTCCTTTGTAACTTAGAGTGCATTAAAAAATCTTCAGTCAGCAAGATAAGTTAATTTTTTATGACTTTTATAAACTGTTTTAGCCTGGAACTCAGAAACATCTCTTTAAGATTAAAATTTTAGATCCTTTTAGCTCAAGACTGCTAAGCAGTTTGAGGACATTTTGTTTTGGAAGTAACATCCAAAATCTATAACGAAATTCCATTCTGTCACTACTGTCATCTTCTTTGGTGCGACAGGTACTTGGTTGGCTAGGGAAAAAAGCATGTCCCTTAGTGGCAGCACTCTGAGAAATCATGGAACTGACATATTCATAGATTCATAGATTCACAGATTGTAGAGTTGGAAGGGACCACAATGGATCATCGTGTCCGACTCCCTGCCCCTGGCAGGAAAGAGGACTGAGGTCAGATGACCCCAGCCAGGTGACTATCTATCCTTCTCTTGAAGACCTCCAAGCTAGGTGATAGCACCACCTCTCTTGGAAGTCCATTCCAGATCCTGGCCACCCTTACAGTGAAAAATTTCTTCCTAATATCTAACCTAAATCTACTCTCAACTAGTTTACACCCATTATTCCTAGTCACTCCCTGGGGCGCCTTAGTAAACAGCACTTCCCCTATTCCCCATTGCCCCCCCCTAATAAATTTATAGGTGGCCACAAGATCTCCCCTCAGCCATCTCTTGTGAAGGCTGAAGAGATTCAGCTCTCTCAACCTCCCCCCCGTAGGGTCTATCACAAAGGCCACTAATCATGTGAGCGGCCCTCCTTTGGATCCTCTTGAAATTCTCCACGTCCCTCTTGAAGTGCGGCACCCAAAACTGGACACAGTACTCCAACTGCGGCCTGACCAGTGCCGCATAGAGGGGGAGCATCACCTCCTTTGTTCTATTAGTCACGCACCTGCTAATGCACGACAACGTGCAATTGGCCTTGTTGATGGCCTCGTTACACTGCTGGCTCATGTTCATCTTGGAGTCAATTATGACTCCAAGATCCCTCTCTGCCTCCGAGCTGCTGAGAAGGACACTCCCCAGCCTATAGGTGTGCTGGGGGTTCCTCCTTCCCAGATGGAGTATCTTATATTTATCTTTATTAAATTGCATCCTATTTCTCTCTGCCCATCGATCCAACCTGTCCAGGTCAGCCTGAATCTGCTCCCTGCCCTCCGGTGTACTAACTTTGCCCCATAACTTGGTATCATCAGTGAACTTGGAGAGGGTGCTCTCCACGCCCTCGTCCAAATCGCTGATGAAGATATTGAATAATATTGGTCCAAGGACCGAACCCTGCGGGACCCCACTGCCGATCTCCCTCCAGGCCGAGAAGGAACCATCCACCACCACTCTCTGGATGCGGTCCCTAAGCCAGTTGGCCACACACCTGACTGTGTAGGCATTCGCTCCACAGTCTGCTAGCTTCCCAATGAGGATAGGGTGCGAAACTGTGTCGAAGGCCTTCCTAAAGTCCAGGAAGATGACATCAGCCTCAGCTATTGCATCCAGGCGGTGTGTGACCTGGTCATAGAAGGCTACAAGTTTTGTCAGGCAGAATCTACCTGTGACAAACCTGTGCTGGTTTCCCCTCAGCATCGTTTCCCCTGCTGGACCTGCACAAATGTGTTCTTTGATTATTTTTGCTAGCATTTTCCCAGGAATAGAGGTAAGACTGACTGGTCTAAAGTTACCCAGCTCATCCCTTCTCCCTTTCTTGAAAATGGGCGCCACATTGGCCCTTCTCCAGTCCTCAGGGACCTGGCCAGAGCACCACGAGTGCTTGAACAGCTGTGCCAATGGCTCAGCTATGACACCGGCCAATTCTTTCAGCAGCCGTGGATGGAGGGCATCCAGGCTTGCTGACTTGTACCCATCCAGCTCCTCCAGGAGCTCCTTAACTATTTCAGAACTAACCGTAGGTGGACTAGTGCCATGTGGACATCTGTCAATGATCGAGGTGGGGGAATTGGCTTGGTCGGTACATAGAAATACTGAAGCGAAGAACTCATTGAAGAGCTTTGCTTTTTTCCCCATGTCAACCAAAAACTGTCCTGATTTCTCCTGCAGGGGCCCTATGTTGCTCTGAGCTTTCCTTTTGCCTGCTATATACCTGAAGGACTTTTTATTGTCCTTGATTGTTGAAGCCAGCCTGAGCTCAAGCCCCGCCTTGGCCTGTCTAACTGATTCCCTGCAATCGCGCGCCAGGGAGATATATTCCTCCTTGGTGGCTGCTCCCTGCTTCCATTGCCTATACATCTCTTTCTTTGCCCCCAGACTCTCCTGGAGCTCCCTGTTCAGCCAAGGGGCTTTTTTGCCCCCTTACTTCCCTTCCTATGTAATGAGATAGACTCCTTTTGAGCCCCAAGGATCACTCCCTTGAGATACCTCCAACCCTCCTGGACCCCCATATGCTGTACGTTCTTGAATTGCATCCCCTCACTAACTAGCCTTCTAAGCTTGCTAAAGTGGCCCTTCTGAAGTCCAACACCTTAGCCCCACTAGTTACTTTACCCACCCTTCGCTGGATAGTGAACTCGACCAAGTGATGGTCACTATCTCCCAGGCTACCATGAACTCACATGTTACCCACGAGATCATCCCCTGTTGCTAAGACCAGGTCAAGCAAGGCACTACCCCTGGTGGGACTAGACACCACCTGGGTTAGGTGGAGGTCCTGCACACAGTGTAAGAACCTCCATGAGCGGCTTGGTTGGCTGCCTGCTCCTCCCAGCAGATATCTGGGTAGTTTAGATCTCCCATGACCACCGCCTCCCTTGCCTGTGTGGCGTCTTCTAGCTGCCCGGAGAATACATCATCTAGCTCTTGATCCTAATGAGAAGGCCTGTAGTAGACCCCCACAACCAAGTCCTTTTCCCCTGGCCCCCCTTGGATCCTGACTCACAATGCCTCGGTGTTCCCCTCCTCCACCCCCGCCTTAGTGGTGGAAGATGTATACTGCTCCTTAACATAAAGTGGTTCCCCCCCACCTTTTTTCCCCACTCTGTCATGCCTATACAACCTATACCCCTCAATGCCTACTGCCCAGTCATGTGTAGAATCCCACCATGTTTCGGTTAGTCCGACTAGGTCATACTGGGTACGAGCTCCTCCTGCTTGTTCCCCACACTCCTGGCATTTGTATAAAGACATTTTAGTCCCCCAAAGGGGGCTCTTGGTGCCCCTGTGCCTTGATGGTGTGTGTTCCCTTTTATTACTTACCTGGTGTGGTCTGGTGCCTTGTTTATGGCTTACCAACCCCTTAATACTTACCTGATGCGATCTGGTGTCTTGTTTGTGGTTTACCAACCCTGGGCTCTCTTCGACCACCGGTTCCCTGACCCCCGTCAATTCTAGTTTAAAGCTCTTCAGAGGAGATCAGCCAACTTGCGGGAAAACAGATACTTTCCTCTGGGAGAGAGATGAAGATCGTCATCTCCCAGGAAGCCTCCTCCCTGGAAGTGCTGGTTATGGCTGTAGAATCCGAAGGTCTCCTGAAGACACCAACTCTGAAGCTGCTGGTTGACTTCCTTGATGCGGGCATCTTGGCGTCTCTGGCAGCTGCCAACTGGAAGGATGGAAGAAAATACAACCTGTGCTCCAGTCTTCTTAAGGCTGTCTCCCAGTTCATGGAAGTCCTTCATGATGTGGTCAGGGCCGCATCGTTGGTTCCCACATGGATGAGGACCGTGGGGTAGTAGTCAGAGGGCTTAATGAGAGCAGAAATCACCTCAGTGATGTCCCTGATCTTATTCATAATCACACAAGTGGCTTAACTAAAATAGTCGGGTGTGGCTAAAGTTTAAATGTCAGTTGGCAGACAAACTATTTGTTTCTCACTCATTTTAAAGAATTTCCCTTCAATCCATGTATTGTTTCCAACTATAACTTTAAATATACTTGAGTTTCCTTAGCAATCCTAAAGGTGGGCTGATTAAGATTTTATTGTAATCTGGTTGATATAATCTACTCTTTTATTTCAAAAGTGATTTCAATTCTATAGTTATAAATTTTTATAGTTCTTCAAAAATACTTATCTATTTATAAGGTTTATTTTTATTGAAGATTTGTACTTTGTTTCAACACAGTGTTGAAATTGAAATAATGCAATCCATTGAAATAATGCAGTCACATCAGTATAAAGATCATGAGATCATATAAAGTTCTGCTGAATCAGGCCTTAAAGGCCAGATTCTCTTTCACCTATGGCTGCTTGCAGACATTAACACCCCCCCCCCAAAAAAAAACAACAAAACACCCCACAAACCCAACAAAAAACAGCAAAAAACAAACTCATGCTTTACTGGAAGAACCAGTGCATTACTTTGACCTGGCTCTGCAGCATCTGTATAGATCAGGCACTTCAGAGGGGCTTTTTGGCACTTTTAGCTAAAGCAGCCCTTATGTGCTTGAGTGCAGTTCTGTTTTGCCCTGTTCAAGTCCCTGAAAAACAGTTAATGCAAGAAATTGGTAAAGCATCCTGCTCACTACTTTATATGACTCAGTCCAAGGGTAAAACAACAATGTGCTACAAAACTAGATGCATTCATGAATTTTCTGGACTTGAACAAGGTATAATAGAACTGGACTAAGGTGCTTAAATTCACTTAGAAGTCTAATAGGGAATTAGGTGTCATTGAGAGGTGGCTCAAGAGAATTGTGGTCATATCTTTTCCATGTAAAGTTAATTTTAGTGTTCATAAAGTATTGGATAATTCATGATTATTAAATAAAATAATTATTTAGTAGTTATTTTTAGAGAAATGTGATGGGTTTTAGCCAATTTTGAGAAATTTCCCAGAAGAAATTTGAATTTAATTTGGGTACTTAAGGTTTTATTGGTTATCACATTGTTCTGAAAAATAGAGAGTCAGTGGCCTTTTCTTGGTATCTGGTTGGTTTAGTTAGTTCAATTTAGTTAACTTATTTGTAATTTATAATTTGAAAAAAAATCTCCTTGTTTGATCATGTACCAAATTAAGAACTCTTAAAATAAGACTATAGAAAATAACACTTTTTTATAGCTGTAGCATTTCCAAATTTAGCTGGAACTAATGTATTAAAACTGTCTGAAATGGAAGAAACTTTCCTAAATAATTTATATTTCTTGTACATAAATTAAGTAATCAAGAATGCCTGCTAACACTGAAAAAAGTCCAATAGAATCATACAGCTGCATTATTTTGTGCAGAAATCATATTTTCTGCTTGCTGTTGAACAACGCTATATGTGTCATTGATCATATACATGATTGTATGGAGGTTACTGGAGGGGATACCTTCTGTAAATTTCCTTTGATCCTAAATGTTGTTACCACTCTGCTACAGGAAATAAGCGAGTGTAATGATTTTAAAGTGGCAATGTTGTTGGCTATATCAAAGATGAAACACTGCCAGGGTTCCCTTAGCAGATTTTACTGTAGTGCCACCACAAAAGTTTGGAAGATCATTATTTACTGGAAATAAAAGAACAAGGCAGAAATCGATTGCTACAATGCTAGATTTATGTCTTCATTGCACTCTATATACATCTCCTATTTGTTCTAACTTCATGGAAGGATATTTAATACATAAAGGAAAGAGGCTTTTGATTTATTTTTGTTTATTATTTTTGGCATTCCTTGGAGAAATTCCGGAAATCAATACTTGTATGTGTGTAAGTGCACGTAGGTACTGGCAGGCAGTGGTGGCAGTTGATGCAATTGTGCATTTTACAGTGACAGGGAGAGTTCTTTTAGGGTAAACATTGTCACAGATATAAATACATTCAACGACACTGGAAAAAATTTTCATCTCTTCAACTGTTTGTTTACTTAAAAAGTTTCAGGAGGCATTGTCAGTTTTAAAAATGTATAGTGTTAAGTATTGCTTCTGCTTACACATACATGACTTTAAGCGCAGAAATAGTCCGATTGACTTCAATAGGATATTTAAAGTTACACGTGCAAGTATTTGTAAGGTGGAACCTTAACTAGAGACTGAGGGAAATGCTCCCATTAATTTCAGTGAGCACAGGGTTGGCCCTCTACTACTCTTATTTGTTTTATAGAAGTATTGCCAAACCCAGGTATTCAAACAATCATTAGTCAGGTTCCCAACATTATAAAAGGGTTTTTTAAAATTATATCTTGGGTCCTTTTAATTTGACATCTGGTTCCAGAGCCTTGTAGGGCACACTTAAGTCACATTTTCAAGTTTTCTGTGCAGAGAGAATGAAACATAAGTGCCCTATATAATCTCACCACTTCAAGAGCTGACGTATTAGAGATAGCATCAAATATTGAAAGGCTAGCAATAAAGCTCCAAAGTTGGGAAAACAGTTATAGTAGGTCCTTGAGGCTCTAAGCAGGAATGGGAGCTGACATTTCACTAGTGACCATGAAGACATGATAAACAAAGACAATCTCTGCTCCCAAAAAACGTGCCCAGTTTTTTTCTGACCAAACAGCAGCACATAGAAGGGGTAAAGGGAAATTGAGATAAATTGCTAGTTGTTGCATGGTAAAATGGTTCCAAGGAGATCTATGCGGCAGTCCTTCCCTAAAGAATGAACAGAACATGTACCTTCAGCTATTACGTCTTTTATTTCAGATTTGAGAAATTATCTTACATAATAGCATTCAGGACAAAGCGTATAAAACCACAACTGGGGCATCTCACACCATTTCATACTTATCACAGCAGTGCTCAAGACCAGTAAACAAAATTTGAAAAACAATCCACCTTACTCCCAGCTCCTAAAGCAGGCAGGCAGACACCTGCTTAACTTCATGCTCTTATTTTTGTAACCGTCTTTGCCCTCTTCCCAAAATTGAGTCTGTGCTATAGCTTCCCTTGCCCTGTCAAGCCCATTGCATCATGCTAGATCATCATTTAGACATCGTCTATTGTAAGAGACAGTGTGGGGCCTGCTGTGCTACCTCTGGGGAGGTATCCTAACTCAAGAAGATAGAATCCCTCCCTTACCTCCTGGCATGTATGCTTGCTACTGTGCTCCTTTATGGAATATGACCTGCTGTTTTCTGCTTGACTGTCTTGCTTGGTGGACCAGTGTACAGGGGAGTCATGGCTATGACCTGGTCAACATGCAGCAAGTAATTGCTCCCTTTGGAGCCCAACTGGGCTAAAATGTACCCAATTATTCTCATGCTTATTTTCACCTGCATATTTCCATTGACTTCAGTAGGTGAGACCAGGATCAAAACCTTTTCTTCCTCTCCCAGGAAAGAAATTGATGGTTTTCAGATTAGTTTCCAGAGATACCGCTGGCTGTATGCTTGTACTTGTGTGCCAAAGAGGTCAGAACATGATTTTATATGTCCTAAAATTTCACTAGGCCACTTAACTCCTGTTCCTTAAATCATTTAACTCCTCATGTCCTCTCTCCATGAGGAATGTAGATCCCATTGTGTGTCTCCGGTTACTTCTCATTTCTTGAGAAGTTAAACCATCCAGTCAGGGAACAGATATAATAGCCTGTGAAACACAGATAACCAATCAGAGTGCGAATCCTGAATATGACTATTTCCATGGGGAATCCTCCAGGCTAGGAATTATTTTTGTAATAACAAAGAGCTGACACATTAAGATGTTCAGTTATGTCTGTTTGAAAAGAAGAGGAACGTTTCACCCTCATGTTTTTGTTCTTGACTGAAATTAGGATTTTTTTTCTTTTACAAATTTGTGGTCGTAATTTCCATGTACCCTCACAGGTAATGCAGTGGCGGGAGCCACTCACAAGAACTGGAAGCACTGGGGGCAACCCCCGATGCTCCAGGGGATAGACCCGGGGATCCTGGCCTTACTGGAGAGGCAGGCTGTGTCATTGGGAGGGTTGCACTAGCCAGCACTGCACCGGCTTTTCAAGCAACTCTCAGTTAAGTTTGGCAGCAGCTGGCTGATGATGACAGCAACAGCTGTCACTTCAGAGGATTTAAAAATGCTGGCAGAAGCTGGTAAAGCGGGGGGAGACAGGAGTCAGGAAGGAGAGCTCACCAGGCTGTGACCCGGCCGAGCAGTAATAGTAGATAACTCTGTCCCACAGAGAATAGGCAGGGGCAGTATCTGGGAGCCTGATGGGGGTCGTTGACCCCACACTCCATGAGAGCAAGCCTGGGGTCAGCCAACAACCCCAGCTCACAGGCAGGGTTCATTCAACCCTGAGCTGATGGAGGGCATGGTAGGTATAAGCCCTGAACCAGGGCCAAAGAGACTGAGGTCTGTCAGTTGAAGAAGAGGAGCTGAGACTACAGGCTGGCACAGCGGCACAAGGACTCTGACGGTTGGCGAGTGGATGGGAAGTAGGGGAGGTGGAGCCCCAAGACCAACCACAACAAGGCAGTGAGTACCCCCCCCCGTCTTCGGGCCCTGGGCTTGGAATACCACTGAACCTCTCCTTTCAGTTAAGATTCCATGAAGTCATGGCAGGTGAGTTGGGGAGGCCCTTCCCAGAGAGAGGAGGGATACTCATGGTGCCTACTGAGTTTGTGACAGGTAACTTGCTTGTAGATTGTTTGTGAACAGTAAAGTAGACAAGCTTTGCCAGTTGATTATATTGTGGATTGTTTCTTAATCTTTATTACTAAGGAAGATAATCAGTGATTTATGCACCTCTCCCAGTCTCTGTACTTTTACAGCAAAGTGAATAAAGAAGTCAAATACTTCTCTACTTACACATGATAGACAGAAATATGAAGAGACTTTTCCCTCCCTTTCCCCGGCAGACTAAAATATTTATTCCCTTTGTTCCTTGTTATTCACTACTCATGAATACAAACAGCAGATGGCCAACAGCAGTGGGGCGGGGGGGTTATTTTTGTTCATCTCTGACCATGTTACAGCTCAGTTTTTGTGTATTCTCCAGCTGTATACCTTTTAAAACACCATTACCTTGCTAAAACATCTATCAATAACAATTTCTAGCTGATATACAGCTTTATGAAAATGATAGAATCCACTGAAGTCTAGCAATGCATCTCCACTAAGGCTTCCTGTGTAGTACTGTGATCAATATCTTCAGTCAAGTTTATGAGGAAGCCATGAAAACCCTCTAAGATGCAGTGCTATTCTTTCTAACCTTTCTTGTAGCCCATCAATTATAGACTAATAAGGTCAGTATGGTTGAAGTAAAAGTCTGTGTTGAGGAAAGTTCCCTCTCCCCCACCCTGAATTCTCCTGCTGTTGCAGAAAGGAAAGATATTTATTCTGGCAAAGCATTATTTCTTTATAGAAAATGTAGCCCTAAGAGCCTTGCTGGAGATGCCTGAGTGAGGAATCCTTCCTAGGCAAGCTCTGATCTCCCCAGGTCACTCCCTGTATCTCCTATCCAACACAGCAAGTTTTGTGGTAGCTTGTGTATTCTTTCTCCAGACAGGCTTGCAGCCACAGGTGACCCACAGTCTGTCTTGTGATAACAGAGTGAATAAAGCTCAAAAAGTAAATGCAGCAAGCCAGAGAAGCTTTGCACTGTGACCCACACATTCACTACCCATGAATATAGCTGTAGATTAGCTTTCCTGAAGAGCAGATGCTTAGCTGCTAAAATAGACACCAGGAAATACCACATTTACTCAAGTCTAAGATGACCCTAAATTTAAGATTACCCCCCCAATAATAATTAGATTCTATAAATGGAAAATGTATACATTTGTGATAATTGTTCAGGTATAGAATTTAATTATTGGAGGTTTTCCTTAAATTTGTCCCCTTTCCACTGCTACAGCAAGGAAAACAGTGGCTGGGGAGGTGGGGTCATGTGGCTCCCTTGCCCTTTGGCCCCACAACTTCTTTCCTCTGCAACCCTTCCCACCCTTGCTATCCCTTCTTGAACTCTGTTCCCTCCCTAAGCACGTGGAAGTGAGGGGCAAATTTGAAACAGAGACCAAAAACACTAATTTTGAAGTAAACTTTCCTGAAATAATTTGCATATTATAAACTGGGTCTACACATGCACCAGACTGCGCAGTTGTGCAAACATTTAGTATTTGCTTAAGCAAGTACTAAATGACAGCCCAGTAATTGGCATTACTGCATAGTCTCATTGTCACACGGTTATTTTTAGCTGCTACTGCACAGTATCTTGTTGCTACTGTGCAGTAGCATCATCATCATGGTTTATACCCAGTGATGCTACGTCACCGTAGCTCATTGCTATGGCAATGGAACATCTGGTGTAGATGTGCCCACTGTGTATAATATTAATGCAAAGCCGAAAGGCTCATGATTTATCATATGGTTCTTTGGGCTGGACCCTAGCAGAGTCAGCAACATTTCAAGCCATGGTAACCCCACAGCCCAGCACTGCTCAGAATGTATGTTTGTGTATTCCATATACCCCTCTAAAGGATCTATGTGCTAATTAGCCCCTCTGCCCCAACCCATGACTAGAACTAGGTGTTCTTGCCATGAATCCTGGGATCCTCCAAAAATGTATATGGAAATGGAGCATGGGGTTGCCTGGTGGGGCAGCATCAATCATATGTATTGGGTCAAGAGAGGGAGAGACAGAGCCTTTTATCTACATAGATATTTGGTGATGTTTGCTAGACATTTAAGGCTAGTGAAGAAAAAGGAATCATTAGAAATGGGACAGAAAGGTACAGCTCAGCTGTGGGAGTGACAAGGAAGCTGAAATATATTCAATGTAATGGTTCGTGCATTGAATAATAGTCAGTAGGGCTGCGTGAAACAGCATTGTTCTGATTCGGCTTCAGTTTTGATGATTCAATGGAACAGTGCTTTGTTTCAAGTTTTATTTAATTTCGAAACCACTGTTCAGCTTTGTTTCAATGTTTTACTGTTTCAATGCTGTTTTGATGTTTTGCCCATAGTTATTATGGGGAAACATAAAATGCAGCAGGCAGGCAGATTGAGGGCTTGCTGGCACCCCAGGGAGGGCTGAAGGGGCTGTGCCAGAGTCCTCCCAGGGGTGTGACCCCAGATCTGCCTGCCAAATGAGAGAAGCTGGGTGCTGCCACCTGGGACAGGTGCCGGGAAGACCAGTGCTGCTGCTGGTCCCAGGCAGCAGCACCTGGCTCCTGTCACCTGGCAGGCAAATAGGGGGTTTGCCCACACCTCCGGGAGGACTCTGGCACAGCCCCCGCAGCGCTCCTGGGGGTGCCAGCAGGCCCCCAATCTGCCTGCCAGCTGACAGGAGATGAGTGCTACTGCCTGGGGCCAGTGGCATGGGACCAGGGCAGATCAGCTGGTGTGGGACTTGCCGCTCTGCTCCCAGGGTGGGGGAGGGTCCCTGCATCAGCTGATCTGCCCAGGGCTCTGCACCCTCCTCCAGCTGGCTTCAGTATAGGGCTAGAGCAGATAAGCTGGTGCGGGGACTCACTGCCCTGATCCCAGGGCAGGGGAGGGTCCCCACACCTGCTGATCTGCCCCAGTCCTGTACCTGAGCCAGCTGGAGGAGGGTTGCAGCCCAGTGCAGGGGGTTGGAGACAGCCCCAGGGCTGTATTCTGCAGTCCTCAGCAGCTCGGGTCCCAGTGGCTTGCAGTCCCTTTGAACTCAGCCCAGTGGTGAGAAGTGGAGCACAGTTCCGGCTCTGCCAGCCTCCTGCTACCGGGCTGAGCTCCATGGGGCTGACAGAACCCATCAGAGCACAGCCCAGTGGTGGGAGGCAGGAAGAGGCAGGGCTGCGCTCCCTGCCTGGCTGAGCCCATGGGGCTGTGGAGTGCAGCCCTGGCTCTCCCCTGCCTCCCAGCACCTGGCTGCTGCTTTGAAACTCAAAATATTTTGAAACTTTTAAAATGTTTCAACTGGCCTCATTTCATTTCAAGGCTGTTTCAAAGCCCTCCATTTTGTTTCAATTTCACTGTTTCAAGCTTGAAACAAGTCTTGCCCTGCCCCATACTGGGCCTGAGCTCAATGGGCACTGTATCTTATTCATATGGACTCCAGTAACCTATCCTTGTGGTAGGCTTCCGCCAGCATCTTGGCCTTTTAACTAAGAACAAGTTTTTTTGGCACCAAGAGGAGAGTGTCAGGGCAGGCTCTGGCCCTCTGGAGGTAACACATGCCCATTTTTTTTTAAGGGCCCAAACCAAAAAAAACAAACAACCAAACTAACCAAAAAGTTTTCCATCAGTATTTTTGCCCAATATGGGCCATGTATTTTACAGGCATGCTCAGTGTGGGCTGCATTCAATCATATTCAAAGCTGATTACTGAGCATATACTGCTCCTGGCAACAGTTTAATGATTGACAGTGTATTTCATTAGGTTTTTTGTATGGAAATATAAGGTGAGGACATTTTTTCCCCACGCTGATTAGGGAAAAAATCTTGCCTTATATTCAAGTAAATAAGGTAATAAGAATTGTGTTAAGGTGGTTGCATTCAGTTTGCTCTTTGACATCTCAAACTTCCTCACATAGCAAAGGGTGGAAGGTTTACAACTCAGGAGCATGTCTCAGCTCCACTGGTGTAACTGGTCCCTGAATGAAATGGAAGGAAGCTACTGCAGTTTAGCTTACTCACTGCAGGTTAGGAGCAGACAGCCTAAATAGGTCATTATTTAGGTAGCTCCTCTCGCTTTAAACAGTAGCATAATTGTTTCATCTCTCCATGTTGGTTGAGACTTCCTGGAACTTCATTAGCATGAACAAGGGATTTTGTGTCACTGATGTAATACAGGTCCCACTGAAGTTACAAACCAAGATCTCAGTCCTGAAAGCTGCCCTGTGCCAGCAAACATTCCTGCACCCATGTGATTTCAGTGGCACTCTACATAGGAGAACCCTTATTCCTGTGTATTTTTCTGTTGAAAAACAAGGGAACTCTACAGTGGTTGGCCCAGGTAGATCAAACTGCAGAAGTCAAAATTTGTTCAAATATTTTGAGCAAGTCCTAGAAGAGGCAGGAATGAACCTGAGGTCTGATTCCAGGTCTAATATTCCAACCAGACTTTAGAAAAATAAATTAGAAAGACAGCAATACCTTGAGTCATTTCATTCTACTGAAGGCTTTTTAAAAATTCCAGTCTCCACTAAGATAAGTGTGCATGTGGGAAGTGCATTCTTGTTTAAAACAATGTTAATAGAAAATTGCAGGTTTTGAAAATTCTGAAAGAGATCTGGAAGTGCAGAGAATGAATAGCTTTCTACACCAGTCCTAAATCTGCCTTCATATTCAGTCCCACCTTCACCTACTCCTCAACACCCCACCTAAAGTTTTCCTCTCTGTCCTAGTCCACTCAACATTGGCACATCCCGTCTGAATGCTGAGCAACAAACTGCATATAAGCCAGTAGCTGAATGCTCCTCTGGTGCTGCATACTGGGATGGGCAGGAGACTGCTGCAATATCCATATTGCCCTTCACAGTCCAGAGTACAGGTGAATAATGAAAACAGTTATTTGCAAATGGTGGGATTTTCAAAAGCATTCAGCGTTGGCCTAACTTGGCTCTCTCTGGAGCCTTGACTCCCCTCGAAGCATAGTTATTAGGGCTGTGTGAAATGGAAGCATTTCATTTCGACCAGCATTTTGACAGAACAGCGTTTCATTTCGACTTTTGTTTTGAGTCAAAACGGCTGTTCCATTTCGTTCCATTGAAACGTTTTTCCATTTCGACCATGTTTCAACGTTTCGCTCGTAGGATATAATGGGGAAGGTTGAAACAGGCTATAACTGCCATTTCTAGCTAGATTTGGATGAAACTCACAGAAATGGTAACCCCTTCTAAGGGCATGATGTATACCAAGTGTCAAGAAGATAGCTGTAGGGATTTGGGAAAACTTTACCCCAAAATCTTGAAAGCAAAACTCATGTCACGTGTATGTGTTAAGCCACAGCAGGGTCAAAACTACAGGATTTCTAGCTCCTGCTGAGGCCACAAATCCTTCCAAGTTTCAAGAAGATAGGTGCAGGGGTTTTGGGGGAAACTGCACCCCAAATTCTTGGAAGCAAAGCTCATGTCACGTGTACGTGCTAAGCCACAGTGGGGTCAAAACTGCTGAGATGGTAGCCCCTGGTGAGGCCACAAAGCCTGCCAAATTTCAAGGTGATAGGTGCAGGGGTTAGGGGGGAACTGCTCCTCAAGCTGCTGACAGGCAAAACTTGTGATATAGATGACCCTGTGTGTGTTAAGGTGCAGCAGGCTGAAAACTGCAGGGGTAGTGGCCCCTGCTGAGGCCACAAAGCCTGCCAAGTTTCAAGGAGATAAGTGCAGGGGTCTGGGGGGAACTGCCCCTCAAGCTGCAGACAAGCAAAACTTGTGACACAGCTGCTTGTGCAACTATGTCTGTTTTGGGGCACTGGGGGCGGGGGGGCAGACTACTGCAGGATTGGCTGCTAAGCTACTATGTTACCAGTTACCAATGAATCATGATTCACTCAGGGACCAGCTCAATACACAGTACCTAGCTACTACATAACGACTTAAGGAGCATGGATTAACACCTACAAAACCAGGACTAAGGAGAGGAAAGAATTAATACAGACAATCAACTGCCCCAAGACAGAGACAGTCAGTTGCACAAGCACCCATGTCATGAGTTTTGCCTGTCATTAGCTATGGGTGCAGGGCCCCAGACTCCCCCTGCACCTATCTCCTCAACAGCTGACAGGCATCGTGGCCTTACCAGGGGCTATCGTCCCTGCAGCTTTCACCCTGCTGCACCTTAACACACACGGTGTCACCCATGTCACGAGTTTTGCTTGTCCGCAGCTTGAGGTACAGTTTCCCCCAAACCCCTGTACTTATCTCCTTGAAACTTGGCCAGCTTCATGGCCTCAGCAGAGCCTAGCATTCCTGTAGTTTTGACCTCACTGTGGCTTAACACATACACATGACACGAGTTTGGCTCTCAAGATCTTGGGGTGCAGTTTCTCCAACCCCCCTGCACTGATCTTGAAACTTGGCACACGTCATGCCCCAGAAGGGGCTACCATGCAAGTTTTATCCAAATCTGGCTAGAAATTACAAAGTTATAGGCTGTTTTGACCTTCCCCATTATAGCCTATGGGTGAGACTTGCCTCATTTCATTTCGAGGCTGTTTCGACGATGTCTGTTTCATTTCAATTTTGCTGTTTCGACGTCGAAACAGGTCAAACCAGCATCAGAACAAAACTGGTGGTGAAATTTTGCACAGCCCTAATAGTTATACCGTGCTGGGCACTTTTGACAATTCTACCTTGATATTTTATTCAAGAACTGTTACAAAAGGCATATTTGTAAATGATTTTCCAAGTTCAGCAAATAATGGGGGGAAATATTGACTAATTTATTTGAATAATTTCATGAAATGATCTAATATCTTCTTTGACAAATACAAAAGCCCACAGCTAACCCTCTTTCACATCTGCTATTGTATGGAAAGCCCAGTCTTCTGAACTATACCTACCTTATTCCATGACCTTCCAGTGTGGTATACTTCTGACCTTACAGAAATACTCAAGGAATCTGCCACATTATGTTGTAGGCCTGAACAGCAACATTAATTCTGTCCTCTCTCCACAGAACTGTATGTATCTTAGCCCAGTCTGGTAGCTCCATGGAATCCCCATCTTGGCAATTTTTTCTTTTCTTCTAGCAACATTTCAACTCCAAGTTTCCCCCATAGGCTCTGGTCAGTCATCAAGTCATACACTACAATTTGTAAGGGTCAAGGTGCACCCAAGTCATGTCCTGATCTTTACTCCCTTCAGTTTTTGACCTTTCAAGCCAGCAACAAGCAACTTGTTAACAGCAATGAGCTGCAACCCCATCAACTGCTGATGAACTTGGGGACCTTTCCATATGGCTCCCAGTGATAGATGGTTGTGGATTTAATCTGCCTGAACACACTTGCAGCACACAATGATGGACCCCTTCTTCCTGTAGCTGGAATGTTCTGTGGCAGTTGCACCATTTAGCAAAACAGATGTGATTCCTGTACCCCACAGAAAAAAAACCCAAAACTTTCTCTTCATAAAGTGCAATAAAGAACCCCTAGCTTTAGGTATAATGTGAGCAGTGGCATAGGTGGGCTCAGCGTTAGGCCTGATACTGGAAACTTGTTTGGAGTATAAGGGTTTTTAAAGTAAAAACAAATACACTGTTCTGTACTAAAGGCCTATATGTTGTAATCTATAGAGAGGGTTTGGGGGTTTTTTTGTCTGAAAATATATAAACCAGGAATGTGCACTTAAGACAGGATTTATCTGACATGTGTGTCAATGGTGATTTTGTGAGAGATTTTGCAGTGTGTTAGGTAAATGCAAAGGACATTTTCCTAACGGTTCACTCTTCTGGTGATTCACACAAATGGGTTAATTGAGAAATATTGTGAAGACAACTTTTCCATTAACCATTCCAGAAATAATTGGAGCTTCTCTTGGGGTATAGAAACAGCCATGAAGCCTCTTCTGTCTGTGATTTTCAGGGAGCCTGCTGTTACACAGTATTACCTGTGTTTTTTACACTTTGGCTGCTTGAGTAATCTTCTTGTCTGTCTCTATTTGCCTTTTTGCAGGACTAAGCCATATATGCTTAAATTCAAAACAAGCCCTGCATTGAGATAACAATAAGGACCAAGTTATAAAAGTTGCATTATGGTCCCAGGCTGAGGCTACTGTGAGGCTGCATTAATATGACAGAAGCAGAGGGGCATGGATTGTGACTTGGAGAGAGATGGTACTTCTTGAAACCCCCTGCCCCTCCTCCTCCAATTTTAATGGGAATACTAGTATCTCTTCTCTAGACAGCACACTTCCCTCTGTGACTGACCAGTGTGCAGGGGCTGAGGGATGGGCGTGACTTATGCCTCTCCTCCACTCCTTTTTTGAAGTTGCTAAAACAACATGGGATTTTCAGCTGCATTAGCCCTGTGACAGTGTAGAAGGCATTCTGCCCTTGAAAAGTGTATTTGCTGTTGAACATTCAGGGTATTGAACAGCCACAGAGATCATTGTAGCTGCAGGTGACAAGACAAGGGGAAATGGTTTGAAATAGCAGCATGGGAAATTTTAGGTTGGAGATTTGGAAGAACTTTCTCACCAGGAAGGTGGTTAAGCAATGAAACAGTCTGACCAGAGAGGCTATGCAATTTCTCTCCTTGGACATTTTTAAGAGCAGGTTAGACCAAGACTTCACTGGCGTGGTTAAGTCAGGGAAGGCCTGCCTTGGGCATAGGGTTGGAGAAGATGACCTCCTGAGGTCACTTCCAATTTATAGTATTTTATGCTATGATTCTGTGTAGAACAGTCTCACCATTTTGTAACCCTGACCCAAGCCATGCAACTGGATTAGGACATACAGATTAGTCACTTACTCTATGAGACCAGTTCTGTACCAAAAGTATGGTGAACAAAAATTCACAAGCAGAAAAATCAATCAGGAAACTGAAGTGTTCCTCCACTTGGGTAACTCAGAAATAGGAATGGCCATATCAGATAGTCATTCACCCAACAAGCACCACCACAGTCCACTCTTTGGCATTTATTTTTGGCTAAAAAACCATCCAGTCAAAGAGAAGTGATGCCATGTGACTCAGGCAATTGATTGTGCAGTGATTGTTGAATTTCTAAGTGAACTGCTTGTGAAAGACCTGCTCTTTTAAAATTACATATTGTAGAGTAAAATTCCAAGGCCTAACTGTTTTGGATAAGGATGTAGTTTGTACCATACCATCTAGCATGACTGCAGTTATACCCACATAAACATAGCTTACATATTTAATTATATTTGTCTTATATGGGAAAAGCTATTTTGGTATAAGCTACGTTTTTATAATGGCATAATGTGTCCACACTGGGATGGCTGAATCACTTAAATCATGGTGTCCAGCTCATTTGGCCCCATGGGTCAGATCCAGACTACAGGTCTTCTTCCTATGGGCCAGATGATCAATCTTGGGTAGCCTACGTTGGCACAGGTCTGGAACCCAAGGGGAGAATACCACCATTGCTTGCTCTGTCACCACCTGCCCTTTTCTCCTGCCATTGATTTCAGGTGCCAGTGGTAACCAAAGGCCTGGAAGTGTGTGGAGGGCCAGTGGCTTCACTGTTCACACCTTGAGTTCTGGAGCTGTGCCAATCCATTGTCTCTGGCAAACCACAGGGGATCCTAGTTGGACAGCCCTGACTTAAATTATGCCAGTAGAGTTAAAATTCTACAGTTCCCTAGTGCAGACAAGTCCTAGGCCTCAAAACGCTGAGGGATTTATATTAACATTAGTGCCTTTTTTTTACCCTGTGCCAGTCTGCATCCCCACCAGTTACAGCAGGACTCTGAGTGAGAGTCCCCGTCCATCTGCACAATGACTGTGCAGAGCGGGGCCTTGGAATTTTACTCTTCAACAAGCTGGCATCCTTGTATGTCCATGTATACCATTCAGCCCTGTTGTCCTGAACAAAGCAGGATTATAAGAAACCTATGGTACAGTACCAAACTATATACAAAGTATGGCTTCATGGCGCCTGTTATAAAAACAGAAACTACATATAATCTTCTTCCCATACATAAATGAGTTTGTGTGTTGGGGGGAGACTGAAAGCAATTCCCAGTGCACATGCCTAGGAGCCAAGCCCTGTGGCACACTCCTAAACACAGAGCAAAGAGACAGTTCCTGTCTGAAAGCACTTAAAAGCTAAGATAAAGTATTTTACCACAGCTCAGTAAAGTAGCTGTAAACTCTTCCTCTAAGCCACAACTGCAAACTCCTACCTGAAGTCCCATACACTGTCCTGTCATTTGTTAAGGATAGAGGAACATGATAAAGTACACTCACAGACAGAAACGTGTCTGATCTTGTGAGGAATTACTTAGGATGCAAGTATGTGATACACTACCTTCCCTTAACTTCTCTCCCCTACCACTTCAGCCCTCCCTAACAGCCATACATTTTGTAGGAGGAAGATGATATCTTAAGGCCTAAAAAACATTGCCAGAAAAACACCCAGACTGGGTAAGAGTTAAATGCTGAATACATTAGATTCCAGTGATGAAGCTTCTGATTAATATAATTAAAAGCCTGATTTAATTGCATTACCTTCCATTAGCTTTCACTGTATCTTTTTAAAAATTCTTTCTAAGGCCCTCAATATCTAATCCTCACTGGGGCTCTCATCCCATGTTTATTCAAGTGAAATTTCTGCTTTCAAAACTACACCTTTCATCAATCTCCTATTAATTAGCTAAATGTGGCATCATATTATACATTCATGCATTCTCCCCAGGCTACCAGAATGAGAGTAGGGCTTGTGATCTGTCCAGGCTGCTCTTTGAGGATGGTCATTGGTATTCCAGGATAAGTCAGCTTACTGTAATTTGAAATTGGTCTGCCATCCCATTAGGAATCTGCCCGATCAATACCAAGTGAATTAGAGTTTCAGTGATCTGATTAACTCCCCATTATTTTCTACCCTGGCTGATTTAGAATGCATGATGAGACAATATTCCAGTTTCTTTGCTTTATCCCAGTTTAAATGAAATATAGACATCTGAGGAAGCAGTGGCTGTGCATTTGATTTGGCTCTGCTCTAATAAAGTCAAACACGATAAGTGTCTGCCTCATTGTGACAGCTGTAAGTGACTGAGGGCTACCTCACTGCACATAGAGTGAGAGACAGCAAGTAAAGAGAAGGAAGAAGAGAAAGGGCAGGGCTTTTCCCATATTAACAGACTGCACCAATGCTACATTTTCACATATTCAATCAATCTTGCCTTATCTAGCAGAAAACTCTTGCAGATAACTGTATAGGACTTAGGTAGTCACCTAGGTATATTAATCAGTAACCTACTATATTATGGCATGGACACCATGTACGGAGCAGTATGTGAACGTTTGTTCATTTGAATGTTTATTTTTGGGGAGGAAATGGACAGAGGAGTTTGTATTCAGATTTAATTCTGGTTTGAATTAGAGGCTTGAAGAGGGCTTAGGTTCAGACTTCAAGGCCTCATGGGGTACATCTGTATGGCACAAGGCAGCTCTGTGCAGAGATTCCCCACACACACTGTGCACATTATCTTCCAAATTAGAAGCACAATAGGCCAATTGTGCCCTGATCACATTCTCAATCTCCTCATTGATCAGTAAACTGAAGTAAGATTGTCACAAGGGGTGTCCCCATGCACACCTAATACCCATAGCCATTGCAGAACAGTATGTGTGTTCAGAGAAAAGCATCTCCACAGTTTCTGTGGAAAGTTATTGTGTGTCACAAATGATCACATCTCAGAAGGGGCCAATGGGTTGTCATTTAATAATCTGAAGTTTATAGCAACAGTAATTAGCAAACATAAGCAGAACCCCTGATGAATAACAACACATATTTTGTGTTTGATATGGGTTTTGAGATGGATGGATCATTAATAACAATTCTCATTATGGCTGTACTACAAAAGGCTGGTAAAACATACAGCAGAGATCAATCTGATATTCACTGAGACATTGGGTCCCTTTCTGATGTCAGACAATAGTAATAAGCTGCCTGCTGAAATAAGCTTATCCTCTGCAGGGAACAGGAAGGAGTTTTCTGAACAACTTCTACCCAAATACACTACACCCTGCCAGTCAACCAAGACCACAGGGACAGAGAAGAAGGCTGTTGAAATGTACCATTATAGGAGCCTTTCACCTGCCATAGAGGAATTGCTCTATACATAGATTGAAGTAGGGCTATGGAATCAATAGTGCTTCACTATGAAGGTTCAGGGTCCAAACTGTCTTCCTATGGGAGCATAATTCCTACAGAACTTCTGGAGGGAGGAGGGCGAGGGACAGAGAGTTTCACTGGCACCCAGATAGTTCCTCCATACAGCACTAATTTAGCCAGTATATTGAGATAAGTGAAATCTGGTTGGTTTGCAGATACTTTTACCTTTCTACTGAAACATCAGGTATTGGCTGTTGCTAGATATATTAAAGAATCATGGGCAATGTTTTCAAAGGTACCTAAGAATTCTGGTTTGGACCTAACTCCTAAAATGTAGTGAAGTGCCTAGGGATTTTTGAAAAACTACTAGTATAATCCAATCAGTATTTTTAGACATCTAAATACATTTAAAAATCTAACCGTTAGGTCAGTTAAAACATTTTAAAAAGAGTAAGATAGAAGAAAGCTACCTTAAATGTAGTTGTAACTTTCCTATGGAATATCATAGAGAAGTAGGGCTGGAAGGGACCTCCAGAGGTCATCTAGTTCAGCACCCTACCTGAGGCAGGATCATCCCTACCCAAACCATCCTATGCAAATCCATAATCTAACATTTTGTTATGTAACCCATGCCAGCACACTAGGCTGGGTGATGTGCCAGATTTCAGATCCTCAGGGTGCCAGTAGCCCTGGGAGCCCACCTCAGGTAGAACTGCTGACTGAGGTGTCCCATGGACAGATGTGTTCCTCACCCTCACCACCAAGGAATTTACTCCAAACCCAATGAACCCATTGGTTTCTTTATTATGACCACATATATACAGAAAAGAAATGAATAAGCAAAAGAAGAAAAACAATATATAATAACAATAGTTAATAAGAAAACCAACAATTAGAATAAAATTTACAACTGCAACATTAGGTGAATAATTCCACCACACTGGGCAGTCCCGCTTGTATCAAATTACAATAATTACATTCACCTGGTTATAACCCTTTAGAACAATTTCCCCCCATAACCCAGGTTGATTTCCCTCTGGTCACAATCCCTTTCTCATAACAATAAATGGCAACACAGCTTTAACTATGATCCACCACTAGATGGCAGAGGTGAGGCTTCTGCTGCTCTCAGGAAAGTGGACTTCTTAGTCTTTCTTGGTAACTCAGCAAAACAAGTTTCCAATCAGCCACTGCAGGTAATAGACTTCTTTTCTTTAGTTTCCTTCTGAAAGAGACAATTCCTGTAAACACGAGGGATTAAATGTTCCCTCACTCATCCATGCAGGTATGGGATTTTCACAGCCTGCTCCCTCTTTGGGCTGTCTCTCTCCCCCAGCACCTCCACATGCAGACAGTAGATTCTCTCTATAGGTCTATTCCCTCTGTAGGTCTATTCCTGCAGTATGAGCCTTTCCAGCTCAAACAGAGAACTTCCCTCCACAGGTCTCTGACCAGGCAGCTTCTCCCAGTCAATTTACCAGCCCCTCCCCACTCCTTCCCTCGGTACCTGTGTCCCTGATTGCACAGCTCAGACCCAGGTGGTCAATCAGCTTCTCCTGGGATGACTCAGACTCTCCTCCATCCTGATGTCTGCCCCCCTCTGTTCCCTGTGCCTGAGGGAGGTGAGGAGGGAGATGAGTCTCTGTCCCTCTCTCCAGGCTGGTGTTGCTCTCCTCTGGCTTCTCTGTTCTTCTTTTCCCTCCCTCAGCTTTTTATGGCTCAATAGCAGCCAGTTAGAGCCCTCAGTTTGCAATGGGGGCTCTGGTCACAATTCAAATTCTAATATAAGAAATATATTAATATAAATTATTAATATATTTTAGGGCATAAAATAATGTGCAGTGTTGCACATTTTGTGTCCTAATAGGCAAAAAATGCCTAATAATCTGCTTTAGCATGTACTGTAAGTATATTAATATTAATTTATATCTTTTGCAAATTAATATAGATTTGCTGACTTGTACATGGGCAATATATAAATACATACATAAAAGTTTAATGCATGTAGCTACCAACAATGTGTGTGTTGACCCATTTTTAGTGTTTCATTATTTATACTTCAGAGACCTTTAAAATATTTGTATTGACATGATGAGGAGGGAAAAACAGAAGGAAGAAAGATGACACAAGCATATCAAAATCCAGAGCTTGGGCACTTGCAAGAACTGAACCAGGAATTTTTGGCTCTGGAAGCCTCTGTTGCTTGAGCTAGAGCAGGCCCTTTCACAGGGAAGCATTAACAGATTCATAAAACACACTATATGCAGCATCAGTGGTTGACAACGATCAAGCTAGGTTAATGTAGATTCCACGTTCCCTTGGTTGGAGAATTTTATCCTGAGCCTCAGAGTTCTGATGCAGTTCAAATTCTTGATCGGGCCACCACTTAGTAACAAATCTCATGGTCAGATCATTGATAGGGGTTGAAACTTCTGCATCCAAAAGGATGAGCCTCTTCTGCCTACGACAAAATTTCAGGTCCTTTAGCTCAAATGTAATAGCAGACTTCTAAACCTTTTCACGTGGCCAAGCCACCAGTCAGAGACAAAAGTGGATGCTGCAGTAATGTGTTATACAAAACAGAATGCTATAAGTACCACATATAAGAAATTTAACGTGAAACAGCATCACATCAGGAATAGATGCTATAAGCTAAATCCTGCTTTGGTATGAGCAATTAGATGCGGGTTTAGAAAAGGATGGTAGAAACTATAAATTAATGAAATCAATAGAAAGACAACCCATTGACTTCACTGGACATACAACCAGGACCAGAGATTATAATGTGGGTAGGCATCATTCTAACATGGTACACAAGTCAGTGTGCCTGTATTGCTATTGGAATATGCCTAAAAGTACATGTCTGCCCCACAATCCAAAAGCAAGTAAGCAGCAATACACATTATCTGGTGGTCATTAGCCCAAGCATCTTGTTCCTGCAAAGATGCAGTTTAGCAGCACACTGTTTAACAATCCAGTGGAAGGCATCTTGTCCTGCAAAATGTCTCTTGCATTAGAAACGTATTAATCTATGCACCCTACATCTCTGTGTAGACTTTTGTCTCTAAAGCCTGGATTTATACTTATGTCTCTCTGGTAGCCTGTCTGCCATACAGATGTAGAAAACAAACACCAAATGGAAAATCTTCAGATTTGCCATTGTCTCACTTCTGGCTGGGACACTGTGTTTTGGTTCCCATCAACATATTTGAGGGCAAAGAACCTACAGTGACAGCTTCTCTGAATGAGTTTGCAGGATCCCATTGTCCCCTCAACCTTGTTTTCACTAAAAAAAGCCTGAGGTGGGCAACAGTGCCCCAACAAACGACTATAAAGAAAGCTTGGCTGAGGGAACTGGGGCCTGATCCAGTTCATATTGAAATCAATGCAATTTCAATAGGCTTAATGGCAATTAGATTGGGTGAATCCCCTAGACATCCTCCCCTGGATTCTTTCAGAGTCTGACTGCAGATTGCAGCTGCCCTCATCTCGTGGAAGCTGGAGATGCAAATGCCTGGAACTGAATATATGCAGATGTTTGGCTTTTTATTATTGGCTTGCTGTAAAATGTGCAATAACAGTTATTTTTATGCCCACAGAGATTGAATACAGAGAACATCCAGCAGAATTTTTTTAAACCTAGTCTTATTTTTCCAGATTATGAAATATTTGGTGTAGCCCCAGTTTCTAAATAAATAAATACTTTTATTGACAATGAAAATACATTGCTTTTTTCCATACCTTTCCCAATCAAAGCTATTTTTAGTTAGCCATGTGCTCTGAAAATATTTTAACATATAAAAGCTATTCCATGCTAGTATATATTAAAATACTTCTCTATGAAACATTTTTTAAGTCCTTACATTTAGGTATGTGTTGAAGTCCTTTTCACTATTACATTAGACTTTTCTGTCAAAGGATCCTTTCTGGAGCAGGTGAGGGGAAAAAGGAATATATATTTTTTTGTTAAATGTACAGGTTTAGTACCACTTCAGAAATAGATCCAATGAAAATACTATTACTGCCCAAAAAGAGAGGTTGATATTTAAGTGTCAACCTCGTAGGAAAATGCCCCTTTAAAAAGACAAGGTTCCTTGGGTGAATTTGATATGTTTTATTAGACCAGAAATGTGCAGATTATACAGTTCTAAATAGCACTTAAAATAAAAGTGTTGTATGGTTTGCAACAAATACATGACAGATTTTCTTCTCTAGGCATGATTTATCCCTTTAATGTTTTATTATTATTTCTGAGAAACCCATATAGAACTCTATTAATTAAAACTCATCCCGACTCTTTGGCTCCATAAGATTTAGGAATTATTGGGATTTTATCTCATTAGTGCATTTATTGCAGTGCTTGTCCTTTTAATTAAGCATTAAGTCCCTCCAAGGTGAGCTTTATCATCCCATAATGCATTTGGGCTTCCACTGCTTGTCTAATATACATTATGGGAAGACAGCTACTTTGGAGAGACCTTAACTGTTGTATCAGTGAAGTTTGTTCTTCTTTTCTTTCTCTCCCTCCTCTTTTTTTTTTTTTTACTCCTGTTTTTTTTTTAATTTTTATTATTGTTGGTGATGATGTTATTATGATTTTATTTCTTGCCTTGAAGTGTTCAAAATATTTAGGATTTTTTAAAATTGGAAAGTGTGTATAAATTTAAATCAATGCCTTTAACATTCTCCCAGAAAATTAAGAAAGCCGTTTTCAAAGTATTTATGCAAATCCCTTTCCATACATTTTTTTATTTTTAGAGGTCAGGGAAAGCCTGATTCAAAGCTCTGAGTGTGTTTCCATTAGCCACTGTGATCAGATAGGTCCAAAAGGTATTGAACTGAGAGCTCTTGTTTCTGGTATTCCTCATTAATTTATGGAAGAGGCACAGTATGGCCTGGGTAATCTTCTCATACCCCCTGTGCCACACCTCTTTCTTTTCACACAAAGATTATGTGCTTGTTAAGAGTTGTTCAGGAATGATGGTTCATTCATTATGCATCTCTCATTCAGTCCCAACACTAGGACACTTGAGACAGAGGTGGAGGGCATTACTTGGGGTCTACTCAAATCATGGCTGATTTCATGGGCAGATTTTGGGACCGGCCACCATTTTCATGGGTTTTTCACAGGGGGCCCCCCATGCCTCTGATTGGCTGAGGGGCCCTGGCAATCCCGCCCCTCCCTGCAGATTGGCAGATGGCCTGAAACCTCATCTTAATTACCCTGGTTAAGCTTGTGGAAGCAATTAATCCACGCATTATTAACCAGTCTAAGCATTCAGTTAAACTCTAAACTAGGGGTTGGCAACCCTCAGTGTCCATGTTCCCCAGACCCTGGTGCAGCTGCTTGCAGTCTCCCTGCCACCTGCTGCAAGTATCCGGGCTCAGTGGCAACAGCCTGCCCAGAGCCCAGGCCAGCTGTGGCAGGCAGCACGGAGGCTGCAAGTGGATGCCAGGGTCCACGGAGCCCTAGCTTAGCTTGTTGCTGGCAGTGAGTACACACAAACTTCAGGGCAGATGGCTACCTCTCACTTGTTCTCTCTCACCCCCTTTTCACCCTCCCCCCTCCTTTCTGTCCTTTTCTCGGCTTCCTGGTAAGTCCCCCCCCCCAGCAAACCTGTCAAAATCATGGCGCCTGTTGTTTTTCATGGAAAACTCCCAATTTTGCTTTTTCCACAAAAACATGAAATCAGGATTTAGCTAGGTCCCTAGGTATTACCTATTACTGTGGTCTGCATTGTGGAGGTACTTAGGTTCAGAGCCTTAAAAGTAATAAATAGCATAAATTAGGGTGGGCAAGCAGGGTACCAGCCCCAGTGACCAACTTAACTGGGGGCACCTGAATGGCAGCCCCTGAAGGAGCCCGTGCCCCAGCAGCAGCTCTGTGCTGCCCTTGTTTCCACTATAACTGGGTGCATAGGCACTGTGCTGCTGCAGACTACACTATGGCAACAGGAGGAGTAGACTTTTTTGAGACCTTAAAGTAGGTAGCACTAAAAAACGGTGCCAGTTCCATCTCTGCTTAAATGTATTTGGGAACCTATGTCTCATTAATAAGATATATACATATTTTTGAGGATCTGAGCTTTGAGGGTTTTAGTCAGGGATCAGATCTCCATTTTTTTACGTACTGTACAGATATGTAATAGACTGTCCCTGCCCCAAGAGCTTACAATGTTAGCATCTAAAGAGAAATTTCAGATGACTATAATAAATGAATGTGAGAGACAAAGGGAAAAATAATAATGCAATTACTGTATGTAATATACTGAACTGCAACTTTAACCCTGTTTAATGTTGTTTTTTGTGGTGTGGACATTTGTCCATCAGCCTTTTTTCACAGAAGTCACCCTACTATCAGAGAATGGCAACGTAAAAATATTTTGTCATTCTCAACATGACAGACATCCACGTCTATATTGTAATCATATTATTTGGCAAGGGTATCAGGTTTCATATAGTTTTAGAACAGTTTTTGTGGCCTTGTGGTTGCAGGAAAGAGCTTGAAAGCATGACTTGGGAGCATTCTAAAGATTTAAAAATCAAGCAATGACTCTAAAGGTATTAGACTTAAAAATCAAGATATTAAAAATGATATCATGAGTTTTTGGTGCCCACCTTATCATGCTTGAATGCCTAGGGTTGGAAATGTTGTTGCTATGACCCCAAAACACTATAGCCTAAACACAGCTGTAAAATGGTTTTTAGTAGACCTATAATAATGGAGGCACCTAAAATCATCCCGTCACTTTGAAAATCTCAGTATCAGATCTATATTCATGTTTTATTGAATGGGATTTTTGCCCGAATAAGAACTACAGAATCTGTGAAGTTTGGGAAGTATTCAGAATACTTGAGCACTAGACATGCCCTGTACATATACTTTTCTTCTAAAGCATCTACTACTTACCACTGCCAGACACTAGGCTAGATGGACCTTTGGTCTGACGTAGAATGGCACTTCTGTTCTCAGCATGATTGCATGTGGCTTATTAAAACTATTGTAAATGTGAAGCTCTTGCTGTAAATTTTATTATATTCAGCAATTTTAGAAAGTGAAATTATATTTCTTTTAATCATTGAACTATATTTTTCTTACCACCAAAATAAAATGTAACTATAAAAAATATTCTAGACATCTAATTGAACCCTGGATATACCATTAGTATAGCGAGAAGATAAATGTATCTGTCTGTAAGCAAAATATATGGAAAATTGTGTGTGTGTAATACAAAATGTAAATGCACCTTCTCCTTTTTTGACTGCTTTATCATTAATAACATAGTGCACCTCTTAATCTCTGAGACACCATCTAAACTCTTTTTGATGCAATATTTCTGTTACTTTAAAGAATCTGAGAATGTTTTTGTTTTCCTGGAAAAATTCATTGTTCTATAAATCTGAGCCTGTAAAGACAAAAAAACTTAGTTAATTGCAGACTATAAAAACTGTTCAGATAAAATGTCAGTTCATAGTTAGATACATGAAGCCACAAAGGGCATTTGTACACGTGGTTACACTGCAGCACTGGGTGCTTTTAAAAGTGGTGCTGCGGCACATGCATTTGTATTAACAGAGAAATGCATGTTAGCTATAAGAAAATAGTGGCAGCATGCTTTTGAACTAAAACACACCAAAGGTGTTTCAGTTAAAAGTGCACCACTGCATTTTCTCAGCGCTGATGCACATTTTGCAATCTATACAAATGCATGCGACACAGTCCTGGGCACGTCAGCTCATGTGTGGAGCAGGCTGAATTAATCAAGTCTGCTCCAGGTGCATTGGAGAAGACAAATGTATGTGTATATATGCCCACAGAGACTGTGACTAGAACTGACTTAACCAAACAAGCATCGGGTTCAAAGGTGTTTGTCATTTTTGCAGCTCTTTTTTTTTCTCTTTACTTTGCTTCTGACAGATCTGAAGGTTAAACTTTTCCTACCAGCATGTTTTCCTCTCTTCCTTTCAAGTTTTCATTAGCTGTGTGCACCACAATTCCTAGCTACAGAACAAGAAACACTGCTAAGAAACCAGCTTCCTAGAATACCTTCTTGGTTAGTATCAGTGGTACAGATATACTTTTAGGCCCAAATCCTAAACCTAGATGCAATAGCCAGGATGAGTATGTGACTGATGCATAAGGGAGCCCTTTCCACAGTAGAGAAGCTGGAGAGCTGCTGTGTTAGGGGCTATTTAATTCTACTGCTAGAAATGCCTTCATTGGCCTTTATGGAGTATCCTGCTGTAACAAGGCCCTGTTACTAGGGGCTCAGGGGAATCTGAACAGCCCCACACCCCAGAAGCAGTTCTGTACACCCACCCCAGACCTGGGAGAACTCACTGGACGCTAGGGAACCAGGTCCTGGGAAGTAGTTAGTCCCTCAGCAAGGGAGTTGACACAGGTGTGGGGAGTGAGAAAGGGTTAGCCACATGAGCCCAAGGATAAAAGACAGTGAAAGCAGCTTCAGGGGGCTGCACCTGGCTAAGGAGCAGGCTGCTTGGAGTTACCAGAAGCTAAGCAGCTACCAGGAGAGCCTGGAGCAGGGCTCTTCTCTGTCTGTCTGCTTGCTTGATTATTTGCTTTGTTGCATAAGCTTGCAGGCCCTGCAAAGCCTCTGAAATATAAGAGGCAATCAGGAGATGAAGCCTGGAAGAACCACGGGAAGATAGTTAAGTGCTAACTTATTTGTTTAACTTCTTTTGTTTGTTTTACATTGCTACTAAGCCTGGGTGGCCTCTGAGTATTATCTACTAGACTGGCTGCAGCAGAAACAATAGCCCTGAACAGTGGGTCCTTGGCCAAAGCCAGCAGCAAAAGTAAAACTGGTCAGCTCAACTAGCATGACCAAACATACCCTGCTGTGATCTGCCCAGACTCTGCCCATAGTGACCTACGTCTCGGAAGAGGAAAGGAGAGGATGTGTGTGAAGCTGTAATTCATCTGTAAAGCTTTGGGCTAAGTACAGATAGTCAAAAAGTCCGAGGCTGAATCGACTCAGTCTTTGCAGATTAGTCTAAACTGCAGAGGTTAAACTGACTAACAAGTGAATAGACATTCATTTTTGATTCAGGAAATGCAGCCACATGCCTGCAATGGCTCAGTCCAGAAGCTGGGGCAGGGGGAGGTGCTAGAGCACGTCTTTCTGGCATGTAGTGTCTTCCAGCTGCCCCCAAGGTCTCTGAGACTTGCATTCCAGAACCACAGCAGCAGGACTCTGCAAGTTGCTCATCAGTTCCTGTTTCTGCTTCCAGGTGCCTCTGGGATTTGTAGTCCACAGTCAGAGCCAACAATAAGTTTAGCAGAGCAGGGCATCTCTGTACTTGGGAGAAGAAGAGGGGGGATTAACCCCCCTCCCTGGCCCCAGAACCCAGTCAGTCCTTTCCTTCTCCTCCCCCACCCCCTGCCATCCCTTCTCTGGTGGAGCAGGCAGCCCAGCCCAGCCCAGCCCAGCCCAGCCCAGGGCTGTAAAGCATGCTTGAATTCTAGGGGACTATGATTTAACTTGAACCCAGAAGGAAGGGGTCTAGGACAGAAATGTCATAAATCAGCTTGACCCAGATCAGTTGAGTCTGATAGTACATTCAACGAGGTTTATCTTAAACCAGTTTCAACCATTTTGAAACTGGTTTGTATGCACTGAACTCTTGTTTTGTTACAGGTTTAAACCAGTTTCTGATTACTTAAACTGCCTATGTGTAACTTCTGTCCATAGCCTTGCTTTTGGAATGTGTGTGGTGTTTTCATTGGTGTTCATGAGAGTCAAAGGCTCAAACAGGTGCCAACTGCATCCTGAAACCTTGCTCTATGGCCTTAAAATGGGAATGTTGTTTGCTTCTTTGATTTCGAGACCTGCTTGACCTTTGCCCAGCAAGATGCAGAAGCTCTTCAAGTCATGGAGGCAGAGGCCATGGAGTCAAGACAGACTGTGTCCAAGATTGGTCTTCCTGTTCTTACAATGGCATTTATTTTAGTATCTACTTTAAATACTGCATCCAGACTTCCACTTACAGGAGAAGACCAAATCCAATATTCAAAGAGATGGACAAGACCAGTTGAGTGCCTTTGTAGCTAACCACATTCCTTCTTTCATCCCAGAGACTAGAGATGAGGTGTGTCCCCTGGGTCTGATTCTCCTTTCCCTTGCATGTAACAGGAATGAAATCTACATGAATTTTGTGGAACAATGAAGGTACAAAAGTGCTATGAGAGAATGGCAAGAAGTTTACTATCTAGGTATTTGTGTTCCTAGAGTATTCATGGTGCATCTCGAATTGCCTGCAATGAAGTACATTTCCCCAAACTTTTAGCTTGTTTTCCTGAGTAGCCAATCTTGGCACTGTCCTCTGCAAGAATGATGGGATTACTTGGCTAGAGATAGTGCAATTGCACTATGTATGTGGTAGAGGTTCAGGTGTACAGACTCGCCCTATTCTATTTAAAGAGATTATCAACTCTGAATATAATCTAAAGAGAAGTTACCCTGCCCTGCTTCAGTAATGAAAAGTCGCCTATTTTTTCCAACAAATTAAAAGAAAAGGCTTTTTATTGTATGAGAAATACAAACCAGCATTCCAGCAAGGAGACAAGGTAATCACCTTTTGATCCCAAATATGGGTGCTCAAGTTTGTAAATTCAATAAAAAGATAAAACTGTGGCAGTGTTTATATCAGAAGCAATAAACTCTGATTAGATCTAGCTGGGTTTGTATTGAAGTCTCTTTGGGTAGCACAAAGGTGAGGGCTTTATGCAAGGTAATAGCTTAAGACAAATGTAAAAGTGTGAGCTGCTTGAAGAACCTTTCCAGAACTCAGATTGTTTAGGAAATTAAAATAATCAGTATGGCTTTTGTCATTGTCCTGTTGTGTGCTTAACTGTCCATCCCCCTCTATCATTAATTTGTCTGCTGTGTGAAGAAACGGTTCTTTCTTTAGCAAATGGACTGTGTGCTCGCATGCAGTGAATGTCTCATCACCTCACTTTTATTTACCTGTAAAACAGAGTCCAGAGCTGTGGTAGCATCCAAAGATGATTTGTCCACTGCTTTACATGCTATGCATTCATTTATACCTATGCAAGATGAATGTGAAAAGCTATTTGGAAACTGTCCCTCCCTTTCCCCCCCAAATTAGTAATTTATGTTTGCTCTTAGTTTAAACTGGTGTACAGTCTCATGAGTTCCAATAAGTATCTAGACCTTGGTATGCTTACATAACCAGCTGCTCTGTTCATGATTCAAAAGGATATCTCAATTAAGCACACTTTTGTAGCCTGGACAAAACCAAAATAATAATGATTTGTCTTCATATTGTACACTTCCTCAGGGTTTTGAAATTCTAATCACAGTGGTTTTTCAAACTGTGTTCAGCAGAACCCTGGGCTTCTGTGATAGGTCATCAGGAGTTCTGCAGAAAGAATGGGGGTAATGATAGAGCAGGCCAAGAGGTGCCACCATTGCCATGTGGGGCTGCTTGGCTCTGTATTGGCTCACACAGGCCCTGAAGCCAGGGGTTCTGTAACACAAGAAGTGGTAAGAAAAGGTCCCATGACTTTAAAAAGTTTGAAAATCTATTTTAAACAAATTGGTTCTAAATAAATGTTTGTCAAGGCATTAGATGCATTGTTACCATTTTACAGAAGGTTAAATTGAAACTAGACTTTAAAAAGCAGATTTTCCTAAATTTAGAAATACGGTCATGTGCTAAAACCAGGTGTGATGATACTGCATTCTTAATTGGTACATTTATTCCCTATATTGGTACAGGAAAACATACTATATACAAATGGACAGCTACAGATTTAAATGGACATTTGCGCAAACACAATCACTGTAATTGTATCAACAAGTTGCCCTCCTTTTCCCCCCAATTCATCAAAACACTTAAGTCTATTCCTGTGCTCATACTTGAGCATGCGCTACAAGTCAGACGTGTTAGGTTTTGAATACAGAAACTTTGCACAATCAGAAACCATGTGCTCAGTTGCATATGCTTTATTGCAAATGACCATGGGAACCAATTTCCCTTTTAAAATGTGCTTTTGAGCAACTTTTACAATAAGTCATTGATAAGAGTTCTGATCCTGGGAGCCTCAAAACTAGCCCTTTGCTGGGACCATTAAGCAATATTCCTGTATTTGTTCTGTATTGCCTCATTTTGGTAGGTCCCTATACATAGTTTTTGACTGCATGTCTACTCTCTCTGCTGAGGTGGAAGCATGACAGGAGATGTGCAAAGGCTGGATGTATCAGGTGGTGGAGAGTAGGTACAGCCATATAATGCTGAACACTAGGGCTGTGCGAAGCTTCGGGTGCTGATGAGATTCAGCCACTGAATCAGGCTGAATCTCCTCCGAATCTCTGAATTAGGGGTCCAGTTAAAAGCTCTGAATCAATTTGAAGCTCTCCAAATAGATTTGGAAAAGATTGAGAGAGCTTCGGTGATTCGGGCAGTCCCTGCACCCTCCATGCTGGTAAGTAGTGGGCAAGGGAGGGGGGGCTGGAGGAGGGGACCATGGGAGGGATCCTGGCCACGCCCCATTTCCTGCCCTCTCCCCTGTCTCGGCCGGGCTGAGCCGACTCGAGGTGATTCAGAAATTACTCGTTCGTCAGGGCGGGCTGGTGAATAGAGAGGCTGACAAGCTTAATGTTTGCAAAAAACTTTACTTACGTCGCGGGTGGCTGTGACGGAAATGGTTCGGTCGTCTGGACAACAATGTGAGTTGCTCCAGCTGGCGAGGCCAATGCCAGTAAATCCATCCGTGACTCAAGCCGGCGGGAAAAGGGTACGTCTGGGACTGCGTTCGGCGACGGGAAGAAGGATCGATAGGTGATCAGTCTATCGACCAGCTAGCCGCAAGTCAGATCTCTTTCGAGGCACTCTACAGCATGCTCAAAGCTCTTCAACTTGGGCAGAAGTCGCGCTAGTTTTTAAACGGCCAGCAAGCCAATTACCGGCCGCCACGTGTGAATAATTTAGCACTAGCCAATTGCGGGGCACAAATTTGCATCCGAATGGCGGGAACTCTTTGCACCGTGCATTTCTGTGCTGCAAAGAGAAAATGCATCCTGCAAAGACCGCTGCAAATTGGCGGGAACTCTCTCCTGCACGCGGGCTCTCTATGCAGCAAAAACCCTCGCTGTGCAAGAGGCTCTCATGTGTCGATAAAATTCCATAGTGTCGAGGCACCAAACTCACTGGGTTATGACATGCCCCCTTGCCAATGGCACAACTGGACTTTCGACACATGAGCACATTATACGGCATCTTTGTTAGAGGATTCACTGACTTGGCAAAGCCTTCACAACCAATATATATAATCTTTGAACACATAACAACAACTGTTGATCATCGTCTGATTGGAGAACATTCCGCTTCGGTCCGTCTTCTCCTATAACAGACAATGTCAGTAAACACCCAACAAATGAAAATAGTGTCGTAACAAGTCCTGAGCAGATGGGTTCTTTGCCGTCTCAGTGCCTCCCTCGCAACTATCACTTTCTGGAATCAGGTGGTTGTGTACTACCGCTTTTGCTGGGGCCAAACCTGTGAAGAAAACAGAACAACAAGACAAAACACAACAAGAAAGAATCACAACTGGCTTCACTGTTAAGGATACTGGGTGAACATTGGAACGGCGAGTCATCCAGTTGTGATGAACAATAATAGGGGCACAATCCGGCTTCTCTTCTAGTTGGACAGAATAGGTATTGGGATATTGTCCCGGCCATTGAACTGTCCCTTTGTGAACTTGTGGATGAGACTGATGAGGGTGCGGTATTGAAATCCACACTAACTCGTCAGGTTGGAACTTAGGCTCCCAAGGTGGGGGTTTCTGGACATTAGCTTCGTCCCATAACGGTTTAGCAGTGTTTAGTGAAATAAGGACATCATGATTAAATTTAGTCCAATTTTTAAACGTCCCTCCTCCTCTAAGGCGAAGCTGCTCCTTATATAGACCTATGTGTCTCTCCACAACGCCGTTGGACTGCGGGGGGGTATGGCAGATGAAGATGCCATGCCACATTGTGAAGACAAGCAAATTTATCCAGAGCATTAGAGTTAAATGGAGGTCCTCCATCAGACTGAATTTCATGAGGGGATTGCCAGGTGGCAAACACAGCAGTTAAGGCAGCAATAGCAGCAGTGGCATTGCTTTTTCATAAGGGAATAACCTGCAACTGTCTGGTCCCCAAATCAACCACAACTAGTCCTTTATTTGGCGGTTTAGACCCTGGGAGGGGTCCCAGTAAATCTACCTGCCAAACTTTTCCTGCCTGAAACTGTGAAGAATAGAAAGCTCCGATATGATGCTTGGTTTTATGACACTTTTCTTTAGCACATGTCTCACAGGCCTGAGCTACCTTTTCCCAATCCTGCCAAGCTTCATATGAGGCCGGCTCTGTAATGGTTCGGCACCAACGTTGATGACAAGCCCGTGGTCCCAGGTGACCCCAATTTTCGTGAAGCCACGCGAGGAATGGATTTGCTTCAGGATCAGTGGTAGATGTGACAGGCAAGGCTATGTTGGTCCGGAGTGGATCCTCCAAGAGCTTATCAATTACCTCATGCACTAGATCAGTATCTGGACGATGGGACTTAGTGTGCCTAATCAACGGAAGGCGTACAAATCTAGTTAACGTCCTCCAGATGTCTCACCAATCATCCAAGTTCTCGGTGGGAGAAGCTATACCAGTAAGAATTTTATAGATATACTGCGAATCAATTGTGATGATAGGAACTGGGAGTGTATCGTTATGATACATCAAACAATGTTCTAGTACCTTCAGGAATCCTAATAATTCACATTTTTGGGACGAATTATCATCTGGGTCGGCTTGGAAAATTCCCTTATCATGACAAGCTTTACAGTAGTATCCATAGCCTCCTTCATGTCGGGAGGTTCCATCTGAGGCCATCCACTCTGGGGCTGAAGTTCCATACAGTGTAGGAACCTTTTCCTCATCTTCTGGGCTTGGATCATGTACCCTGTCCTCCAACTTCCAACAATGCCAATTATAATGGTGGGTAAGTACTAGTGTATTCCAGGTCTTAGATTCCCCTTGAAAATGTGGGTCGATGTTACCCTTGCTGGACGCGGGAAGAAATGTGGCACCAGGAGCATGTAACGTCCCATGCCCCCTTGCTAACGGCTCTACCAGTTGTTCGGCTAGGAGAATCTTTCCTATAGCTCCATATCGATGTTGTGCCACTTGAAGCGTCTTATGGGCCGTATATACCAACTCATCGCGGGGTATATGCACGACAGCCCACACGTGGTTGGTGGTGAATCCAAGGGTTACGGTTAGTGACTCACCCAGATCGATGGCATGGAGTTGTGTACCTTTAACCGTGGTTAGCAGGCGAAGCAGATTCTGCTGATCCTTTTCCGTCCAAGGCGTGGACTTTCGGGACTTGTCACGAATCTGTTGCTGTAATTTAGTGAGGAGTGCCAAATCGCTGGGTTCAACATAATGTCGATACCAATTTAAATGACCCAAAAGCTGTTGAAAATGCCTCTTAGTGACAGGGTGGAATGTTTTTAGCGGATCGATGTTAGGACCCTCATGCGATACTCCGTGGCGGATGGAACCGGTGTATCGAGTGCCAAGGAACGTAATGTCATCTACGGGATGTAGGCTTGACTTTTCCTCGTTGATTGTCCATCCCTCACTTTGAAGGTGAGCAACTAGTTGGTTTACTACTCTGGCAACTACAAAGCTATCGCGACCCATGATGGCAATATCGTCAACATAACTCCAAATTTTTAATTCTTTTTCTGAGGGAAGAGAGTGCAAGGCTCGAAAATTCTTCAGGGTGTTATTCATGGCACCAGTGGCTAATGATGGAGCGTTACGATATCCTTGCAGACAAACCGTCCACCTGTACATGATGCCATCAATACACATATTTAGTATTCCCTCTGGGTCAGTTATTGGGATAGAAAAGAACATATTTTTCAGATCCAATGTAACTCCAACCCACGGACTTTGCTGGAACTGTGCCATCTCAAACATACACTGTGGCAGAGTAGACGGATTAGGTTGTTGAAGTACCTGACACCTTTTATTGACTTCTCGATAGTCCACGACCAACCGGGATTCATTAGGCTTCCCAGGTTTCGCAACTCCCCATCCTGATGATAGGTAGGTGCTGGCTGTTACGGTCTTAATACAGCCTCGTCACTCGAGTCGCTGCAGAAGGTTAGTAAGGGACTGTTTTAGAGAATCCTTAGTTGGGATTGGCCGATATCGCCAGGTGGAAGTGTCACGAAGCGTTGGTCGATGCCAGTCCTGCTCTGGGATAATTACAGGTAATGCCTGTAGCACTTGCTCCTTGAGGTCAAGCGCTTTTATCCCCGGGATTCCTAAAATGTTGATGCCCCCTAGAACAGCCTCTAGGGGATATCGGTGATCCTGAACCCAAAACTTGACCTTCGTCGTGACGGCGATAGCGTTAAGCCCTTGTACCTTGATTGTCTTGGTGGTCTTTTGATGAGGTATCACTGAGGTAATCACATTGGTCTGAGCTCCAGTATCAAGAAGGAAGGATGCCTGTTGTTTGTCATCCGGATCGGTAGGGTTGTAAACAGTGAGTTCAGCGTATGGTCGAGAATCAGTAGGATCAGGTCTGAGTTGGGAAAGGCCGCCGGCAGAGCCGACGGCCATTACTCATTTTTTGACGGATCCTCAAAATTAAATCCCATTGCTTCAGCCATACTGGCCTGGGCCTTGTCTCCCAAAAATCTCAATTGAGCCTTTGTTAGTCCGGAGTGAGCGAGAAGAAATCCGAACATAGTTCTTTCCTTCAGAGTTCTTTCCTTTGAGGTTCTTTCTTTTGGGATCCTTGGAGGTGACCCCCATGGCTCTCGCCGAGGGGTATACCCTTGACGCCTAGGCCTCAATGTTGCAGCCAGGTATGCTGAAGGTCGATCCCTTGTGTCATTAGAAGCTTCCTCACCTTGCTTCATAAGTGCCTGCAACCGTGGGAGATGGCCTAAAAGATTTCCAACTGGTTGACCTGCCATCGGGTTCAAGAAGAGTCAAAGTGTAACAGCATTCGCTCCTCTGTATACCTCCACGCAGGCATCTATGGCTTCCAAGGCTGTTGGAATTGTCCTGGGATCCGATAGGTGACGATGAGCCCATCTCTCCTTACGCTGGACTGCTGTTAGTCCCATTGGATTTGTTCTTGGGCTCCATGAGAGATACGACACTCCAACTATAGCCAGGAGAAGTTGCTCTGCTGTAGTCTTCTTCGGGCAACCCTCGTGCCAGGTGTGAAATTTGTGGGTTACCTGTCCTACCGCAAGCACCGGGAGTGGGATGGGCCAGTGGGCACTGTCCGTGACCACATTCAAATCAGTAGCGCGCCCTACGCTCCACGCTGCTTGTCGTGTCAGGGCACTCGCTTCTTCTTTATCCAGAGTGTCGGATCCAAATTCCACTATCGGTCTTCCTAACCACATGGCCAAGGTTTCTTCCGGCCTTATTTTAGATTCTTTGCAAAGCTCTTGAATCTCTGGTCTGGTGCATGTGCGAGAGATAACAGTGGTACGCGTGGTACCTTCTTCATCCTCGACATGCTTTGTCACAGCTATCGGGTAAGCTGCGGCAGAGAGAGGGCTAAATTCTGTATCTGGGAGCGTTGAGTATATCCCTCCTCCCATTGCCCCCTCCCCATGGTAAAGAGGCGTGACTGCAGGGAATGACGTCACCTCAGGAGGTGGAGTCACCAGGGGGATCCCTGCCGGGTCTTCCAAAACTCCGCCCCTCCTTTCCGGGTTCCCCGGGTAGCTCGCACTTCTTTCGGCGCCATTTTCTGCTAGCAGCATCATGCAGCTGGCACTGTTAACAAACGCTGCTCCGGAGCCCTTTGCTGTCCGCTCCAGCGACTCCTTACCCGCAGTATGCATCTGAGCCTCCAGATTCGCGTATTCCCTCAGTAGGCCCGTGACTGCACGGAACAGCACATTTATCATCTTTCCCTTTTTCCATTTAATTAGACCCTACTTCGGCTTGTGATGGCCCTTAGTTTCCAAATCCTCCCGTAGCTAAACAAGGATCTCATGGCCCCGCAACTCAGTTACCAAATCTGGACAGTTGAACCAGTCCGCGGGGGTGGGTTCCCCCCCCCTCCTTTAAGTATCGGGTGCATTGGGTGAACTCCTGAGCGGGGGTCAGCTTTTCTGCCTTCCACGCTTTCACCCCGGCTAGGGATATTGTTGATGTTTCCTCCGGGGGCCGATAGTAAACCCGGTCGCTCCCCATTATGCATCCAAACTCCCCTAGGGATAGCTTTTTTCTCCATTCTTTCACCATGGCTTCTTCTCTTTTTACGGAGAAGTAACCATCAATACTTCTTTCCTCCCCTTCTACCACCTGGTGGTAAGCGATATGCGCCCATAGATCGTTAGCGTTCTCTACGTGGCGGTTCCCGGTGCGCCAGGGGCAGCACCCAATTAAGTTCTTCTCCATCACCGTGCCCTTTAATCCCATCCTCGTCGCCATGTCTCGGCCGGGCTGAGCCGACTCGAGGTGATTCAGAAATTACTCGTTCGTCAGGGCGGGCTGGTGAATGGAGAGGCTGACAAGGCTTAATGGTTGCAAAAAACTTTACTTACATCGCGGGTCGCTGTGACAGAAATGGTTCGGTCATCTGTACAACAATGTGAGTTGCTCCAGCTGGCGAGGCCAATGCCAGTAAATCTGTCCGTGACTCAAGCCGGCGGGAAAAGGGTACGTCTGGGACTGCGTTCGGCGACGGGAAGAAGGATCGATAGGTGATCAGTCTATCGACCAGCTAGCCGCAAGTCAGATCTCTTTCGAGGCACTCTGCAGCGTGCTCAAAGCTCTTAGACTTGGGCGGAAGTCGCGCTAGTTTTTAAACGGCCAGCAAGCCAATTACCGGCCGCCACGTGTGAATAATTTAGCACTAGCCAATTGTGGGGCATGCATTTGCATCCGAATGGCGGGAAGTCTTTGCACCGTGCATTTCTGTGCTGCAAAGAGAAAATGCATCCTGCAAAGACCGCTGCAAATTGGTGGGAACTCTCTCCTGCACACGGGTTCTCAATGCAGCAAAAACCCTCGCTGTGCAAGAGGCTCTCATGTGTCAATAAAATTCCATAGTGCCGAGGCACCAAACTCACTGGGTTATGACATCCCCCAGCCCTCCGCCATGACTGCCCCACTCAGCCCCAGCTCCTGGTGCCTTAAAAACAGTTCCTACACACCAGCTGCTGTCCAATTGGGTGTGGGGGTGATCCCCATTGCCTCACACTGCATGGGGAGCTCTGCTACAAGCCCCCTGATCCCTTCCTGGTCCCCCAGCTCCCGGCCCTTTAAGAAAAAAAAACCAAAAAAACCCCAACTCAACGGCTGCTGCAGTGGGGCTGATGGCAAAGCCCCCCATGCAGCAAGGGGCAGTGGGGATTGGTCCCTCACGTGGTAGCACTCAGTCAGTGGGGTTTTTGGGGTTTTTTTGTTTGTTTGTTATAAAGAACTGGGGTGGTTGGGGCAGCCATTACTGGGGCTGGGAAAGCGGGTGGGGAATGGGCCTTGTGTGACTTGGAGATTTGGCTGATTTGGCAGCAGGTGAATCTTCTAATCAGATTCAGCCAAATCGATTCAGGACACTGATTCAAATCGCTGTCCCCCAAATCGGTTGAATCTGAGTCCGAAGCGAATACTAGCCACTTTGCACAGGCCTACTGAACACTAGGGAAGTTCTGGCCTTTGGTATAGTCTATCCGTAAGTGACTGGTGCCTACTGATCTTGGGGGGTCCCCCAGAGGCCGATCACTAACCGGGGGGGGGTGTCCCCCAGCAGCTGATTGCTGCCACTGGCACAAACCGGAAGTGCCGGCAGCACTTCTGTCAGTGCCCCCACATTCTCAGGGGTGCACCAGCTATTGCTTCCCACTCCCTAGCCAGCAGTGGCCAATCTTGGAGGGAACACGTGTCCCCCTGTGCTCCCCCTACGGGTTGCCTATGAGTCCATCTGTGCCTTCAAGGAAGCTACCTTCAGTAGGAGCACTGGAATTGCTGCACAGTAAACTGAATACAACATTCACTCCATTCAAAGCAGATTATGTTTTAAATGGGGAAAAAAGTAATTACAAAACAAAATAAAAAATACGGGAGGGGAAGAATCCTTCTTGTCTGCATCACAGTGAAGAAGATAGCACAATAAAAAGTGAGTCTGAAAGTCATTCGTAAAGGACAGGATATTAAAAGCAGCAAGGGAGGGGTAGAAAGTCCATTAATCTGTTTGTCTGCTATTTTGAAGATGTGTGCCAAATGGTTCCTCGGCATTTTGGGCACCTTCCAGCACAGATACTCACCAGTCAAAAGACAGATTATGCTTTTCCTACCTATAGACCTCCAGTGTCTGTAAAAAGTAAATGGTGGATGAAGACACCATGTAAGTCTTGTGGCAGAAAGGGGAAAAAAGAACATTTTTAAAAATAATCTTTTAAATACAGGATCTGATGGAACATCCCTTTTGTGAGTAAACTATAGACAGATTAAGAAAAGGGAGGGGAGAGGGAAGTTTCCCATTCTCTTTTTACAGGCTTCCCTGTGGGAAGGAACAGATCCACTCTACATTTGCTTATGTAGGAATTATTTATGTTTGCATTACAGTCGCTAATAGTGGGCAAGACCAAGATTAAGGTCTTACTGCAGTAGGTGTTATTACTATATGTATGTACACATTTCTCCTTTCTTAAGAGTTTACTGTCTAAGTAGCCAAGACGGGGTAAGATTAAGGAAGTATCATTCACTCCATTTTACAGACGGAGAACAGAGGCCTCTACAAACCACTTGTCCAAGGTCACATGGTAGGGACAGGGACTGAATCCCTGTATCATGAGGTCTGATCTGAGGCTTATGCCATGAGACCACTACAAAATATACAGTCAAGTGAAATGCACATGCCTCAGCTTGTGGTATTTGTACATATGCTGTTTGGGCCTAGTCTGACAGACCTACATTATTCATATGTGGAAATAATCCCATTGCCTAAAATGGTCATTTTGCAAGTGTTCAAACATCAGACTTTGACCTTAGACACTAAACTCTTCATTACTTGTTTTATAGCTGGCTGCACTGGAATTCTTCCCCAAAACAGTGTTTGAAAACCAAGCATATTATATACTATAACCACTTTAAAACAGATACTTCTGTGCTGGCTTTTCAAGAATTATGTGCCCTTACAGGTACTAACAACAAACAGTTCTGAAATTAAATATTCTTGGTCCCTTTTAGGAGAGAGATTTTCCTAGTTGGGTAATCGAAGTAATACATTCTTTACAGTTTTATTTCTAAAGCTATATAAAATTAACTCCTGCTTAATGTTTTGCAGATTATAAGCAGGAGTCCTGGTTTTCTCTGATTTTAAAAAATATCCCCAATTTTAAGTTAAAGTAACCCCAAATCCATAGTTTTCCATTATTTAAATGAAACAGCACTATAGATGTGTATGTATATAGCGGTGTTTCATTTAAATAATGGAAAACTGTGGATTTGGTTATTTTTGGTTAAAAAGAAATTGGGTTTGTTTTTTTTTTTAAATTGGAGAAAACCAGGATCTCTCTCTTTTTTTTTTTTTAAAGTAGGCAGAATTAATGGCAAACATTATTTTGAGGGTTATTTGGCCAGATGCTAAGTTAGTGTAAATTGCTTTTGCTCCCCTGAAATCAATAGTGAAACACTGATTTGTGTCATATGAAGATCTAGCCCACTGTAGTTTGACTCTAATCCACATTTTTGTATTTCACTGTGGTTCAGAAAGCTATATGAAGAATGAATTTGGGGAAGGATGCACAAAGACATTTCAGGTTGTATACAATTGATTATAATCTGAATTTTTTTTTTTTCTTCTCTGTACAGGCCAGGACTAGTATGGCCAGCATGGCCTCCAGAGGGTTTGCTCAGTCCCTGGAAAGTATATCCTAGAAGGACTGACGGGAAGCCAACAGAGATCCATAGGGTGTATCATAGTACCAGGGAAGATCCTGATCCTACTTCACCCATTGGAACACACTTCTCATTGTTGAAGCTGTGCCTCCAGTGCTTGCTGCAATGGAACTGGTACAACCCAGCAGTGATAACCACCAGGAAGAACTGCTGCTATATAAACCTGCCCCTCAGACTACATTGAGATTAGTCTGGGATTCGCCATGGAAAAATCCTGTCCCTTCTTTAAAAACTGGCAAGAACAGTGTTATAAGTTATAATTAGGGCTGGCCTTGAAACAAGTGCTTTTCCCATACCCCGAGGAAGATGCCCTAGCTTTGCAGCAAGACCCAAATTCTGTGAAGGATCAAATCATATTTAGAGAGCACTCCAGTTTTTAGAAGCAACATTTCTCAACTAATAGCTAACACGGTGCCTTCGGATTCTTTCAAGGGTGGCATGTGTCAGGGCTACTGGTTAGTCAGACCCAGCCAGGCCAAGCTCTTGAGCTTCCACACCTGACCTTGATCCTGGACTAATGCTACTGCTACAGTGCTCTGTAACTGGATTGGCTGCTGAGAGTGCCACTCAGCCCTTTAAGCACAGCTGCGGCCTCAAGCTACAGCAGGGGTGGGCAAAATGCGGCCTGCCAGGCCAGTCTGTCCAGCTCTTGGGGCCCCTAAATATTTAGAAAATTAATATTGATCTCCCCCTGGCTGCCTGTCATGTGCCCCTCAATGGCTTGCTGAAACTTAGTAAGTAGCCCTCTGCCTGAAATAATTGTCCACCCCTGAGCTACAGGCATGCCTTGACAATAGCCTTAGTATACTTTGGCAGATTCTCCTGGCTCTGGACTCAGCTTTGGTTTTTCCTGACCCTGCTCTTGGATCTTCTCTGGAACTCAGCATTTACCAATGATTTGGAAGATATTGCTGCCTTTATCTGAGAGAATCTGAACCTGCCTCTTTGACCAGTCAGAGGAGGGTCCTAATTACCAAGGTCTGAAGTGCTGTGGGGTGGCAATGGGAGTGCTCTCAGTCTTTTCTGTTGACCTTGTTCCATTTTGTATGAATAATAAGCCATTCATTGGAACAGAACCCAAGTATCCCTGTATTTGCCCTTACCAATGGGGGGTGGGGGGGTGGGGGGGTATTCCCTCCCCTCCCCTCCCCTCCCCTCTGGTTTAGTGACTATACAAATATATATATTAATCGCATTCAGGATCTGAATGCAAATCACATCCTGAGTGACCTAATCATTGCCTAAAAGGGGACTCTGCCTTTCTCTGGCAGTCTTGTGAATCTGGCCTGTCATTTCATTTTGCTTTTCCAACAAGTGTCTAAAATCAAAGTTTTGTTTGGGGTCAAATAGAACATTTAATGCTGAATAAAACAAAATCTTTTGGTTTTTTGTTTTTTTTTCTTTTCAATGAGAGAAACTGAAACATTTTTAAATTGGGTCTACTTGAATTCTCTTTTAGTTTTTCGACTTTTGGTTTCTCTGCTGAATTTCGGCGGGGAGTTGTTTCATACAGCTCTAGCCATTGTGCCACAACTAGAATGGTCAGTCCCAGATTAGTAATGTGGTTTCTCAAGCTGATCAAAACTTGAAATTTCTATTCAACAGAAATGCCAACATTCTTAAATGCTTTCTGAAACCAGAGGTTTTTTTTAAAAGGATGTTTAGGGGCACTGTTTTGATTCAAACTTTATTTTATGTATTTAATTATGTTCTATATTTATTTTTATATTTGTATTTTTACTATTTTTTTTAAAAAAGTTATTTAAATTTAATAATGTCAAAGGAAAACTAATTGAAACTTTGTTTCCTTTTTTATCCCTTACTGACATGCTTCATTTTCATTATTATTCAATCTTTTGTTAAAATAGGTACATCTCAAAGGGATATTTGATTCTAGTGAATCTGTGTTATTGAGAGAGAAACATTACAGTATTAGCCAACTGCCCATCAAGAATGACAGAAGGGGGGCGGGGATGGAGTGCTGCCACTCACTACCCACCACCCCACACCATTGCTGCCTCCCAGGAGTGGAGGGAGGGGGAAGCTGGCCCTTCCATGCCCTCCATCCCCCTCTGACAGCAGTCTGTGCCACTGCCATCTTCAGCACCGCTGGCCTTGCCCTCCCCCCCCAGCGCCACTCCTTGGAGGTGGTGTGGTACTGGCCTTGGCCCCCCAACTCTGTCCCCTTCATCCCCACTGTCATGGGAGCGCTCTGCTGCCTCCGAGGAGCAGGGCCGGGTGGGGGGGGGGGTAAGGCCAGCAGGGTTGGCTTTGCCCCCACTCCATCCCCAATGTTATGGCAGCACTCTGCATTCTGATCGGTTGTTGCACTAAGCAATCGGAGTGCTCCAAGAGCATTATGGAAAGACAGATGGACCAAGCCCTTTATTATATAAGAATACATATATAAAGCCATCTTTGTCTAAACCTAGGTTTTAGGGCTAAGGCACATTAATTGGCCAAGGTGGAGAAATTGATATCGAATTATTTATCTAGTTACTTTCGAGATGTTTATATGATAGCTCTGTATGTATTTATCACCAGGGATACTGGTTTTCTCTCATAAAAAAAAAAAAAAAAATCACCAATTCTCTAACAAAATCCATGATTAAAATTAAAGGTCCCCCACAGCACCCCCTACCCCTGGCCCTGCTCATGCCTTTCACTCTCTCCCCAGGCCTGCTGGTGCCTCTCATCCCCCTACCCAAAGCCCTCAGCCCTGCTCATGCCTCTCACTCCCATCCCCCCCTTCACAGTCCCCTGGCCTTGCTGGTGCCCTTCACTCCCTTCCACAATCCCTTGGTTTTGCTTGGACCTCTCACTCCCCCACCCCAAGCTGTCCCAGCCCTGCTGGTGCCCATCACCCCCCACCCCCAGAGCCTGCTCCTTCAACCCTGCTGGAGTGGGACCTCAGCTGCCAGGGATACAGAGCCAGGGACCTGGGTCTGCTGCCCCCTGCCCCTGGAAAGAGGTGGTGGCTGCTGCAGTGGAATAGAGAGTGGCTCCCCACTGCTGCCCACTATGGGCTTAGGTGGGGGGTGAGGGCAGCTCCCTGCCATGGCATGCACTCCCAAGGTGGCTGGGGGACCCATGCGGCCTAGATCTGTGAGTGGGGTGGGCATGGGCTGTGGGCATGGGCTTCAACCTTGCTGTCATTTCCCAGGGCCTGCACAGCCCTGTGGGTGTGACCTGGCACAGCCGGGAACAGTGGAGCTGTGTGGAGAAGCTGCTTGCTGCTGCAAGCTCCATGCTGCCCACAGTGTGCATGGCTACAGTGAGGGCAACAACATGGGGTTTTGTACCTCAAAGCTGCCATGCATGCAAGGGAAGTGTCTCCAGGGCAGTGTGGAGTTTGTAGTGGCAAGCAGCTTACTTGCACGATTACACTCTGCCCTGCCACACCTACTGGGCTGTGGAGGTCCTGAGGGAGGGCAACAGGGCGGGAGCCCATTCCCACCCCCTCCTCTGCTGCGTGCACAGATCTGGGGACAGGGGTCCCCCCCTGTCCCTGGGAGTGCATGCTGAAGTGGGGTGCTGGCTCCACCCCCACCAGCCTCCTACAGCTCTGTCCTGCTCCCCGCTGGGGCCCTGCAGTTATTCATTGTGGCCCCAAGCCCCATGTACCACCTAGCTAGGGAGTAGCCTCAGCCCCAACCCCAGCTCTGCTCAAATCCCTCCCTCCCTTCCTATGGGGCTCAATCCCCGCCCCCCGCCCACTTACCTGTGGGAGCTACTCTTTAGGCTGCCTGGTGGCCATGTGCATGTACATAACTTCCCTCCTCCCACTCCTTCCCGGTCTCTTGAAGGCTGCAACTCTGCCAGCCTGCAGAGGGCTCACTGAAAAACTGCAAAATCCATGGGTTTCTCTGCTAAAATGAGAAATCTGTGTTTTACTCTGCTAAATGGGAAAATCTATGTTTTACTCCATTTTTCCATGGGTAATGGAAAACCTAGATCCCTGCCACTGCCTACTCTATACAGAATAGACCGCCTATTCTATACAGGATACAAAACCTTTACCTGTCATTGCACTAAATTCAGTTTAATAAGGAAAAAATATTCTAAAAAGAAAACATGCATTAGGTAATAAATGCTGCCTATACACGTGCTTGGAGGTCAGGTTGGGGGGAAGGGAGGGGTGTTTTAATTAGAGTGGTTCTAGGACAGCCACTCTAATTAAAATGGCTCACCATCATGTGTATTAAGCCCCTGTGCATTTAAAAATGGCTGTGGGATGCTTTATCTAAACCTCATTTTAAAACGTGTGGGGCTTAATACATGTGATAGTGAGGTGACACTGGAGCATTCTAATTAGAACATGGAGCAGACTCAATTAATCAAGTCTACTCTACAGTACCTTTTGCAACCAAGTTTTCCATTCCTTTAATCATGTCACATGTTTATATTATAGTCTCCTGTTACCTCAAGACCATCAGCTTCCCATCTAATGTCACCTCTCCCAGGATATGCCTACACTGGTGTCCAGTGGTGTCATTGCAGATTGTGCAGACATGTTTGTGCTAGCTTTTATCTGGCTTGTTCTGATATTGATTGCAGTACAGTAGCCACAGCATAGATTTCAATGTAGGCTAATTTATCCACCAAATCATCTGGCACTGAGGTCCATATGCCATGCCTACATTACTTTGGGTACCTGAGCTAGTTCATTTTAATCCACCCTGAACATCTCAATCCTATACTGCAGACTGTAGTGTAGACATACCAACAGCTGCAAATTGTAATTTATACTACCCTTCCTGCTCCAGTCATGGACAATATAAAAAAATGACCCTTTAGACAAAAAAGTTTATAAATAATTAATGACAGGTATTAAAGCATGATTTATTTTTACGCAGGCTTTTTTGGTAGATCTGTCTATATGAAAAATATTCTTAGCAAAGTTTGCACACTGAGAAGGCTCAAAGTTATTATTAGGGATATAAATTGACTGCTTTCTCATTTATATGCAGGCAAATTTCTTTAATTTATTATTCTGATTTGCATATAAAATTATGGCACTCATTGTCCCTGGGAATTCTTGTTTAGGGAAGATTTTTTAAATGTTATAATTAGGCAGAAATTAAAAAGAGAATATATGATGTCTATCTTTTGGTTTTGGTTCTTTTTAAAATTCTTTTAGTTCAGGAAATTTTTTATTAAAAATAAAATTTTATGTCCACTGCAATAACCAGGAAGTAACTCTGGAATGATTCCCATCAGTATACCTTTGGCATTTATTTATTAGTTGATTATAGAGGAAAAATTAGTTTAACTTAAGTTTAAAAGTTAACAAGGAGTAAATGCTTAAGGGAACTGTCTTCTTGTAATGAAGGAAGATAATTGACTGAAGCTTCATCTAAAATTATAGTGTAAATCTTTTCAAAATGAATCAAAGTCTGTGCTGAATTATGCCTTGCCCAATTTTTACTGTTAGAAGGATCTTAAATCAGTAAGGCTTGCTTGTCTTGATCTGAGAGCTGTGGTAGGGTATTTACATCTACAAGTCATAAAGTCTTGGAGAAGAAGGTCTTTTCTCTGGGCCCATTTGTACAGCAACAACTGGATTTTGACAAAAGGCATTAGCAATTAAAAATTGTTCCAGTGAATCTGATCCCAAGTAGATGAGGGACATCATTGACAAGTTAGTGTGTTGTCTCCCACCCCCCCTTTCTGGGTTTTTTGGGGAGGGAGAGGGAGAAGGGGGTTGCTTTTTTGTAAAATAATAACAATAATTTTATTTTAATCAATCTACAGAGACATTGAGGCTAAAGTTGTCTCTTCATCTCTTCATTATGGTGTCCAGCCAAGAAACTGTGTTGAGTTTCTGCTGGGACAAAAGCAGCGAGCATCAGCCCACACAAGCTGCATGGATGGTAACTTGGGGGAAGCAATGATAATTAAAGAACATATGGTCAATCGTAAATCCGTACAGTAGTGCCAGTCCATATTAATCACAGGATTAAGAATAATAGAACATCCCTACAAGTAGTATGCTTGATCTCCTATGTTTTCTAGGCTTGATAAATCGAAAGCTGTATGTTTATCAAGGTGCCTTACGTGATATAGTATATGAAGTGAGGGAGGATTTATAGCGCAGTTTGTGTAAATGTACCCTGATAAAATGGCAGAAAAGGGCACAATAAAACATTAACATCTGGAAAGACATATGTCACTGCAACAACACAGAGCAGATCTGTGTGTGAATATGTGACGGGGAGTAGCAGAATGATATTCTTATCCTGGCACCACTATAATGTGCTAATTCCTTGTAAATCTTATTGAAATCATAATCATGGATGATTTTTCATTTCATTTTTTAAATATAGGCTGTCCTTGCCACCATATAATCAATCCATTGCTTCTCAGCACCTTGAAGAATAATAATACTTGTAATGATGATGATCCAGAATCAAGCCAGGTCTGCACTGCAGACTACTAGTGGCACAGCTGTGTTTGTCAGAGGGTATGAAGAGGTCTGATATCTGACTGTCATAACCCCTATTGTAGACACAGTCAGACCAGAGACAACATTTTTTTTCAAGGATAGATTGTTTTGTTCATTTTACTGTGCAAATCTCAGCTTTGCCAATATAGTCACATCCATGTTAGAAACTCTTTGCCCACATACTGCACTGCTATTCTAACACTTGTAAAGGACTTCTTATGGACTCATGGCTTGGAGAGACTTTTGAAAGCTATTTCAGAGCACTGGGATTTGTGCTGTTGAAAATCTTCCCTTGGATAGCTGTTATCATTTTTATATATCTCATCATGATCTTTTTGACAAAGGCATCAATGTGATGTGAATTAGTACATACAGTGTTTTCATATATCTTATTTAAGTACCTATATAATTTACATTGTTGTTGTATCTGAACACTTCACTTTCTTTATTGTATTCATTCTCTTTGCTCACCTGTAAGTTGGGAAAGTACAACTACCCTCTATTTTACAGGGCACAAGGCACAATAAGAAGTAAGTGATTCACCCAAGGTATATGCAGAACATGGGTGACCCAGTTCCCAGCCTAACACCTTAACCACAGGTTCAGTCTGTACTTTGAATACTTCAGTGCAGAAGACAAATACAATAGGATGTTTAATGGACACATTTAGCAAGAATAAGAGGAGTTAGGCCAAATTCTATGGGATGGCCAAGCTACTCTTGGTGTAGGACTTGATAGGGAATGTATGAAGACAGGTTTTAGACTCTTTTTTTTTTTTCATCTTCCAGATCTTGGTGTCTATCCAAGTTGGCCTCTCTCTCTAGTGACCTTTAAGGACCTTTAGCAATGGCTAAGATTTCCTGGAACTGTGGAAAATGGGACTGTCCAGCTGCTCCATGGACCCACCTACTAGTAATGGCAGTGGCATAGGGATGCACCTGAACATCTGGGGCAAATCCAGATAAGCACACACATGCATTTCCCCAGGGACAAATAGCACAGGCACAATATGTGCTGCTGCTTGTCCCCAAGAAATGCCCATGGACATGCACTTGTCTGGACATGCCCCTGGAGTACAGGGGCAGTAGTGACTTCTGGTTGCTGCATGATTGTGATCATGGAGGGGAAGCCTCTCCAGCTGGGCACAGCTTCTCATAGGTGAACCTGGAGGCCAGTGGGGAGCCTCTCCTGCCAGCCGCACGCTGCACTGCTGAGGGTCCAACTGCTGCCTGCAGGTCCCACTCCTTCTGGCTCTTCTGGGGCAACTGCTCCTGCCCTGCTGGCCCAGCTCTTTGAAGCTCCTTCCTTGTGGTTCCTTGCTGGTCTCCCTCTTGAGTCAGCTGCGCTGCCCCTTTTATCCCCCTCCAGGTGACCCAAGGGGCCAATCAGGGGACATGGAGGGTGAGTCTCTGGGGCCTGATTGGTGAGGAAAGGGAATCCCAAGTCCTCCAATCATCTTTTGCCCTTTCAAAACCCCTGGGCTAAGTCACTGCCAGCTAGCCTGTCACACTACTCTATGGAAGATTTCTGCATTGGACAAGGGTTGTGCCATATGACCTAATGGGTTTTCTTTTACATCCCACATGTTTGTTATTTATTAGTGTCTTAACTTCCTCTGTGGTGCCAACAAGTACCTTGGCCTCTTTATAAAAGAACTTGTTAATTCTTTTCTCTAGGCTGTGATCTTCTGATCTTTGCTTTTGAACTTATACTGAAAATAGTTACATTAATAGCTGTGTGGCCACTTGCATAGCCAAATACTTCTCCTTGGCCCTTATTTAGCAAAGTACCTAGTGTCAGATTCTCAAAGGTATTTGGTGCCTAATTCCTATATAAGCAAAACTAATAGAGTTTAGCTGTTCAAATAGATGCCAAAAACCTCTGAGGATCTGGGTCACAGCTTCAGAATCAGCAAGGTATGTCCCACACTTAAACATTTGCCTAATTATGAGCATTTCAGTGACACTTCTTAGTTTTTTAAATCTACTGAATGGAAATGCAATTACAAGGAGGGGGGCAACATATGCTTTTATTATAGGAATACTGTATGAATTTAATAAGACTTTCAGGGAAGTGATGTTTTTCAATGTATATGTAAAGTGCCTGCCCTGATGAGGCCATGATCCTGATTGGAATATGTAACAAGCCAATATTATATCTATGAATATATAATAATATAAGAAAAGTAATTCAGCTCTTTTTCATTTGGTCTTGTTTATACCTTAATCACTCCCCCAGCATGGCTACCAAGCATGCTTGAATGTATTTCTCACTTGCAGTAATAATTATTTTTTGCAAAGAAATATCATGCATATGCAAAATGTGTACTAGGTGTCCTTGTGGCTGTTTTCAATGATAATGAAACCTCATTTATAAGTATGTATGTATGTGGCTGGTACTTGTATCTCTGGACGGTTCACACAGGGGTGGAAACATGTTGCTGCAGAAAACAGGTAGCAAGTAAAAGACGCTTCATTTGACAAGGCCAATAATGCAGTTGCTTTTATTGAAGCAGCTCTTGAAGAAGAGACCTTTTCACTCCGAATCTGCATGAGTTTATTGCTCCAAAATTTTCAAATTGGACCAAAGTTCCATTTAGAACCACATAATTTTATCCCACTTCAACTTGTTCCTGCTCCCATTGAAGTTGGGTCTTGCCCTGCCTTTGAGAAATAGCCATACCATTTATCTGGAGACTTTTTTTTATCAGGCTACAGTGGGATCTGGCGTGTAGAACTGTATGATCCAACCCATGGGTCTTGGTCTACCCCTGCATGCCACGTGCAGAGCCAGTTTGACATATGGGCTGAACCTAGTGCTGCAGGCACAGCATGTGACACAAGGGATCAGCTTGTGGTGCATGTTGAACGGGGGTACCCATGCCAAACCAACCCTGTGTGCTGGCTCTGGGGCTGGTCCAGATTAGGCCATGCCAGAACAGCAGATAGCATGTGCCCTGTATTGGCCCCTGAACTGTGTACAGTGCCTGCAGGGCTGGATCCTGTGTGCAGCACATTCTGGCTCTGCTCTGGGGCTTGTGCTGCCTGTAGCACACTGGCTAGATCTGGTGTTGAAGATGCAGCCTGTGGCTCTGGGGACCAGTGCAGGGTGCATGCTGCATCCTGAGCCCCACCAGATTGGCCCTGTGCACTGGTTCTGGGGTGGTCTAATTGGGCCTGTAGACTGGCCTCACCCGGCCCAAGGGTTGGGTTTAAAGGAGAAAACTCAGTCCTATGCAGACAGCATGCATGAAGACAATGAAATCTGATATTTTGAGACCATTCAGGAACCAGCAGCGGGAAGGAGAGGAGCCAGGCACACGTGTGTCCCGCATGCACGTGTGCCCCTTTTACCAACTGACTGACCGGAGGCGGCAGCGGCAGCAGCAGCAGAGGAATCAGCAGCGGGGGCAGCAGTCCCCCGAAGGTAAGTGGGGCGGAGGGACCCGGCACACCTGAGCCCGATCCGGAGGGGAAGCCCCCCGGGTCCCATATAGCTGAGCCGGTAGGGAGCCGCGCTCCCGAGCCGCGCGGCGCGAACAGAGCATGCAAACAGGTGCGCTCTGTAAGAGCATGCCGGTGTTTGTGCAGGCTTTCGCACCGGCGGGCGGGCCGGGAGGGCCAGGAGTGGGACTCCTGTAGGGGTAGGGCGTAGACACCGCACAGGTCTACAAACAGCAGCTTATAGAATGGTGTCTATGAGGAGTGCTGCTAGGGCCTCTGCCCAGGGGGACAAGGCTACCCAGGGCAGGTCTGAGGCCTCCATCCAGACCGAGCCCATGGGGGAGCTGATGTCCCCCTACCTCCTGGCCTGTGGGGGATCCCCAGCAGGGCCGGGGGGGGCAGAGATTGGGGGCCCCCACACCTGTCCGGCAGGTGCCCATCTTAGGGATCTGGAGGCGCAGGTGAGGGAGCTCCGGGAGGAGGTTAGCAGGCTGAGGGGGATCAGGGAGGCGGAGGATGAAATTGACAGTTATTTCCTTTCCCTGCAGGCCCAGGCACCCAAGGAAGAAGCAGCCCGGAGAGTGCCCTCTGCAGAAGAGTGGCAGACGGTCACAGCCAGGACCGGAGCAGCTCGCAGCGAATAGGTACCAGCTTCTCCAGTCCGACTGGTGAACAGGTACGAGGCCCTGGCAACCCTGCAGGAGATGGAAGGGGAGGAGGAAACCCTTGGGCAAGAAGAAACACCACGTTCTTCACACTCCTAACAGATCAAGAGATCCACAAGGACCCAGAGGAGGAGGCAACGAGTGCTCGTCATAGGCGACTCCATCCTGAGAGGTACGGAAGGACCCATCTGTTGCCAGGACCCCTCGGCACGAGAGGCATGCTGCCTCCCTGGAGCAAAGATTCGGGATGTGACGGAGGTAATCCAGGCCAGGATCAAGCCCACCGATTACTACCCCATGGTCCTAGTCCATGTGGGTACTAATGATGCGGCCAGGAGAACCCCCGATCACCTGATGGCGGACTACAGTGCTCTGGGCGGCGTGCTGAAGGAGTTCGGTGCACAGGTGGTTTTCTCTTCCATGCTACCAGTGACCGGATGAGGAAGACGGCAGGAGAACTGCATCCGAGAAACCAACTGGCGACTTCGGCAGTGGTGTCTCGAGGCAGGCTTCGGCTTCCTGGACAATGACCCGCACATCACGACGAGGGATGTGCTCAGCTGGGATGGGCTTCACCTGTCCCCCAAAGGTAAGCGTGTGTTTTCTACTAGGTTGGCAGATCTCCTCCGGCGGGCTTTAAACTAGGCTAGTCGGGGGGAGGGGAGTATGAGAGCAGGGGAAGCTATGGACCACCAAACCATGTGGCACCCACAAGGACAGCCCAGCCTGAAGAAGGAGGACATTGGAAACCTGAAAGCTATGGGGAGACCAGCACTACAGAACAGGTAAGAAACAAGAAGGTAAGAAACAATGGGCCCCTTGGGACTCGGAGTGGGGGGGGCAGCAAAGGCACCAGTCGCAGGGCTCAAGTGCCTATATACTAATGCTAGGAGCATGGGGAACAAGCAGGATGAACTAGCGCTCCTGCTTGCACTAAACACCTATGACTTAGTGGGGCTAACAGAGACCTGGTGGGATTCATCCCATGACTGGGCGGTACATATTGAGGGCTATAGATTGTACAGAAAGGACAGGTCGGGGAAGAAAGCGGGGGGGGTTGCACTTTGTCAGTGAGCAATATACATCAACCCTCATCAAGACAGAATCCAAGGTTGAGGAAGTAGAAGGATTGTGGGTTAGGCTACATGGGGGGCAAGGAGAAAGGGATTTGGTGGTAGGGGTCTGCTACAGACCCCCACACCAAGGGGAAGAAATAGATACGGGGCTCCTGAGGCAACTCTCGGAGACCATAAAAGCTAAAGAGGCGATAGTCATGGGGGACCTAAACTACCCGGACATCTGCTGGGAGTCACAGACAGCAAAGTCCCATCGCTCACGCAGGTTTCTAACCTGTGTACAGGACCTCCACCTGACTCAGGAGGTACACAATCCCACTAGAAGGAATGCCTTACTGGATCTGGTATTGGCAACAGGGGATGACATGATAGGGGACCTCCAGATCGGTAGCCATTTGGGAGACAGTGATCACCTAATAATAGAATTCAATATAAGACGTCGAGTGGGTAAGGTAACTAGTAGGGTGAAAGTGCTAGACTTTAGGAAAGCTGATTTCAATGAAATCAGGCGATTAGTCAAGGACGCACTGCAGAGTAGGAGTTTTGAAGGGATGGGAGCCCAAGAAGGGTGGCTGTGCCTTAAGGAAACGATCCTTCGGGCACAAAGCAAGACGATCCCCGAGCGAGGCAAAAAAGGGAAAGGGGCCAGGAGGCTTCCATGGCTGACCAGAGAAATCCAGGGCAGCCTAAGGGCCAAAAGGGGAGCACATAAAAAGTGGAAACAGGGTGAGATCACTAAAGATGAATATACCTCCTCTGCTTGTGCTTGTAGGGAGGCAGTTAGGCGGGCCAAAGCTACCATGGAGCTGAGGATGGCAACCCAAGTAAAAGACAACAAGAAATTGTTTTTTAGATATATTGGGAGTAAAAGGAAGGCCCAGGGAGGAATAGGACCCCTGCTAAATGGGCAGAAACAATTGGTGACAGACAGGGGGGACAAGGCTGAACTCCTCAACGAGTTCTTTGCCTCAGTGTTCCTAAGTGAGGGGCACGACAAGTCTCTCACTGGGGTTGTAGAGAGGCAGCAGCAAGGTGCCAGACTTCCATACGTAGATCCTGAGGTGGTGCAGAGTCACTTGGAAGAACTGGATGCCTTTAAGTCGGCAGGCCCGGATGAGCTCCATCCGAGGGTGCTGAAGGCACTGGCCGACATCATTGCAGAGCCACTGGCGGGAATATTCGAACGCTCGTGGTGCACAGGCCAAGTCCCAGAGGACTGGAAAAGGGCCAACGTGGTCCCCATTTTCAAAAAGGGGAGGAAGGAGGACCCGGGCAACTATAGGCCAGTCAGTCTCACCTCCATCCTTGGCAAAGTCTTTGAAAAAATTATCAAGGCTCACATTTGTGAGAGCCCGGCAGGGCAAATTATGCTGAGGGGAAACCAGCACGGGTTTGTGGCGGGCAGATCGTGCCTGACCAATCTAGTCTCTTTCTATGACCAGGTTACGAAACGCCTGGACACAGGAGGAGGGGTGGATGTCGTATACTTAGACTTCAGGAAGGCCTTTGATACGGTATCCCACCCCATACTGGTGAACAAGTTAAGAGGCTGTGATGTGGATGACTACACAGTCCGGTGGGTGGCCAAATGGCTAGAGGGTTGCACCCAAAGAGTCGTGGTGGATGGGTCGGTCTCGACCTGGAAGGGTGTGGGCAGTGGGGTCCCGCAGGGCTCGGTCCTTGGACCGATACTCTTTAATGTATTCATCAGTGACTTGGACAAGGGAGTCAAATGTACTCTGTCCAAGTCTGCAGATGACACAAAGCTATGGGGAGATGTGGACACGCCGGAGGGCAGGGAACAGCTGCAGGCCGACCTGGATAGGTTGGACAAGTGGGCAGAAAACAACAGGATGCAGTTCAACAAGGAGAAATGCAAAGTGCTGCACCTAGGGAGGAAAAATGTCCAGCACACCTACAGCCTAGGGAATGACCTGCTGGGTGGCACAGAGGTGGAAAGGGATCTTGGAGTCCTAGTGGACTCCAAGATGAACATGAGTCGGCAGTGTGACGAAGCCATCAGAAAAGCCAATGGCACTTTATCGTGCATCAGCAGATGCATGATGAATAGGTCCAAGGAGGTGATACTTCCCCTCTATCGGGCGCTAGTCAGACCGCAGTTGGAGTACTGCGTGCAATTCTGGGCGCCACACTTCAAGAAGGATGCGGATAACCTGGAGAGGGTCCAGAGAAGGGCAACTCGTATGGTCAAGGGGCTGCAGACCAAGCCCTATGAGGAGAGACTAGAGAAACTGGATCTTTTCAGCCTCCGCAAGAGAAGGTTGAGAGGCGACCTTGTGGCTGCCTATAAGTTCATCACGGGGGCACAGAAGGGAATTGGTGAGTTTTTATTCACCAAGGCGCCCCCGGGGGTTACAAGAAACAATGGCCACAAGCTAGCAGAGAGCAGATTTAGATTGGACATTAGGAAGAACTTCTTCACAGTTCGAGTGGCCAAGGTCTGGAACGGGCTCCCAAGGGAGGTGGTGCTCTCCCCTACCCTGGGGGTCTTCAAGAGGAGGTTAGATGAGTATCTAGCTGGGGTCATCTAGACCCAGCACTCTTTCCTGCTTATGCAGGGGGTCGGACTCGATGATCTATTGAGGTCCCTTCCAACCCTAACATCTATGAATCTGTAAGACAGTGTGGACCTTGGCCTGTGTCTGTATAGGGGGGGTGAATGTCATCCTTTTGTGAGAAAATTCTTTTTTCAATATGTACAACTTCAAGAATTAGAGTACTTGTAAGAAAACTTCTGGAAAACAAGTGCAAGTTCCATTGTTTTGTTTTGTTTGTTAAATGTGTCTGAACACTAATATGAAACTTAGTTTTTCAGTACCTTAAAAGGGTAAAGAGCTAATGAGCTGCATACTCACAACATCAAGTGCAGCTAATTTTGGAAAAGTTCATGCATTATTGAATTTGTCTTACAAAAAAGGAAGGAATGATAGCAGGCAATGCTGGAGGTTTTTTTAGGTGGACAGTAACCTGCTGGCCAGCGTCTCATTTTTCACCTAGACTCTTCAGTTCTTTTCCAGCTTCCTCCCATCCATACCCCATCTACAGCAGCCATCCTAGATTTACTGTCTTGCCACCTGAAGAAGGAAGCAGCTGCTGATGCTGTGATGACTGATGATGCATGCAGTTTAAGGTTGCCAGGTTTTTATTCCTGTCTACTGGGTATTCTTTAACTTGGAAGTTTATTCAAGACCAGGCTTTAGGACAGTTCGGAGGGGACTGTTAAAAGGTCCTCTCTACCCTCAGTAATGTTTTAACTCAGTAGTGTTGTAACAGGATCTGCCTACAAGGTCATGTTTAAAATGCAGATAGGCTCCAAAAATGAATTTTTCCCCTCAATCAGTCCCATTTGCACTGGTGTATTGTGATTTTTTTTCAGCTGGTGTGTGTATACTTGCTTTTTTGTGAGGAATAGAATACTAAGCTTTTTTTTGAGGCTCAATCTAATGGCCACAGTGGAAAATCACTATTTTTTTTTTTAGAATTTGTCAATGTTTCACAGATTTGATGCCCACCTCCACTAAAGCTGGCCCAAATGAAAAGCATTGTATTCTCTGAATGCAAATGGGCTCCATAACTCCTGGGTTCAGTTCCCAGAATTTGTTGTCTCTCTTCTTCTCACATTATACCGTCTGACATGGGTATGTCTGATCCTCTGAACTTAATTGTGCTGTGTGACCTTGGGCTAATCATGCAGGGCTGTGGTCTGCCACATCATCACATTGGGCAGCACTTTATTAATCCTATAATTAAGTTCTTAATTAATGTTTGTAAAATGGCTTAATTCCTGCGTCTTAAAACAGTAATACATAGTAGTGAAAATGGGTTTTAATCAGCTTGTCGTCGGACTAAAATTATAGTTACTTAAGGGTGATGGTCTTTTAATAAAGCTGGATGAGAATTTTAACTTAAACTAAACTGGTTGATGCGGGGGGAAAAAAGCAGAGCTCTTCAATGAGTTCTTCGCTTCAGTATTTCTATGTACCGACTAAGCCAATTCTCCCACCTCGATCATTGACGGATGTCCACAGGGCACCAGTCTGCCTACGGTTAGTTCTGAAGTAGTTAAGGAGCTCCTGGAGGAGCTGGACGGGTACAAATCAGCAGGCCTGGATGACCTCCATCCACAGCTGCTGAAAGATTTGGCCAGTGTCATAGCTGAGCTGCTGGCACAGCTGTTCGAGCACTCATGGGAGAAGGGATGAACCAGGTAACTTTAGACCAGTCAGTCTTACCTCTATTCCTGGGAAAATGCTAGCAAAAATAATCAAAGAACATATTTGTGCAGGCCCAGCAGGGGAAACGATGCTGAGGGGAAATCAGCACAGGTTTGTCACAGGTAGATCCTGCCTGACAAACCTTGTAGCCTTCTATGACCAGGTCACACACTGCCTGGATGCGGGAGCCGAGGCTGATGTCATCTTCCTGGACTTTAGGAAGGCCTTCGACAAAGTTTCTCACCCTATCCTCATTGGGAAGCTAGCAGATTGTGGAGTGGATGCCTACACGGTCAGGTGGGTGGCCAACTGGCTTAGGGACAGCACCCAGAGAGCGGTGGTGGATGGTTCCTTCTTGGCCTGGAGGGAGGTGGGCAGTGGGGTCCCGCAGGGTTCGGTCCTTGGACCGATATTATTCAATAACTTCATCAGCAATTTGGATGAGGGTGTGGAAAGCACCCTCTCCAAGTTTGCTGATTGTCACAGAGCACTTAGGTGCCCTGCTCCTAAGGAGGAAAAACTGCTAGGGAATGGACCCTAGCAGTGAGGGAATAAGGAGCCCAGCTGCGGGTTGCCAGGGCAACCAGGGAAGGTCAGCTGACCAGAAGGGGCAGGGCCTGGTCCTTATAAAGCCCAGGGGCTGAGGCCAGGCTAGGAGTTCCCTGCCAGCAACCATAGAGGAAGGAGCTCCCTGAGTAAAGATGAGAGAAGAGAAGCCTGACTCAGGAGCAGTATCTAACTTTGCTGAGAGATAAAGGGTCTCCGGTAGGAGTGAATATTGTTATGGCCAGACGGCTTCAGTTTGAGTTATAGCCAGAGGGCTAGCATTTTGTGTTGCTGTTTGTTTATCACCGGTGGTTTGGGTGAGGCTATTAGGGGTTGGAGAAGGCCTCATAGGGGACCCACAACAGTGTGGGAACCCCAGTGCCAGGAAAGGGCGCAGCATTCGGGGTGCACGGACCCCAGCCCCAGAGAAGGGGCATTACTGAGAAGCCCCAAAGTGGGTGTGGTGAGCCCCAGAGAAAGGGCATTACTAAGAAGTTCCAGTGCGGGCATGGTGAGCCCCAGAGAGGGGGCACTACTGAGGAGCCCCGGAGAAGGGGGTAGCAGGGCGGTGAACCCCGGAGAAGGGGGCAGCTTTAGGGAGAAGGCCCCGAGAGCGGGCGGCCTTTACAGAGGAGCCCCCGAGAGCGGGCGGCACCGCAGAAGAGCCCCCGAGAGCGGGCGCACTGCAGAAGAGCCCCCGAGAGAGGGTGGCTTTACAGGGAAGGCCCCAGAAAGGGGCGGCATTGTAGATGAGTGCTACAGAGAGGGGCAGCATTGTAGACGAGCCCCAGAGAGGGGTGCCTTTACCGAGAAGGCCCTGTGAGAGAGGGCAGCGCTAGAGAGGAGGCCCTACGAAAGGGCAGCGCTACAGAGGAGGCCCCAGAGGAGGGCGGCAATACTGAGGAGGGGCAGCATTGTGGAGAAGGCCCCAGAGAGAGGGCGTGGAGAGAGACAGGGCCACAGAGGGCCTGAGCACCAGAGAGATTGTAGACCTGGACAGAACAACATCCATTCCACCTGCGAGGCTTGGGGCGTGGTATTGGGGTGGTAGGAGCCACGCATAGTCCCTAAGGCTAGGGTGCCCTGGAAGCACCCATTTCTAGAGTGGGACCCAAAAGGGGTCCAGGAGTCCACAGGCAGAGAGTACAACAAGAAGTGACCAAGACAGCATAAAAAGGCAGCCTCCCTAACATATTTTAACATCAAAGACGTGGTGGGCCAGAAACTGAGGATGCCCTTGGGCCAACTTGCCATGGGAAGGGGCCTTAAGGAGATCTCGGCCCTCCTGTAGGACCCCGCCTGTGACAAAGTGGTGCATTGGCCAGGAACGTGAGGCCGTGGACGGGGAGAAACCCTGTGTCCCTAATTAGGGAGACGAACCTTAGGGCTAAAACAAAAACAGAGAGAGGTGTATAGGAAAGCAACAGCAACACAGACCTGAAAGGGGGGTGGAATAGGAAGGCACCATCCCTGAGACTGTACAAGGGGAAGCCGGAAAGCCCAACCAGGAAGGGAGTAAAACAAGACTAGCTATAGCAGAGGCAGAGGATATGGAGGGCCTCAGACAGGAGAATTTTGCCTGGCTATTGCGGGTGGATGAGTTGGAGGAGAGGACTGCACGGTTGGAGTGAGAGCTAGAGGTAGCACAATCCCAGAGAGAGCAAGCGGAGGCAAAGGCCACTGGGTTAGAACAGTGGATACAGGCAGGGAAGAAGGAAGGAGGTTCCAAAGAAGTCAGGCGCTTGATAGCGGCAGAAGCTGAGAGAACTTGTATGCTAGAACAGCTTATGGCAAACGAATCCCGGAAGAGCCGGGAGAGGGAAGAGAAACTAAAAAAGATGCAGAGGGAAATGGCAGCATGGAGGGCAAGATATGAGGCACTGTAAGATCGGAACTTGTCCCTTGAAAAGGAGTTAGAGGCTGGGGCAAGAGACAACGAGGGGTTACAGTCCCAGTTACGGAGTGTGGAGGCAGAAAAAGACCACCTGGAAGGACAAGTATGGTCTCTTAAAACACTCCTAGAAGCCAGCTTGGTTAGAAAGGCAGTGACTAATGCAGAAAGGAAGCAGTCGCAGCTTCAAAGGCTAACCTTAAGGCAGCAGATTCGGGCCTTAGAGGCAGAAAATAAAACACTACAGGCAGCAAGCAGTCAGACGTCTACAAAGGGCCAAGACTCTGGGGAGTTGGAGGTTCCAGAGGTAACAAGTACAGCAACCCAAACGGAAGGAGGACCAAAGGCTCAAGCGGAGGAGTTTGTGGAAGCTGTGCAGGAGGACCTGGAGGACTGGCAAGAACGATGCTTACAGGTGGAATACCAGGTCAAAGAACTGCGAGAAAAGCTAATAGAGAGCTATGCCCAGTCAGAAAAGACGGGGAAAGCGATAACAAAAGAAATAGAGAAAGTGGGAGAATACATGGCCAGTCATGAGGCATTAGAAGAGCAGAAGCAGTCCCTCGAAACAGAGGTAAGAGACAGAACAAAGGAGTGCTTAGAGTTGCGGGCTCAATGGCAAAAGGTGGAAAAAGAAAAAGACCACCTGGGGAAAGAGATGCAGTCCCTGAGGACCCTTTTAGGAGAGAGCGCAGCCAGGGAGAGGACATTACGGGCAGACATCAAACAGCAACTGGCACAGGTTGCTCAAATACAAAGAGAGAGACTAACCGCAATAGGCCTGCAATTGGAGAAGCATGCATCCAGGGCTAACATGGAGTACCAGGAGCAGTTGTGAGAGCTGGAAGCCTTGAAAGGAATTTTGATAGAGACCAAGAGATGGGTAGAGACCGCACGGACCATACGCCTAAAAGAACAGGAAAACCAAGAAACCCACAAGAATACTGGGCTAGGAAGCTCTAAGCAGGAGAGGGGAATAGAGCAGCAAGAAAAGACTACAATGACAGAGGGACCTCCCAAGACTGCTGCAGCAACAATGGGGGAAGAGAGTATCCCCACAGTTATCAAGTACCTCGAGCAAAAGTGGAGTCACTGGACAAGCCAGTATGCAGAAGGATTGAATAGCTTGAGAGAAAAATTAGAAAAACTCACCAGCAGGTATAATGCTGGGGTACTGACAGTACCAAAACAGCTACCACAGAGCGAGGTAGTTAAGGGGGATATGGTAGCTAGGCAAGACAGTGAGCAGGCCAGTGGGAGAAGCAAGAACGGTGACCTAAGCTGCCCTGGTCACACTCAAAAGGGAGGACAGCCAAAACAAAAAGGCCACAGACCAAAGATGGCCCAGGCTGTGGCATGTAGCAGAACATATACAACTTCCAAAAGGGAGAGAGTGGCAGAAGCCCTGAGTAAAAGAAGGGTACAAGGGCCTGAGATGGAAAGAAGGAACCAAAACCCCAGGGGAGTTAGGGGAGAAATACGAGGATGCCACAAGCTCCACCCTAAGGACGAGATACCCAGCCCTGCACAGAAGCAGAGACCGGAGCAAACCCAGACTGCAGACCAAGCTAAGGAGGCAGAAGGACCCTCAACACCAAAGGTAATCCGGTCAGAAAAAGAACAAAGGGGAGAAAGGAGGCCATGTGTTTACGTTAGTAACCTCCCAGGGCAAGTCAAATGGTGGACCCTGAGAAAAGTGGTTGATACAAGAATTGGTGGGGTAGCCTATGTGAAAATCTATAAAGGGCCTAAAGGAAGACCCACCGGTTGAGGGAAGATAGAGTTTTGGAGAGAGGAATATGCCCAGAAGGCATTGAGGAAACATTGGGAGATCTGGGAAAGGCCTCAGGGGCTCCAGAGAGCCATAGAAGAGCCGGAGACCACACAACACGCCCAGAGAAAGAGAACAGGGGATGTAGGAAGGGAAGATGCATGGGTTGAAGGTAAAAGGGGGAAGAAACCCCAAAAGGTAAGCAGGAGCTCAACCGACAGGGACTGCTACCTACCAAGGTTGGCTAGTGTGGGGGGACTGCCTGCGGCGGGGCAACTCCCGTAAAATCCCACACGGTGCGCCTTGGGTAAAAGGCGAGTAGGAGGCACCTGAAAACTTCCGCCTCCACGCATCAGAAGTATTGGTGGGCCAGCACCAGATCATAAGAGGAAGCAGACAGAGGTTGCGCTATGGACATGTATGAAGACCCGCCTCGGTGAGTCTGGGTCTTGATGGGGGAGGTGTGTTGCAGAGCACTTAGGTGGCAGTGCAGAAGGGCCAAGTGTGGCCCTTAGAGAGGGGCGGCATTGTAGATGAGCCCCAGAGAGGGGCAGCATTGTAGATGAGCCCCAGAGAGGGGCGGCTTTACAGAGAAGGCCCTGTGAGAGAGGGCAGCGCTACAGAGGAGGCCCCAAAGGAGGGCGGCAATACTGAGGAGGGGCAGCGTTGTGGAGAAGGCACCAGAGAGAGGGCGCGGAGAGAGACAGGGCCACGGAGGGCCTGAGCGCCAGAGAGATTGTAGACCTGGACAGAACAACAGCCATTCCACCTGCGAGGCTTGGGGTGTGGTATTGGGGTGGTAGGAGCCACCCATAGTCCCTAAGGCTAGGGTGTCCTGGAAGCACCCATTTCTAGAGCAGGACCCACAAGGGGTCCAGGAGTCCACAAGCAGAGACTACAACGAGAAGTGACCAAGACAGCATAAAAAGGCAGCCTCCCTAACATATTTTAACATCAAAGACGTGGTGGGCGAGAAACCAAGGATGCCCTTGGGCCAACTTGGCACGGAAAGGGGCCTTAAGGAGATCACGGCCCTCCTGTAGGATCCCGCCTGTGACACTGATGATACCAAGTTATGGGGCAAAGTTAGTACACCAGAGGGCAGGGAGCAGATTCAGGCTGACCTGGACAGGTTGGATCAATGGGCAGAGAGAAATAGGATGCAATTTAATAAAGATAAATGTAAGATACTCCACCTGGGAAGGAGGAACCCCCAGCACACCTATAGGTTGGGAAGTGTCCTTCTCAGCAGCTCGGAGGCAGAGAGGGATCTTGGAGTCGTAACTGACTCCAAGATGAACATGAGCCGGCAGTGTAACAAGGCCAATTGCACCTTGTTGTGATTTAGGAGGTGCATGACTAATAGATGCTCCCCCTCTATGCAGCCCTGGTCAGGCTGCAGTTGGAGTACTATATCCAGTTTTGGGTGCCGCACTTCAAGAGGGACGCGGGGAATCTCAAGAGGGTCCAGAGGAGGGCCACTCACATGATTAGTGGCCTTCGTGATAGACCCTACAGGGGGAGGTTGAGAGAACTGAATCTCTTCAGCCTTCACAAGAGACAGCTGAGGGGAGATCTTGTGGCTGCCTATAAATTTATTGGGGGAGGTCAACGGGGAATAGGGGAATCACTGTTTACTAAGGTGCCCCAGGGAGTGACTAGGAATAATGGGTGTAAACTAGTTGAGAGTGGATTTAGGTTAGATATTAGGAGGACATTTTTCACAGTAAGGGTGGCCAGGATCTGGAATGGGCTTCCAAGAGAGGTGGTGCTATCACCTAGCTTGGAGGTCTTCAAGAGGAGGCTAGATAGTCACCTGGCTGGGGTGATCTGACCTCGGTCCTCTTTCCTGCCAGGGGCAGGGGGTCGGATACAATGATCCATTTTGGTCCCTTCCGACTCTACAATCTATGAATCTATAAAAGGAATCCCATAAAGGAATTAAATCATACTTACCTGGTTCCAAATATTATTTAATCATTTGTGTTTAAATTACTAGTGCTTTTAGTTTTTTTAAAGTAATTGAAATACAAATGCTAATAGAAGCAGATGGTTAAGTATAGGGAAAGGTCACATGTAGCCACAGCATTGATCTGTCTGCCAGTTACCCTAGACATAGGTGATGTAACCTCAAGGTTATTATATTTAGCTGCTCCCCAGTGTTGTATTCTAAGCCCTTAAGCAGTACTAAGACCAGTATCACTGCAGAGTTCTGTCTCTTGTCCAATCTGTAGTGTGCGGTCACTGGAGATAAAATTCAGAGTAGCAGAACAAAGCTTATACCTGACTTAAGCCTCATGCAAGGCCTGTTCAGAGGACTTAAGTGATGCATAAGGACAGTATTATCCCTTGTTACAGTAGAGACTTTTACCATGTCCAGCTTGCAAGCAGAAGGTCCAAAATAATTAAGCTGCTGTTTTAGGAAAGGGTACATCTGTATCTGTTGTGGTCATTCAACACAGCTAATTTAGCACCGTACAATGCTCGGGACCCTTTTTGCACTTTTTGTTAATAAATATGATGCTCAGTGAATGATTAATTTTGTTTATCCTGTATCTATCTATCGGAGCACCTAAGCATGTGGAGGCCCATAAGTGCCATTAAAATCTAGAGATTAAAATTAAGCATGTACTTATGTTTTGCTGAATCATGGCCATAGTTAACACTTCAGGTCAATAACATGCAAGCATTCTATAGTATATCATTTGAGCAAGTGTAGCTTTATAGCATTGAAATGTCAGCCACCCATGAATGGAAGTGCTGAGTATACTGGCACTTCCAGTTTTGAAAAGTCCTGTTACTTAAGGCACAATAACTTGTTAGGATTATTTTGAAAACAAATGACTTATGCTAAAATTAATGGAATTAAGGGCTGGACAGCTTTCATGGTGACTGAAAGTCTCTTGTCTCTTCCAGGTGTTGCTTATGTGTGCTCCAGATCAGGAGGGGCTTCCAGCTACAGTGAAACCAGGCATACCTTTTTGCCTGAAGTAAGACTCAAAATGATTCAAATAGCTTGGCAGCTATTGGCAACCCTCATTGATCTCCCCTTCCGTGCATCTGCCATGACAGACCTTTCTGTTCAATACTCAACCTTGACCTGACCCCCAAGCCATAGAAGGCTGGAGGAGGCAGATTATCTGTAAAATCATGATTAAGAGGTTGAGTGGGGAACCTGGCATGGATTTGGAGCAAGCATGAAAGAAAAATGGGCTAGTAATGCATATTTTGGTTTTAAGAGTGGGAACTTGGTTTGCAGAGCCAGTGATGGTGGGTGGGATATTCTGTGAGGATGGAGTGCTGCATGAAGAATAGAAAAGTAAAAGGGACTCTAGGGGTCAGAGAACAAGATTTATCATGAAGTTCTGTTGCAGAGGAGAAAAGTGGAAGAGAAAAAAACATAAAAATTGCTGTGCAGGACCAGCACATCTTATCCATTTTCTTGTTTCTGATACTGACCAGCACAGATACTTCAGAGGAAAGTGCAGGATCTGGTAGGGGATAATAATGCATTAACTTGTCTAGTGGGAAAGCTCTTTCCTGGCTCCCATCTGTCAGTGGACAGCTGAAGTCCTGAAGGGGGAGGGTCTGTATTATAACTGTGGAGGCTCTCACTGTAGATACAAACACCTAATCCTTTTTGGGGATCTTATCAGGTCCTCAGTCTCCCTGGTACCTTATATCCAGGAGTTCCACAGGGGCCCATTATGCAATATGTTAAAAAGTGTGTGTTGTTTTTCAAACCATTAGTTTTTAATTTGTAGCCTTTCATTTTCATTAGTTGTCCCTTTGTTCTTCATAGACATTTAGACATTAGGGCTGGAAGGGACCTTGGAAGATCATCAAGTCCAGCTCCCTGCCCCAGGAGCAGAAAGTCAGCAGGGATCATAGGATTCCAGCAAGATTTTTCATAGACATAGGGCTGGCAGGGACCTTGGAAATCGATGAGTCCAGCCCCCTGCCCAAGGGGCAGGAAGTCAGCTGGAGTCATAGGATCCCAGCAAGATAAGCATCCAAATTTCTCTTGAAGGCATTCAATGTAGGTGCATGAACCACCTCCGGGGGCAGGCTATTCCAGACCTTGGGGGCTCAGACAGTGAAGAAATTCTTCCTTATGTCCAGCCTGAAACAGTCTTGCTGAAGTTTATAACCATTTGACATTGTCATCCCTTGGGGCGCTCTGGTGAACAATTGTCACCCCAGATCCTGGTGAACACCCCTGATAAATGTATAGATGGCCATCAGATCACCCCTGCGCTTGTGCTTTTCCAAGCTAAAGAGTCCCATAGGTTTCAGCCTGTCGTTGTAAGGTCTGTTTTCCTGACCTCTGATCATGTGCGTGGCTCTCCTCTGGACTGTCTTAAGCTTCTCCACATCCTTTTTGAGTTGAAGAGCCCAAAACTGGATACAGTACTCCAGCTGCGGCCTCACCAAGGCTGAGTACAATGGGAGAATGACATCCTGGGATTTGCTTGAGAAGCAACTATGGATGCAAGCCAGTATTTTGCTTGCTTTACTAGCCGCAGCATCACACTGAAGGCTTATATTCATCTTGTGGTTAATCATGACCCCCAAGTCCATTTCATCCGTAGTGCTAACCAGTGTAGCAATGCCAAGCCTATAAGGATGCTGCAGGTTTTTCCTCCCAAGGTGGAGAACCTTGCACTTTTCAGTGTCAAGCACCATCAGGTTCTCATCCGCCCATTTCTGGAGCCTGTCAAGGTCAGCCTGGATTGCTCTCCTATCCTCAGGTGTGGATGCTTACCCCAGAGTTTGATATCATTGGCAAATTTGGCCAGTCCACTTCTGACTCCAATGTCCACATCATTAATGAAGTTGTTGAACAATATCGGTTCAAGGACAGAGCCTTGGGGGACCCCAAAGGTCACAGGGCACCATGACAATTGACTTCCATCAACCACCACTCTCTGGGTCCGGCCACGGAGCCAATTCCCCAGCCAGCGGATCATGGTGGACCTGAGGCTACAATTGGCTAGTTCTGCCAAGAGGTGATCGTGGGATACCAGATCGAAGGATTTTTTGAAGTTAAGATATACAACATCAATTTCCTCTCCCTTGTCCAGGTGATAGGTCACCTGGTCATGAAAGGAGATAAGATTGGTCAAGCAAGACCAATAAACCCGTGCAACAAACCTGTGCTGGCTATCCCTCAGGAACTTTCTGTTGGCCAGTCTGTTGACAAGAGCTTCCTTAATAATGTTTTCTAAGAGCTTCCCCAGGATAGAGGTCAGGCTGATGGGCCTGTAGTTCGCTGGATCCACTTTCCTCCCTTTCTTGAAGATAGGCACCACATTGGCCTTCCAATCTTCAGGCACTTCGCCAGAGCGTCAGGAGTTCTCAAAGATCCGTGCCAGGGGCTGGGCTATGATGCTAACCAACTCCTTGAGTACCCTGGGGTGTAGATTGTCAGAGCCAGCTGACTTGAAGGTGTCCAGCCTCTCAAGGTCTTCCTTCACAAGGTCAGCATTGATGGAGGGCAGGGAATCTTCCTCACTCAGGCCTCCCTCACCTAGGCCCCCCTGTCCCATAGTGGACAGGGGTGTCCCATGGGACTGATGAAAGACCAATGCAAAGTACCCATTTAATAGGTTGGCTCTTTCCTGGGTGTCAGTTGTCCCATCTGGTTTAGCAGGGGCCCAATGTTGCCCTTGCTTTTCCTCTGGCTTCCCACATATCTAAAAAAGGACTTTTTATTGTCCTTGATACTTATAGGTAGTTGGAGTTCCATCACAGCCTTGGCTTTCCTGGCTCACTCCCTGCAGGACTGGACCAGTGCAGAATATTCCTCCTTGGAGGTAGATCCCATCCTCCATCCCTTGTAGGCCTTTCTTTTTTGCTGCAGTAGGTCCACTAGTTCCATGCAGAACCAAGGGGGATGCTGTGCCCTTTTGCTGCCTTTCCTCCGAGATGGAATAGCATTCACTTGTGCATTGAGGATCACTCCCTTGAGGAGCAACCACTCTTCCTGAGCTCCCCTTCCCTTGGGGTCATGGTCCCTTAGGGCCTCACTGACAAGCCTCCTGAGCTTGTCAAGGTCAGCTTTCCTGAAGTCAAGGACTTCTGTATTTCTGACTTCTGTATTGCTGACTGACTTGAAGCAGATGGTGAAGGTGATCAGCTCGTAGTAGCTGTCAACCAGCTTCCCTTCATTCATTAGGTTGCTGATTAGGTTGTCCCCAGTTGCCAGTACCAGGTCAAGCAGCGCTTTACCTCTTGTTGGCCCGTAGACCTCTTGTGTCAGATAGAGGTCATCCATGCAGGAGAGAAAGCTTTGCAAGTGCTCGGATTTAGCTAAGCGTTCTTCCCACGAGATGTCTGGGTAGTTGAAGTCACCCATGACAACCATGGTCCTGGAGCAAGTGGCCTCAGCCAGTTCCTGGGTGAACTCCTGGTCAAGCTCTTGACTTTGGGTGGGAGGTCTGTAGTAGACTCCCACCATTGTCTCCCCTGTGCCATGTTCCCCCTGGATTTTAACCCAGAGGGTCTCCAGCCATCCACCCTGGTCGCCAATGTCAGCTTGCAGGGATGCGTAGCTCTCCTTAACATAAAGAGCTACACCCTCGCCCCTTTTGTCTACTTGATCTCTCTCTCCTGTACAGGGTATAGCCATTTATACCTATGGTCCAGTCATTGGTGGAGTCCCACCAGGTCTCCGTTATCCCTATGACATTGTAATTTTTTGTGCTAAGCAGGAGGACAAGTTCCACCTGTTTATTCCCCAAGCTCCTGGCATTTGTGTACAGGCAGGCAAGTGTCCCCTTGGGGGTCCTTGCCTTGTCTACCAGTTGTTCTAGGGCTGGGGCATGGATGGGATCCCTTAAGTGCCTTGGTCTGCTGGCTTTGCAAGGGTTGCTCAGTGGCAGTAGTCCTCCCATCCCCTGGCAGGCTTTGTTTAATATCCAGGTCTTTCTGCAGTTTTTCCCTCCCTGCTAACATAGATTCATAGATTCATAGATGTTAGGGTCGGAAGGGACCTCAATAGATCATCGAGTCCGACCGCCTGCATAAGCAGGAAAGAGTTCTGGGTCTAGATGACCCCAGCTAGATACTCATCTAGCCTCCTCTTGAAGACCCCCAGGGTAGGGGAGAGCACCACCTCCCTTGGGAACCCGTTCCAGACCTTGGCCACTCGAACTGTGAAGAAGTTCTTCCTAATGTCCAATCTAAATCTGCTCTCTGCTAGCTTGTGGCCATTGTTTCTTGTAACCCCCGGGGGCGCCTTGGTGAATAAATACTCACCAATTCTCTTCTGTGTCCCCGTGATGAACTTATAGGCAGCCACAAGGTCGCCTCTCAACCTTCTCTTGCGGAGGCTGAAAAGGTCCAGTTTCTCTAGTCTCTCCTCGTAGGGCTTGGTCTGCAGGCCCTTGACCATACGAGTTGCCCTTCTCTGGACCCTCTCCAGGTTATCCGCATCCCTCTTGAAGTGTGGTGCCCAGAATTGCGCGCAGTACTCCAACTGCGGTCTGACCAGCGCCCGATAGAGGGGAAGTATCACCTCCCTGGACCTATTCGTCATGCATCTGCTGATGCACGATAAAGTGCCATTGGCTTTTCTGATGGCTTCATCACACTGCCGGCTCATGTTCATCTTGGAGTCCACTAGGACTCCAAGATCCCTTTCCACCTCCGTGCCACCCAGCAGGTCATTCCCTAGGCTGTAGGTGTGCTGGACATTTTTCCTCCCTAGGTGCAGCACTTTGCATTTCTCCTTGTTGAACTGCATCCTGTTGTTTTCTGCCCACTTGTCCAACCTATCCAGGTCTGCCTGCAGCTGTTCCCTGCCCTCTGGCGTGTCCACTTCTCCCCATAGCTTTGTGTCATCTGCAAACTTGGACAGAGTACATTTGACTCCCTCGTCCAAGTCACTGATGAAGACATTAAAGAGTATCGGTCCAAGGACCGAGTCCTGCGGGACCCCACTGCCCACCTCACCCCAAATTTTGGTATCATCAGCAAATGTGAACAGGTTGCTTTTCATCCCGTCATCCAAATCACTGATAAAGAAATTGAACAGCGTGGGCCCAAGGACCGAGCCCTGGGGGACTCTGCTGCCCACTTCCCCCCAGGTCAAATATGACCCATCCACCACCACTCTCTGAGTATGACCCTTCAGCCAATTCACAATCCATCTGACCATGTAGGCATCAATGCCAGTCACCTATTTTGCTGTTAGACAGGAGGGTGTGACATAATTGCACATATACAAACACACAAATCAGTCGGGTGCATACACATGCACACTACCAGCTCAGGCACATACACATCCAAACCAGCCTAGGCACATGCATACCTATCACCAATTCAACCACGTACACTATACGCCCAAGAAGTTAGACACAGATCACTAATTTGTATATCGTGCACACAATGCCACACACACACACACACACACACACTAGCAACTCAGATGCACACACATTCAAAATAACTAGCTTAGGTTCATGCACACATATCACCAGTTTAAGCCCATACACACTACACACACCAAATTTAGACAGAATCAGTTACCAGTTACCAACACCTGCACATTCAATACACATATGTAGATTACTAATTTATATACTACACACACACACGCACACACACACACACACACAATGATATCTATATATGTATATATATGTGTATTCATTAATTTACACACATACCACCCACCTACACATACACACAGGTGAGTTACTAAGTTGGGTGTTATGATGTGTATGTATGTATGTGCTTGGTGTACTTGGGATACCTGGGGAAAGGTTAAGGTAAGAAAGTAGAAGTGTAGGGAGTTAAAGTTACCAGGACTGGGATTAGAACCAGTAGACTACAGGGGCCTGGGCCAAAGAACTGAGTCTCAGGGGTAACTTTAGGTTAATTGATCTTAATTGATTAAAAGACAATGCCCAAAGCCTGCAGAACAGGGAAGCATGCTGGCACAGAAGCTGGAACTGGAGCCAGAGCTATGGGGGAGCTGAAAAGGTAGGTGGGGAGAGGGGAAAATGGGACTAAGGGAAAGTGTGGGTGTTAAAGAGAGGCTCTGGGTGTGAGGAGCCAGAGGATGGCTCTGGGGCAGCTAGAGAAATTGCAGGGAGTGGCAGTAGGTGCTGGAAGCTGGAGAAAATTGCAGGACAGCTAAGAGGAGCTGGGAAGCTGCAGGGGGTGGGGGAGAGGATTACAGAAGGTGCGTGGAAAGCCTGAAAACAGAGAGATGGACAGCAGAAAATCACAGGAGAAGCAGCAGGCAGCAGCAAAGCAGAGAACAGCAGCAGAAAGTCAAAGGGAAAAGGCAGTAGGAGTAGGGGAGGCTGAGAGGTGGCAGAAAAGGGGAGATGGAATTGGGAGGAGATCAGGAAACTAGCAGAGAGGGTGAGGACTGGAGCTGAGAGAGAGAGAATGAGGCTGGAATTTAAGATAGGGAATGGACTGGGATTCAGTAAAACATGACCCAACTCGGGGTTGCAAATGACAGTGGTTTTATTGAACGGGGAGATGGTGACACAATGTCTTATTGGTTCCCTTGCACCCACACCCACACACACACACACACTCAATCACACACACAATGGCAGCAGGGGTTAGAGAGGCTTGGTGCAGGGGCTGAAGTCCATTAAAGTGCAGGAGGAGAGAGAGAGACAGACAGAAAGAGAGTCCAAATTGTAGGAGGAATTGTTCAGGTAATATCGACCTATCCAGGCTGGAAAGGGGTCCTTGTCCAGTAGATGTTGTCCAGAGGGGGGTTGCCGACAGTGCCTCTTGGTGGATAGGTGGTGTGGAATGGTGCTGGTCCAGATGGAGAGGGTGTCCTACTGGGTCTGTCTTCATTGCCCCTTTTTATAGGGGCAGACCTTGTGTGACCCTAGTGACAGGAGGCATGCCCAGGCAAGGGTCAGCCCCTGGTGTACTGAGCATGTGTGCTCCATGCAGGGATGTGCAGTTTCAGGTGTCTGGAATGGAGAGAGTTGCTGGTTTTGCAGGGTCTTTTGTCTTTCAAATGCTGGTCTTGTCGCTGTTCCTGGGTGGAGTATGTGGTTCCTGGATGAATCAATGCGAGGTGATGGCCCAGTCATTACAGGCCATTCAGTAGAGGCCTGCTACCATTGTATTTCAATCATTCCCAATCACACTCATTCATCCAGGAACCAATTTACATGGGAGGGATACGTGACTCATACAGTTGCGACATAGGGGATGCCCAGGCAGAGGACACAAGATGGAGACTTGACATATAAAATGGAAACTTGACATGACTTTGGTTCACTTACAAACACAGGCCTAAACCATACAATATCCATCTGAAACTATAAAAATCAATACGAAAACGGTAATAATACAATATACAACAGTAAGAATCAATACAAACCTAATATTAATACAATATAAAACAGTGGATATCCAAAACCAAAAACTTGCTACCAAAATAAAAATGTTTAAAGCTTATCCTAAGTCTGAGCTCACTTATACTTATCTATAGGGAATAGAGAGGGAAAGAAAAGGTCAGAAATGGTTGGGGAAGGGGAGGGAATGCATTTTAAAGTAAATACAAAAAAAAGAAAAAACTGGGGGTTTTGCTACAGCAGAGGCTTCGTCTGCCTGGAGCCCGGAATCATGGGCTCCGTCTGGGTGGCGGTCTCGAGGTGCCAGAGTGGGGGGCCGCAGGCCCCGAGGGGACTCTTGGGTTGTGGCGCATGCCCATCTGTGGCATGCCAATGGTGGGCTGGCTATGGCTGGGACTGGCTTCCCTAGGTTGGGGGCGCACAGGCAGGGCTGTGGGCCCTCCCGCTTGCCCTCTTGTGAAAACTGTGCATCAACTCATGCGCCAGGCAGACAAGCATGCCTGTTTGCTAGGCTCCGGTCACGTGGCTCCCTGGGGGGCTGGGTGAAGTAGGGGCTGGGTCAGGGCGAGACCCCCCTTGGCTCCAGCTTAGCTACTCCCTATAGCTAGGCTGAGGCTAGTCCCTCCCACCAGGGGCCCCGCTTACCTCCGGCTGCTGCTGGGGGTTGGCGGGGGCACTCTGCAGCAGTTGGGGGTCACTGAGGCCTTTGGGGGAGCAGGGGCACAGTGGGCTTGCACCTGCGTGTCTCACACTGCTCCCAGAGCCTATCTGGGTTTTTTTTCCTTTGGCGGGCCCTTTTAAACTGCGCACATGCGCAGTGGGCCCACCATCGGAAATCAGCTGTTTCCGGGCTAAGGGACCCTACCTGGGCTTCAGGGGAACCTGCCTCACTGGGGAGAGACTGGCAGGTACCCTCCCCTTCTCCCTTACTCTCTCCCTGGGGGGCTGGGCCAAGTAGGGGCCAGGGCAGGGTGAGACCCCCCTTGGCTTTGGCTTAGGCTTACCCTCCCCTTCTCCCTTACTCTCTCCCTGTGGCTAGGCTGGGGCTAGTCCCTCCCACCAGGGGCCCCGCTTACCTCCAGCTGCTGCTGGGGGTTGGTGGGGGCACTACACAGCAGCTGAGGGTCCCTGAGGCCTTTGGGGAAGCGGGGGCGCAGCAGGCTTGCACCTGTGCGTGTCGTGCCGCTCCCAGAGCCTGTCTGGGGTTAACATCCAGATAAACACAGATGTCATCAAGATAAACATCCAGATGTCTTTTGAAGGTGTTCAGAGTAGCTCCTTGAACCACCTCTGGTGGCAATCTATTCCAAAGTTTGGGGGCTCGGACAGTAAAGAAGTTCTTCCTTATGTCCAGCCTGAAACAGTCATGGAGGAATTTGTGACCATTCGACTTTGTCATCCTTGGGGGGCACTCTGATGAACAGACATTCCCCCAGATCCTGGTAAGCACCCTGATGAACTTATAGGTGGCCACCAGATCACCCCTGAGCCTGCGCTTTTCCAGGCTGAAGAGTCCCGTGGCTCTCAGTCCCGTGGCTCTCAGCCTCTCTTCATAAGGTCTGCTTTCCTGACTCCTGATCATGTGTGTGGCTCTCCTCTGCACCCTCTCAAGCTTCTCCACATCCTTTTTTAATTGTGGAGCCCAAAACTGGACGCAGTACTCCAGCAGTGGCCTCACCAAGGCCAAGTACAAAGGGAAGATGACGTCCTGGGATTTACTTGAGAAGCATCTGTGGATGCAAGCAAGTATTTTGCTTGCTTTACTAGCAGCACTATCACATTGCAGGTTCATATTCATCTTGTGGTCAATCATGACCCCCAAGTCCCTTTCATCCATAGTGCACTCCCGAGCCTATAAGGATGCTGCAGGTTTTTCTTCCCAAAGGTGGAGAACCTTGCATTTTTTGGTGTTAAACACCATCAAGATCTCATCAGCCCATTTCCTGAGCCTGTCAAGGTCATCCTGGATCACCCTTCTGTCTTCAGGTGTGGACGCTTTACCCCAGAGTTTGGTGTCATCAGCAAACTTGGCCAGTCCCCTTTTGATACCAATGTCCACATCGTTAATGAAGATGTTAAATAGTATAGACCCAAAGACAGAGTCCTGGGGGACCCCCCTGGTCACAGGGCACCACGACGATTGATTTCCATCAACCACCACCCTCTGGGTCCTACCATGGAGCCAATTGCCCAGTCAGCAGATTGTGGTGTGGCCAAGGCTGAAGTTAGCCAGTTTTACTAAGAGGTGATCATGGGATACCAGATCAAAGGCTTTTTTCAAGTCAAGGTATATGACATCAATCTCTTCTCCTTTGTCCAGACGATAGGTCATAGAAGGAAATGAGATTGGTCAAGCAAGACCTACCAGCAACAAATCGGTGCTGGCCTACCCTCAGGATGTTGCCATCGGCCAGCCTCTTAAGAATGGCCTCTTTGATTATCTTGTCTAAGACCTTCCCTGGCATAGAGGTCAGGCTCATGGGCCTATAGTTTACTGGATCCACTTTCCTCCCTTTTTTGAAGATAGGCATGACATTGGCCTTCTTCCAATCTTTGGGCACTTCACCAGAGAACCAGGAGTTCTTGGAGATCCATGCTGGGGGCTGGGCTAGAATGCTAACCAACTCCTTGAGTAGCCTGGGGTGTAAACTGTCAGGGCCGGCTGACTTGAAGGTGTCCAGCCTCTCAACGTGTTCCTTCATGAGGTCAGCATTGATGGAGGGTAAGGAATCTCCCTCACCCAGGCCTTCCTGTCCTGTAGTGGGCAGGGGCATCCCATGAGACTGATGAAAGACCAATGCAAAGTACCCATTTAGCAAGTTGGCTTTTCCCTGGGCATTGGTCATCAGTTGTCCCACCTGGTTTAGCAGGGGTCCAATGTTTCCCTTTCTTTTCCTCTGGCTCCCCACATATCTAAAAAAAGGACTTTTTATTGTCCTTGATACTTGTAGCTAGTTGGAGTTCCGTCACAGCCTTGGCTTTCCTGGTTTGCTCTCTGCAGGTCCAGACCAGGGCAGAATATTCCTCTTTGGAGGTGGATCCAGTCCTCCATCCTTTGTAGGTCTTTCTTTTTAGATGCAGGAGGTCTGCCAGTTCCCTGCAGAGCCAAGGGGGCTGCTGTACCCTTTTGCTACCTTTCCTCCGAGATGGGATAGACTTTGCTTATGCTTCCAGGATCGCACCTTTGAGGAGCAACCACTCATCCTGAACTCCCCTTTGGGATGTGGCCCTTTAGGGCCTCTCTGATGAGCCTCCTGAACTTGTCAAAGTCAGCTTCCCTGAAGTCAGGGACTTCTGTATTGCTGACTGACTTGCCAGCTTTACGGTGGATGGTGAAGGTGATCAGCCCATGGTCACTGTCACCCAGCTTTCCTTCAATCGTTAGGTTGCTGATTAGGTCATCCCCTGTTGCTAGAACCAGATCGAGCGGCACTTTACCTCTCATTGGCCCATCAACTTCTTGCATCAGATAGAGCTCATCCACCCATGAGAGAGAGCTTTGTGACCACTCGGATTTGTCTGAGCAGTCTTCCTACAAGATGTCTGGGTAGTTGAATTCTCCCATAACAACCATGCACTGGGAGCATGTGGCCTCAGCCAATTCCCTGGCAAACTCCTGGTCAAGCTCTTGATCCTGGGTCAGAGGTCTGTAGTAGACTCTCACCATTCTGTCCCCTGTGCTGTGTTCCCCACTGATTTTAACCCAGAGGGTCTCTAGTCATCCACCCTGGGCACCAATGTCAGCTTGCAGGGATGCGTAGCTTTCCCTGACATAAAGAGCTACACCCCTGCCCCTTTTGTCCACTTGACCTCTCCTGTAAGGGTATAGACATCTATACCTGTTGTCCAGTCATGGGTAGAGTCCCACCAGGTCTCTGTTATCCCTATGACATCATAGTTATTTGTGTGAAGCAGGAGGACAAGTTCCTCCTGTTTATTCCCCAAGCTCCTGGCATTTGTGTACAGGCAGGCAAGTGTCCCTTTGGGGGCCCTTGTCCTGCCCACAACTCACTCCAGGGCTGGGGCAGGGGTGGGCTCCCTTAAGTGCCTTGGCCTGCTGGCTTTGCAAGGGTTGCTCAGTGGACCAGCAGTGGCAGTAGTCCCCCCATACCCCTAGTCTTCTTGAAGACTCATTCTCTGTTCTCTCAGGATTAACATTAGAAATGGCTGTCAGCTTGTCCTGGTAGTCCTTGTGCAACAGAAAAGCATTACTATTATCGTTTGATGGTACAGAGACCATGTAACTAGGGAACCCTAAATGGAGCATGTTTACAAAATCAGTCTTTCTGTAAGAAGACATTTGTCTTCAGAGGCCGCATGAAGAGGTCTTACAAAGGTTGCAGGAAAGGTTGCCTTTAAACACTGAATATTTTGTAGCTATGCTATAGTGGTGACTGTTGAATTGGTAGCTATCCTATAGTGGTCACTTGGTAAATTACAATAGGGACATAAAACTTTCTTATTTGTGATTATGGCTTTAATTTGATACATTCCAAACAGGAACTACAGATCACTTGGAAGAGTGAAGTCCAACTACAAAGTCAGTCTCCTGAGATGTTACAAGATGGCCATTAAGTTCTTTTCCATCCTCACCTTCATTTCTTTTTCTTTCATCTTTATTTTATTCCCTAGTCATGCAGACCTATTTATTGGCTATGGTTATCCATTACTTTTTGCACTGCATTCATTGCTTTTGGAAAGGTCATGTAGAATTTTATGTGGTCCAGTCTTGTGTGTAGGTTCTATAGAAATGCAGTAGGATCCCATAATTATTCCCATAAAGATCCATCTATAAAACTTAATTGAAAATAGCCTTCCTATACATATTTTTAACTCTACCATATAATCTTAACACAGGATATAATTCTCTGTTAAATTCTATAAAACTATAGAAAAATGTAGCAAGCTTCCTGTTTTCTATTAATTTACCTGGGCTGGGGGGTAGATTCCATGAAGGTCCTCATCATCAGAGCTGGCACAAGCTCTCTGCTACCTATCCACTCCATTTTCTTTTCTTATGATTTGTCATCTCTGTACATGTGATGGCTGTGCCTGGTATCCTGTTCTCAATATGAACATCATATCAGTTTTGTCCCTTCACTCCTTAGGGTCTACAGAAATTAAAATCTTAGCTGGTTTGGGCCCTAATACTAGTTAAATCCAGACCTCTAGTGGAAAAGCCAGGGGGGATTTTGCCTTGAAAAATTCAGAACAGCAGTATTTAAATCAACCACATAAATAGTGAACAGATGCACGCATCCATCCTTAAGAGAGCTACTTGGCATCCCCAAGTGCTTGACATCTATATCCAAGAAGCTCTACCATGCTATGTGGTGTCATGTCATGTCATGCCAGGTGATATCTAAAGGCCTGATTCTGCACCTGGTCAATGGGACTGATCCCAGTGGCTTCAGGGAGCCTAGGGTAAAGCACAAGTAAGCAGTTGTCTGGCTTTTGTATGCACCGAGGCAGATAGAATACTTCATTAGATTTTCAGGGAATTTCTGGGGTCTGAGACCTGGAAGTTTTTTGAGAGAGCAGCACAGTCTCCCAGACATGGTGTAATTGCCTTTGGGACATCTGATTAGTGGATCCTAAGTGTATTGTGGACCTAGGAACTTGCACAATTTTTTGGCCACATGAAGGACATGAACAGAATTTCAATCCAGGCTACATCTGTATGCACTGCTGACCTTTCAGTTGCTAACTCAGGGGCGGGCAATTATTTTGGGCGGAGGGCCGCTTACTGAGTTTTGGCAAGCCATTGAGGGGTGCATGGCAGGCAGCCAAGAGCAGATAAATATTAATTTTCTACATTTTTTAGGGGCCCCGTGGGCCAGATAGAATGGCCTGGTGGGCCGCATCTGCCCCACGGGCTGCATTTTGCCCACCCCTGTGCTAACTGTAAATGATTACTGTATATGAGTTGGGCTAGGCATCCATCCATCCATTTTTTCTCTACATGAGGCAAAAGCTGTTATAAGGACTTAATATGGGATTTAATGGAGGTATAAGTTGCTTGCCGATTCTGTGCCCAACAGTGAATTTAACCCAGAGAGTACTGGAGAAGGACTATGGGACCAGAACTGCAGCTGCATAGCTTCACTGAAGTCAGCAAAACTCTGAACTGAGGAACAAGCTCCCCACTCATCACACTGGAACTGGTTAATTTACATATCACTGCAGAGAGACCATTGTGCAGAATTTTCCTGATGGAGAGCAAGATAGAGCAAGTTAAAACCCTAGAAAGGAAAAAAAATTTTCACCCTTTCTTTGAGTTCCACAATGGGTCATGAGCGAGCAAAGGTTCTGACTGAATTTTCAGAGTACAAGTTTATCTGTCTCTCCTACTGTACCACTGTGGCTTTGGCACAAGCCAGGATGCTCATTATCCAGTCTGGACCACTCTAGAATGTTAACATCTCATTAATATACATAGGTACAGATATCTGTCTTTTGTTTTTATAATGCTATTCCATTTGTACAGTGCTAGTATTTGAAGGTTATAAGAGACTCTATTCCCAGCTAGAGAGATTCCTAAATAAAACCAGCAGGTGATTGCAGAAGTAATCGGACAACTCACAGGAGTTTGTGGTCAGCTGTCTGTTTTTTATATTAGCCCAGCTCTTGAGTTCCATCTCAAACATTTCTCTATGTGCCCCAGTCTTTTCCACACCTTCTCTCCCCGCCTGACAGTTTGCTGTTACAAGCTTCTACTGATATTTTTATGGTGGAATCTCGTAATGCACCAGAAGAAGAATTTAGATGGCAAGCAAACAGGCTCTCTCTTCTCTCCCCCAGATTTTTTGTCTGGAAGTATAGTTTGCCACTAGTGCGTGTTTAAAATACACCTGCTTTCAAGTGCAAAGAAATCGTAAGCTTGGTGTAGCAGCAGTGATGATTGTGACGCCAGATAACTTTTCTTTAGTGAGCAGGGCTGCCTGATATGAAAGGCTTTTGAATTGTGTCCTCTTCCATTTCTGAGTGAATTTAATGATCGTGAAAGGTGCCAGATTGACAGCCTGAGGGACTGAAGGCCTTTGTTGTATCCCCAGAATGGTTCGGACATAGGCAACAGCAGTGCAAGATTGCTGACTCCTGATTGAAAGCCCACTGAAGCAAATGGAAAGACACCCACTGATTTCAATGTGCTTTGAATGCGGCCTTAAATGTTCCTCACCTTTGACATGAAAGAACCACTCTTAGGGATGAAAGAGTAGTTCAGTCTGCCTGTGTGCATTTTGTGCTAGTGCTTATGCTGAGACTGGCAATCATAGAGGATGGGTTTTATGACACCTGTTCAGCTGAAGCTGGATTAATGCCACTCTCTCCTCTTCTATTGTAAAAATAATTAGCCTTTCATGTATATAATGCCAAAAACCTTCAAAAAATTATTGCTGGTGGGGAATCCTGTAAAAGGCCATCTAATGCAATACTGATGGACTTTTTTAAAGGACAAAAGTAACTTAATTTGTTGGTGAACTTTGTAATATAAATTGTCTAGTGGTAATGAAAGTCTATGAATTCACATGAAGTTTACAATGTGGTCTCAGCAGATAGGGATGCAGTGTTTAATTTTTTATTTTGCCCAAGACATGTTAAGAATGATCATTGTTTTTGAACTGCCTTCAAAAGGTCATCCTAGAAGAGGATACCATACCATACTCTTCATATCACATGCACCCTTTTTCAAAAAATCAGCTACTGGAATTCAGGACATACATTATAAGCAAGGAAATATGGTAATAGATATTTCTGCCTCTGGACAAAAGGGAAAGTAACTCTGTATGTTCTCCGCAAGGAGCTGCACAGTGAATATGCTGGGCTCTGTAACAGTTGCTACTCACTTACTTACTGCTTCTTACAGCATTTTCAAGAACATCTTTTTTTTTCTTCATTCTGCCTTTCCAAAACAAGGTGCATATCTTATTTGGGGGTATGTTATATGCAAGGAGATATATGGTATATTGCTCCTCCTTTGGAGGTGACTTTTTTGCTGCAGACTCCATGGGCTTTTACACGTTGGTGAATGGGCTATGTTATCCTGTTGTTAGGACAAGGAGGTGTCAAAGATAGATGTGTGGTCCAGTTCTGTTTGTAACTTCATCTTAACCCTTGCAGTTCTAAGCTACTCTACACAGTTCTGTGTTTCTCATACAGCAGCATGACTGTCTCTGCTGCTGTGATAGTAGTGGCTTTTCTCTAGCAATAGAGCAGTGGTTCACTTCCTCATCTGGGGTCAAGAATCTGTATAAAAGAAATTCATGTTGAATGAGTCATTGTGAATTTCTGTGCAATGATACATTGATATAATGAGCAGCCACCCCTTCCCCATACTCATCTCCTCTATTTTTCATTTACATGAGGCATTCAGTCAGTAGGCTGTTCCTCTTTAACTGCCTTACACCCTTACCCAACTGATCTACTGCAGTAATCTACTGATGGAAGAGCAGGTCTTTTGTACATCTTTCCACTTGGCCCAACTTCTGTACTTCTATTTTTCCTGGTGCTGTGCAACTGAGCAGCATACTTAAATGTTTAGAGAGGTCTTTGAGACTAGAATGGTGTTCCCAGGAGAGTGAAGTAGACATTACGGGGATATTTACAAGTGGACTGGCCAAATCACTGAAGAATATACTGTCGAGACAAATTATGCATTGGTAGATAGTCGGACTTAGTGATGCAATAGGCCTTTTCCATCACAGACTGCAATGATTCTATTAACTGTAATTGCTTGTTCTCATTTTGTATTTGGGCTCCTTGGGGCATATTATATGTTATAATATGGAAATCCAATATATAATATAAATGGTTTATATAAAAAATATAGCAACCTGAGTGTCCTCCAAAGGATTGTCAACTGCGATGATTATTAGGCTATCTTCTGAATATTCCAAATCCTGTTCTGCTTGTACTGTCCTATTTTCTAGCTAAATGTACATTTTTAAATACTATAATTTTATCAAGAGACATGTGCTGCAGAAAAAAGCTACTGTTCAAGAGAAGAACACAAATGAGAAATATTTAAACAGAATTTACATTTTTACTTGTACCAGGGCATATTTAGGGGAGAAAAAGACATAATGAAAAAAAACTTACAGTACTTTAGTGGAACCAGTGCAGTACACAACTTCTCAGGACTTATTGAATATATTAGAACATCTCTTGTCAGGTTTTCTTGCTACCCTTGCATGGAAGGGTCATTTTGCATATGCTACCTTTCTCTGAAAGAAGCAGTAGTCACTCTTTATCATTACCTACTATCTACAAGTGTGCTAGGCATTTCAGTCATATGTGTACACACACACACACACAAAGACAGATCCCTACTCTGAAGGGCTTAGCCCTGAAGGGCTTAGCCCTTAGACGCAGTAGTCCATCCCTGTTCAGAAAAGTAATTAAGCATGGGCTTGATTTCAGGCACTTTGCTACTTCCTATTGCCTTCAATGAAATTTAAGCATATGCTTAAACCCTTTCCCGAAATGTCCACATTGAGTTAATGGTAATAACTTCAGGAGGGATTGGATCAGATCTCCTGCTTGCACTAAACACCTATGACTTAGTGGGGCTAATGTAAACCTGGTGGGATTCATCCCATGACTGGGCGGTACATATTGAGGGCTATAGATTGTACAGAAAGGACAGGGTGGGGAAGAAAGGGGGAGGGGTTGCGCTCTATGTCAGTGAGCAATATACATCAACCCTCATCAAGACGGAATCCAAGGATGAGGAAGTAGAAGGATTGTGGGTTAGGCTACATGGGGGGCAAGGAGAAAGGGATTTGGTGGTAGGGGTCTGCTACAGACCCCCACAGCAAGGGGAAGAAAGAGATTCGGGGCTCCTGAGGCAAATCTCGGAGCCCATAAAAGCTAAAGAGGCGGTAGTCATGGGGGACCTAAACTACCCGGACATCTGCTGGGAGTCACAGACAGCAAAGTCCCACCACTCACGCAGGTTTCTAACCTGTGTACAGGACCTCCACCTGACTCAGGAGGTACACGGTCCCACTAGGGGGAATGCCATACTGGATCTGGTATTGGCAATGGGAGATGACATGGTAGTGGGCCTCCAGATCGGTAGCCATCTGGGGGACAGTGATCACCTAATAATAGAATTCACCATAAGACGGCGAGTGGGTAAGGTAACTAGTAGGGGGAAAGTGCTAGACTTTAGGAAAGCTGATTTCAATGAACTCAGGCGATTAGTCAAGGACGCCCTGCAAAGTAGGAGATTTGAAGAGATGGAAGCCCAAGAAGGGTGGCTGTGCCTTAAGGAAACGATCCTTCGGGCACAAAGCAAGACGATCCCCGAGCGAGGCAAAAGAGGGAAACGGGCCAGGAGGCTTCCCTGGCTGACCAGAGAAATCCAGAGCAGCCTAAGGGACAAAAGGGGAGCACATAAAAAGTGGAAACAGGGAGAGATCACCAAAGATGAATATACCTCCTCTGCTCGTGCTTGTAGGGAGGCAGTTAGACGGGCCAAAGCTACCATGGAGCTGAGGATGGCAACCCAAGTAAAAGACAACAAGAAATTGTTTTTTAGATATATAGGGAGTAAAAGGAAGGCCCAGGGAGGAATAGGACCCCTGCTAAATGGGCAGAAACAATTGGTGACAGACAGGGGGGACAAGGCTGAACTCCTCAATGAGTTCTTTGCCTCAGTGTTCCTAAGTGAGGGGCACGACAAGTCTCTCACTGGGGTTGTAGAGAGGCAGCAGCAAGGTGCCAGACTTCCATGCGTAGACCCTGAAATGATGCAGAGTCATTTGGAAGAACTGGATGCCTTTAAGTCGGCAGGCCCGGATGAGCTCCATCCAAGGGTGCTGAAGGCACTGGCCGACATCATTGCAGAGCCACTGGCGGGAATATTTGAAAGCTCATGGCACACGGGCCAGGTCCTGGAGGACTGGAAAAGGGCCAACGTGGTCCCCATTTTCAAAAAAGGGAGGAAGGAGGACCCGGGCAACTATAGACCTGTCAGTCTCACCTCCATCCTTGGCAAAGTCTTTGAAAAAATTATCAAGGCTCACATTTGTGAGAGCCTGGCAGGACAAATTATGCTGAGGAGGAAATCAGCACGGGTTCGTGGCAGGGAGATCGTGCCTGACCAATCTAGTTTCTTTTTATGACCAGGTTACGAAACGCCTGGACACAGGAGGAGGGGTGGATGTCGTATACTTAGACTTCAGGAAGGCCTTCAATACGGTATCCCACCCCATACTGGTGAACAAGTTAAGAGGCTGTGACTTGGATGACTACACAGTCCGGTGGGTGGCGAATTGGCTGGAGGGTCGCACCCAGAGAGTCGTGGTGGATGGGTCGGTTTCGACCTGGAAGGGTGTGGGCAGTGGGGTCCCGCAGGGCTCGGTCCTTGGACCGATACTCTTTAATGTCTTCATCAGTGACTTGGACGAGGGAGTCAAATGTACTCTGTCCAAGTTTGCAGATGACACAAAGCTATGGGGAGATGTGGACACGCCGGAGGGCAGGGAACAGCTGCAAGCAGACCTGGACAGGTTGGACAAGTGGGCAGAAAACAACAGGATGCAGTTCAACAAGGAGAAATGCAAAGTGCTGCACCTAGGGAGGAAGAATGTCCAGCACACCTACAGCCTAGGGAATGACCTGCTGGGTGGCACAGAAGTGGAAAGGGATCTTGGAGTCCTAGCGGACTCCAAGATGAACATGAGTTGGCAGTGTGACGAAGCCATCAAAAAAGCCAATGGCACTTTATCGTGCATCAGCAGATGCATAACGAATAGGTCCAAGGAGGTGATACTTCCCCTCTATCGGGCTCTGGTCAGACCGCAGTTGGAGTACTGCATGCAATTCTGGGCGCCGCACTTCAAGAGGGATGCGGATAACCTGGAGAGGGTCCAGAGAAGGGCCACTCATATGGTTAAGGGCCTGCAGACCAAGCCCTACAAGGAGAGACTAGAGAAACTGGATCTTTTCAGCCTCCACAAGAGAAGGTTGAGAGACGACCTTGTGGCTGCCTATAAGTTCATCACGGGGGCACGGAAGGGAATTGGTGAGGATTTATTCACCAAGGCGCCCCCGGGGGTTACAGGAAACAATGGCCACAAGCTAGCAGAGAGCAGATTTAGATTGGACATTAGGAGGAACTTCTTCACAGTTCGAGTGGCCAGGGTCTGGAACGGGCTCCCAAGGGAGGTGGTGCTCTCCCCTACCCTGGGGGTCTTCAAGAGGAGGTTAGATGAGTATCTAGCTGGGGTCATCTAGACCCAGCACTCTTTCCTGCTTATGCAGGGGGTCGGACTCGATGATCTATTGAGGTCCCTTCCAACCCTAACATCTATGAATCTATGAATCTTAAATAAATGCAAAACTAATAATACAGTGTAAAAACATGAAACAAAAGCAATTGATTCTTGTTGCCATAACAACTTGCATAACATTTAAAGACATTCTAATAACTTATGTATTTTCTGTAGAAAAGATCCTAAAATGCTGTATACAGGCTAATTTTCACAGCACTTTTGGAAGGGAGTGACTGTCACCACACCCATTTTATAGACAAATTAATTGGAGTGCAGGAAAATGAAGTGATTGACTAAAGTTGTCCAGCAAGTCAGGAGTGGAGCTTGAAGCAGAAACCAGAAGTCTACTTTGTGGTTATTTAACACTTAGGCAGCTCCCTATGAAGGAAGATGTTAAAACAATTTAGGGTGGGCTTATGGGAAAATGAAATTAATGGATCTGTATGTACTTTGTACATCTGCTATGTAATAATCTTTGTAAAATGTAGACCTTCAGATCATGGACGCAGATGCTTCTCTACTTGCAGAAGTTAATGACAATTATCTCTGCTTTTGATGGCAAACAATGTCAGGAGGCTCTTGTTTCCACAATCCATCATGCAACAGAAGACTTGCTGAGTTATACTTTGTGACGAGTCACTGAGAAAATATACAAACTCATATGCCAGTGTTGCAAATCAATTCTGCAGCAAAGTGGAAATAACTCTTGTACCAATAAGCAGTAAGATCTAACAAAAATACCCTTTTTCTGAATGTTCAACTTGCAGATAGAAGAAGGAGTCATCAATCATGTTACAGAGCTTCAATTTCAGAGATGTTGTTCTTAAAGGCAAGACAGATGAAATTGGATAAGACCAGAATATGCAAAGACCATTTTTTTTTTTTCTGTGGGAGTAGGAAGAGGGAATCTTTTTTTTTTTTTTTTTTTTTTTTTTTTTTTAAGAAAAAGAAAAAGTGAACTTGTAGCTTGGCAAAAGCATGTAATTGGTTAAGTTTACTGTCAAAATGACTAATTAATTGCTTCACAAATGGCTATTAATCATACATTAATGAGATATTCTCTTTGCTTTGGCAAAAACAGGTTCTTTGGCAATCCTTTCTCCTTGGTACCCCAAGCAGGCTAAAAGCATGCAGAACTCAATTAATCTTAGTGTACATGGGGTGTTCGAAACTGCTCACAAGCTGAAAAGAAGCAAATAGCAGAGACATTTAAACTGTCCATATTTCACTGTGTAAATTCAGAGGCACTTAATCATCCCTCCCAGCATTCTTTTGTCCCTTTTCTCTTTCTGCCTTGTTACATCTACATTTCAAGCCCACCCTGGACCAAAAAAAAAGAAGTTCTAATAAATTTGATTCCAAACACACTCAGATAAACATGCAAGGGGCAGAACAGATATGCAACTGATCTTCTCACAGAAATGTCAGGGTCCATTTGTACAAAGCAAATACAAATTACAACCTCATAGATGTGCCCAGAACAGCTTTTGGAATATCTTTATGTTTTAGAAGATAGGTGACTGATTAATGAAACAAAAAGAATGCAATACACCACAGTTTGGCTTCTTGGAGGTTACACTGATGCAAAACCAGAGAAATACTGTGGAGAATCTGCTGTAAACTGGATGACTTGATTGAAGGGGACAGTGGGCTAAATTAGATGCTTGAATGCCCTAGGCAGCAGTGGTGCATGCAGGGCAGCTTCAGTGGCCATGCTGCTAGTGGTGTGGAAGTGGCAGTGACTGGGCTGGCCGTGTAGTGCAGCTGCTGCTATTTTTGCTCCCCTTGCCCTCCAAACTCAGTGCACAGGGCTGGTGCGCTAATCACCACCTCCCTCCCCACCTTCATTATACTACTGGCCCAGATCCACAGCAAGTATAAAACAACACATGCCCATTAAAATCAGTAGAGCTATGCTGATCTACATCATTTGAGGATTTGGCTTACTTTACCATACAGTATGCTACTACTATAAATTGTTTAAAAAACTATATATATATGTTTGTGCTGTCTCAGTACAGTGGGAGGGCCTGCCATATTGGGAAATGTCATGCCTACTTAGTGAATACAGTACAATCGCGTCACGCGTGCATTTAACTTGAGAGAATTCAACTTTACATGGGGTGGGAGGGGGGCGGGGCTTAAGTTTGCTTCAGTTTGCAGCGGCGGCGGGAGGTTTTGGCAGCGTGGTGGTGGCCTGTCGGCATGCAGCCATCCCCCCACCACCCCGCGCTGCACCGCTGCTGCTGGCCACACAGCTCCAAGCACAGCTCTGTGGCGGTGGCAGGAGGTTTTGGAGGCAGAGGCAGTCGCCGCTAGTCACTATGCATGATTTTCGCCTTACGCACTGACCTCGGAACCTAACCCCTGTGTAAGTTGCGACAAGCCTGTACATCTTCCCCAAACTGAATTAATGTTGCTGCCTTAATGCAGAGCTGGGAGAGGGAAATGTGAGCAGCAGGCCTGAAATATACACATTGGTGCCTCAACATAGGATTCCTTGGTGCTGTACCGATTTGAGGTAGGTATATCCTATGGGGGTAACTCCCACAGCTCTCCTTGAGCTGGGTTGTAGAGTGTGATCAGTTGTTTCTGTGTGTGTCCTAAGTGCCATTTTAGAATATTTGGGTATTCCTACTTTTTTTCTTTTTACTGCTAACTACAGCATGAGAATTAAAAAGGAGTGCCTTATTGAGTGCCCTATATGTGCCTACCTGCAAAAGCTGTTGGAGGCTCAGGAGGAAAATTTCCTTAAGATCTGCTTTCCCTTCTGTTAGATTTTGTGCCCCCTCTTCTGAAGCAGCTGGTACTTTTCACTGTCAGAGACAGGATGCTGGATTAAACAGGCAGTGGTCAGATCCAATATGGCAGTTCTCATCTTCCTATGTACCCACTTGGTCACCTGATCAAAACCAGGTTAATAGTAACAGAATGTTACTTCCTTCCACTGAGTGTTCATCAGGGATCCTGGTTGAGGCTTCATCAGGGAAGCCTCAAACCCTCAGCAGGCAGCCCACCCCTGCCTCTGCCCTGCAAACAAATATGGGGACACATTCCCCTCATATTACCCCCAGAGTGCATGCAGAGGTGTGGAGACCCTCCCCCCCACCAGACTCATCTGTGGGGATCTGCTCTCTAGGCTGCCTGGTGGCTATGTGTATGTGTACATGCGCACATGCACATGGTGCCCCCTACTGATTGCCATCCTCATGCTTCCCCCAGCACCTTGCAGGCTGGAACTCTGTCAGCCTGCAAGGGAAAACCCACCGTTTCCCATGTTTCTCCCTTAAAGGAGAATATCTAGCTTTTTATCCTTAAAATGTGAAAATCTGGGTTTCACCACATTTTGTCTGTGATGAACAGAAAACCCAGATCCCTGGTGTTCATTCATGTGTGTGAAACAAGGTTGGTGATCTTAGTCTAGTGTCCACATTATGAAAATCAGTACTGTCCTTGACAATAATTAACATCTTTGCTGGATATTTCAGCAGAGAGGTTATGGATTGAATGAAAGTACCCTCTGAGTTTGAGAGGGGTCAGGTTTTGTATTTCTTGTTCCCAGTTTTCAACGGGTTTAAAAACAGTCTGAAAACTGTTTGTACAAATGATGCAGAAATTAGTTATGAATAATGAAGATGCTTATAGAAGGCAAAATCAGCTAATCAGCAACATGAAAACCAAAGAAGGGGTCAAAATATCTAGTTAATTTTTCTTGATCTCAATCATTTGACCGTGTAATAGTTCATATGTTCACCAAATCCAATTCACTCTCCAAATGATGAAATTTTAATGTACCTTTCTCTTGCCTTGTGCAAATGGCTATATCTTATTTTAACCACACCTGGATTTTGTAAATGTTCATCTTCTGGGGAAAAATGCATTTTGTTTTCTAAAACTGACATAGTGGTGTTCTCCTTTGCCTACAGGCTGATGAAAACAATAAATTATTCAACCTAAGAATATCTAAAATGCTGAATCACAGCCAGTTTCTATTTTTTAGGCCTTGTTTTCATTAACTTCTCCATTAATAGTCCAAATCTACAGTCAGATTGAAATGTCCTGTGAAATTGCCCTGTTTGGCTTAAACCCAGTAGTGATCAGCCTCTAGCAACTATTTTGAGGTATTGTTTTTTATTCTGTGAAATAAAATATGGTCTTGGTTTGACAAGAAAAGATTAAGCTGCAACAATTTGCTGGCTGCCCCTCCCTATAAAAAAGAAGGCTCTGCTTCTAAGACTTCAGCCAAGGTGGGAGTTATTATTACAGAATGCATCAAAATGACTTTCTTTTACATATTGAGCTCCCTGGCTTGAATCCTACCTAATGAAAACAAGGAAGTTCAGAGGACACTGCACAAAATATACTCATGGATAATTTTTGCTTTTTCTTTTAACATTAAAAAAAATAGAGGTCATCCAAATCGAAAAATGTTCTTAAGATTTACATTGGAAAACAGCCATTCTGTGTACCTTGAAATGAAATGCTTTGGCAAGTACAACAGAAATATAGAATTATTTTTATCAGCCAAAATCTATGAAGTTATAGTTCAACATGTTAAACTATGAACCAGATTCTGCAACTATTATTCACAAGAGCAATCCCTGCTCATGTGCGTAATTCCATGTATTTCAATGAGACTATTTATACAGGTAAAAACTAATTCCTTGGGGAAGGATTGTAGGAGATTGGGAAATGCTGCATTGAGATGAGAACCTGGGTTTGTAAATTTTTGTCCGAGTGATAGATTACATGTGAAGATATTTTCATTCCCTAATATTTCAGGATTTATGTTTTATTAAAATATGACTTAATGTATCAAATAAAAATGCATTACAGAAATTTTAGGGGTCAGTTATGGAAAAGCATATAGCAACACTGCCCCATAGGCACAATCCTCCTGACCTCCCCCTCTCTGGGAAGGATGTGCTCTCTGTTAGCAAGATATCCACCAAGGAACACATTGACCCCAAGCCTAACCTGCTGTCTGTGAAGGGATGAGATGGAGCCAAGGCTTCCCATACACTCTGCATATGTGCTTTAAAGGTAATGTTGTGCCAAGAGGTAACTTTTCCCTTTGTGCTGCTCTCCAAGGTACAAGTATGCCCTGCTCCTTCACTGCACAGAAGTGCAAAAGAGGTAACTGTTTGGCCCCTAGTTAATATCACACAATTTTGCTTCTAGGAGATGAAGTTTAACATTGTTACAAAATGCCATCCTCAAGGGCCTTCAAAGCCTTTTCACTTATTTTTCACTTTAAAAATATCAAAATTGTCAAGACCAATCATTTCTATTTTTGCTGGAGAATCTCTGAGAGCTCTTAGGAACATTGACTATGAGCTTTTAATTGAAGGAAGTGAATAGTGAATCTTCAATAAAGACTTCGTATATTCAAAATGTTAAATAGCCATTACATTTAATAAATATTAAGAAAAACTTGTTTTAAACAGACAAACTAAAAACATCATCCATCTAATTTACCTACCATATTTACTTGCATACCACATGCACCTTCCCCCCAAAAATTAGCCACCTAAAATAAGGGTGCATATTTTAAGTGAGGAAGTTGATTTCTACACGAGAATGGAGACTTGGGAATGCTAAAATGACTGTTGGATGTTATGCTGCTCTCCCTTCCTAGTCACATGGAGTACGGGCACAGTCTGCTGCTCCAGTCACTTAAATTTCTCCTTGCAAAGTCCACAGCTCAAGCTCTAACCTCATCACAGCTGCTGTTGGACTAACAGCAGTTTTTGGCTGAGCAAGGAAAAAATAAGTGACTCTGAAGAGTAAAACATTGCCCCTGGTCCATACAGCCTCATTGAACAAAAAAATCTTTCTTTCTTCATTCTGCCTTCCCAAAGCAAGGTGCATTTCTTATTTGGGGACATTTGGTATGCAGAAAAGTATGATATTTTTCACTATAGTAGATTTGATAATGTTGCCAGTTCACTAATTCTTCAATCATCAGCCTGGAAAGGACTCTTTTTTCCCTAATGTTAAAAACAAGCAGGAAAAGTTTTTTAAATGTACGTCTTCTGTGGCTTCTTTATAGCTTGGTGAAAGAGAAGTGGCAGAAGCTCCAGGTCTCAATTCTTCTCCTTTGAAGTTATATAAGGATAACCTTAGGGATCAAATACTACACCGGTCTTTAAAAAAAAAAGTAAAGGAACTTTGTGTAAGGGAGCAACAGAGTGTGCAGTGATCACAGACCCCTGGTCTTCCATACCCACTAGATAGGCTATGCTAAGGGAACTGTTGTAAAGGTTATACAGTCCCTGGAGGGAAGCCAGATTACCAAAAAAAGGATCAGGGAATCCTTTTGCTTACTAAATGATAGAGTGTGAGACATCTATGCAACTGGACCACAGCCATTACTACACTGAACTGGGGCACAGAACAGCTGTGAACTTCTGAATCCTTCCATGAAGGAAAGGCTAAAAGTCTGTGGATTTTTGCAGGTTTTGTATCCACTGGGCATTCCCTATCACTTTTTATATGACATAGGCACGCACTCTTCCCCAAGCTCCCTCAGAGAGTTATTGCACCAACATTGGCAATCCCTCACTTTCAAGGATAATCACTCCCATCGGTCAAGTAAAGGATAGTAGATGAGTCCGTTGATGGCTAAGAAGCCCAATCCTATATCCGCAGACTCTCTTGCAGATGCCACAGATGGTAATTAAAGGGAGGGTCAGACCATGGATTACTTCTGTTTTTGTCATTTTTCTTCCTCCAGAGAGAGACGGTTTTCATCAAAGTAAGATGTTCCTTCTCTCATGAGACGTCTCCATGTAGTCCTGTCCCCAGGCTAGTTTTTCCCAATTTATGATGTCAATGTCACACTTCTTAATGCTGACTTTGAGGGTATCTTTGAAGCATTTCCTCTGGCCCCCATAGGCGAGTCCACATATACATGTGCTTGCAGCAGCTCAAATAGATGAGGTGCAAATTTGAGCTGGGCCTTTATGCCTCAGCGCACATGCCCAGACATGCACTTTGTTGTGGAGCAGATTGTGCCACTTGGGGCAAAATAACCCTGCCTGACTCCTCCAGGATCTGCAGCCAGGAGGAGCTATAGCACCTGTGCTGTCCCCAGCAGTATAAATAGCTGCCCTAACAACCAGCTCAGGGCTACTTTCTCTCAGGGGCTTCTGGGGCCTGGCCAATTGGTATCTGGGGACACTACCCCTTGTGCAGCTTGACTGCTGCAGCAGCACCCCAAATCCATTTTTTTTAAATACCCCCAAATCCAAAATCCATGTTCTTCCACAGTTAGAACAAAAGACCACTCTACACACACACATGTATAGAGAGAGACAGACAGACAGACAGAGAGGGATCGATCAGTTGGGCAATGCTTTCTTGGTATATTTACAATGTTAAAGCAATTTGGAAGCCTATCAGTATCTCTATCATTATAATAAAATTAATACTAAATATCTATATGTGTGAAAGTGTTCTTTTGGCTGTCTTCACATATGATGGGTGTGTGATGGGGGGATGTGGGGTTTGCAGGAAGGGGCTGAGAAGGGGTATGGGGGAAGGCAGGTAGGTGTGTGGGTGGGTGTGGGGTGACTGTGGGGGGACTGTGGGTGTGGGGGGACCCCGTGGCAGGCTCTGTTCAGTAGAGGTGGGTCCCCTGGCCCCCACAAGTTGTAGCCCCCCCAACAGCACATGGACTTACCCCCCCTGCAGGGCCACAGCCCCCCCCCGTGTAGGGTCCTAGGCACCCTGCAGAGCCACAGCCCCCCCTGTGCAGGGTCCTGCTGTGTGTCACCACCTCCGGCTAGTTGCTCCCATGCACTTCCTTGCCACCCTACAGCCCTGCCACATGCCAGCCCCCCCACCCATCCCCAGTGGTGCCAGTGGCAGCAGGCAGCCTGGCTTTGGCTCTGCTGCAGGCATAGGCAGCAAGTGATAAAGTGCTAAATGGACCCAGCCTATCCAAGGCGGTGCACTAGCAAGCCAAGCTGGGTCCATTCAGCATGTAGGAGCCCAGGTCACACAGCACTGTGACACTTCCCACTGTGCCTGCAGAAGAGCCACTGACATGCTGCCTGCTGCCACTGGCACTGCAGGGGCTGGGTGGGGGGCAGGCATGTGGCAGCCTCCACTCGGGCCCCTCTGTGTCCCCCACTGGGACATGCTTCCCCCCAGCGCTCCCCATCCCACTCCACTCCCCATAGCCTCCAAGACCCCCTCCACTCCCAACACCCCCTGACATCCCCCTGCCACTCCTCACACACACTCAGACCCACCCACACCCATAAACCCCTCCATCCCCATTTCCTAACTTACCTTGGACAGAGCCGGGGGGCAGCAGGAGCACCACAGAGCATCTCTTCTGAAGGACTAACTCCTATGTTTGCTCCAGGCATGGTCTGGGACTGTGTCTTGCCCTGCTGTTCTGCGGAGTGGGTTTTTTTGACCTCTAGATATCCAGGGGTCTAATTTTGTCCCCGCATTGCAAACTTGCAGCGTGGGGAACATTTTTTCATTCCCGCACGTGCCTCTTGCTGTGTCTCAAAGGGGTTTGAGATGTGGCAAGAGGCTTGTGCGCGCTCATGTGGATGCGCCCCATGTGTCCTTTGTCTTTGGATGAGTTAGGATTATAGCAGTTGTTTTAGTAAATGTGTATTAGGCATGTGCATGCAGTGCCCTGTCCACTGCAGCTGATATTGAATAGTCAGCACTTCCGTACTGGTGGTGTTAGCACTGGGGAGGACACTGGCATTTTTGTGATGATCCTCCCACTTTATGCCAAGGATCTTCCAGAGGTAGCATTGGTAATGGTGTTTCAGGCTTTTCAGGTGGTCCCTGTAGGTCATCCAATCTTCACAGCTGTGTCCAAGAGTTGTGATTACCACAGCCTTATGCAGTAGGGGCTTTGTTTGAGTCCTGATGTTGTAATCATTGAGCACACGATGATTCAGTCTTCCAAAGGCAGAGCTACCACATCATATTGCTTTAGCTAAAGCAAGTACTAAATGACTTTGCAGTACCAACTGCACAGTCAGGGGCACATGTAGACATGCCCAGAATATATCAAACATGCTGCTTCTTTCTTTTAAAGGGATTTAGGTCACTAATCAGTATACCGAAGTGTAGATGCTAATTTCTACTGAAGTATTTTATTGGTGGATGGACTCCTAGACATTAATTATTTTGTGTGCTCATTTGTGTGCTGCTGCTAATAATGTTTTTCTAGAACATATCTTCTTTCCATGAGTACTGGGAACAAACCAAAAGATTTAGACCCCCAAGAGAATACTGAATTATTTTCCATGCACTTTCCAAACAAAAAGTGTACACAATTTTCCTTACTTTTTGTCCTTTTCTCCTTTAGATATGAAATTCACTCAAATAAGATAAATTCAACCCATTATATCAAGTAGCTATTTTTTCCTGTTTGCACTACAGCTGCCATTGTTTTCTTGGATTCTTGTTAGAGCTGGCCTTTCTTTTCACCTGTGCTATAGTGTTTCCCATTTCCCTTCTCCGTTGATTGCATTCTTTTCTAACTTTTTTCAACATGGAAACATTTCCATATATTTAGTGGGTCCTGGGAACGTTCCTTTCATATTTGTGAAAACAACAGGCTGACAAGCTTCTTCTTGGTATGACACAGCATATGTTAATCTATGTCCCTTCCAAGCTACTTTGTTCATAGTTAATTTGTTAAATTCTTTATAAGAACAGACATGTTCCCCACTGAACAATCAGCACAGCTGCAAGGAGAGGCAGCAGCTAAACAGAACCCACAGTGTGATGTGTATTCAGAGCTTTGATACTACAGTGAGATTTGAGGGCAGTAAAGTTAAGTGAACACATTACTGCATTAGGGGTTATCTCTGTAACCAGCATGATGGTACCAGCAACTGTTAAAGGTTTAGACTCATCACTGTTTCATCAGCAAGCATATCAGCAAGGAAGAAAAAAAAGAGACATTTCATCCTTCTATACTCTCTCTTTTATCAATGGCATGTGTAAATGTTATTATTTTAGTCATTTCATCACAATCATCATTTACTCTGGTCATTGAAGAGTAGTAAGGACATTATTGGAGATCTGGTTATAGTAACTAATCTTGGATCAAGTGATCAGGCATTGATTCAGTTTGAATTAAGTGGAAATATGTGCTAAAGGAGGTCTATAACTAAGAGATAGCTTTGTTAAAATTTGGTTCATGAAAAGAAGGCAAGACTTCAGACTGACACAGTTAACTATCTCTTTCAGTTTATGAAAGGAATTATCTGACATGATTGCCAGTGACAGCAGGGGACCAAACCTGATGATCTGTAAGAGTACTTCCAGGTCTATGTCCTTAATTAGGATCTAAATCTTTGTGTATTTACTCGGTGTTTTTAATAATATTTTCTGAAAATTATTATGAGCCAAACATATTGAGAGAAAAGAAATGAAAAAAAAAAGTGAATGGTAACTGAAAACCTTTTAAAAACATTTCCCTGGATGCCCAAAAAACCTGCAATCCTGCAGTTCAACAAGATGATCCTAATAACTACAAATCTGATTTAGTGGGGAAATGAAATCACCTGTAATATATTAATAGGTCTGTGTGCTTGTAATATAGTATTATATGTATAACACAACAAAGGACAAAAAAGGAAGTTAATAGTAATGAAAATAACTCACTAGCTAGAAATTGAGAAAATTGTCTTGAGGAAGCAAAAGGACCCAATAAGATATCTATGGTCAGCAGAATCAATAAAAAGGAATTTCTTGAATATATCAAGAATTAAAGGAAACTAACAATTGTATTGGTCCATTGCTAGCTGAGGAAGGTAGAGACAGCCATAATAATGCACAAACCACAGAAGAGATCAACAAATACTTCTATTCTGTAATTGAGAAATAGTCAAATGATGCCATATAATATGATGATAATGATATATTTTCCATTCCAGCAGTAACAAAGGTGGGTGTTAAATGGCAGATACTAAATCTAGTAGTTTTGAAATCCACTGATGCAGATTACTTGTATCCAAGAGCTTTCAAAAAAGTGGCTAAAGAGCTCTCTTGAATAGTGATGGTGATTTTCCAGAAGTCTTGTAACACTGGGAAATTCTAAGAAAATGGAAAAATAACTTAATGCCAAGCCAACATTTAAAAAAGGTGAACAAGATTACTAGAACAATTATAAGCCTGTCAACCTGACATGATTCATGGGCAAAATAATGGAATGGGTGATACCACGCTAGATTAATGAAGAATTAAGAAAAGGGGATGTGAATGAATGCCACTGGACATGATGTTATTTAAAATTAATCTTATCAAGTTAATTTTGCATCTTTTCTGATAAGGAACAAGTTTGATAGATAAAGCCTAACATAATGAAGGCTGAGATGGGATATAATTGCTGTCTTGAAATATACCAGCAGCATAAACAGCAGGGAGGAAAAGCGCTACTTAAGCTAAAATACAATGGCACAAAGTCCCTGCTTGGCCCACCCTTGCCACAGACCTCACCATAACCACCTGCAGGCAGTCCCTGCTTGGCCTGCCCTCGCCACCAACATCACCGTGGCCTCCTGTAAGTGGTCTCTGCTCGCCACCTCCATGCTCCTGCTGCCAACACCACTGACACCGCCTGAGGGCAGTCGTCTTGTCCCCCAGCTTCAGGAGGTATGAGTCTTTCATGCCCTCATGTTTACCAGTGTTCTTCACTGAAAATTTTGTAAAATTTATCAATGTGAAATTCTATTTCATTTCTTAAAGACTTTCCTAAAATTCCATGGATGTTCTTTCTGAGTTTTTAATTTTGGAAGACAAGGAACCTAGAAGTGGAAATTCCCATGACAATCTGGAACGGTTTTCTCGCCATTTTACTTTGTTCCTGTGATTTATTCACTAATCTAGTTCGTTACTCATGTGTCTCATTCTATGCAAGGCCTGAAGGATTCAGAATATTTCCCATGTGTTCTGTATTGTAGGGAGCTGATGCTGTAGTATGAGTTTAAAGATGGCTTGTACATTCTTCTATAACTTAAAGTGTAAGTGGTGTACCCTGACTTGAATTTTACACTAATTGGCCCTCACTATTACCATATACAGGCTACCCTCACCATTCGTGAGAGACACATTCTTGAGATCCCCACGAATGGCGAAATCTGTGAATACTGACTGGGCTCCCCATCAGACCCCATAGCCACCCCCTGCTCCCCCAACACATTGTTCGCAGGGCTCCCACGCAATGCCTGGGGACTGACCCCTTCCCCCTGGGTGCTGCCATGGCTGCTTCAAGCATGGCCGTGGCTGCCTCTAGCAGCAGCGACAGAGAAGATGCTGCCACTACCACCACCCTCCCTATCCCTGGGGCTCCTCTGCAGTGCCTGGGGACTGTCCCTTCCCCCCAAGAGCCGCCACGGCTGCCACTGGGGGAGAAGATGCCACCACTTCCGCCACCCTCCACATCCCTGGCGCTCACTCTCTGGCTACCTCCCAGCTCTGCCGTCCCCCGTGAATATTTGAATCCGTGAATCTGGAGTTTGGGAATACTGAGGATTTCCTGTAGTTCTATTGCTTGCGATAAATAACCTTTCCTTTTGCCAATCCTATTTATAAGACCCTACTAGTACCCTGACAGATCTTGCTTTGGCTCTGAAACAGCTATACATGGGCCATGAAGTTTCAGTGTTGCTGTCATTGTCCATATGAATAGCATTGAGCTTACAACTGGCAAAGTTGGAGAGCAGGCTCTGTGGCCAGCTGTTAACATTTATAAGGGATATTGAGATTTTTTTGTGATGCAGGATTTAAATCTGACATTTATGCTGTTCTTCTACAGCAGTGTTGTGCTTGTGGGAGAAATTGGTTAACTCTGGGGAGCTGTTTTCATTTTTATAAATCCTAGGAAAAAGTTGAATAAGCTTATTGTCTACAAGTTTATGGAACTGGAAAGATCAGAAGCAGGGCTGAAAGCCCTTCTTTGCTGACTCATTTCTTATTTCTGTTCACTTAACAATTAAGCTGGTTAATGCTCACCTACCCCAGTGGATTCATACCTGATGGCATCCTCTACATGAGGATCATCCCCCTTGTATACAGAAAAAGAACTCAAGGGCTTCAAATACACTCCACCTGAAATGTGGTGGGCTCTTGCATGGCCTGAGGATCCTACTGAGGTCAGGAGGAGGAAGTAGGGCATGGTAGAAGTACTTCAACTTTACTTACAACTTCAAACTAATCTTTTCCTGTTCCTGGGAGCTGCTAAAGCTAGGGAGAATAATACCTGTTGATGTCACTTTAATGCAGCTGTGCTACAGTGGAGCAAGAGGAGCATCTGGGGACTAGTTCTAATGGTGGTAAAGGGCCTCATCACAGACCTTGCTTTCTGTGGTTCCTTCTTGCTCTGTCAAGTTTGGAGATGCATTTTTTTCATGAAGGGACAAATCTCACACTCCTGTGAGGACAAAGCTAGGAACTCTTTGTAAGGAAATCCTCACAAAACTTTGCTCACAAATGTGCCCTCCCACAAATTTTGGCAGAGGGTGGGAAGATCCAAGCAACTCCCTGTTGAGAATAGCAACGCTGGATATAATTGCAGTAAAACCAGTTAGAAGCTTCCTGCCCTTTCTTGTTTGTTTCTTTCACCTCTCCCAAAGAAAAGAGACTCATCAGTCCTACTGGATGCTCTCAGCTATTCCCATATTCTAACATCTCCAGAGCCCTTGACCTTCTTTGATTAGTCATGGGTCCTCAGACACCCACCCCTTTTTATAGGATAAGCAAGGGAAATAAGTGTGGTGGTCACATTTTCAAAAGTGCTCTACACCTTGAAAGTTTTACTGAGAACAGTAAGAGCTGCTGAGAGCAGAGCTCTTTTGAAAAGTTGTCCATTATTGGCTAGAGATAGGAGGGCTATAGGTATTAGGGGCGTGCAAAGTGGGCCCTATTTGATTTGGTTTTGGATTCAGCCCAAATCAGGGACAGTGATTTGATTTGTTGATTTGTATTGCTATCCCTGATTCGATTCAGCCAAATCCGAATCTGAAGATTTGATGCCGATTCAGAGAATCAGTGATTCAGACATAGACACAGCTTTACAAATTTTTTCTACATACCTTGAGGTAGCAGGCACAGCTCATCATTGCTGTGATGCTGGGGCCAATGGAACATCCCACAGGAGAGCAGGGGATGGGCCCGCCACATGCTCCGTGGTGAACCCAGAAGTGGACCAGAAGTACTTCCGGTCCACTTCCGAGTATGCCAGGGAATGCACAGGGTCTCCTCACATCCCCCCCTGCTCAGTGATTGGCCACAGGGGGACCCTGGGTGCCCCCCAACCTAGAAGGTACCAGTCACTGAGTTGGGGGGGCATGGAGGGCCCCCCCTGTATGCTCCCCAGCAGATCCTGAAGTGAACTGGAAGTGCTTCTGATCCACTTCTGCATCTGCTGCCGAGTGCTCTGGGGAGCCCCTCATGCTTCTGTGGGACAGTCCATGTGCCCCAGCATTTCAGCATTCACGAGCTGCCTGCTACCTAGAGGTATGTAGAAAAAATGTTTAAAGCTGTTTCTACGTCAGAATCTTCGAATCTTTCTGAATCTCTCTGAATCTGAGGGTTTTGACTTGATTCAGAGAGATTAAAGGATCCTCTGATTCAATTTGGATTCAGCGATTCAGTCACTGAATCAGGCCGAATCTCCATCATACCAAATCAGGGACCAAAGCATCACACAGCCCACAGTAATAAGAGACTGCTCCACACATATACATATATTCTGATTTCCTTATTACATTGTAACTCGCTGGAATATTGTATGAATAGCTGGAGTTTTCACTGCAGCATTGTAAGGACCTAGTAATAAAGCTGCTCCACTCATCTTTGGAATAATTTTTCACTGATCACCTCCTTGTTGAGCAAAATTTGATTAAAGAGTCACATGCTGAACAAGTGACAGTGTGAGAGGAGCAATAAGGCTCTTGGGGACCAGAATTCCTCTTCTCCCTACTTTTGGCAGGGAATATATATTAATAATGGGTGTGGGCCCTTTGTGGCAGAAAACATGCCTTATTTATGCATGTAAATGGCCCTGAGTTTACCGTGCTAAATAAACAGTATAATATGAGCCAATCCGATAAGTGCATGTTTGGATGCTACCAAAATATTACTGATGAGGATGATGGTGATGATACAGAAGATACTTGTTATAAAGAGACCAAACTGAAACTTTAAATCCAAGCTCCTTTGAATTTTTGGTGAGAGTGCCATGTTTCAGATGAAGCCTTAGGATCTATGCCAAGCCCATGGTCATTTTGGATTGCAGGTCAGATCTGAAACTTAAAGGACCTTATTGCAGGGGTTTAGGTTGTAGCCACGTTGGTCTAAGGACATAGGCAGACAAGGTTCCTTGGGTGAATTTGATACCTTTTATTAGACCAACACAAATGGTTGGAGAATAGTTATTAAGCAAGCTTTTGGGTTCAAAAACCCTTCATCAGGACCTTATTGTCATTCTAGTTTGAATCAGGATGTGAAAAGCCTTTCAAGAAGAGCTGCTCTCATGATTTCTACCATTTAGAATTGATCCCTTATACAATGTGGATGCATGCACAAATGATCAATGGCTTTCAGGTACCTAGTTGATAGAATATGAAGCATTTGATGAATACAATAAAGGAATGCAAGAATTCATGTTATGAAGCTTGCTAGTAAAATTGTCTTTTTAGAAAATTCACTTCCTGTCACAGACCCTCATCCTCCATTCTTATCCACTTGGAATATAAACACACATATCTATATATCCCTAATGGATATATGGCTTCAATGGGTCTCTGTTTAGATATAGGGACTATGTGTATGTATATATACATGGGGCTCAGCACTGACAAAGGAGTCTGCCATGCAGATCAGATTGCAGGACTATGGTTTTTAAATCATTATGCAGCCTTGCTTTGTTCTGCTGAACACTTACTGAGTTTTCCCCCAGAGCTGGATGCATTTCAGTGCTGTGTATGATTCCTGTCTATTGATAATTGCTATGTGCTTTGGAAATCTTTGAGATGAAAGGTCTTGAATCAGTGTAATATTGTTACTACAGTGAAACCTGTCTAAGATGGAACTGCACAGGACTGAGAAAAAGTTCTGGTTTAAACAGGTTTCCATGCTACAGGGAGATCTTCCCAGCTGCTGTTCTGCTAAGTATTCTCTACTGCCCAACCCACTCTGCTCTGTGCTCACAAACACAGAATAGGTAATAACTTTCTGTTTTTTATACAACGATTCTATAAATGGGTGCCAAATTTCATTTCTGTTTTCACATTAAACAGTTTCTGTTGTATACAGACTGAATATACAGAATTCTCCCTCAGGCATACCAGAACCTTAGAAATTTTCTACCATGAGCAGGTTTCTGACTTTTACAGGTTGAATCTTAAACAGGTTTCATTGTAGATGTTTTGAGGTTTTTCTTATAACGTATAATTTTCTTAAAATAAGAAACTGAACATCAAAATGTCCTAAACTCAGAGCTAATTCCAAATCACTGGGTACTTCTACACATGCACATTTACTGAACAGTAACCAAAATTACTGTGCAGTAAATATGGCGACTTAAACAACTTGAGCATAAATTTGATACCTGCATCATGCAGGTATCAAATTTATGCCCAATTAGTTACTGCACAGTAACCATGTGTCGACATGTTACTGCACAGTAACCCAGAGGGCTTCCCTGCTGGGTCTGCCCAGCCACTAGGAGCTGGCCTGAGCCCAGCCCCAGGACCCCTAGCTGGCCACTTCTCTTGGCTTACTTGGGACTAAAGTTAGTCCCAAATTCTGGCAACCATTGGGCCAGGGGCTGGAGCTTTCCCCGGTGGCCCCAGGGGCACATGACAGGCTTCTGTGACCTGGGACTAAATTTAGTCCCAGATCTTCTGCATGCATAGATACTGGCCTATTCACACTTACTGCACAGTAATTTACTGCACAGTAAATTTAAATCAGCATAAATGCATGTGTAGATATGAAGAAGCCAGATTGAGAGTATTTATTTATCTAATGTACAAAATCTGGTTAATTCATCACTTCAAGGGGATTGGTAACAATGACTAATTATCCATAAGTGACTAATTATCAATAGTTAGGCATTTTCAACTTTTCATAAGATGTATTTTGCATGTCATATGGAAACACAGTAAAGAATTATTTTTTATATTTTTAATGTAGAAAAAATATATCACAAAATTCTGAGTGTAAATTCTACTGTATATACTGGGCTTACTATACACAAATTTTATGATTGTACCAATGGTTCTAACCTTTTTAGACTCAAACACTCCTCAGTAGGTTCAGAGCACCCCTGGGTAATCTCAAGGTACCCTTTGGAAAATGCAGCCTTTTGGTTTTCATGCATTTCTGGACTATAGAAAAAACAGTAGGAGGATTTTTTCTGTTGTAAAGAACTCAGAAATACCATAACAGGTCAGAATGTTTTAGCACTGGGGATTTCTATTTGAAATCTCTGATTTTATTTTGTAAATCATGTTTGTACACCTACTAATGCTACCATTGTGTGGCACGCTGAGTCACCCATGAAAGCATCTCAAGGCACCCCAGGGTGCTGCACTACTTTGGTTAAGAATCACTAAATTATACAGATAAATGTTTTATATGCAATTTTTTACTACACTGTGACCGTCTCGCTTTGAATATCCATTCACTGTGACCTTGGCATGAGTGCCTGGTGTTGGACATGGTGAGGTTTCATGCAACCTCTGAAAGGGGCCTTGATCACTCTGGGGAAGACCTCAGAAACCGCCTGACACAACTTTGAATGTATCCTCAGTGGTGGGGTCACCCGTTGTAGGTCCCTCAGGATTGGTTACTCCTCCCAACAGATATTTGTGTGGATCCCTACACCCCTTCCATATGCCAGCCTCCAACTGGCCATCTCATCTTGATGCGGCTTGCTCTCTGCTCTTGTTGGTTTTTACTCTTTTCATCCTCTTTGGTAACGGATCTCATTTTCTCACTATTGGACTTGGGGTCTGCTGGGTCTTCACCTCTCCTGTATGCCTCTTCAGCTGTCTACCGGGTGCCTGTTGATCTCTGCATGCAGCTCCTGTTTTTAGGGCATCACCCACACCCCGTCGAAGCAGGGCTACTGACAATGGAAAAGAAAAAGGACAAATAGAAAACAACAAAGGAACATGCACAGGCAAGAAAAAAAAAAGGAAGGACACAAAGAAAAGAGGGCTGATGAGGAAGGAGATGTCAGGCTGAATAGCCCTTCCTCACTCCCAGCCCTACAGCCTGTGCCTGGCCACATCCCCAGATGCTGCCCCACACTTCACCTGCATCAAGGTCTTTCTCCACTCTTCCCCAGGTCAGGTCTTCTGCATGCTGGTGCTGCGGATGATCGGTGTGGAGAGCTTTCGCAGTCTCCGCCGCTTCCACCGCTGTTCCCCAAGCAGGATCCTTTTCTGCATGCCGGTGCTGCCTATGACCAGCATGGAGAGCTTCTGCAGCCTCTGCTGCCTGGGATGTTCTTTCCCAAATGGGATCATCTTCCACACGCTGGTGCTGCTTGCAGCCGGCGTGGAGAGCCTTCGCAGCCTCCTCTGCCTCCAACGCTCTCCCTTCCTCCCTGCTGGTGCTGGCTTTTATCCCAGCTGGGCAGCGATCATTAATGACATCACCCACCACCTCCAGCTGTAGATAAGTGTGGCTGACGAACCATGTGGGCATCTCTTCTTAGCGTAGTTCGTCCTTTGTCCGGTGTCCTAAAGTGGGTAATTGATCCCTGATTTCAGGGTTTTTCCTCTGGATGTGGGTTGCTCCCACGGGGGAGGGTTTCTTGCTCCCCCGTGATTGTACCCCTGGGACATACACAAATTTAGAATGTTCTCTATATAAGAATTACATGATTATGATGGAATAAAATAATCATCTGAAGATATTTGCTTTGGACACTTACATGCAGTCTTCACATGGACAGAAGATAATTCTGCAAAATAGAATGAGTGATTGTCTGTCTTGTTGAGCCAGGAAAAGCTAAAGATTATCCAATGCTTTGTGAGTATCATCTGGCTTGACCAGTGCTCTAGACAGAATTGGTCAGTACCTTCTAAGATAACTAATTATCAGAAGCAAATTCCAGTGTAAATTAGTATGCATGTATATTTGGAAATGACTATTTGCATTATAATAATGATGAATCAGCCAAATATTTTGTGTACAAATCAAGAGAATTCTGGTGGAGATTCAGTGCACCAAGTAATAAGACCATAGTAATAAGTTATCCCAGTGACTAATTACCCAGATTCCCTATGTTTTCATTTTTACTCTAGGTCAGGGTGGCCAATCTGTGATATGTGTGTCACAAGTGGCACAAGTAGCCTCTGTGTGTGGTATGCGATAGGTTGGAGAGAGAATAGGCAACACAGCAGCAGATAAAGCAAGAAGGAAAAGGTAGAGAAGCAGATCAGGCAGGGAACATGAGGCAGGAAACAGAAAACAGTGCAGCAGATCAAACAGATTAAAGGGATTGGAGTGGCACTTAGGGAGGATCAGGGGCTAATATGTGGTATGCCAGACAAAAAGGATGGCCCCCACTTCTGTAGGTAGACCTAGTGCTGAATCAGACTCCACCTACCCTCTATGGGACCTTTGGCATACTGTTTAGGAATGTGTCTTGCCTTTACGTATTTCTGGATAGAATTCAGGATAGTCCTCACCTGGCCTGTTTCAGGAATCACTGAGCCAGCTTGGAACTCATAGCAGGAAACAAACGCCCTTAACCCACAAGATTCTGCTTAATAGATTCAGATTCCCAGTCTCCCCACCCAGTTCTTCCTTTTGCTCTTACATATGTGTATTACTTGGTCCAAACATTCCTTGTAACCTTCCTGCAGGTTTTCTGAGCTGTTTCTGAGCTGTCAGTGATCCTTAATAGAATATTGTCAAGTTAGTATCTGTCAGCGGGTCTGAGCTGGGTACCCCTTGACCCCGAGAGTCTCGCCTGCCACGACTTCTGATCTTTAACAAAATTGGGGAGGGAGGAGATGTTACACGCGCAGGTACCCACGGTGTACCAGGACACTAAGGTGCCTGCTGCTGAGAGAGCCCGGAAGACTCCTCAGGTGCTGGTTGCCAGGGCAACGGGAGGCAGAAAATGACCCACACCTGCCAGCGGTCAGCTGGCTATAAGGGGCAAGGCCTGGCTCTTATGAGGGGGGGAGCTGAGGCCAAAGGCAGTTCCTGACCGGCATCTAAGACAGAAGGAGCTCCCTGCCAGCAGCCAGAGAGAGAGAAGCTCCTGAAGCAATGATGCGAGGAGAAGCCTGACTGCAGGTACCCCTAGCAGAGTAAAGGGTAGCAGCTCCAAGATGTCCGAGCAATGTCGTGACAGCCAGGTGGCTTATGTTTAAGTTGTAGCCAAGAGGCTTGAGTTTATGTTGCAGTTTGTTTAACACTGGTGGTTTGGGTGAGGCTATAAGGGGATGGAGGAGGCCTCATAGGGGACTCACGGTAGAGTGAGGACCCCAGCCCCAGTAAGGGCACGGAGTTCGGGGGTACAGACCCCAGCTCCAAAGCAGAGCCCAGAGAGAGGGCAGCCCTGCAGAGGGAAGAGCCCGGTGAGAGAGCAGCCCTGCAGAGGGAAGAGCCCGGTGAGAGGGCAACCTTGCAGAGGGAAGAGCCCGGTGAGAGGGCAACACTACAGAGAAGGCCCCAGTGAGGGCCCGGAGAGCCCCAGGAGAGGGGCAGCATTATGGAGAAGCCCCAGTGAGGGCGCGGAGAGCCCCAGTGAGAAGGGCAGCAGTACAGAGAAGGCCCTAGTGAGAAGGGTGGCGTACAGAGAAGGCCTGCAAGGCTTAGATACACAGGACACCAGGAGCAGGAGAACTGTGGCCAAGTGGAGGAGAGGTAGCCTCTCTATAAAAACACGTATCATCAAAGTCGTGGCGGGCGAGAATAGGAGGGTGGAAGTCCGAAGCTTGGCACAGTAGAGCAGGCGGCAAGGGCTAGCACGGCAACCCTGCTGGCCCTCCTGTTACACACGGGAAGGAGCATGCTGGACTGATGTCTGATACTGGTGCTTTATTATTCTTAGTTTGTTCCTACTTTCTCTAGGAATGCCAGACAAAGGGGGCAATTCACTGGATACGCCATGGAGATCCTCATCGTCTGACTCGGACAGTAAGTACTAAGCATTATCTCAGAGATCAGCTACTAATTGCCTCATTAGTGGCTGATTAACGCCGACATGGGGATTCCCCGGTTGCGGCTTGTGCTGGCGTGCGGAGCGTGGCTCTTTCGCAGTCTGTTTTTTCTTTTCCCTCCTCGCCCCCTCTCATCCTCCGGTGAGGGATCGGGGTCCCGTTTCTTCAGGGCTGTATCGGGCGTTCCCCCGCCCCCTTTCTCTCCTGGACAACCCTGCCGTGTCTTGGCCCCGAGCCACTGCTTTTCGCTGCGCTGCTGCTCCATTCTCTGTGACTCACCGCAGAAGCTGGCTTTTCAGGTAAGTAGTGACCCAAGGGGCATATCGATCCCAAAATCTCATCACTGTCTGTGAGGGTAAGTCCCTGTTTCTGGGCCTTCCTCTGAATCGCTCACCACAGGGCTCCTCGCCTGCTTCTCTCAATCTGTAACTGCCCGAAGGCACCTTCTCCTGGGTCTTCTCCCCTTCTTATCCCTCCTTCCTGAGCCTCACTGGCTCCAGAGGGTGTGGTGTGCCTTTTCCCTGCCAGGTGGTAATTATCCTCAGCTGCCCACCCCTCATAGTAACAGAGTTGCAGCCGTGACTATGTTCCAGTATCCATCAGGAGCTCTGAGTTCATTTGCATCTCCAGAAAAGAAAGAGAGAGAGAGAAAGAGAAGGAGAGAGAGACAGAAGTGCATACTTATTTGATAATAACATCAACAGTGCACTGAGATTGCCTGGGCTTTTTTTTTTCTGTCTCCCTCTTGTTGGGGGTGGGGAGTAGTTTGTTATAAAAAGGTCAAGCACATAACTTTGCAGCTTTCAGCCATCTCTATTCTTTTCTTTTGCAATTCTTCTCTTTGATTAAATTTCCAGATAAGTCTAGGCACTGTTGCCCAGCCCTTCACATTTAATGATTTTATGCATCGCTTGTTCTTGGCACTGCTCAGAGCGCTGCCATTTCCACTGCAGCCTGTGATCTTCGCCTTTAAATGGTTGACATCCACCAGCATTTCTCTCAGATTTTGATATGCTTTTTTGTCTGGCAAGGGTGGAAAGGAAAGGTGAATGGGTGCGGAGTGGGGAAGCTAATCCTGAAGGGAATTACACAAAACACCTGGCTTTTTTGCACCTCATCTCTTTAACTGTAGATAATCTCCTTCCCTTTTTATTTGCTACTGGAAAAAGCAGCACCTAAGGTTAGATAACCAGAGAGATGAACTCTCTGAGTTTCTAACTGAATACAAAGCTAAGAACAAATTGAGGAAGTCATCTAGCCCCATAGCAATCAACCTATTGATAATCAGAGGAGACAGAATTTTGTGTGTTTCTCTGTGTGCAGAAAGTGGGAGAGAATGATATTTGCCATGTTACATCTCATTTTTCTCATGGAAATATTGAAAATGATGGAATATTGACATAGCTGAAATAGCACAGACTGTAAGATTCTCAAGAAACAGTTTCCAGATGAGATAAGTACAGTGCTATTCCTATTGGCTAAACTGATATAAAGACTCCTTTTTTTAAAAAAAGATTCTAATAGGTTCTAAGAGACCCTAATTTTCTACCTTGAGCAGGTTTCTGGCTTTTACAGGTTCTGTCTTGGGCAGGTTTCAGTGTCTTGGATGCAGTAAAAACCCAAGACTCTAAAAACTGAAAGCAGGATTTAGGTGCAATGGATACAAAATTAAGATCCAGAAAGCATCCACTCAGTTGCTGTCTGACAGTCTCTGGCTAAAACAGAACGTAATCTTACAAAGTAGACCAGATTTTATGAGAGTTAGAGTACATGGTGTAATGTTATATCGTATAGAGATTTTTTTAAAAACCTCTTAGTGGATATGTTATTGGCAAATGGTACCACCCTGATGATTGTGGATACTAATAATTGTTTTAGCATTTCTTAAGTGATGATCTTGGTGCTTCTAAGTATGGGGCTTGCCAGAATGCTCTGACTCCAACTTGCAAAGACAAACCTTTTGGGATTAAAAATAAATATTCCTGATTCTGTGTTCATTTATGAAGGGGTTTAGCTTTTCTGCTTAGCAGGGTCATGAATTAGATGAATCAGCCACGTTGTTAGATCTGTGATACTGGCAGTAGTTCTGTAACATGTAGACTAGCATCCTCTTACTCAACTTTAAATTTGAAATTTTGAACTATTTGTTTTTCTGATCAAAAAATAGTTTTGTCAAATAGCTGTGTTGCAGAGAAATCTTTAAATTCCAACATTAAAAAGTTACAGACTGGAACAGATTAACAAATAAAAAGGAAAAGCAGGGGCCAGCAGGGGGCCTAGATATTATTCACTCTACTGCATGCAAGAAGAAGAAAAATGAAAAATCGGGTAAATCCAGAAACCAAGATGAAACAAACATTTCAGTATGAAATGAATTGAAATAAAAAAAAATGGACTCATTCTGAAAGGAAACAAAAAACTTCAGTTGTGTTTAATGTAAACTTTTTTCCTTGAAAATTCACAACTTTTCAAATGAGATGTATTGGATTGAAAAGTTTTCATTTACAATATTTATAGGATTTTTTTTCAACTGACTCAACTTACTTTAGGCATCTCTGCAAAGATGAGATAATAACAGTTTGTTATTACTGACTCACAACAGATTCCAGCAATCCATATTCTCATTATATGTCTTCTGAGACTCCCAGTCCCCTATCAGTCCTGCCTTTTCTTTTTTTTTACATATTGAAGCCACATTTTTATAGTATGCATATTCATTAAGAAATGAATGAGATGCCAAACATCTAATCCAGGCTACTACTTTAGAAGCAGCACTGTGCTGCATATGGAAACAAAGCAACAGTACCGGCAACTGAACATTATTGCATAGCACTCTCCAGATAGCAAAGTAGTTTGTGTTATAACACTCAGAAGTCAGTGAGTTGGGTTATGCCTATCAGACGCAGTTTGCTGGAGATGGCATGGAGCTGCAGACCCAACAAAAGCAATGATAGGTATAAATATGATAATATGCTTCTTGTGCTTTGGGGGAAATCAAGCACTGTGCCACCTTAAAGGCAAAATGTCATTAATGAATTAGTTAAAAATGAATGAATGAATATGGTTTGAGTAATGGGAATTAAAGTAATCCCAGTATGAAGGAATTTCCATTAAGCAAGTTGGAATTACATGGAGTAAGCTATATTTGAAAAGCAGTGACCTTCCTTATTTACTCACTAGGTGCGTCCAGATGAGCGCTTACATGCCTCTTGCCCCATCTCAAACCCCTGGGGGCAAGAGGCATGTGCAGGAATGAAAAATTGTTCCCTGCACTGCAAGTTTGCAGTGCAGGGAGAAAATTAGACCCCTGGATATAGGGGTAAAACAAAACCTGGGGGAAAAAACCTAAGGCTAGAGGCTCAGTCCTCCAGAGACACTATGGCAGAGTGCCAGAGTGTCTCTATGATTGGCCCTTTCCCCAGTCCTGAAGCACACTGCCTGCCCGTGCTGGGCAGGCAACGGTGCAAGCTGCAGGGACCCAAATTTTGCCAGGTAAGCAGGGACTTGTGGGGCTAGAGGAGTGGGGAGGGGACCTTGGGAGGCTGGAGACAGTAGGGGAATGATCAGGAGGCTGGAGACAGCCCCAGAGGCATTCCCCTTCTGTCCCCTGCTCTCCCGAGGCTGGAGACAGCAAGGGAATGCCTTCAGGGCTATCTCCAGCCTCCTGCTCCTCCCTTGCTGTCTCCAGCTTCCCAGGGCTGGAGACAATCAGGGGAAGAAGCAGGAGACTGGAGACAGCAGGGGGAATGTCTCTAGGGGTTGTCTCCAGCCTACTGCTCCTTCCCCTGTTTGTCTCCAGCCTCAAGAGAGCAGGGGACAGCAGGGGAATGCCTCCAGGACTGTCTCCAGCTGCCTGCTCATTCCCCTGATGTCTCCAGCCTCCCAAGGCTGGAGAGGAGCAGGGGAAGGAGCAAGAGGATGGGGACGAGCAGGAGGCTGGAGACAAGCCCCTGGAGATAAGCTGGAGACTTCCCCTGCTCTCTCCAGCCTCCTGCTCATTCTCTGCTACTGCCAGTGAGTGTGGTGGGGCATGGCTAGGAGAGCAAGCAGGGAGCTGGGGGGATGAACAGAGGATGGGGGGGAATGAACAGGGGGAAGGGGTAATGAGTGACGAGCAGGGGAATAAATGGGGGGCAGGGGAAACAAACAGGGGGTAGGGGGAATGAAAGATGGATGGGGGGAGTGAATGGGGAGCAGGGGAACGAATGGGGAGCTGGGGGAACCAATGGGGGTGGGGGGAATAAACCTCCTGTTCATTCTTCTATTCTCCCCAGCCTCTGCTTCTTCTCCTGCTCATCTCCAGCCTCCAGAAGCTGGAGAAGAGCAGGGAAATGAGCAGGGTGCTGGAAACCAGTGGCAGGGTGAGGGGGAGCTGTCACCCCCGGGGGGGCCTGGGAGCCTGCAGGCAGGGTAGTCCATGTGCTGTTGGGGGGGGGGCATGCCCTGTGAGGGGCAGAGGACCATTGGTGATGCATAGGGGGTGCACATGCGCTCCCTGAGCATGGTGGTGAACCCCTTCAAAAAAGGTACTGCCAACACTGTCAGTGGTGCCTGTGGGCGGTTGTCACTTGCTGCCACCCCCGCTGCCAGTGGTGTCTGCAGGCAGTCAGTGATTGCCGCTGGTCACCTCTGTTGCTGCCGGTGGTGTCTGTGAGTGCTCACTGCTCATCACCCTTCCCCCCGTTGTTGACAGTGCAGGAGGTGTCTATGGGAGCTCCCTGCTCACCACTGCCACCATGCTCCTACCACTGCCAGTGCCACCGTGCCCCACCAAGGGCATGCGGCATTCATGCCCCTCCTAAGCAGCCCCCATACCCACAGTCCCCCCACACCTACCTACACAGTGACTCACATCCCCCCACATCCCTCCACACTCACCCATATCTCCCCACCCCCTTCCCACTCCCTCCTGTAAACCCTACATCCTCTCATCACACACCCACCATGTGATAAAGGAAACCCAAAGCAAACATTAAAACATATAGATATTTAGGATTTATTTTATTATAATGCTAAAGACACTGATAGGCTTCCAAACTTCTTTAACATTGTAAATATAATAAAACATTGCCCATCTGATCAATCCCCCTTTCTCTCTCTCTTTTGTTCTAACTGTGGAAAAATGTGGATTTTGGATTATTTTAAAAAGTGAATTTGGGATGCTGCTTCAGCAGTCTAGTTGACTCAAGGGCTAGTTTCCCCAGATACCAATTGCCTGGGCCCTGAGGTCAAGTAACCCTGAGCTGCTGGCCAGGGCAGGTTTTTATATTGCTGGGGCCAGGACAGGGCAGCTTTTTATACTGCTGGGGACATAACAGGTACTGGCCCTGGGCTCTAGCTCCCCCTGGCTGCCGATCTGGGAGGAGCCAGGCAGGGTTTTGCCCCAAGTGGCACAATTTGCTCCACAACAAAGTGCATGTCCGAGCACATGTGCTGAGGCAAAAAGCCCTGGCTCAAATTTGCACTGCTTCTATTTGAGCTGCTGCTAGTGTATGTGCTTGCATGTGTGGACGTGCCCACTGAATTCAGACATCTTTATTTGCCCTACTACATATGGATGATGTCATGAGGAGTCGCAGCTTTGACTCCTTCCATTATTTTTGTAGTTATGATGCCCTTAACTGTGACGACAGCATATAACACTTAGCATTTGTGTCTTGACAGATAAGTCAAAAGTGATTCTAAGATATATAGCTTGACTCCATAGCTAAGGCTTTTTGAAAAAAATGTGATATGATACAAGGATTGTCCAAGTACTAATACTGGCCTTTTGGAAAATAGTCAGCATTAGCAAAATAATATTGGGAATTAAGAATATAAATTTCTATGAACACCAGATCATCACCATTATATAGTCTGTTGACTTCTCCATGGAGTTCATAATAGCTGTCATCCCAGCAATTGCTACAGTAGTTCATGGCCTTTATAATATAATCTCTGCCTGTTTCTCTGTGGGGATTATAATAACTGAGGCCAGAAATAGCCCATTCACAAATACTATAACTCTATTGGCTTATTTGTGTCATTCATAGGATGACATATGGAAATAGCTGGTTCATGACCATTTCAAACTGTCATTTTGTCCGAATAGTTTATATTAGCTATGATCCCTGAAAGGTGGTATTCATAAGGGTTAGAAATCCCACTCCCCTTATAAGGAGAGAGCAAGCAGTCTGACTCTAGATTTTTATTTGCATAACACCTCCTGCAAAAGGTAATGAGGGCTATTTGTATGAGTAAGGCCTACTCCTGTGAGTAAAGTTTGCAGGATTAGGCTGAGGTATTTTGGAAAATATGAATTATAAAAATTTGCTAAGTAATACTTTGTCATAAGGCCTTTCTGTTATAGTTGTATTTACTCTGGTCACACTGGGAACCCCAGTTCATGTTGGTGAGAAGTTATTCACTTTGCTGTAGTCAGTGGAACTCCATATGTGGGCAACTGACCACCAGTTTGGGAAAACTGTTGATGAATTTGCCCATCCATTTTAATGCAGTGGATGGGAGCAACTTCCCTTTCCTATAAGTGAGTTTCACAACTTAGTCTGGCTGCTTTTATCCAGGACAAATAAGTCTAAGACCTAAGCTTTCCCAACTGCTTGGTCTTTCAAATAGAATCTAACGTTCAGCCTGCTGTACTCTTCACATAGAACAAATTCTGAGTCCGACTCATGCCAATTCAGAAGAAGTATAAAGATTTGTGTAACAAAGTGTGGCCTGTTGTATTTAGCATTTAAAGAATATGCCTAGTTTGACGACACACATAGAAATCTCAGAGATTCAATTTGGCGTGCAAATCTTGCTATGACACTTTTCAGAAATATATCTAGAATTTCTGCCAAGTCTTGTAGATTCCATTTTCTGAAAAGAGATTCACTTTATCTTGTAATAAATCCCATCTCTCAGATGTTCATTGAAGCTATATTGAGACTTTTGACTTCAGTAGGCCATGGATCAGCCTTTACTTATTTCCTGCTGGAATTGTAGAAAATTATATGGGCATTTTGGCCTCATTATTATATACCAGATTATAAAGTTCCAAAGGCATATATTTATTTTTCTTGGTATTTTGCCAGGTGAGTTTATTTGCTGGAGTTTCTTGAGATCATGACCTATTACAGAAGTATGCTGCTCAGTTGTTACATTTACAGTTGAGTAAATTAATCCCCCTGCTTTCATTTTCCACTGCATTTTCATGAATAATCTGATCTGTGATCTTTTTTTCCTAGACAGACAAGTTCTATGTATAATTTTTTCCTTTTTTTTTGTCTCTTCACTGTGACAGTTGGGATCAGTATGGGTAAAATTTAAAAAGTACTGTGTTATGTATGTAACATTTATTTTGATTATGCTGGCTGTTCCAAAGGGGATAGAGATAGTGTGCGCCTTCTCTCTACCTGTCTTTCTATGGTATTATCAGGATGCTTATTATCATAGTCCTTGATTGACTAACGAAGAGTGATATTCTGGTATTTAGGTTCATGTTGAGTAACTCCTTACTTCAAAAACCCCTTTGCTGAAATAAATGGAGCTACCTGGGTTGGTAACTGTTAAGTAAGAGTGTCAGAATTTACCATATTGTAAGAGTGACATAAGGTTTTCCATTATGCACAGTGTTTTTATATATGCTGCAAGATGGAATAAGACCTGTGTATGTATCATTGGGGACAGTTCCATTACCAGACCTTTAACTCCCTCACTGCTGTCTAAATTGGAAACTGTTCAGAATAGAGACCACCACTGTTATTTATTGTATAGAATCTAGCACAGTTGTGCCCTCACTAGTAGATGCTGCCACAGTACAAATAATAGATAATAATAATGATGAAATTGACTTGTTGGGTGAATAATCAACTAATTACAGGGGAGGTGTTTTTCATTCAGAAGCCTTGCTTCTGATTTATCTGTGTTGATGTGGAAGCCCTACACAATACTATGTTAAAGAAATGTGTCTAGTGATTTAAGTGAGAACTCAAGATTACCTAAATACAGCAGACTGTTGTCTGCAAAGGCACTATCTTGTGCTCATTCTCTTTGATCTTCCAGTTCTATCCAATTTTTTGAAAATAGGAATTGCTCATGGTTCTATTGAGATGGCAAACACCAGGACTGTGAAAGGGCATCTTTGCTTCACTCCACAATGCAGAGAATAAGTTGCTGTGGATTTTCTTTTGAGGGTTAAGGAATTTTTGGGGTGAAGTATAAGAAAATGCATTTTTTCAGAGATGTAATTTTAACTGTAATTAAAAACCAGAGTGTACCTTGCTCTACCACAGGGTCCCCTAGCAAGCAAAAGAGACATGCTATTCAAAATGGATGGGTCTTCTTTAATTTTGATTGATTCCCATAAGTCTCATGATATTATTTGTGTTCTCTGTTCTCTCTCTCAGACACTTAAAATCAGATTTCTGGGTCAAATACGCACAGAACCATTCATTTTAAATACAGTTATCCACAAACATTTTAATATTTAGGTTAAGCATTCACTTCTGAAAGCTTGTGGGTCAGTGAAACGCAACTGCCTTGATTTTCCCAGAAATAAATACCAAACAGCTGTCATCATGGTTAAAGCAATCTTTTAGCTACATACTTCAATTAATATTAGAGGGAAATATTTTGAATTGTTTACCAAGAGCTGGCTCAGAGAGAGTTTTCTAAAATTCTGTCCTTGAGAATCTAAAATATTTGAGGGGTCTTCAGCTTTTACTTCATGGTTGATTATTAGGGCTGTGTGAAACAGCACCATTTTATTTCAACTTCTGTTTTGCCGTTTCAATGGGACAGTGTTTCGTTTTGAGTTTTGTTTCATTTTGAAGCACTGTTCCATTTCATTTTGTCGAAACATCCCTTCCTCTTTGGGCGGCCCCTTCCTCCAACAAAGCTAGTTTAAAGCCTGCCGAACTAGATCAGCCAACCTAGAGGAAAAAATGCATTTACCCTTGGGTGAGAGATGTAGCCCATCCCACCCCAGCATGCCCTCAGCCCAGAAATATGGGTCATTATCCAGAGATCCGAAGCCCGCCTCATAGTACCAGCTCCGAAGATGCCGGTTAACTACACCAATACAGGCCTCGTGGCATCTACTCCGTCCACTTAACGGGAGGATGGAGGAAAATACCACCTGGGCTCCCATCTCCTTGAGTAGACGACCCATGGCCTTGTAGTCTTCCATGATGGAGTCCGTCTTACCCTTAGATGCATCATTAGTCCCCACATGGACCACTACTAGAGGGTAATAGTCCGAGGGCTTAATGATCTTTGGGATGGTCTCTGTGACATCCCGAATCCTCGCGCTGGACATGCAGCAGACCCCCCCCAGGGGTTGGAGTGACAGATTGGGCCATCAGTTCCTCTAAGGATGAAGTCCCCGATCACCAGAACTCTGCATCTCTTCTTCCTCAGGGGCTGCCTCTTCACTGCCTGTGGTGTGGGTGAAGCAGCCTCAATGACTCTGGGGATATGTTCTTCTACACTCTCCTCCTGGGTGGCCAGGGCCACATGCCTGTTCACAAGGGGGATCTAAGCAGGCACAGCGATAGTATGAGCCACCTTGGCCCCGGACTTGACAGGAACCTGCTGCCATCATTTAGTTGGGTATTTTACGCGGGGGATCTCTCTCATGGATTCCTGGCCCTGCAGAGAATGAAAATACATATCAATTTCATCCTTTGCTGCCCGAATCCCCTGCAGCCTGCTCACCTCAGCCTGGAGCTCTGCCACCTGCCCCTCCAGAGCGTGAAGACAGTCACAGGAGGGGCAGGAGGGGAGATGGGGGGAGGAGAGGCAGGCAGGGGAGTCACCAGACCTCATCCCTACTGCCGAGGTCCCCACCTAGCTGCTCCAGGCCAGGTGCCCGGAGATTGGAAACTAGCTAACGTGGTCCCCATTCATAAGAAAGGGAGAAAGGAGGACCCAAGAAACTATAGGCCCATAAGCCTCACATTGGTCTTGGGGAAAATCCTTGAAAAAATTATCAAGGATCACATCTGTGAGGGGCGAGCAGGGGAAATCATGCCCAGGGGAAATCAACATGGGTTCATCAAAGGCAGGTTGTGCCAAACCAACCTGATGGCCTTTTATGACCAGGTAACTAAATCCCTGAATGATGGTGTTGCCATGGATGTAGTCTTTCTGGGCTTTAAGAAGGCCTTTGACACTGTCTCTTACCCCATTCTCATTAATAAATTGAGTGACTGTGGCATTGATGCCTGCACAGTTGGATGGGTCAGAAATTGGCTGATGGGGTGCACCCAGCGAGTGGTGGTGGACGGGTCGTACTCAACCTGGTGGAATGTGAATAGTGGGGTCCCCCAGGGCTCAGTCCTGGGGTCTACACTGTTCAATATCTTCTTCAGCGACTTGGACGAGCGGGTGGAAAACACATTGTCTAAGTTTGCCGATGACACCAAGATGTGGGGAGACGTAGGCACGCTCGAAGGGAGAGAGAGGATGCAATTAGATTTAGACAGACTACAGATGGTAGTCTGTCTAAATCTAATTGCGGATGGTAATAGGATGGGCTGCAATGTGGATAAGTGCAGGGTGCTGCACCTAGGGAGAAGGAATCCACAGCATACATACAAGCTGGGGAGCTTCCCCCTTGAGAGCACAGAGGCAGAAAGGGATCTTGGAGTCGTTATTGACTCCAAGATGAACATGAGCCGCCAATGCCAGACCGCAGCCAGAAAAGTCAACCGCACCTTGTCATGCATCCACAGATGCATCTCAAGCTGGTCCAGAGAGGTGATAGTCCCCCTCTATGTGACATTGGTTCGACCTCAATTGGAGTACTGTGTCCAGTTCTGGGTACCTCACTTTAAGAAGGATGTGGCCTGGCTTGAGAGGGTTCAGAGGAGGGCCACCCACTTGGTTGGAGGGAAACAGGGCAGGACCTATGAGGAGAGGCTGAGGGACCTGAACCTGTTCAGCCTCAGCAAATGGAGGCTGAGGGGGGATTTGGTGGCTGCCTACAAACTTGTTAGGGGAGATCAGCAGCAAATAGGAAGGGTCCTATTCCACCCAGCAGCACCTGGGGTGATGAGGAACAATGGCCAGAAGCTGCTGGAGAATAGGTTCAGGTTAGAGATTAGGAGGCACTATTTCACTGTTAGGGTGGCTAGGATCTGGAACCAACTTCCTAGGGAAGTGGTCCTCGCTCCTACCTTGGGTAAATTCAAAAAGAGGTTGGATGAACACCTGTCTGGGGTCATGTGATCCCAGCGTGTGCTTCGGCCAGTGGCGGGTGGTCAGACTAGATGATCTATTTAGGTCTCTTCTGACCCCTAACTACTATGAAACTATGAAACTATTAAACTGTTTCGCTGTTTTGATGCAGTTTCAATGTTTTGCCCATAGGCTATAACGGGGAGGCACAAAAATGCACATAATTTTTGTCATTTTGTGGCAGATTTGGATAAAAACAGCAGGAATGGTATCCCCTTCTGAGGGCATGAAGCCTGCCAAGTTTCAAGGAGATATGTGCAGGGGTTTCTGGGAAACTGCACCTCAAGCTGCTGACAAGAAAAACTTGTGTCACACGTGTGTGTGTTAAGGCACAGCAGGGTAAAAACTGCAGGCATGTTAAGCCCTGCTGAGGCCATGAAGCCTGCCAGGTTTCAAGGAAATAGGTGCAGGGGTTTCTGAGAAACGGCACCTTAAGCTTCTGACAAGCAAAACTAGTGATGTGTGTGTGTATGTGTGTGTGTGTGTGTGTGTTGTAAGGCATGCCCTCACTGGTGCTGGGGCCTCTACACGACATGGTAGTGTGCCCCAGTGAGGTCTCCTCCTCCCCTGCAGCCTTAGTCCAGTTCACCACTTTAAATGACAACAGATAATAACTTAGTAAGCAGCACAGTAGCATCAGCAGCATCTCAGGCAGCCAAACTGTTACAGTCAGTATGACAGCAGTCCTTCTCCTCCTCTTTCCCCTCTCTCTCCTTCCTTTATGTTTCCCTGCAGGCAACCCCAGCTTCAACTTCGAAACTTGAAACATTTTGAAACTTTTGAAATGTTTTGACTGCCCTTGTTTCATTTTGAGACTGTTTCAAAGCCCTTTGCTTTCAAAGAGAGAATCAAATACTTTTTTCAGAAGTTAAAAGAATCTTCCAGTGTTTCAGTAAGTGTTCTAATAGCTGAGTTCCTACTTTTAAGAGGGCTTGAATTATCTAAAACAGGATGAAAAATACATTGCATACATAGTATTTATACTATGCCAGTATCAACAGGACTTTAAGGATGGAATAAAATATAAAGTAGTTATATCTTCCACATGTCCTGCAAGTGTGCATAGGATTGTCCATTTGTTTGACTATGCACCCATCTAGAGTTTGTGTTCACTCATATACATACCTTGCTTGCTAACAACTAAAGCTGTGCACTGGATGCAGGAACAAATTTAGCAGAAAAAAATCCCTTCTTATCATTTGCTGCCTCTCCACTAGTGATCTCTACCACCATACCTGTTCTGGGACAGCTGTGGCAGCAACAATCCCATAATAAAGAAAAGCCCTTAGCAAGGAGAGCACCAAGGCATGTTGTCAGGATGCTTCAGAAGCTGATAGGTAGCATCTCTCCTTAGAGCAGTATAATATGGGCAGATATGTTGGCCAGAAAGGCAAGGAGTGGTCCACTTTGTTCCCAACTCATTCTTTTTTGGAGAAAGAGCTGCCTTTAGGGACATAAACTATGGCAGCCCTTGTAGCTGAGGTAGAATTATGAAAGGTAGGATCTTTCCTTGTCCATCCAAATACCAGCTCCAGTCTGGCCCTTATTGTGTTTAAAAGGAGAATATATATTTTTGCTGTCAAAACGAATGACTATTTTTTAATGACTTCAGAGTCTAGGCAAATCCCAAAGCAACATCCTCTTTTCTGCTCAGTTTCCAGAACATTTTAAGGATAAAAAAGGTTAAAAACACAAGAACCTTATTGAACAAATAAGGGAATGACAGAATATCTGCCAATGCTAACAGAATTATTGTGGGTACAACCATTTCCAAAATCACCAAATACAGAATCATTGCAAATTATAGCTTCATCATTGGATAGATTTAAAACATTTTCATCAGAACATTTTTTTTTTACCAGAAATGGTCTTTCAACCAAAACAAAAGCCTTCACAAAAATGTTCATTTTTAGTTCCACTTTTAGCTGAAAAACAGGAAACAAAAATAATTTAGTAAAAATAAATCATTTTTTAGTTTTGTTTTCATTAAAAACATTTGGGTTTTGGATTTCAAAAAACCAAAATATTTTAACTAATACCAAAATATAAGGGAGAAAAAAGTTTTTGGAAAAACAACTTCTCAGATCTTTTACTTAAAAAATAACATTTTGATTAGAAATTTTAGGAAAGAAATTAACTTTCTAATTTAGTGAAAAATGAGTGTCATCTTTGGATATGCCAGAATCCCCATGTTATTTACCTGGCAACAGGTTAGTAATCATACTCTGAGTATACATACACTTATGTACATATAGGACTGTACTGGGTTATAACTCAATTTGAAAACTAATCACCTGTAGTTAGCCATATTAGTCTGAAGTCAGGCAGAAGGCAGGGCAGGGCAGGCCTTTAGGGCACCTATATACATGCAGGGAGGATTCTCCGACACACATTTTTTTAAGCATTCTTCTAGGATTAAATGACTAGAAAAAGACAACTGAAGGAAGAAAAGATGCTAATGATATCATTATTGTTGTATCTTTACTCTGTTTCTATTATTTCATTTATTATTTATCAAAGCCCTCAAAGTGTGTTAAGTCCCTCACAGGCACATAAAAAAAAGTCCCTACTCCTCCATTCCCTGCAATTATAACTTTAATAGGTAAAGCAGAAAGGGTTGTCACATACAATCAGAAAACCAGAGGCAACGTTTGGAACTTCTTTGTTAGGGCTGGGTTTTATTTTCACCCACCTCCCCTTCCTTTGGCTCCCTTATGATATATCAGCAATCTTTGTCATCTTTCCTGATCAACCTCTTCCCTCTGAAACAATGCCCTCATTCTCAAATTCCTGCCTTCAGGCTCCATACACCGTTGTCCAGCACTGTGATTAGGCCAAGTACAAAGTGAGGAGAAGTGGCGGTATATACAACCATTCTTGCTTTGTAGCAATTTAAAACACTCTTCACTTGACGTAAATACCTGCATGTGATGTAGGGCAATGACGAGTTGGACCATTCTTGTCCCTTTCTCCATTACAGATCTTGGATTAAGGGTTAGATGACATGATGCCTGGAGGAGAATGATCAAACACAGCATGACTCGTAAGGGCCTCATTTCTCCATTGTGTATTTCATAGTTATGTGCATTTGTACAAAGTGTAAACTGTTGCTGTTTTGATTGGGCCACTTCACACCCCTTGTTGATTCTTTTGTGCAGCATAAATGACTGTACAAAGTACAAGGCAAAAGAGAATTAGATTCTGTTTCCAGTAATCTCAGCTGGGTCAGATTGCAAAAGGTCCTCATGAAGCCAGTTAAAAGTATTTTGCATTCTTGCCTGTAACTCTCTAACTTGGAACTCCTGACTGACATTCGTGTAAACAAAAAAAAGGCCCATTGTTAGCTTCACATACTATTTTTCAAAAGAAGTCCTGATAATATAGCTTTTTATTAAGATTTCTTTTAACCATTTCAATCAAGGAGGTTATATAATACCTCCTTTTTTACTGCTTTTTTTTTTAAGCAAAACAAGTGTTAATTGGTACATAAGGAACAGTTAAGTCAGATACAAATGTGATATCCATAAAACCCACTATGTTACAAGAGATTAGAGGGCTTCCAGAGTTCCTCCAGTGCAGGCAACTAACTGGTTCACCCCACCATTTAAATAGCCACTCCTTCCCAAGAGTACTATTCTGGCAGAAACAGCATCTCATATTCATAAGCCTAGCCTTTTCTCATTTCAAGTTTACTTTTATGGATGAGATATTTGGGATGAGATTTTTTTTTCTGCTTTGAAATCAAATTTTTAGCTGAGATGGCTTGGTAATTTACATATGAGCAGGAAAAGTGATAGCTTAACTTTAATAAGATGCCTTTGGACAACTATTTTGTTTCTTTTGAGAGAGAACAGGTTAAAAATAATTCCTTAGGCATTTAATGAGATGTCTGAACAGCAAACATTCTCTCCATTAAAAATAGCTTTTTCCACACATATCAAGTGTGCTTATTTTACCTGATGGGTACTGTGGTGTACAATTGTCTGGTTTTGCCCATTTTGGTAATTTGCATCCTGGCTTATGCCAAGATGTTGCAGAAGGAAACCATAGAAAGTCTCTCTCTCTCTCTGTCTCTCTCTCTCTCTCTCTCTCTTTGTCTTCCATTGAATAAAGCTCTACAACAAGGTTCTTTTTCAGAGGTTGTAACATGGGTGATTTTTCAATGTGCTCTTCAATATAGCAGAAATTAGACAGGAAAACAGAGGCTTTTGTTTCCAGTAGATCATGTGAAAATATTTACTGGACATGATAATGTTACCCAGGGGAAGCTGACAACTGCTTAAACATGAATTGCAACAATCAGGAGATTGTAGGCTGTCATATCAAGCTGGCAACATGAAAGCCTCAATCATGCTGTTTAAGAGAACTAGATTTTGTATTTGAACTGGGTCTTCAGAATGTTCCCTCTGACCTTGGCTGTTACTAACAGGCAAAGACTGCCTGCCAACATTTCTAGTTTAATTGTCAATCGTCAGTAAGCATGACTCTCCAGCCACATTTCTATTCTTTTGTATTATTCCTTTCTTTTTCTCCACAGATGTAATTGCCATAGCACAATGATGACCTGAGGTGGCTAGAACAATGGCAAATGCTATTGTAGCAAAATCACTAGTTTTTCTTTTTTTTATTTATTTTAAAATGCATTCCCTCCCCTTCCCCAACCATTTCTGACTTTTTCTCCCCCTCTCTATTCCCTATAGATAAGTATAAGTAAGCTAAGATGTAGGCTAAGCTTTAACATTTTATTTTAGGTAGTAAGTTTTATTTTTCTATGTTTTTATTGATTTTCTTACGACTTTTATATTGTGTGATTACTGTTTTAGGCCTATATATGTTAGTTAGCATAAGTCATGTCAAGTTTCCATCTTGTAATGTCAAGCGTCCATCTTATCCCCATGACTGGTTCCATAACCCATGACTCATACTACCCCTCCTACGTAACTTGGTTCCTGAATGAATGGGAATGAATGAAGGTGCTTGAGAGACAATGGCAGTAGGTCTAAAAATAGCTCCGTCTGAATGACTGAACCATCAACACCAATACCTGGACCAACGACCCAGCCCTTGGAACCACCCTCAGCATTCAAGAAACAAAAGATGAGGAAACCCACCATTGTGCCAAGCTGCACATACTCAATAAGAACACCTGGAGTCCTCTGAAATAGGACTGACATTGCCTGGACAGGCCCTCCCCATAGGAGATCAGAGGTAGTCTGACCCATAAAAAGGGGTAGTGAAGACTGACTCTTTGGGACGCCCTCTCCATCTGGACCATCACCATGCCACACCACCTATCCACCCAGAGGCCCTGCCAGCAACCCTACTCTGGACAACACCTACTGGACAAGGACCTCTTTCTAGCCTGGCTAGGTAGCTATCAATCCCCACCCCCTCTTCAACCAAGGACTTGGGCTCTGCTTCTCTTCCCCACCTGGATTCCAACCCTTCCACTGAGTCTCTTTCTCCTGTTGCCATTGTGAGTGTGAGTGTGTGTGTGTGTGAACCAATAACTTCATGGGGCTGTGTGGTGTGTTGTCTGTTTAGTAAACCTGTTATTTGGACCCTGAGTAAGGTTTTCCTTTACTGTGGTTCAGCCCTGCTCCAATCTCTGCTCCTCGCCCTTCTAATTTCTCTCTCTTTTCTCCCTCTCCTGCTTCTGGCTCACTGCCACCTCCAACACCTTTCCTGAGCTCCTCTCTGCCTCCAAACCCCCTGTTTCTTTGCCACTGTCTTATCCCTGCTCCCTTTTCCCCATAGCAACCAGGTTTCTGCCTCAGTTTCTTTCCTGACTGTCTCCTCCCTGCCACCACTTATCTGCACCCCCCCCTCCCCCCAGATCTCAGCTGTCTGCCTCAGTGTCCAGCCCCAAGCTCCCAGGTTTCTGTCTCTCTCTCTTTCCTGACTGTCTTCTCCTTGCCACCAGGCTTTCTTTTTTCCCCTTGCACCAGTGACCTTGAGTAGCCCTGGGACCACTTGATCTTAAGTAAACCCAAGCCTCAGCTCTTCAGCCAGCTTTTCTCTAGTCCACTGGCTCTAATCCTGGTTCTGGCAACTTTACTCCCTACACTTTAACTGTCTCTCTCTCTCTCACCTGAACCTTCCCCAAGTATCCCAGGTACCCCAAGCACACAGATACACACTGTACCATCCAAGTTAGGAACTTACCTGTGTATATGTGTAGGTGGGTTGTATGTGTGTGAACTAATGTGTGTGTATATATGTCATTGTGTGCATGATATACGAATTAGTAATCTGTGTATGTGTATTGAGTGTGTGGGAATGGACAATTTGTCTAACTTTTGGGGTGTATAGTGTATGTGCTTGAATTGGTGATAGGTATGCATGTGCCTAGGCTGGTTTGGATGTGTATGTGTCTGAGTTGGTAGCGTGTGTGTTTGTAGGCACCTAATTGATTTCCGTGTTTGTATATGTGCAATTGCGTCACACCCTCCTGTCTAACAGCACAATATTGAGATCCTGAGAGTTGGCCTTACCCCACAGGGCAAACACTATACATGGTTATGTAGACAGATTCTCTGGAGCAATAGTGACTGCCATTCAGCCCATTTCTCCTCCTACTTCGTTGACACTTATACAGCACTTTACAGTTTGCATAAACTATTTATCTTAAGTATAAGAGGGCATAAACATTAATTTAAAAATACCACCATCAGCTAAGTATCAATTCATCACCCCCATCTGTGATAGAAGAACATAGGGATATTAAGGAAAAATATTCAACCTTGTGATATTCCATCTAAACTCAGGGCTATCACATTACCCCACCATGCCCATAAAAACCTGAAGAAGAGAATGTGAGATAAAATGTTTAATTAAGGCAGGTGAAGTTGTAAGTGGCATCAACTTTTTTGGACTTTAATGGAAGGGACTTAATTTTGCTGCTTCTAGTAATACTGAACCTGACATTTCGCTGATGAGCACTTATTATGATTGCCACTGATTATTTCCATTACTCCCTAGCCCCCAAAAAGTTTTAGAAGCAAATTTTAGATCCAGATTGTAAACAAACTAAAGCTCAGTGGGCACAAATCTAATGTTTTTGCTGAGCCAAGAAGCAGTTCGAACTCTGATCTGCCTTTTGATTTTAAACTGCCAGACTGTGGAGTGGCTTAAGTAAGAGATTTGCATTAGAACTGTCCATGTTGTCAGGCTCATATTACTTATACAGAATGCCAGTGCAAGTTATAGGAAACCAGGTTTGCACCCAGCAACTGAGTGAAAAAATAAGCTTTTATTCCTCCTGCAGCAAAATAGGCAGTTCACATAAATGCATTTTAATAGACATCCTACTGTGTCCAGTAACTTCCCATTCCCAGTGCTCATCTCACCACCACGGCTGGTGTCTAACTACTGATACTGCTGCTGCAAGGAAACCTAGGTGACCATCAGTATCTTTGTGCACTACATGCACATGCCATAAACTGCAACTGCAAATGTGTTGCACAGAGATATGCTCCCTTGTTAGTTAGTTAAAATCATTTGAGCAACATTTTTGACACCCAAATTTTGACGAAAATAAGGGGGAGAAGGGAGGAAAGAGCTTTTCATGGTCACTTTGTTATTGGAAAGGCAAAATAATTACCGGAAAAATAATATTTTCACTGACAGTGCAGGGTAATTAGTTTCCCAGGGAGAAGACATTGGTAGCAAGGGGCTATACACAGGGAGCCTTTGTCGTTTTATGGATGCTCATCTGTCAACTGTCAGGTTGTTTCAAAGGAGCTCTGGCCATAATGTTTTCGCTCTGTACCTTTCCCATCATGGTGGCCCAAATTTGCCTGACTAACCATTCGTCTTCCTGTTTGCCTAGTCTGGGCATTTACAATGAGCTGGGATGGAGTGGTGCTGCTCCAGCTGCATAGCATGGGGACTTGCTGGGGTGAGCGCTTTAACATTTTACAAGGACAAAAGGATCTGTGGCCTGAACAAGTTCACTGTCCTCTACCCCCTGCTGCCCCTTGCCCCTTTCCCCTGGACAAAATACACTTAATAAATCCAAGATGGGCTTCTCAACCTGCAAAACCAAGAATAGGTCTGAACCCTTTTTTTCTTGTAAGGAAGAACTTTTTCTTGGGCTCTAATACACAAATAAGAAGTATGTTGCATTTATCCCTGTATATCCTAACATACGCAGATGCATTCTGTCTTCGCATGTATCTTTCTTTGTAGAGACAGATATCCTCAGCCAAAAGTCATTGTTAAACTGGAGCTAAAATCATAACAACAGATTAAGAGCAACATTGTCAAACTTGGCTGCCTTAAATTAGATGGCTAAATACATGCACGGGCCTCTGAACATGTGCCTTACTTCTCAGAAGGATGGACTTCAGTGGAAGTTAACACAAAATCTGGCCCAGATGCCAAAACAGGGATGTGAATTCTTCATTTTAGGCATCTACATTTTGTAAAATTTTGAACAAATGACCTAAAGAAAAAAACATGATAGCAATTTGGAGTAAAACTTTGCAAATGTCTGAGCTCCAGGAAATTCAAAGTTAAAATTGGATTTAAATAAAAAATGAAAGAATATAAATGAAAAATTAAGGTATCTCAGAGAACCTTAACTCTGCCCTCTTTTCTCCCATCTACTCTCCAAGTAAGGGGAATATATATTTAAGACCTTGGACAGATATAATTTTTGAAGCATTCCAAATGCCTTTGAAGTGCTCCAAGCAGCAAGCATATAGGTGTGTATGGCTGAAGAAGTGATTCAAACAAGATCCTCAAAAAATTAAGTATCTGTAAGTTCTATAGAGCATGGGAATTCCTTAACATCTGCATACTCTGTGGAGAGTGACAGGAAGCTGCTCAGTCTTCCAGCATCCCATAGTGCTCTGCTCTATGGGGTAAAGGGCTGAGAGAGAGGGGTTAACAACCAGTGAGCTCGCTTCTACATGTTTGCCTGTCCTTGCTAGTCTCCAGAGGCTGAGAAGAATATAAGGAATCTTTCTCTTCAACCCATTAACTGGAAAGCAGAATCTCTGCATGCCTCTTGGCCTCCAGTCTCCCAAGGATCTTGTCTCTCCAGTCTCATTGGCTGGCTTGCCTGCTCTCCCCTTCCCTCACTCCATGGGGGTGGTGAGGAGCAGAGTACTGTGGAATGCTGAAGGTCCAACCAGCCTCTTAGTAGAAAGCTGTCCAACTGGCAGCCTGTGACAGCCCATGCAGGTTTAAATTAGGGCCTCCAGGGTCCTGCCCAGCTGCTTTGGCTGCAACAGACTCCAGGTTCCTGCCCCATTGCTTTGGCTGCAACAGTGGCCAGAGTCTCTGGGCTCCCTCTGCCTCCTCTGGCTGCCACTTCCTGCGCCTATCTCATGGGTGGTGCAATGCAATATGGTATGGGGAGCTGAGAATGAGCCTGGGGTGAATGGTGCAGAAGGGGTGGGGAGGAGATCCCATACATTCAGGTCACAGGCATATAGTGTAGGGGTGGGACTAGGGGCAGCAGCCCATGTGGGGAGGCATGGCTCACCCTGATGTAGTGTGTAAGACATGCAGCCCTTGCAGTTGCAGTCAATGGGGCATGTGGATTCCAGCCCCCCTGAAAGCTGGACAGCCCTGCCCTAGTACACCCCCGGCTGGAAAGCACCGCTGTTGCATGACAAATTTAATGTAGTCCAGTTGGAGCCACATGTACAGCACTGTACAACACTGATGTGCTCCAAATTTGAAGCACCTCAAATTGGAGCACTTCAAATATACAGCTGCTCATGGCCTAAAACAAAGATTATCACTGGTTGACAAGTCAGCAAATAGTCTGGGCTCATGGTCTGTGATAGCCACTGAGTCAAGGAGAGTAAGCTATGTATTTTCTGGCATTCAAATCAAGCTCATTTCTAATAGCAGCAGGATTTTTTCACCTGTGCACACCTCCCTTCAGAACCCAGTTGCCTTAACATTTCACTAGAACCCCATTTCAGTGTTTTTTCTGCGAGAGACTTGCATGTTACTTTGGACAAGCAGGTTTTTCTTGTGTTTCTGCTTTTTACATATTGTCTAGCTGCCAAAGAGTAGAAACAGATGTTACCGTTCCTTACCTTTGTGCCAGCATAACATTTTTTAGGGTGGCACAAAAACCAGCAGTCATCCATGATCCCTGTTATTCCACAAATGCCCCAAAGTTGTGTTCATGACAAAGGTGTTAAATATGGATTTATCTGCTTTTTAATGACAGATATCTGCTTGCTTTGTGGCAGGAGAATGTGGGCAGTCCAGAGCTGCCCATGCTCTCTAGCCACCCTTGGCAGGTACTCTGGGGGCTTGAGGAACCTGATCCTGTGCACCCTGGGGGGACTGGGCTCTTCAAGTCCCTGAACCATCTGCTCAGCTTTCCCCTCTTACCAAAAAAGCTTAGGATTCCCTGCACTGGGAGGATTCCAGATGCACTGGGCAGGGGGGTGGGGATTCTGGGGGCATGTCTCTGAAAGAGGGGAAAGCCAGGAAAGCACTCCAGGGTCTCGAGGGGTCAATCCTGCCTGGAAATTCCCAGGTGCGTAAGATTGGGCCTCTCAGGCCCCAAGAGAGCACATCACCCATTGTCCTGCTGCATGAATGAGCAGGACAATGGATGATGTGTGCTTTGCCCAATGAAGCAGGCCAGCTGTGCCAGGACACATCCAGGACCAGCTGATCCTCCTCATTTGGCAATGTCTGTTTCTAGCCAGAGTACCAAGTGCTGTCAACATGGATTTCTTATATTAAACTTCAGATACTTTCCAAGTCATCCAATATCATTAGAGATTGTACCCTCTTGAAAGCACTCACTCTGAAAGCATTTACACAGAAAGGGAATGGAGGCGAATGTTTGCAGAAGTAACTGTGCACATACTGAAGCATACAGTGTCCAGTGCATCAGTGTATTTAAATACATGCCTAACTTACAGTATATAAGTAGTTACCTGGCATGGTTACATGATGTTCTTTTTGCATGAAAGTCTTTACAGATTTTCTTGTATTTTGGAAGGGACTGAATTGCTGGATGAGAGCTGCCATATTCTGTCTTCCTCTGACCTCTGTTAGTTCCTTCTATTTTACCTGCTCTTCCAGATCTTTGGCACTTCATACAGCTTCTCTCTGAAAGCATGCACTGTCACCATGCTGCCAACAGAGAGTGCTGTAGAGACACTTACCCCCTCAGGCCTTAGTTCAACTAAGTCCTTACTTATGTGATCACATGGACTTTAACTTCAATAGGGGAATGCATATCTGCATTTTGCTGGGTCAAGACCTCAGGTATTCCTACTTTACAGTAGGATGAGTCACGTGACTAAGTGCTCATCAAAAGTATTGAGAGCCCTGGCATGGAATATTTTTCCACTACATTTTACTGAAGATCATATTGAAAAAATAATCATTTGACTAAAAAATGTACAAAATAAAAATACCCCAAAATAATTTTACAATTGCTAGTGGATTGTATTTTCACGGAGAATTGTAAGCCACACAGTTCTATAGTTTGGAATTATTTGTTGTGACTGATCAGTTGAATGAATACCTCAACTGCACAAAGCCCCCAAAAGGACAAATGCACAGTTCTTTGGATTTTACTGTGTATGACTAAACAAATGTAAAAATTAAGATCAACAACCATCTACTCCTTTCAGTTTCCACTCTGGTTGCTCTGTGACATTTAAGAGTAGCTGCAAATGCTCCCTTGATAGAGTCAGGTTGCTTCTTTATTAATTCCATTCATAAATACACACTGGGTGTCCAGTGGAGCACTTGAAACTCTGATAAACAAAAGCTTATTATGTGTTTGAGAAGCTTGAAAGGGAAAGTGAAGTAAATACCAAGGGAGAATAGAATAAAGGTGGAGTTTTTCCTTCTAAGTCAGCAGGAGGTCGTCTAAAGTATAATATTATGCACAACTTTTATTTTTGGAGTTGGGGTTTTGTGTGCATGTGTGCAATTACAGTAGTAAAGTCAGTGTTCCATGCATAATTAATTTGGCACTTTACAGATGGTAGAATCCCAGTGCAATATTAACAGCTATATTCTGGGCCAGTGTGTGTGTTGTATGGTTTGAAGACTTGTGTCTTTAGCTGAGCTCAGTGTTTAATTCTGTGGAGTAAAATATCAAAAAGTAAAAACGTTTTGTATGTGGAAAAGAGCAGCTCTGATTTTTCCAAGCAGACAGAAGATTTTACCACTGATCTTTCCCATAAAGAAAAAAGCTTGAGTTAAAAAAGATCAGTTCAATTTCTGTAAAGAATTTAAATATTTCTATGCAACATAAATATAGGTCTCATAGAATGAATGTGACTGCACATGTGTGTGCACATGGCTGCAAGAGAGTGAGAATATGTCTACATTTTAAATATGTAACTGAAGCTTTTGTGGATATGCCCAAGCTAAGTTAAGCCTGTCTAGCTTGGGTAATGGTAGCAGTGTAGCCGTGGCATTTTGGAATTCGGAGCAGGTTGCAAAACTGTACCTGAGAACCTGGGTAAATACGTGGGCAGTCAGTCCACACAGAGCTCTGTGCTACTATGTCTATATGTCTCTCTGTACCAAGCTAGCTTAGTGTGATTTGGATTGTAGTGGAATGGGTTAGCCTTTAGTTTGTGCAAATGCTCATGGTCTATATGAAGTGGTACACATTGGCTGTAATTTATAGTGGCCTAACGTCTCGCAACTGCATTTTAACAACCCTCACAGCAGCAGGACTTTGACCATGGTTGTCTCCCAGCTTTACCTGTGGCAGGTTAGGGTGCTGTGCCTCATAGTTGTGTGTCAGGATCGACTGTGTAGTTTTAGTAATAAGTTAGACAGGGACTTGTATAGGGTAGTTTGGATAGAGATGATCCTTCCTCAAGCACAGTTGGAGTAGATGTAGGGTGACCATATGGGACAGTGTGAAATCCAGGATACTTCTCCCCTCGCCCTCACCCTTGCCTCTCAAGTTAGTGATGCTGCTGCAAGCAAAGGCAGGGGTGGGGCGGTATGGTACAACTCTGGTGTTACTATTCAGGCAGCTAAGGAAGTCAATGTCCCATTATTGACCCATTATTCTTTACTCCACAGGTATTAACAATCACCTCCCCTTTCCAATGGTCATTCCACTCGTCATCATCTTACCTACTTTAGGGCAATTTTGGTCTTTGCTAGGGCTTTCTATTTCACAGCTTGTGCTGCTCCACCTCCCCACCTTGCACCCCACACCTGGGATGCTTGTTTTAATTTTCACTGGCTGGACAGGACCAGGCTTCGAAATCCAGAACTGTCTCAGCCAAAACTGGACATATGGTGGCCCTAACAAGACTTCATAGACTTCATAGACATTAGAGGCTGGAAGGGACCTTGTGAGATCATCGAGTCCAGCCCCCCTGCCATAGGGAGGAATTTTGCTGGGGTCAAATGATCCCAGCAAGATAAACATCCAAATGCCTTTTGAATGAACCCAGAGTAGGTGATTGCACCACCTCTGGGGGGAGTCTATTCCAGACCCTGGACACTCAAACTATAAAGGAGTTTTTCCTTATGTCCAATCTAAACTGGCCTTCCAGGAGTTTGTAGCCCTTAGACCTTGGGGGCCCTAGAGAACAACTGTTCCCCCAGGTCCTGATGTACCCCATTATATACTTATACGCTGCCACCAAGTCACCCCTGAGCCTTCTCTTCTCCAAGCTGAAGGGTCCCATGTCCCTCAACCTCTCCTCATAAGGCTTGCTCTCTTGGCCTTTGATCATATGGGTGGCTCTCCTTTGGACTCTCTCAAGCTTATCCACGTCCCCCCTGAAGTGGGGGGGCCCAAAACTGGATGTAGTACTCCAGCTGCGGCCTCACTAATGCTGAGTAGTAGGAGGATGACAACCCTGGTTTTGCTTGAGATGCATCGGTGGATGCATGCCAGTGTTTGGTTTGCTTTGCCAGCCACAGCATCACATTGGTGGCTCATGTTCATTTTGTAGTCAATCAAGACCCCCAAGTCTCTTTCAGTTGTGGTGTTAGTGAGCAAAGCACTGCTAAGCCTATAAGTATGATGCTGGTTTTTCCTCCCAAGGTGGAGCACCCTGCACTTCTCTATGTTGAATGACATCAGGTTTTGGTCTTCCCACCTTGTGAATGTATCCAAGTCAGCCTGTATCCCCAGCCTGTCCTCCAGTGTGAGCACGTTCCCCCATAGTTTAGTGTCATCTGCCAACTTAGTCCACATTTGATGCCCGAATCTAGATCATTAATGAAGATGTTGAAGAGTACTGGCCCGACTACTGAGCCCTGAAAGACTCCACTGATCACCTCGCACCACATTGATTTGCTCCCATCAACTAGTACTCTTTGGGTTCTACCGTGGAGCCAGTTTCCCAGCCATCAGACCATGAGACGATCAAGGCCACAGTTTCCCAGCTTAACCATGAGGACATCATGGGAGACCAAGTCAAAGGCTTTCTTGAAATCCAGATATATGACATCAACCTTGTCTCCCTTGTCCAGGCAATGCATCACCTGGTCATAGAACTACATGACCTTTATAGATCCCTTCCAGCCCTATTTTTTTTGTGATTCTAAGTCTTGCATTTTCAACTAAAAAAGAGACTTTGTTGTCATAGGCATCTCTTGATATAGAGATATCCCTGATATAAACTGTACTGTAGCTCTTAAATTCATAACTTAATACCACAAAGAAATATCTGACTTATCAGAATTCTCAACTACTCTTCATTCCAAAGGAAGGCTTTAGTGTATCTCTGTTTCATGTAAATGTTGAGTATGTTTCTGGTGTCCTTTCTGAAGTCCCATTGCTTTTGTTCCTTTGACTTGAAGACTATTTATGATAACAAAGTAACTTCAGGACTAGCCTGCCTGTTCTTAATCTAAGAAAACTTCTACTGGTGTCTTTTGAACTAGAACAGGGGTTGGCAACCTACAGCCTGTGGAGCCATTTGAATTGGATCTCAGATGTGGAATCTTGTTGGTGTTTGACAGCAGGGGGCTTCAGCAGGGATTGTTCTCCCTGGGCCTCCAAGGAGTAAAAAAGTGCTAACCTGCCTGCCCACCTAAGTCTGACCTGAGCTGGGTCTTTTCATCCTACAATTTGAAAAGTTTGCCAACCACTGGGGTAGAAGATTGGGCCCCCTAATGCTTCATGGAGTTGCTATTAAGTTATTGGCATAAAAATGGATAAATTAAAGAAAATATTTATGTTAAAAGAATTGCACACCATGTCAAGCTTTTCCCTTTTCATCCCATATGTAGCCCATATGTGGCCCTTTTAGTTCTCATGCTGAGTCCTGCTAAGCTAATTGATAGTGGTCTAAATTCCAAGGTGATATGTAACATGGTATATTGGTATGTGGGTGCATCTTACTTAGTAAGGGTCTCGTTTCTTTCTGCATTGTACCTCATTTAGCCATTTCCATTACTACAGGTCTCTGGAACATCCCAGATAAAGAGCTATGAAAAATATTGTGAACAGGAAATAATAGATGCCACTGAAATGAACAATACCATTGATCTTGGCTCGATAAAAGTGGGTCTTTCCCAAGACTTCCATGCCAGCGTGCTGGTAATGTGAAGGATACTGTTATGGGCAGCTCTTCTGACTAACTCTGGTTTGGAGAAATACAAATCTATATTTGATTTTCTCTCCTCCTCCTCCTCCTCCTCCTCCTCCCCACTCTCTCCTCACTCCCCCCACCCCCAGGATAATTTGGAAAGTGGCCATCTGAATGTGCTTTGTTTTACTTGACTCTTCAGAGTAACTATCAAACAGAAACAACCCAAGCTTCTCAGCCATTAATATAGGAATCACAGTGTTAACTTCAAGAATATTACATGCGTGAATAAGGTCAGTAGGGTATGGCAGGAAAAAAACACAACCAGCCAAATCATAACAGCAAAACACTAGTTATTTTTTAATGAGATAAAAAACAGCGAAGAAAACCAATAATGGAAGCTAAAGGCCTTATTCCAGGCAACTGGAAAGGTGTATATCCTGAAAAAGGGATATCCTGGGTAGGCCTCTAATAGGAGTCATCTCCTTTTCTGCAACTTGTAAAAATCATCCTTGCCGCTGCCTGTATTATTCCTGCCTCTTTTTCTACCCAGCGCTACCCCCTAAAATCATGCCACACTGTGTAAAATTCTGTTACTGCAACTTTCAAGATAACAATGGGTGTGAACTGTTTTTTTATTGTCACTGTTAGATGTTGTGTGCCTTCAGTGCTCAATCTTAAGAGAACTGAAGTCTCTTAGGTCCCAATAAAGGATATGGAAGCAGCTAACAGGCCTGGCCCAAAAGTTTTTGTGCATATTTTATGGTTTAAACTTATATAAAAGACATCATCAAAATACAAGTAAAACAAGAAAAAGAAGAAGGCAGGGTAGAGATAAATACGTTTTTATGAACAACAGCTAACTTAAGCAGATGCTATGAAAGAACATGCATAGACTAGAGCATTAAATAGAATGAATGGAGGGAAAGCAATGGAACCTTTTTAACTTCCATGTGGTCACCTATTTAAACAGACTTATCAGTGCCTCTTACTCCAAAGATCATTGTTGTCTGCAGCACAGATCCTGAAACTGCATAAAACTATGGTGAAACCAAAAGGACTGTATGGGAACAGGGATCTACCTGTGTAGAGCAGCTTTCAAAACTGGAGATTCTCTTGGGCATAGCACAAATGACAACTGATTGTGGAAAGTGGCTGAGGAAAGGTAAAGCTAGGACGTGAGCTGCAGCAATTTACAAACGTGGATAGTTCTTCCTTAGGCAAGTTGTTTACTGCTGTTTTAAACATTTTTATTATGTAGCCACATCTCCAATATAGATTAATCGGTGTGTTTGGTTGCTTACTTGTGAGCCCTGGGTACTTGTGGCATTTTCTTTTGATAATGCATCATATAGTGTTTTCTCCTGGTTTATGAGTTTTTAAAATAAAGAACTGGAAAAGGCAGTAAATCATTCAGGTTCAGACAACAGAAGCAAAGCGGGTAAAAGGACCCACCAAAACAATAGATATTTAAGTAGAAAGTGTTCCCGCTCCTTCTGACAAAGAGCCTCTAGAGGATTACAATGCAGTCAATGTTGCTTTAATTAAATTTAATGCTGTGTGAAATGCACTCGGAGAAACTTTGATGAATGACTGGGGCAATTCATGCAGCTCACTAAAGGGCATCCAGCCCTTGCAGGGGTGTCAGGCCACGATGAATTGGTTAGTACAGGCATGTTTATAGACTGCCTAAGGAACCTTGTATCTGTGTGGTAATGTCAGAGATAATGTTATGATTCGCTGGACCTTGGGGGGCTTTGATGACACGGTTAATGAGATGTCCCAGGGAGCATCCCAGCAGGTTACTCTCAGACCTCCCACATCAAACAGAGCAGCTTTGCCCCTTCAGAGCCTGCCGTCTTCCAAATCCCTCAGCTGGGCTTTTCTTTCCATAGGGACTTTTCTTTTATTCTTAGTCAACTTTAACTTTGTCTGGCAGCTGAAATTCGAAAGTTGTTAGTTTTTAACTTGGTTTCTCTTTGACCAGCCTATACAATGACTTTCTAAAATCTTATAGAAACAAACAAAAACAGAAAAGAAAAGGAAAAGAAGGTAAAGCAAGGGCGGAAAAATGGAGGGGTGAAGGAAGGGAGGAAGCAAAGGAATGTTTCCTTCATGCAGACTTTAGTTGCAAAGCAACGAGCTGTGATAGTGTAACTGTGTCTTTTACCCTCAAAGAAGTAAAGGAGAAAAAAACCCAATGGGTCAATTGATAAATAAAAGCCTCTAATTCAAGTTTGTTTTAAAGGTTTCTACAAAAGATGGTGGTTTAACAATTTCCCTGTGTAGAGAAAAAAACCTCACTAAAGGTTTGTTTTAGAGTGAGGTTAGATGGTAAGTAAACATTCTTATAATAATACATTTATCTCTGTGAAATTCCCAGGGCAGGAAATTGGCTTACACTGTTACATCATTAAAGGGAGATGTACATCAAAGGGAATATGGGACCATCTCAATGACCCTTCTGAAACATAAAAACTAATTTTTGGTACTTCTGAAATTCTGCAAAGGGCTCTGAGCAAAAAACGGATGATGGAATTGACAAATCTAGGAATGGCATCAACCACTAACAGTGCCTTCATTGATACATTTATCCAACAAAGACAAAACATCCTATGATCCTACACAGTCCTACACTGAGGAACAATTCCTGAGGAACAACAAGTTGTTAGTCATTGAAATTATATCTACAATATATTAACTGTGTATGAGAGTGATACCCTTGCAGCAGCAAGCACCATTCTTATCTTCTTTTAAATCCTTTCTGAAAGCCAAATACCATAATACTAACATTAGCCACCGAAAAAGATACCTTGGTTACTTAAACAAAAATGCTTGCTCTGAGCCAAAAGCAACCCTTACTTATGTTGGATAGCACTTGACAGCTTGAGGAGTCTCTGCTGAAAGCAGTGGCTTTACCCACAGAACAAATATTGATTGAAGCCGAGATAGAAGAGGAACCTGGATCTGAGACCTCCAAAGAATGAACTAGTGAGTGGTAAGAAGGACCCTACTGCAATATGTATCTAGCTATTTGTTTCCCTGGCTTTTATTTGAAGTGCCTAAACCTCCAAAATGTTTCAGAAAGGTCGAATTATCCCATTTTAGAAGATTACACATTTGTTTTTCATTTGAATAAGCAATTTTAAAAATTGCCCAGCTCTAGAGGAGGTGTTTGAAAATTCCTGCTTTTGCTGAGCACCGGCGAAACAGAGAAGACCTTCTGACCTAGATCTTTTGTCTCCAAATCATTTCATCTTCTGTGCTGCTGCAGCTTACATGTCCACCTTTGCTCAGGGCAATGTCAAACACTCTTCAAGCAGTGCAGTGGTTTAGGTTAATCCTGCTGCAAAGACTCATACTTCTGCACAGCCCCTCATCATTTAATATTTCATTATTATTATTTTTCTAATTTTCTAATGTTATTTTGATTGTAAAAATTAAGAACAGGATGGAAATAAGTGCACATAAGGCCTATGGGGCTGTTTCTTGGAAGTGCAATGGCAGTGCCTATAGAAGGGCACATGGCCCCAGTTGCACAATTAATAGACATGCTCTGCAGCGAATGAACATTTTACAGACAAATGATGTGGCATGTAAACAAATGGCATCTCAGCTAAATGAGAAACTGAACAGAATGCATTATGCAACTCCTGCCTACTGACATGAGAGGAGAGACTGAGTGGATGGGCACCACTAACCCACTCCCTTCTTTCCATATCTTTGTAGTCTGACCCAACTACCCAGGTAGGGGCACTTAAAGTTAAATGGCATTTATTTAATAAGTTACTCAGTGCTGGCCAATATTGCTAAAATGAAGTTAAAACTGGAGCTGAGAGGAAGCAAATGCCAGATTAGGTTTGGTAACTTGTCTTGGAGGAAGGAAACAGCAAAAGAGGCTGAGTTTTTTCCAAGACCCTAATCTATTTTTAAATAGGTCTCTCTTTAAAATCATAGCAGCAACAATCTCTGCTGTAGTTAATGGGCTGTCAGTGTTTCCATTATTTGAGTGACTGTTTTCTGAATCAGAAGCTAAAGACATCATGTCATTGTCATTGGGTCAATGGCATTAAGTCTAACAAAGGAGCTGGAAGCCATTGGGGGCAATAGCATGTGGCAGCTTCAAATGACATAGCAAGGTCAATGAAGAGTCAAACACAGCTAAGGAGTGTCGTGATCTCACCAACATTGTTGACCAGGGTGAGTATATGAGCCAAGCCTTTAGCATAAGAAATAGACATCACATTATAACAGTATGTAGGTGATGACAAGCATGTCTTATTTTTATATATAGACAGATCCATTGCATAAAACCATCAGCACTGGAGGGGTTTATACAGTATTGCTTTTTAAACTTAATGTAAAATCAAGGAGGTGTAACCTTTCAACACACTAGCAGAGTGCACCTGTAGCCCACTAATGTAATAGTTACCACAGCTTATTGATATATTATAAACCTCATAGAAGGTCCAGACTGGAGCTGTCATTCAAGAGTGGCTTCTATCCTGGGGCCCAGCCCAGCCCATGCACAGAACTCCCTTTGACCGCAGTGGAAATTTCACATACTGAAAACCAATAGCTTTTGGCTCCACACGTTTAGGCTAGGGACAGACATTCAGAAAGCCTGAGCCTGAATTGATTCAATCGTCATAAATTCATAGATTCATAATCTGAGCAGGTTAGTCTAACCTGCCTAGGTTGAATTGGTTTCCAACTGAACAAACATTCTCTCTGAACTGAGGAAATGCCTGACATGGCTCAGGCTAGAAGTTGTGGGTGCTAGAGCACCCCTCCCTTCCCTTCCAGTGCTGAGCTGAGCGGGGTGCAGCCAGGCTGCTTTGATTACGGAGGGGTCTCTCCCCCTCAGCAGCCCAGCAGGGAATTGATAACAGTGTTTATCACCCCATTAAGAAAACAAAGGGACATTACCAGCTACCTGTTGATTATCCCTTTGTCCTGCCACAGCATAGACCATAGCCAGCATGTGGTCTGCTAGCTAATGCTGAGGTGTCTGTAGGGCAGAGGGGACAGAGAGGGGTTGTGGGGAGCAGGCAGTCTGTGCTGGAGCTCTGGCCAGGGAGCAGAGGGGAGGGGCCAGCCCTGCTGTGGAGCAGAGAGCCCTGCTCAGCCCAGAGAGCATGCCAGGATGCTGGGGGAGTCTGATTTATCTTAAACCAGCAAGGGGTCTGGGACAGACATTGCATAAACTGGTTACACCCAAATCAGTTAAGTTTGATGCTACATTCAACCACGTTTATCTCAAACCGGTTTCAGCCATTTTCAAACTGGTTTATGTGCACTGAACATCTGTTCTGTTACAGGTTTAAACCAGTTTTTGATAACTTAAACTGGTTTATGTGTAATGTGCTAGGGACTAGCCTTAAGGGTTTTGGAAAAGAGGGATGCTCTGAACAGAGTGCCATCTCCTTGCAACAACATTTGAGCAACTGTGGTTTTTTTCTTTAGATGCTGAAGTTCTCATGGCTTATAATTACAACAAAAATTTTTAGTTCAGGCCTTGTCTGGTGTATAATGATTGGCTAGACTAATGACCCTGTTGTTTACTTTGGGTCCTGGACTTCTCCAGCCAGTCATTAATTAATAGAAAATCCTACCTCCAAAGGTCTTTATTGTTTGACAGAAGCTCCAGAATCTTTGGTCTTCAAAGGCCATTTCATACCATGTTAGGTAAAGCATGACAGGGTGGCCTGGCAAGTGGGCTGGAATTCTTAAGTAGCACAAATCTTGCATTTTCTGTGTCAGATGCTCTCTAACACAGGAGTAAAAAAGGGCCATATTGCATAGGCAAGATAAGGTGAGGAAAGAACATGACAGAGCAGAGCTTTATTGTTATCATTATTGGCATTGTCAAAACACATAGGCCTACGTCATGCTAGGTGCTGAAAGAGCATAAACAAGACAGATGGTCCCTCCCTCTACAATTACAGTTTAGGTGGGCACATCTACATGAGATGCTACTGTGCAGTGGTTACTGCACATTTATATAGTACTTGTATAATCAAGGACTAAATAAATGCACAGTAACTGGAGTTACTATGCAGTAGCGCCAGTGAATGTCTTTCCAGTGACACTACTGCACAGTAGCCTAATAATACTGTGCAGTAGTGTATTAGCACTGTTAGTGCTGTGATGCACTACTGCACAGTATTATTCGATTACTGTGCAGACAGTGTCTTATATAGATGCACCCATAATGCACTGTGCTCGATCTCCAGTCTGTGTAAGAACTGACCCTATACTGCTCTACATTGCAAAAGAACTAGAGGGGCCAATGGCCTGAGTTTATCACAGTTTACCATACCTTTGCTACCTCTGGCCTGCAATGCTGGTAGAATTCAAGGTCTTGACTACTATGATCTAAGATACTGTAAATGATTTAGGTCCTGACCACCTTAAATACATTCTCTCTCTTCATGAGATAGCAGAGAAACTGAGAGTAACTGAGTCATTCAAACCAACAACTCCTGGTTTAAGTCAGAGAGTATCACAGCATCATAATGACATGTTATTGGTTTTAGGGATTCACTCTCTACCATTATACAACATAGCCTGTAAGTTTTGATTTTTCAAGATCCACTATGAATCAGTTCTTTCTCAGTCAGTGGGTGTCAGGCTGTTAAATGGCTGAGATGGGGAAAAATTTGGTTTTGGCAGATAGAGTTCAGTTGTGGTAAATGAACAATTTGAATTTTATATGCATTTTATAAATCAATTGGTACCTAAAGCTATGACCAGGCTGATTTGAAATGAATAAAAATAAATTTACCTATAAGTGCAGAATAAAACCACAGTACAGAATCTTAGCTAGCCTGATGATGTAATGATGGCTTTAAGATAGTGTCATAATAACACACTGTCTGTTTTTATTCTTTTGAAAAAGAAATCTTACAACAGAAATGGAAACTGAAGTGATCCTGTTGAGTCTTTGTAACACTGCCAGTCAACCCCCCACCAAAGGATGATTTTTACTTACCATGTGGGTTGCAATGTCTGGGCCCAACATAGTGGCCTGAAGCTGATGTTCCATCCTTCACTTGGACTTCCCTTGCTTTGGCAGGTTCCAATCAAACCTTTAACATAGGGTTTTGTGTATTTGGTTTCCTTATGTGTTTTAAAATTCATTTCCAGGCTATGATCTAATGGCAGTAATTACCTCAGAAGTGTGTACAGTCCAGGGTATATTTATTTTCGTTTCAGCCAAGGCAAATGATTACAGGTCTTGGCTTTACTTCAGGGATCAGCTCTGTTGGGAGAGCCAAAAACAACATCTACCTTTGCAATCTGGCAAGCAGGTCCAAAATACCTTACAAGAATGTTTTATTTAATGATATGAAGGGCAGGAAGAGCAACAGAGCAAAGCCCTTTGAGTCTTTATGTTGTAGCTGGAGTGCAAATGGCTCGCTAGTGTTATGTTGTGGTGTGACCCAGGTTGCTTGTAAATGTACTCAGCATTTAGTCACTAAAAATGTTCCTGGTTTAATTTTCCTTTCTTATTTTTCAATGACTAATTATGTAACGTGTACCTGATTTACCACATAAGGGCTTATTATGCTATGACTAGTAAAAAGTGCTACAGGACACGCCAGAACAATTTTAACCTTCAGCCCTTTCAATACAACCTTACTGCCAGGCAGCACTTTAGGACAAGAAATGCCCTACCACAGCACTTGTGCTGCTCCGGCAGGTGCTGGCTGGGTGAGGGGTACCCTTAGGTGCAAAATCCCATGTCTCTGGGTTCCCAAGGGGCAGCACTCAAAGCCCTAGCCCAATGCTCACTCACTTTTGAAAAATAGCACAGAGTACTCAAGCAGTTTGGCATGCAATCTTTCCCTACAAAGACCCCCCCCCCCCCCCCCCGGCTTCCCAAAAGGGTACAAAAGCATTGCTCCTTAGGACCGCACGCTGTTTTCCCTGGGCAGGCACTGGGTGCGGGGTACCCTTGGGCAGGGCTACACTAGCGTGCACTAACATTGCATCTCCCACCCAGCCACTTTGCAAAGTTGCCCCAAGCCAATTTCCCCCCCCTTCCCCTCCATTTTTTGCACAGGGAAAAGCTATGTTTTTTCACTTTTGTTGTGCCTTTTTCCCACACACATGTGTTTTCATGTGCTTACCAAGCTGGCACCATACTGTTCAGGATTTTTTTTTAAACCAGAACAGGGCCAGCGGGGGGTGGGAGGGGTTTGACCCCTGAGGGCCTATAAATTCCTGGAGCAGTTGTTGGGGTGCACATGTGGTATTGATGACCAAGAGACTTCTGAGGTGGATTAGAGATGGCAGCACACCACTGGCACAAGGACTCAGCCCAGCGGCACACTTGCCCCTGGCACAGCACTGGAGCCTGCTGCTTGCTGATGATGTCATGTGCAGGTTTGCTTTTGAGTGCAGGATGAGGCCGCTTTTGTGACACTTGAAAGAGGACACCCCGAACCAACGGCAATGCGTAGGGGATGCACAAAGGTGCACATGCACTGGGCAGTGAGATTAGCCAGAGGGGGACTCCCCACCCCCGGTCAGCAGGACTAGTCACAGAGGGGGACATGTGCCCCCCGACTAAGGCAGCACCAGTTGCCCATGCCCCGAACTGTCCCACAAACAACCGGGATGCTTAAGGATTGGTAAGTGAGACCTGACAATTGGCTGTACCCTGAGGGAGGGCTGCATTGTTTACTTAAACTATCATATAAATAGGGTTTAATTGCCATGAATGAAGGTGCTATGTATCCCACAGCATGAAGTCCTAGCTCTTAACTTTCCCCTTCCTCCTATTTCTAGTTAATGAATGAAATGCTTCATATCCTGCTCTTGTTGGGCACAACAGGCAGAAGAGAAGAACAGAAGCCTGCAAGACATTCTCCTGACGCCACGTCTGTCTCCAGAAAAAATGCTGCCATGTTACTTTCAGGTTCCTATTCAATACTCAATATCATTTTAACTGCATTATTCTTAATACCCTCACCATTATTCATAATACCCTCACCATTACCCTCTTTTTACCATGATGTAGACAAGTGCTTGTATTGTGTCAATACATCAGAAACTAAGCTTGCATTTTAAATAATCACTTCAAAATTTTAAAATTAATATTTATGTTTCATATCTGAATATGCCAGTATTTAACAATGACCTTTTTTTGGTCCCTTTTTTGCCTTACTTCCAGCCTTCCCTGCTCCTTCTGTTTCTCCTGCTGCTCCTCAGTGGCCCAGCCAACAGTGTGCAAGATAAAAAAATGCTGAAAACTTAGAAAGGGTCAAGCTAGTCCAAGCAGCTACTTACTGAAATATGCTTATTTAGTTCAAGGATCAAGTATGTAATGTTTCTTTTTCATTGTTTGTCTTTGTTCATGTAGCCCCAATTTTTTTTACCTTACTTGTGTACTCGCCACCCACATACACTCCTGCCCTCCCTCCCTCTCTCCCTACCTGAGTCTTTCCTGAGATGTGGTGGCTTTGGAGATAGAACCCACATTTTTTTGCAAAAGTCTTGATAAAACCAGCCAGTCCCATTGATGCAGGAGTTCAAGCTGGGCAGCTTGTTGGCTGTGGTAAAATTTTGCCCTGCTGGGGCTTCTTGGGCAAAATAGTCTTTCCACACACCTTCACTGCCCCACAGCAGTGGCTTCTCAGGGAAAATATTCTTTCCACACACCTTCCCCCATGGCTGGGGTGGGGGGGTTCTGGGACAAAATAATCTTTCCCCCACCTTCCCTGCCCCATGGCTAGGGGCTTCAGGCTTTAGCATTGCAACATTAATGATTTCATTGTTCATTGTGTCGGCACATTTTCTGCTATAATCAAAATATTACTTATGTCTTCCTCCTGCAAACTCTGAAAATACCTCTTTAAGGTTTCTTACTGTTTTGCACATCTAAAAATAGTCCTTCCACACGCCTTCCCCTATGTCTGGGGGGCTTCTTGGGGACAATACTCTTTCCATACATCTTCTCTGCCCCACGGCTGGGGGGCTTCAGGGGCAAAATGATCCATCCACATACATTCTCCCACCTCTGTGGAGCTTCTGGTGCAAAATAGTTTTCCACACACCTTCCCCCACATCTAGGGGACTTTTTGGGAAAAATAGTTTTTCTCCCACCTTCCCTGCCCCACAGCTAGGGGCTTCAGGCTTTAGCATTACAATGTTAATGATTTCATTTTTCATTGTGTCTGTCACAGGGACATAAGCACGGGCAAGTGGGAGACCATGCCCACAGAGAAGCCCAAGGTGGGAAAAATAGAAAAAAACTCACCATTTACAGGATGTCGGCGAGAGATGCTGATGCAGTTCATCAGCCGTGCCCATCTGCAGCTGGGGCCAGGTGCTATCAGCAAGAGACGCCACCTGGTGAAAATAAAAGTGAGCCCCAAAAGTGTGGGAACGGGAATGCCGGGAGCAGGAGAAACGGCGGGGGACTGCTGGGCTGAGTCCATCCAGTCATGGCACGGAGCAGACGAGCTGGCACAGAGAGAAGCGATGGTGGAAGCAGGGGCTGCAGGAGATCCCCACGCCAGAGACGACAAGCAGGGATCAGAGGAGCCGGCAGGGAGGCCAGCAGCAGTGGCAGCAAGAGCCATCGAAGGAGCTCCTGCCGGAGGTGGCTGGCACCAAGACTCCAGAGCGGAAGCAGATCCGGGAGGAGACAAAAGAAACCCCGACTGAAGTGAAAGCACGGGTCCCAACCCAGGGGATGCACTAGCTTAGGGGCATTTGGGGCGAGGGGAGCAGAGGACCCTCGGCTCAACGGTCACCCCTTCTCTTTTTCTTTATTCCTCTTTTCTTCCTCAGACCTTTCTTTTTATTCCTTTCTTCACTTTGGGTCATTCCCATTGTGTGGGGTTTTGTCAGTGTGTGTCTTCTTGTGTTGTTCCCTTTTGTCTGTTTGATTTTAGTTCCCTGCCTAAAGCAGATTAGCCCACCACACCTTACTGGGTTTGGGGGAATTAGAGAACCCAGTCGAAGACAAAGGACAATGTGTGAACACGGTGATGACTGGCAGCATCCATCGTAGAACACTCAGGTCATCAGAAGGGACAATCCTGAAGGCAGAGTGTCCCCAGATCCTCTGGGTCTAGTGAGAGCCCGAGGCATCCGTCCACAAAGGAGGAAGCGTAGGAACTGAGGAAGACATCAGAAAGGGACTAGCCACAAAAGATCCTGAGGCTCGTCTCAAAGGTTGGCGTATGGCCGGGGTGAAAGGGAGGTTGGAGCTCCATGGACATCTGCCAAGACACGTGACAACTCTGGAGGCACCCTCAAAGGGGACCCTCTTCACTGAAGATCCATCCAAAGTCGTGGCAGATGAGTTTGGGGGCTTCCCCAGAAGTGATCGAGGACCTCTCTGGAGTTCACACGAGGCTACCTGGTGCACAAGACCAGGCATCCGTGACAAGGCAGTGTGAGAGCGGGTCATTGAACAGAGGCGGGCACAGTGTCTAGTACATTTTCTGCTGTAATCAAAATATTACTTATGTCTGCCTCCTGCAAAATCCCCACCCCTCCAAACTTTTTTAGCCAGTTTTTCACTACCAAGGGCATCACACACAGGCACACACACAGAGCACCCTGCTTCATGCTGGAAAAAAATGGGTGCTAAAAATGCTCAGTTCTTTCACTGCAGAGAGCAGGTTTCTTTTTGGTTTTTTGGGTAAAATCTAAAAAAAAGTGTTTTCCCTAAAAATCAAGACCGCAATTACGTGCAGGTTTGAACAGGGTTGGTTGAAAGTAAACGCTGTGATATAATGTTATTCTTTTTACATAAAAAATGGGTTTCAGACAGTTTTTCAGTACCAAGGGCGTCCCAGCTTCCCGACTCCATGGTCAACCTTCCAATACAACCAAGCACCCACCCACACACACTCAGTCCGTTGATGTAGGAATTCAAGGTGGGCAGCTTGTTCTGACTCAATGTCTCCAGATCATAGTGTATTAACATTCATGGGAGCAGTTGGCAAGGTCTCTCCTTGCCTCTTGCCTCCTGGCTGGGGCTCTACCTGGGGTAAAAAAAACCTACTCTGGGGTTTTTTTGTGATATAATATAATATAACAACTTTGTGATATTTTTGTGATATATTTGTGATATATATAATAATTAACAGCTTTGTGATATAATATTCTTTACACAAATAAAAACGTTTTTCAGCCAACAGCTGCTTCCCCCATGGCTGCGGGGCTCTTTCTTAGCACCCCTGGTTGGTGCTGGCCTACATACCCTCCCTTCCCTGAGCAGGTGCTCCTAGCCTCTTCCCCCTGCTGCTTCCCTCACTTTGTAAAAAATGTACCTGCCAATGCTTGGACTTATAAAAAATGTAATGCAAAAATGTAAATGTAAAAATGTTACAGAGGTGTAGGTTGTAGCCATGTTGGTCTAAGGACATAGGCAGATAAGGTTCTTTGGGTGAATCTGATATCTGTTATTAGACCAACTTAAATAGTTGGAAAAAACTTTTTAGCAAGCTTTCAGGTTTAAAAACCCTTCGTCAGGCTGAGGAAGTCTCTGCAGTTGGTGTGTGCTTCATGGTTTATCTAAAGCCTCAATGGAAACAGTACTACATAAATTTGTATGTAAAACAGAAAGAATCCTGTGTCTTCTCTAATTTGTATTGTGTCAAACTGAAAGGATTTTTTTTGCAGTTAGGCAGTGGTTGTTATTGAGGATCATCAAGATTCCTTGGTTACTGGGGACCCCCTTGCCCAGGACAGCTGCCTCTGAAGCAGTGTTGGTGGGCTGCGATCAGCTTACTCTAACTCTCCCTTCCCCCTGAGATAAACACAAATGGCCAGCATGACCTAACACCCCCACTGAGGTGAAGAAAGAAAAAACTGCCCAGGTGCAATGAATATCTCCCCCTCCCCTGCCAATCACCACATACACAGTGGCCAGAATCAAGAGGCTACACTGCTGGGGAAGGGGATGGTGGTTAGCAGGCTATTGTCAAATTAGTCTAGTCACATGTTGATCCTATTACATCTTGCAGTCATGTTCTCAAACTGGTTTTAGACCTGCTTGTCTTCTCAAGTTGCCTGCCACCACAAAGAAACCAAGACCCATCCCCCCTGCCACCCACCCAACTCACCCCCTCCCCTCCATCTATACAGAGGCTTCCCTGAGACCCCGTTATGAACCCATTATACAAAACAACTTTCTATAAGATAGACTTTATTCAATGAGAAATTAATATGAAATGGAACATTAATGATAAAAAGGATCAATTCACACAATTACAGAGCACATTCCCCCCGCAGAGTGACACCTATGTATGCCACCAGACAATTTCAAATCTGAAGGAAATGAGTGTCATTTGTTTCCATATCTAAAGGAAATGAGTGTCATTGAGCCATTTGAACAGTTTCACGGTTCCTCGACTGAAGTGATCACCCAACATTTTCAAGAATTTCCAGCACAATATTCAGCAACAATGTGAGTATGCTTCTGAATGACATGGACTACACTGTCAAAAGTGAAGAATTGTCTCAAATATCTGGAGATTGGGCCAATCACACTTCTTTTATCCCTCACTTGACAAAAGGTTCACACAGAACAGGTCCCAGAACAGGCCCTAACAGCAGGTGCAGGCTGTAGTGTGTATCATCTACTCTGCTTTACATTTTGTTGGCCATGGAGGAAAGCAAGAAAAGTCAAATTTTGGAAGATGTGATGGATCCTTCATGGGGACAGGGACCAAACTAGACTTATGAAGAAGTTGAGACACTGACATTTGGAGTGAAGGGAGTGTCATGACACAACTGGGAAGCTGCAGGAATAAACCTGTTTACATCTCTATTTCTGAACAATTAGAGCAACTTGGCATCAAACACAATTGGGAATGGTCTTACAGTAAAATGAAGGCCTTAAAGTGTGCCTTCCATCGCATAAAGGACAATAATTCTTGATCCGGTGCCTCACATAGAACAATTTCATTTTTTGACAAGCTGTCTGTTATCCTTAAAAGAGATGCTTCAGCAGCTTGCATGACTGAGTTTGGGACAAGAGGTACACATCACGAGGAACCAGAAACTCCCTGGCACCAAGGTACTTGTCAAGCCACAGCTACTTTGTGAGTTCTATGCAGTCAGCCTCCTCCTCAAGAACAGAATCAGTCACAGACCAACAACCTTGCTTGGAACTGCTCAAGGGACCTCTTCGGCACGCAGACAGAAATGAGCTTCCCCTGTACTCTAGTGAACCCATACATTTTGGTACCAGACACCCAGGAGGCTCAACAGATGCTCAAAAGAAATAACTCTCCTGGCCAAAGGGAGTACTGTTTCAGGAAAGCAACAACAGAGTCCTGAGATGAAGTCTCTGCTATCCTCATGAAGGGTGACTTATAAGTAACAGTACTGGTATTAGTAGTGTTCTGGATTTTTGGTTTTACAGATTTACGGTCATAAATTTGGGGGGGGGGGGGGCAGAGGGAGAACGCAGTGCCGCTCCCTGTGGCAGGTGTTGCACCCAGGCACTCCACACATGCCCATGAGCTGTAGCCACTTACAGGGGAAGTGGAGCTCCAGGCTCTCACCCCTGGTGGGGCTGCTACAGCAGGGGCTGGCTACCACAGCTGCCTACAGAGGTAGCTGATTTTTGGTGCAGGACAGGCAAGTGGCTGGGGGGTGGGGAGGATCTTGCTTCAATGTGCACCCTGGGAAGTGGGGTGCATGCTGTGGTGCTGGGACAAATATTTTTGCAGTACAGCCTTAAGAAGGCAGCTGAGTGAGAGACAGTAGGCTGTCAGTGGTAATTCTTGAAGTCGCAGCCCTGTTAAAATAATTTAAGAATAACTCACTGTTCTTTACAAGTGTTCATTATTACCCAAAGAACTGATGAGAGCTTTCTTTTTGTTTGTGGACAGGTGCTCCTTCATCTTCATCTTCAAGAGTAGCTACTAACACTCAACATCAACATAATTATCAAAAAAATCAACGAGAAGCTAAGGAAAGTCTTCTTCATCTACTGACAGACTGGTCTGAAAGCATGGCTACATCCAGTGCAGAAATGATATCCAAATTGAAAGTTGTGTTCAACATCTTAAAGCATAGTGAGGAAGCCATTTTGGAGGTTATGAAATGTACTAGTAATGACATGGTACAATGTTTTAAGGAATTCAGTCAGAAAGTTGATCTCATTTTGAGGGGGGAATCAAAGGTTCACACAGGAGTTTGTAACAGAGTTTCACAAATGCCGATGTATTGGGAGCAGCATTGAGAGTACCCACTCAAAAAAACTCTCCAATCTCTTGCAAAGGAGAGCCATACCTCCTGTAGCCACAAGAGGAGAGCCCCAAGGTGCTTCAGGTATGATGATGAGGAAGAGGAGGGGGATGCTGATGTGACTCAGGGAGGGTGCAGGATGGGGGCATCTTGTGAGAGAGCAGGTTCTCATTAATAGAGATTTCTATGACCCTCCAGTATTGCTGTGCTTCTCTGTCCTTCATGTACTTCCAACCCAGTATTCGCAAAGCAGATTCCACTTCAATCTACTGGGGGCTCTGTGGGCGCTGTATGAACCAGGTTAGGTTCACAATCTCTCTCTCTCTTTTCTTCTACCTACTTTAGGAATTTTTTTGAAATCTCTGATAGAAATAAAGTATCGCAAAAGGACTTTGAAAAATGTCTTGTATTTTTATTTTCCATACAAGAGGCTGGGTGAAAATCTTTTGTGATGCTGGGTGGGGTGATACATGGAGGTACCTGATAATATGAATCCCAAAGCTGCTGATGGCCAGCTTGGGGCCAGCATGACCAAAGCTAGTGTCTTGTGCCTGAGGGCACTTATCAAGTAGATCACCAGCCATTAGCCCTTTAAAAAGGCATAAGGGAATACACCCTACATAATGTAGCATAAATTAGGTATATGGCACAGCAAGAAGAAAGACAGCTGCAAAATGCCTTTGCACTGCCCAGTGTGCCATCAGGCATGGACAGCCACTTGGGGTACTTCCCTATTCACTCCACGGGTAATGTGGATAACCCCGCACCCCCTCAACCCTCCAAATTGTAGCGCACACTACTGTTTACTTGCTGCAGCACAACAACTTTCCCAGCATGGGACCAGTGGGAATGCTGTGGACACCTGTGCTTTGGGGAGAAAGGAGAGTCCAGGACAGTGGAAGTTGGCGGATGGTGGGGTAGCTTGCAAAAAGACAGTGATTTGGAGTTGAATTTTTGGAATGGGGTAACTGCTCAGTGTCATATCCCCTGACAGCTCTTCAAAGGCCTGACAGCAGAGATGCAGCAACATAGACAGAGGAGGACTGGTATCAATGGCGATACAGATTCATTACTTAGGTACATATGTAATGGAAAGAATTGTTAAATACAGTTATGTCCTGTGACAAGGAAGTCCAAGTATTTGAATTCTCATATTAAACAACCAGAGACACTACACTTTGTACAAATTTCAAATTTTTTTTGGCAGGAGTGAAACCTGGCAGAAGAGCATGATGAGGGAGGAAGCAGAAAATTATTCATTCTTTCTTTCTTTCAAGATGGCCACCGACAGGAGTGTCTGCTCAGAGCTTTGAGAGCTTCTCCCTGTTTTGTGAGCCTTTCTCCTTCTCTTGTTTTGTTTTCCCTCTCCTGGACAGTGTGACCCCTTTCCCACTGTAGTCCCCCACTTTTCCATACTTTTCCCTGCATTTTCCCCCTGTCTCCAAGCCCTTTCTCCTGCAGTCACCCTCTCCCTCAGATTTTCTTTTTGTTCCCCACCCATCCTTAGCTTCCCTTCCCTTCCCCACCACATTGCTTACCCTCTCTTTTCCCTGGGGTTAGTCAGTTTGTTTGTGTCCAGTATCTTTCTTCCCTGCCCATCCCCAACCCCTCTGGTTCCTTGAAGAGTTAACCCTTTTTTCACTGGAATGGCTGGAAGCAGCTCCCAGCAGTTCACAGCTGAGGCTTCTTCCCCTCTGGACCACAGCTTTGGTCTCCAGCTTCATGCCTTTCCTTCCATTGGAGTGGATGAGTGTGCTGCTGCTGTGTGGGCACTCGTAGGCTGTAAGCATGTCCTGTACACTGCCTGGGTGAGTTCAGTCCCCATCATCTTCCTTAGCTCCCCTGCTTTACTGAATGAGGTTGTGGTAGCACAGGTGTTGGTCAGGGGTGCTTTTTGCCTCACAGTGCCTCTAGACACACTGGCTGTTTGTGTGGTAGTCTTGAATGTGCCTCCATTTCTCTTGAATGATAACCTCACTAACTGCCTACACCCTTATGGCATGGTTACAGGGACAGTCTGTAGACTACTGCTTGGCAGCAAGGTGCTTGATCTCCGGCACATTCTGTCCTTTAAAAGGCAGCTGTTCATGCTGCTTAACAGGGAGGATCGTGGTTTGCCTCAGTTCATGTCTTTCATGATTGATGGGCAGTGGTATGAAGTCTACCTCACCACTGGGGACACCTCATGTCTTCACTGTGGTAGCAGGTCCCACCTGGTTACCCAGTGCCTGAAGAAGAAGCTGGCCACAGCAGAGCCTCCTGTGGCTGCACCTGATGGTGGCTAATCCACCTCTGGTGCAGCAGCTCCATCACATGGTGGGGAAGGGCCTTCCTCCCAGTCACCCCCCATTTCATTGGAATCAGCTGTCTCTGTTCCAGTGGACCTGCCCCCCCTTTCACCTCCCCCGTCAGGGGAGGATTTGGCTCCTGCTGGGAAGGGCAAATCTCACAAAAAAAAGGGGTCTTCTAAAAAGACCTCATTACCCCCTCAAGATGTCCCCACCACTTCAAGGGGAGATGAGGTTAATGAGCAGGGACCCCCTCTCTGCCTGCCTCCTTGGCATCCCCCCCCCCAGACCCTGTGCTTCTTGGGGGTGACCTGGGGGTAGGAGAAGTGGTGGTGGGGTCCAACAGCCCTCCCCCCACCTCTCAGTTCCTTGAAGATCATGAGGTTGATATGGAGGTTGGACCCTCTGGGAACTGCAAGAGGCTCCGGGAGCAAGAGTGCCTGACCCTAGAGAATGCTCCACCCAAAAGATCAGGGACTGACGTCCCCCACCCCGGCCTCCTTGGAGGATGCTGCTCCCATGGGATCTGATGCTGAGGATCCTGTTGAGAGGATCCTCCAGGGACTCAGCAGCCTTCAGTGTCTGATGTGTACAGCTCCTCCTCCTTAGGGTCAGACTTTGACTCTGCCTCTGAGGATGAGTTAACAGAAGCCCTGCCTCAGGAGTTTGTGTCCTCTGATTTAGCTAAGGTGCCCCCCTCAATAGGGAGCATCCCCACCCCAGAGGCAGAACCTGTTCCTGCTTCTGTGGAACCTCCCTGTGTCAGTTACTCAGTTGAAAGCCTTATTAAGTTTCCTGACCAGACAAAGCACCACCGGAGGGTTGCACAACATATACAGAAATGGTTCCCAGAACCGGAGACATTTGTGGTGTCTGCTAAGGTTGCAGCTGCGGTGCTGCATTCCACTGTAGGGATGCAGTGATATAGTTTTCGCATAAGCAATCTTGCAGGTGATGTTGGGTGCTTGTTGAGAGCAGCAGCAGTTGGGAAGCTGTAGTCCTGTTTTTTTCCCCTGTTCTGCATGCTTGCTCCTCTCTGCTGTTCCTCTTTGTTCCCTTGCCTTTGCCTGTCCCCCCTTTTCTACACCCTTCATGCCTGGCTGCCACAAACTTTAGTTCACTCAATGCCAATGACTGCAGAGACCATGTGAAGTGGATTGCACTGTTTGATGTCTGTGTCAAAAAAAGCTGGACGTCACCTTTTTACAAGAAACCCATACTGATGCAGCTAGTCAAGCTGACTGGCATGCTGCCTGGAAGGGCTATACATTCCTGAGCCATGGCACGTCTCTCAGAACAGGAATCACAATCCTCTTATCGCCACAGCTGATGCCTGACTCAGCAGTAACAAAGAGGTCGTCCCTGGCCACCTGCTAATTGCTTGTATCGCATTGGCACAACATTGCCTTCTCCTATTTAACATCTATGTGCCCACTGTAGGGCGAGAACAGACAGCCTTTTTTGAGACCCTGGCTGACTTTTTGAGGGGTGCAGCTGACAATGATGACCTTCTCCTCCTGGACGGGGAATTTAATTGCACGGTTAATGAACAACGTGACCAGAATAGGCCAGAAGCTCATACGTCCTCAGCCCGGCAGCTGCAGACAGCTTTGCAGGCAGGGGACCTGGTGGACATCTGGTGCCATTTCCACGCTGACGCTAAACAGTGCACCTGGATAAAGGCAACTGCTGGTGGGATTGCCATGGCATGTCTTGACTGCTTTTACATCACCAGGCATAGCCTGCTGGTCCTGCATGGCAGCTGCATTATTCCATCCGGACTCTTGGATCACAGTCTTATTTGCTGCGAGCTGAGTGTCCTTGGCAGAGTGCGTTCCCAGGCACCCTACTGGTGCTTTAACACCAGCTTGCTGCAAGATTCTCACTTCTGTGAATGCTTTTCCTATTTCTGGTGGACATGGGAGACTGTGAGAACCACCTATTCCTCCTGGAAGCAATGGTGGGATGTGGGGAAAGCAGAGATGAGAGCTTTCTGCCAGCGATACACACAGCTGGCAATGAGTGAGCTCCGCCGTTGTGTCCGGGGGTTGGAGGAGGATATAGAAAATCTTGAGGCAGCCCTCTGATGCTGACAGAGACACAGGACTGCTCATGAGCCTTAAACTTCAGAAGAAGCATCTGCAGGAGCTGGCAGATGGAGGTTCTCACCCTGCTGCCGAAGACAGGGCACCTCGGTTGCATTTAGAACTGATGGCCAGTATCCCTTCTCTGTGGCAACTACAAGATTCTGGCAAAATCCTTAGCCACTCGACTGTATGCTATCATTACCTTGGTCATCAGTTCCGAACAGAGCTACCGCATGCCAGGCAGGACCATCCAAGATAATCTGTTCCTGCTTTGTGACCTTGTGACAGCCACAGACTTCTTTGGACTGGATGTTGGGCTCACCTCCTTGGACCAGTAGAAAGCCTTTGATAGGGTTAGCCACAATGACCTTTTCCAAGCCTTGGAGGCCTTTGGTTTTGGACTGGTCTTCACCTCCGCCCTCCGGGTACTGTACTGAGACATCTCCAATCTTTTAAAAGTGAACAGCATGCTCTGTGCTCCATTCCTGGCTCACAAGGGCATCCACCAGGGCTGCCCTCTTCTCAGGAATGCTGTACACTCTGGCCATTGAGCCCCTGCTTCACACACTGCGATGACTCCTGACCAGCCTCATTCTTCCATTGACCTCTGGTTTGGTTGGTGGCCTGTTGGTTAGGCTGATGGAGTATGCAAATGATATGACCATTCTCCTCAGCATCCAAAATAATGTCCAGTCACTGGTGAACTGTTGGTGTGCTTATGAGCGTGCTTCCTCAGCTTGCATTAACTGGCCTAAGAGCAATGCCCTAGTCCTCAGTGCATAGATCAACCAACACCCCCCCCCCCCCTGAACTGTCTGAGGGTCTCACTTGGCAGTGCAAGGGCCTTAAAGCTATGGGGGTGTTCCTTGGCCCATCAGTCTGCCCAGCTCAGAATTGGGAAGCCTTAGTGAGGAGGTAGAGGTGGTCCTGCAGCAGTGGCGCTGGCACTTGCTCAGCCTCTCCTACCATGGGCGAGTCCTCATTGTGAACAATTTGGCAGCCACAACATTATGTCACTGTTGTGCCATGTTGCACCCCTCCCTCCCCCCGAATTACTTGAACAGCTTCAAAGACTGCTGGTGGACTTTTTCTGGGATGGATGCCATTGGCTCCCCCAAGCTGTTCTCTATCCACCTACGGCTGAGGGAGGCCAGGGCTTGGTTGACCTGGCAAGTAGATTGGCTGCTTTCTACCTGCAGGCTCTCCAGAGGCTCCTTTATTGTGAAGACCGCCCTCCCTGGCAGCAGCTGGCCTGTGTGGTTCTGCACTGGTTAAGGAACCTCAGGTTTGACCAAGAAATCTTTCTCCTGAATCCTGGTCTCCTGGACTGGGGCACCCTCCTGCCCTTCTACCACAGCCTGGTATGGGCCTGGCAGACTGCCTTCTACCTCCATCTATGGGTCAGACATCTGCAATTTTCAAAGTCACTGCAGGAGCCACTTGTCTACAACCTGGCCCTGCAGCACAGACTGTCGAGCCTCAGGTCTGATAGCCTCACTGACTCTCTCATCCACTCATGTATAGTCTGGCTAGGCCACCTCCTCGATCTGGACTGGCCGGAGTGGCTGTCAGCCGAGGCTCTGGCTGCCCAGTTGGGCATGCATTCAGTCTGCTGCACCGCTTGTCTCTTGAGGGATGTGTAGGTCACCCTCCCAGTGGAGGCATCAGCTGCCATCAAGGATTACTTCCAAGCGCAGCTGGACATCCCTGCTGGAGATGTCTCTGGAGAGCACTTTCCACCACTGTCCATTGTCCTAGCCGTTGATAGCGATCTGAGCAGTGGGCACGGCACCTTATTGACTCTTCCCATGCCTCCTGACATGCTTGCTGGGATTCATCTTGATGTGCTCCCCTGGAAAGCCCGGTACACATGGGTGGTTTGTGTCTGCCATGCTCATGTTCTTGCCACTCAACCTGACATGACGTGGAGGTGGCACCTAGTGGCACTGGCACTCACACCAGCTCTCCCTGCATGGTGCACACTTTATAAGCTATCCATTGCCAAATGGACTGGTGACCTCCAGTGGTGGTTGCTGCATGGGATACTGGCCACCGGCACTCTCAATTGCCATATGGACCTGACTGCATCAGCAGCTTGTCCATTTTGCCCAGGGGACGTAGAAGAGGATTTATTCCATACCTTCCTCAGGTGCCCGTGGCTGCTGCCGCTTCTTGCTGCCCTTGGCACCTTGTTTGAGGCTGTAGACTTGGACCTCTCAGAGACCACCTATTGTTCTCTTTCCCATACTGAGTGGCAGTGAGGGGTGTCATCTGCCTGGCCAATTTTTTGCTTGGTCAAGCTAAGATGGCCATTCTCATGAGCTGCAAGAACCAGCTCCCTGGGGCCAGCTCTAATGATGCCCTGAGACTCTTTCAATTCTTGGTCTGGGCATGCCTGATACTGGAATTTGAACATGTGGTCCTCCAGGCATGTTGAGCTATCCAGGGAGCGCTCTGCAGCATTGAGGGCATCCATTTAGTCCTCGCACTGTGATACTGTTTTCCCCTTCCTTGGGTACCAGCAGAGATCTGAGCGGGCTGTTGTTGCACTAGCTGTTTTTGTGAGGGTAGGGCTTGCAGGCCATAGCCCTATGCTCTGTCTGTTGTACCTGGGCCTCCTGGGTGGGCAGTGTTCAGTTTTTTTTGTTGGATTGTTACTCCCTTTTCCCCTTAATAAACCTATATAAAAAGTTAAAAGTCTATTTCATTCTTTCGTTCTTTCTTTCATTCTTCATTTGTAAGTTAAAATATGTGATTGAATTAAAGTATTTGTTAATATTAAAATTAACTTAGGTTATTAAAATTTTTTTTAATACAATATGGCCTTCTGTGTGCTTGCTGGAACTGAGAAAAATGAAAAGAGGGGTGGAAGAGGAGCAGGAAAATATTGGTGGGAGGGGGCGGTGGAATTAAAGTGGTTGAGGCCAGCCGGCCAGCGGGGGCTTGGGGGAAAAAATGTTTGGGGTCTGGGTGGCATGCGGCTGAGGCTGACTGACCAGCCACCTTGTTGTGATAAGTGGAAGCACAGCAGGGGTGGGGGATAGTGGGACTGTTGGAGGGAACATGGGGGTTGGAGTACCCCTTTCAATTTGAGGCAGGAGCAGGGAGAAAAAAAGTTTGGGGTCTAGGTGGCATGCGGCTGAGGCTGGCTGCCTCTGATAAGCAGCAGCAGCACAGTGGGGAAAAGGACAGCCAGAAGCAAGGTGCATGCAGAAAGGTGGAACATGTGTTTTTGGAAATCTCACCTTTCATTAATGTAAAATAAGCAATAAAATAAGCAGTAAAAATTTGCAAGATTAGCACCTAGTGTCCAACTGAAGCAGCACAGGAGAAATTAGATGAACTTCCATGGATTTCCGTGGATTTCCAAATGAACCCAAGCAGCACCTGGTGATGCAATAGTTGCAAAGCAGGGAAAATCACAATTTGGGCATTAGTCAGATCCACCATCACCAATTTAAAAAGTTTTATTTAAAAAAAATAACCATCATGGAAGAAATTCAGGAGCTAAAAATAAAACATGTTGGAGGTATTTTAAATTACCATAAAAAAACCCACTAAAACAATAAAATCAGCTGATAACATGGATACACAAATGCAATTTAGCTATCTTAATGGCAATTTTTGTCACATGGACACAGGAAAAGTGTAACGTGGAAACAGGAGAGGTGTAACATGGACAAGCGCCCATAATGACAACCTCTTCCTACTCTCAAATTACTTGCTAGGCTCTCTGAGTTTGAGATACTTTGCAGGTGAATTATAGCTAATGTTAGGAACAGGATAGAAAAAAAAAGACTAGTATAATTAGTTGGTACAATTCAGTAGACACAGATATATAAATTTTAAAAGTGTGATGTTTGCGTGATTACATACTCACAGATCAAGTTTCCCATTGCTTCTTCTGTGAACTTGTCTTCAGCAGTATTCATAAGGGAAAGGTCTGTTCTGAGAATTGTTTTAGGTATACACAAGTTTCAGCAGAGAGAGGGGCAGCTGATGCACCAAAATGTGGTCAGATTCTTGAGGGGTTATATTTGCCTGCAAAGATTTTACTGACACTTAAATGACCAAGGTGAGAGCATGTGCATCTCTCAGTGATCATGGAGGAAGGCAAACAAGCAACTTCTTCTGCTTCCATGCCTGTGTGTTCAGCTGCACAAGAGTGACATAAGAGATGTCTGTGCTGCTGGAGGGCAAGAGTGGATACTTCTGCTTTTTCCTTCAGGACATGAGATGCTACAGGGTTTGGAAAGAGAATGTAGGATTTTGGTATCAACTGCTCTCTGCCATGGCCCAAATGTGAGTTTAAGAACCAGGGGAACGGTCTTTTCCTCCCCAAGCCTTTCTCATTAAGCCCCTTCCATTCATAAAGAGAAACATCAGAAAGACTGCTGTTTTGCAAAGATCCAAATCCTCTGCTGCTCTTCCTGCAATAAAGGGGCTCTCCCTATTTATTGGCATAAGAGTCATAATCTAGCATTTAGTCTTAAACCTGATGCATAAGGGACCAGGTTTTATCTACAGTTCAGTCCAGCTTTGTTTGTAGTCCAGAATTAATCGCAAATGAAAAATGCATGGACAATTTTTGTGGGTGTAAATCACATCTATTCAAAGGGAACCTGCGCACTGAATATTTGAGCACATATTAACAAGTTTTAAAAGCGAGAAGAAACTATTATATCAAATAGTCTGATAGCTAACATAAAATGGGCTATAAATTAAAATCTGTAATGTAGTGTAGCTTAACGTAAGGTTGTAGAAAACATTCCAGTTTGTGACATATTATATGTAGCCTTAACTGAGGAATAATTTATAATAATCTAAAGTTTGTTAGAGCAGGTCAAAATCAGAATTTCTATACGGGTTTTCCTCGCAACAGCTGGGGCTAGTTTCCTGAAAGTTCCCAGGTTGGCAAAACCATGGTTGGCAAGACAAAAGGTTTAGGGGAAAAATGGCAGGTGGAGGGCTAATGCGCGGCTGTGGAAAACCATGGTTACTCAAAACTGTATACTGTGGTAGCCAAAATGGTATATAGAGTATTAAGTGTGGATACTCAAAACCGTGGTTGGTGAGAGAAACCTGTATAATTATTCTCTATTTTTTCCATTTTTCATGAAATAATTTTAAAACAAAACTAAATTTTCATTTTTGCTTTAGTTCAGTTTTCAAAATAACATAAGTTTTGTAGTTGGTATTCCCCCTCTTTCTCCACCTGCTGTTTTGACCATGAAAGCCTGGTAACTCTAGTCACACCACAGCTTTTCAGAATTGCCTAGCCTTTTGAAAATCCAGGTACCTCTGCCCTAAACCCCTTATTCCTTTGTGTATTCTGCCATTCCTGGCCTAAGTCACCACTGAATATGCTGAATAAAAATGACCCCGGTAATGAATTCTGGGGTTCTTCACTGGGTACTTCCTCAGATTCTAATGCTGTGTCACTGATGACAGCCCTTTGTTTAACCCTTCATTTGTTTTATGTACCTAATTGTACAATCAATTTTCAAGTATTCCAGCTGGAAGAGGAGTAAGCTTGACAACTTGTTAACTAACTATCCAAGTCACTAGTTTTCGTCTTTTTTTCTAATTCCCTTAACCTAGTTCCAGTTCTGAAACAACTTGTTCAGTTCCCCTGATTTGTTCTTTCTGTGATCTCTTCACAGTCATTTAAAAGGCTTGTAGTGCTCCCTTAGCCATATATCAGTCTAAAAGGTGATTTTGATAACATTACTGTAATATTATGTTTTCAAGTTGAATACTGAAGTTTTCAAATTTGTTTATAATTAGGCTTCTAAGTTCATATTTAGATACTTGAATTAATGGCCTAGTTTTCAAGAGTGATGAGCAGCCTGCAGCTGTTGCTGATTTCAGCAGGAGATATGGCTGTTCAACACTTTGGGAATCAGTCATGTTCACAGGTGCAGAAATACAGGTTTACAAATTCAACTTTTCAGTAGAAGTTACTTCATTTTCATAGGCAATAAACCTCCACAATTCTGCTGAAATCAGTCGAAGCTGCCAGTGCTCAGCACCATTGCAAGTTAGGCTACAATCTTTAAATTTTTTTTTACTTGTCCTGTTTTCTAGCTAAGACATCTCATGAGGTTTGGGTCTGTATTTACACCAAGATATTTCCAGTGACTCTTCCAGAGTTACTCTTGAGTTGTAATGATATAAATGAAATCAAATTCTTGTCCCTTTAATAGAAAATTCCATTTTAAGATTTTTGTATTTTCCAACTTCCTCACTTGACTTCACAATCTCATTTCTTTACTACTCACACTCACAACTATATTTAAAATTTAAAAGCAATATATATTTAAATGTAAAACAATATATATGAATGTGTGCACAAACACACATGTGCATTTATATATGTGTGTGTGCATATGCTCACTCTATATGTAACAGATAGAGAGAGGAAGAGACTGTGCTGTACTGAAAAATGAGATATTTTGTTAAATTTTCAAGAGCTGTGGATGCTTTCCGGAATAGTGAAGTCATAAGGGGCCTATCTTAGATCATACAAAATTAATAAAAATGATCATTCTCTTTTGAAATATTCCATATTTCCATATTAGGGATCTCTGACTTTCATTTACTCTTGGCTGCCCATCACACTGGATGAGTGCTTAGGTGGCTAAAAACATCTGACTTTATTTTCATGGTTGACATTGTCATAAATTGCTTCCTCTCACACTTGGAGAAGACAGGGAGATTTGAAGGGCAGAAACGTGTGCTGTTGTTTCTTTTTTTTAACCTCTTCAGATAAAATGTAGAATCTGTATCATAGTGTGAGACTGAACATCTGTGACATTGGGCTTTTCATGGTACCAGCCACATGATCATTCTGACTCTGTATTGAGGCTCTCCCTGGCCCCACTCTTGAGATCATCTGTATTTTTATGAAGATATTGGTGTGACTGCTATAAGAACAGTACCTGAATACTTCATGTGTGTTTAGAAGTAAAAATAAAAATCTCTCTCTCTCTTTTTCCCCCTTCCCAGCCTGCAGGAGAAATAGCTTCCTCAGTTTACTTGTGTATATTTATGCACACATGTGGTTGTGTGTGTGGTTTACTGAGGGAGTCCTGACTTGAAGAAATTAATTTTGCATGTTTCTGAAAATGATGTTTTTTCACAATGTAGCTTAATACTGAGAAATAATTAACTTCAAATAGCATCAGTAATAGCATGAACACCTGTACGTAAGACACTAGAATAAAACAATTATCTAATTTCAGACAGGCCATCATCTAGTAACTAACTTTTTGTCAACCTGACCTAGATTTGGATTGGTGACGCAGAAACACTCTGTTGCCTTTTCAGTCTTCGCAGGGACCTTTTGAATTAAATAGCACTAACTGTATTTAAAAAAATGTGAGCAAAGCTATAAGTGCTTCCAAGGGAGCCACTAGCTGCCTTGCAGTAGGATTTTAGAGGTACAGTAAGGAATGTCTGTAAAGACTAAAGTACTTCTTAGGTTACATTATGACCTAAATGACAATTTTTCATCTTACTCAAAAATGTTGAAGGCTGAGGCTATGGAACGCTACTCCATTTTTCTTGGAAAAAAAAGAAAGGAAGATTGAGCTTATTTTACCATTGTTCTTGTAATTTTGTAGTTATTGTAATTGCCGTAAGCCAGTAGTTAATGTAAAGCAACATCAACAACAAAGGAAAAGTATAAGTATATAAGACAATGTCTCTGAATAACAACTCCAACCCAGATAAAACAAACATTAAAAAGTCTGTGAAAACAGAAATGTAGCTATACTCTGTCATTAGCTTCAGACCCCAAAATATACAGAGCCAAGATACTCAAAACTAAAGGAAAATATTATGAAAATGGCTTAAAAAGCACTGCTCCTATAAACAGGAAAATACAGAGGAACTCTAAAAGTGCTTCTCAGCTACTTAACAGATGCAAATTAAAGACACATTTTTTAAATTTTAAATTTCACCAATGTTAAAATATTAGGATAGTTTCAAGTAAAATCAAGTTAAAACATGTTTTTTGGTCTTACTTGCCTGCCACATATGAACCAAAGACACCACAACTTTGCTGTCCAGTAAACCTTTTTTCTCCTAGTATTTCATCATATCCACTCATTTTATGTATCCTCTCCCAGTAGAAGCCAACATCTCTCTTTCTTTATTTACTTATTTGTTTGATTTACATGCTGCCCTTCTTAACAAAGGATCTGGGTGGCTTAATAAAATAGCATAACTTAAAAACAAGAGAGCAACAAGTGGACCAGAACAGCTTGACAGGGAACTAAGACATCTAGATAAACCAGAGACCCCACCTCTAAACAACATCTCATCCTAGCTTTGTTTGGTAAATGCTTGCTTAAATAGGAAGTTCTTACAGTGGTTCCAAAAGATGTCCAGGTTTGGGCTCTGACAAGCCTCAAAAGGGGAGGGAGTTCCAGAGCTGAGGAGCAATAGCAGAGAATGATCTTCTACATGGTTTCACCAAGCAGACTTGATGTAGTGATGTACTTGCAGGAGGTTGCTCTCTCTTGATCTTAGGGATCATCGTGGGGCATAAGAGAGAAGGCAGTCCCTTAGGTAAATATGGACCAGATTGTTTAAGGCCTTGCCTGGAGGAGTAAGATGAGTGGGGTTTGCTCAGCTGTGTCCTCCCTGGGACCAGCCACGGAGAGACTGGCAACCACACAAGGAGTACCCATGTTTCCTGGCTACAACGTCTCATCTAATCTAACTGATGCTTCAGAGAAAGGTGGAGAAAAACCCCAGAAGTCTAGGGCTGCATTTTGGGGAGTAGGAGGGGGAAGGATTCTTCCTGGGAACCAGGAGAAGCCCTAAAGTATGGGGTTAATACAATATAATATGGTGCAAACTTCCAAACAAAGTTTAAGTGCACTTCCAAAAGCAAAATCTTGTAGAAAGTCAGAATTTTCAGCTGTGCCCAGGAAAATCATTTTACTTTGAGAAACTTAAAATGTTTATAATTGAATAAGGGAGGAAGAGCCTAAATGTTTTTCTTACACAAAATGATTAACAAAGGCAAAGGGAAATGTGAACAGTGTGATCTAGATTCTCAAAGGAGTCTAGAACAATTTAAAGGGCTCAGAACCCAGTGAGGCTCAGTGTACAACAGTGTCCATTAACTCTTTAGGAAATAAGATCTTTAAAAAATCTGCCCTATTTGGAAATGTATCTGTAACCTCTTTTGCCTAGAATAGCACTCCTCCTCCCCCACGCATTTATATAGCTGGACTCAGCTAGTCGTGGATGGATGTATATATATATATATATATATATATATATATATATATATACACACACACACACTCCATGTGTGCATGTGTGATATATATTATAATATAGAGCAATGAAAATTACGTAAATCTTTTATATTACAGGCCTTCTTTCCTTGAACCAAGCTGAACTCAGTTTCTTATGGATATAAGTAATATATATCATATTACCCACACCCACACAGAGAATACACACACACACACACACGCACATATATATGTCTATATATCTATATATAGATATATATAGATATATTTTACTTACATCTATGAGTAGCTGAGTTCAGCTTGCTTCAAGGAAGGAAGGCCTGTAATATAAAAGATTTACATAATTTTCATTGCTACACATAAAACATCTGACAATGTTTGCCAAGAAAACCAAAATGCCTTGCTTTGTTTGCACAAGCCAAAGGAAAAGTGCAGAGTATCCGTCTGCATATGAACATCAAAGTCCTTCCAGAGAACTCAGGGATGGTGACATATATTTGGAGAAACAATACGAGAGCCGTCTGTTATGAAGTCATAGGGGTCTCTGCACTTCCCGAGAAGAATCCTGATTGGAGCTGCATCTTTTCTTTTTTCTCTTTATTATCACTTCATGGTTAACATCTGTTGATGAGTAGGATTAACAGCACATTTTCGGTGACATTTAGCTCTTTTAACAAGCTCTCTTCAGTCAAAGGTGGCTGGCCTGAAAAAAAGGGAAAAGACATTAAGCTAACAAATCGTTGCCAAGATTTGACGCTAAACATGCCAACGCCCTGTGTGAGTTATTCTCTGTATATGAAATTTATTCCACAAGACTGTGACCTTGATGTTGATTAACCAGAAATCCCTTCTTTTCTTGTCATTATTAATAGCTTAAGGTGCCTGAAATGGCCTCTTTTTCTTCTTTTTTTAACATCCATTAAGAAGGATTTTTTAAATTTATCATGTATATTGTAATGCTGCTCGTCAGTGTGGCCTCATGAAACACAACAGCTTATTTCCATGCAACTGCCAGGGAAGGCCTCAGGCAGTTGGTGTAGTCAGTCCGCACTCCTATATGCTGAACCCAACTATAGCGGTGCAAATAATTACTGATGTGACAAATGGGGGACAGGCCTCAAGAGGAATCTGTGATTCATTTTAAATGATGATGCATTTCAGCAGTCTTAGAGATTCATCCCAATTTGGTGGATCTCTTGGGGGACCTTTTATTGTCTGTTATTTGGAGAGTGCTAGGGAAATGGAATTCCTCCTTAGTTGGGCTTTTCTGTTCTTAATTTTTTTTGGGCCTCATTTTCTGTCACATGAAGGCTCTATCATCCCTTGTGATGTGCATTTAAAGTTGGTGGGGACTGGCCCTGAGAATCCCCTCTGAATAGAGTGGGGTCCAGAGCCAATGCAGAACTGGTAGAAAGGGTTCTATGGTATCCCTTCTCCTCATGGAGAACATGACTGAGATACACAGCACTACTTCTGTTCCCAGGACCTCCAGGAAGTCAAGGAAGGCAAAGCATAATTTACAATAGGGAAGAGATTGCTTTAATTTATACTGAGGGCAGTGGACTTTGCCCAGTGCCAGAATATAGGAAGTGCAAAGATAATTTAAATCCACCCTCGTTTGCTCCTTTCTCTATCAGGCCCAAACATAGGAACAAAGTAACGGAGAATCAGACCCCCTCTTGTGCCTGCTGTGAAGTGTGAACTAAGTTTGTGAAGAAGGAGGGAAAGATAGAGCTAACTGACCTGTAAAATGTTCACCTCAGTTTGTGTCCTATGAAGGAGGAAAGTTAAGAAAGGAAAACAAGGTATGTCTCCTTAGATCCTTTTTTGGATGGAGTTAGAGTAATAAATTGAATAAACTCTGCCCACTGTAAACTTAACTTATAAAAAAAATTAAATGATATTATATTACAGAGAAGAGCTGGCACCTACTGCTATATGGCTGTCCTAGCCTTTATGGCAATTTGCATAGATTAACTCATACTGCTTTGGGATTTCACTGTCGAGCTGTAACCTTTGGCAGCCTCTTGAAACTCTCCATTAGGGTGGGACATCAGACTTTATCACTGCAGTTTATGAGACTGTGATCAACTATTGATAATCAAAATCTAGCCTTATCTTTGTCTCCCTTTCTCTCTATTGATAAAAAATACATACATACCATTCTGAGTCTTCTGTTGTGGTTCTGGCTCTCTATATAGTATTACTTACAAAAAACATGCAGGAACAGAATGGTATTGCAATGAACAAGATTGCAAAGTCAAGTGCTCAGAAATTAGAAAATGCCATAATTGTCTGGACTTCCAAACTGTTGCAGAGTGTTTGAATTTCTAGCAGGAGTTAATTCTTTGAAGAAAGAGAACTGCATGGATACAGAATCAAAAACTCCTCACAGCCAGTTTTCATTCATGGCATATGCATAACATTTATTTTTGAGCTAGAAAGACGGAAACAGCAAACACAGCTGTGAAAACTACACAGAACTAGTAACACTTTTATAGCAAAGAAAGAGCTCTGAATGCAGGTTTCATGCAGAATTCTGTCACACACAAACACGACATCATTTACTGTGGAAAACCTGTTTGTGTGATCTCTCTACCAAACATACTGAAATCCTGTGGTTAGAAAGGGAGGTGGGCCCATTACTCAAAACACCACTAGGTCAAGGGAGAGATTGGTACCTTCAGACCTTGTGTTTTCTATTTTTATAAAAAAGGATCAATTTGAGAATGTTATATGTATAGGCTAAGTACAAACAGTCAAAAAGTCTGAGGCAGAATTCACAGATTTCTCTAAGCTACATAGGTTGAACTGATAATGAACTGAACTGATGTTCAGATTTTAATTGGGAAAGGAAGGTGGAAAAACTGACACAAGCCCGAAGGCAGAGGGCTCTAGAGCACACTTCCCAGGCTGCCCCCATGGTGGGGGGGGGGGGGGGGAAGAGCCCCCCTCCTGGTGCTGGCCTCCTGAGCTGGTCATCTGCTTACGTGGGGAGAGACCCATGCTGGGGATCCCCAGAGCCCTTGTCTGCCCAACTGCAGGGATGGTACAGGAGGGGATTCCAGCTCTGTGCAGCCCAGCAGATGTGAGTCACTGATGTACAGGGGGAAAGGAAAATGAAGCCCCCCACCCTGGTCTCAACCCCCACAAGCTGGGATCTTCCTACCAGGAGGGGCCTGGGGTGGGGGGGCACTTCCCCTCCCCACCCAACTGGGATAATTTCATTGAAAGAAAGATGGGGCCCTACCACCCAACACAAGCCCTCAGGGCTGCCCAGCACATCTTGCCAGCTGCTGCTGGTGCTGGGCTCCAGCAGGACTTGTTGGGCAGCCCAGGGGGCTTCTTGTACCAGGTGGCAGGGACGGGAGCTCTCCAGAGAGGAAAGAACTGGCTTTGCCACCTGGTACAAGCCCCCAGACTGCCCAATGTGTCATGCCAGAGCCTGGCACCAGCAGCAGCCAGTAAAACATGTCAGGCAGCCCTGGGGGCTTGTGCCAGGCAGCAGGGCCTGATGTTTCTTTCTATGGAGCTAGCCTGGCCAGATAGGGATGGGAAATTCCCCCAGGATGTGGCCTCCAAGCTGGGAAAACTCCAGCTCAGGGGGCCAAGACCAGGATGGGAAGCTTCATTTCTGGCCAGTCCTGGGATGGGGGACTCTTTTACCTCTGCCCCCAGCATATCAGTGACTCATGCCAGCCTGTCCTGGGAGCAAGTGGCAACCTTCATAGGCCAGGGCTTGGGGGCCAAGGCTGGGGAGGACTCTGTTCCCCCACCCCAACCCCACTCTGCTTCCCCACAGGGCTGACAGGCACACACAGGCAACATGTATAGGGGGCACAGGGGGGCATGTGCCCCCCCCCGAAATTGACCCTCACTGGCTGGGGAGTGGGGAGCGCCAGCCAATGCCCTCCCCCCCAAGAAGTGCTGGTGGTGATCGGCCACTGAGGGACACCCCCTCCTGGTTGGCGATTGGTTGCTGGCGCTCCCTTAGAGACAGAAAGGAAGCACCAGTCACCCGTGCAGACACAGGTAGGACCAGGCTGGGGAGCAGAGGTATTGCTGCCTTAGCACTGTGATGGCCATGGGGTGGGGCTGGCTCCAGCTCAGCCAGAGTAGACAACATAGCTGAGGTTAGCCTGCCTCTCCTGTGAGGGGGGCTAGCAAGGGGCCCCAATGTATCCCGTGATGCTGGGGGACTGGGACATAACTTGATCTGGGAAGGGATATGGACAGAAGTTCCATAAACTGGTTTGACCTAAATCAGTTAAGTTTGATACTACATCAACTTAACTGATTTAGGCGGGCCAGTAGGGGGAGCTCCTGCATTGAGCCTCCCACCTCACTATGCCCGTCCACCTGCCGGACTCCACATGTCTCCCCAGGGGCGTCTAAGCCCTGGCAGACCCTCTTTTGAGGCCCACCGCAGAGTCCGGGGGTAATGTGCTGCCACCACCCTGAGAGGGGACTGTCTGGGTCCTGTGTCCTTGGGGAAACACAGGCCTAATAGTCCTATGGGTACTTGACCCAATACAAGCACTTGAGGCTCCTCCCCAAGTCGGGGGCCAAAAAGGATAGTCTTCCTTAGTCCGCAGACCTAAGGGGTCTTCTAGGCATAATTAAACCCACCCCTCAATAAGTCTCCTACACCAGTCACAAAGGAGAACTTTATTGGTTACAAAGGGTAGGGTTAGAATAGGGTAAGAGGTAGAGCACTATCAAGGGATTACCATTGAGCAAAACAGTCTGGCTGAGGTAGCCGTTTGATACGCAAGTGCTTCACTGTGAGCTGACTAACTCTCGAGAAACACTTACAAGTATCATCCAGAAGATGGTAGGGATCTGGCTTGGAGATTTCCAGAGAGAGTGCATTTCAGTTGGATCAGACTCTTTCCCTGTGTCCTGATGCTTGTGCCATGCTGGCAAAATGGCTTCTCTCCCCCTTCTTCTTGGACCAGACCCTTATATAGATTTTCTGACCTCAGCAGCCCAGTCCAATAGAAGCCAGCAGTGTTGGCAACTAGCCAAACAATTTAAAAAGCATCACTGGTTACCTGGGCAGAGGAGCAGGGGCTTTTCCCTCCCCCACTCAGGTGACCAGAGGGACCACACCCTAGGCACCAGGCTTTTGTCATGTCGGCAGGGAGAAAAATCCCCCCTCCCTTAGGAATTTGACCCCAGTGTCCCAAGCTGACCGGGACAGATTTCTGGAGGGAGACACAGACAGTGGCATTTCTGCCACAACATCTATCCGGGTTTATCTTAAACTGGCTTTCACCATTAGGCACTGAACTTCTGTTCACTAACAGGTTTAAACCAATTTCTGATCACTTATTCTGGTTTATGTGTAACTTCTGTCCCTAGCCATTGGGGACTCCTGCATTTGAGATGAGAAATAAAATACAGTTCTTGATAAATACATTTCATGTGAAAGTTTTCTTTAGCTTTGACAGTTTATTCAAACTAATAAAGACTTGGCAGCTACTCAAGTATGATATGTTTCAATGAATGTCAAGCTTTTACTAAGGCAGACAAGGTTCCTTGGGTGAATTTGATATTCTTTATTAGACCAACCCAAATAGTTGGAGAATAGTTATTAAGCAAGCTTTCGAGTTCAAAAACCCTTTGTCAGGCTAAGGAAGTTTCAGCAGTTGGTTAGCTTTTAATAATGCATAATCTCTGCAAAAATTTCTACTTTAGCCAAAACTTCATCAAAGTTGGTAGGTGATCTATATCATTGAAAAATCTGGCCCAGATTTTCATTGTATATGTTCAGGTTTCAAGTAAACAATGGTTGCGTTTTGTGTTATAGTTGAGTTGCATAGTGTTTGTGGTCTTTTTTACAGAATTACTGATTGACTGATCCTTTTCTGTCCAAATCAGAAAGAGTCAGCAGAAGTTGTTACAGCATGTTTCTGCTGGCCTGTTTGGAGGGCAGAACAATAGAAGAGAAAGGAGGTCTTCCATCCGAAAGATGTATTAGACAGGGGGGAGGCAGGGCACATCTATATGTGCAATGCTCCAGGGTGGGTTTACTCTCATGTAAATGTCAGAATTAATTCTTTACTCTAGAGTAAGTTAGTCTAGAGTAAACCCACCCCAGGCAGGAGTCTACACATGCAAGTATACAGGAGCAGATTTGCTGTCTACTTCCACCCCTGCTGGCCTTGCACCAGCCCCCTGCAACAGTCAGGGGGAGATTTAGTCTCCCCCTGGGTGCTAGCTCAGAGGCTGGCAGGGATCAAGTGGCCAGGAGACAGCTGTCTTCTGGCGGGGGCTGGGACATTGTTCACTATCCCCAGGAGCTGCCTGCTGCCAGGGTGGAAATAATGTCTCCCTATCCTGGCAGCAGGGAGCTCCCAGCTCCCACTGCACAATCGTGAATGCAGGGCCAGTGATGGGAGATTCTTAATATCTCCCAGACTAACCTCTGCAGTTGTGGGGCCCAGAATCGGAGATTCTGCTACCATGTTAAGAAAGCTGCATGTCCCAATTGAATCATTCACTGATCATAGCTTTTCCTGACATTTTCAAGGATGGCTTTTAACTTTCTATCTTGTTTTTTACTACAGTTCTTGTAGATTCCATACAAGAGCCTGTTACTTTCATGCTAAAACACAGGTCATGTTGCATTATAAAATATGTTAATTCAAAACAAGGTTTTGTCTTTTGCTTGGAAATTGATGCTGGAGTAACTAGTCTATAGGAACCATGTCCAAGGGCATTTGGATGTACAAGGGTATTTAGATGGGCAGAAGTTACTCAAAAGCAAGTTGCCTGTGAGCTCTGCCCCAATTCTTCCCTTCTATCCACTGTTGCCTGTCTCATTTGGTTTTTCTTAGACAGGTCATGGTAGAGATATGGCTAGGAGACCCCTGGAACAGATCTTTCTATTTTCAGTGAACAATTCCTGTGTACCAGCAGGAAGTTTTATTACAGGATTCCCTTGCTTTATGCTGTGCATGCATTCCTAGAAAACAGTGCATAACTCGAATTTGCATAAAGGGAACCCACTTTACAATGTAACAGATAGGGATACATTCCAAGACCTCGAATGTACTGACCTCCCGACTTATTTCTACTAGGGCTGTGCGAAATTTCACTTTGTGTTTTCTTTTGACGCTGTTTCGACTTGTTTTGAGCTCAAAACAGCAAAATTGAAATGAAACTGAGGGCCTTGAACCAGCCTTGAAATGAAACGAGGCCAGTTGAAACATTTCAAAAGTTTTGAAATGTTTTGAGTTTTCAACCAGCAGCCCAGCCAGGTGGTGGGAAGAGCCAGGGTTGCACTCCCAGCAGCTACACGCTGCCCCATGTGGCTCAGCCTGGTGGGGAGCACAGCTCTGGCTCGCCCTGCTTTCCGCCACTGGCCTGCACTCCCTGGGGCTGGCAGAGCTGATTGGAGTGCAGTGCCAGCTCTGCCTGCCTCCTAACACTGGGCTGCACTCCAATCAGCTCCAGCAGCCTGGTGGAGCTCAGCCCGGTAGTAGAAGGCAGGCAGAGCCAGGGCTGCACTCTGCCTCCTGCCACCAGGCTGAGTTCCATGGGGCTGCAAGCCACTGAAAACCCAGTTTGGTGGAGGCAGGTGGTGTGCAGCTGTGGGGCTGCACTGCGCCCAGCTCCACCAAGCTTCAAGTGGTGGGAACCCAGCCCAGTGAAGGCAGGTGCAGCACAGCCCCAGGGCTGAATTCCCTTCCCCAGCCCGACTGAAATGTCAAAACAGTGTTGAAACAGCGAAACCATTTTGATGAAACAGAACAGAACAGTGTTTTCAAAATGAAACAAAACTTAAAACGAAACACAGTTCCATCGAAATATTGAGGTGGAATGCTGCTGTTTCACACAGCCCTAATTTCTACCACTTTTCCAAGACTATTTTGGTACTCACCAACAGCAGACAGTACACACAAGTACAGGGTGGTGCTGAATGTTACCATAATGGGGATGGCAACTACAGAAACACACATCACAGACAATGAGCAAGGAGCACAGATCTACACAGGAGACTATATTTTGGTGCACGTCACTCCCACAATGCACAGCACAAAGCAGTTGACTATGGGTTTCCACCACACTGATCGTGTAAGAATGAATTTACCTCGAATATAATTAATTTTTGGTATAAAAAGGGTCATTACATAACAGCTAATTTGCACATACAGAACCCACATAAAGCATGGGAAACCTGTACCTGTATTACATCACAAACTGAGAATGCCTATTCCCATTTATGTGTGATGTAGCTCAGCCTCCATAATGTTCAAAGTTCCAGTCACACACTTGACTGTGATTCTTCTCCATGCCAGATTCCACTTCCTGACCAAATATTGTCTGCCACATGAGGGATCACTGTACAGCAAAGGATGTAGAACACCCCTGTGATTAAGCAGTGAGGAAACAATAAACTGATGCTATAGTGATGAAGAGTATATAAGTATATAATTGAATACAGCATATAGAAATGTAGAAGCTTTCTTTAATATAGCCACCAAAGAAAGTGCAGCCAGAGACAAGCCTAATACTTATGATACCTAATAATTTGTCTCCTTCCAAGAAGAGTGTGGACTTGAACCATCTTAGAAGGACAAGAATTGGCATGTACTCTTGTACTGGACTCTGTAAGAACTTCAGAATTCCTCTGACCTTTCTTTCTATAACTGATCAGTGAAACATTGTACTTGAGGAATGTACACCCTTTGATAATAGGTGTATGGGAAAAGCTTATAGGGAACCCTTCAAGGGTCAGTTTCTGAAGTATACCAATTTATCAGCTCTAGGTCATAATATCATAGGAAAGTATAAGTGAAAGGCACCTAAAACAGTCATCTAGTCCAGACCTCTGCTCAAGGTAGGATCATCTCTGATGAAACTCTCTCAGCCAAGTGTCTGTCCAACCTGCTCTTGAAAATTTCCAAAGATGGAGATTCCACAATTTCTCTAGGTAGCCTGTTTCGAAGCTTGACCATTCTCATAGTCAGAAAGTTCCTCCTAATCTCCAGCCAAAATTTCCTCTGTTGCAGCTTGAGGCCATTTCTCCTAGCCCTGTCCTCTACCGCCAAAGAGAAAAGCACATCTCCATTCTTTCTATAATCAACTTTTAGGCATTTGAAAAATGTTATGAAATCCTCCCTCAGACTAAATAACGCTTGCTCTTTTAGCCTTTCCTCATAAATCTTGCATTTCAGCCCTCTAACCTTGTTTGTTGCTCTGAGCTGAACTCTTTCCAATCTATCCATGTCCCTCCTGAAGTATGATGCCTAAAACTCTATTCAGAACTCCAGGTGAGGCCTCGCCAGTGCTGAATAGACCAAAAGACTCACTTCCTTTGATTTGCAAGTGACATTCCTGTTAATACAACCCAGGATGCTGTTGGCTTTTTTTGCAACAAAAGCACACTGTTGGTTCATATTCAGCTTATGGTCCACTGCAACCCCAGGTCCTTCTCTGTGGTACTGCAGCCTAACCAATCATTCCCCAGCTTGTATTTGTATATGCACTTGTTCTGTCCCAAATGCAGGACTTTGTACTTGTCCTTGCTGAATTTCATCTGATTGATTTGGAATAATTTTTCCAGCCTATTCAGGTCATTCTGAATCCTAGGACTGCCCTCCAAAATGTTTGCAACTCCACCCAACATGCTGTCACCCACATATTTGTTAAGTGTAAACTCAATCCCATCACCCAAATCACTGATGAAGATTTTGAACAATATTAAACTAGGACAGAACCCTGGGGAACCCCACTTGATGCCTCATCCCATTGATGAATATTCCTTGAGTATTCTTCATTGCGTCTCCAATCTAATCCTTCTACATAGTCTGCTCCCAATATTCTGCACAGGCCACTGCTTCTGGTGTTGCTGTTGCCAGATCTTGTGGGGTGCATTGTGGCAGGGCATCTCAGGAGATGACCCATGGTTTGCTTCTCCTGACAAACACACTGGTCAGTTGCCTAGAGGCCCCATGATTTCATTAGAGAATTGCATCACACACTCTCAATGTGTTCAGCCTCTACCATGTGTGTCATTTGTAGTTGGAGCCAGATGCTAACTCTTCACTGGCGGTAATTCCTTGCTGGCTCCATTCAACAGATTTGTTGCCTAGTTTCTCCCATTCTTTTTGCCAGAAAGTAGTTCTGGCTGATTCTGGTGATGTGGTCAATGGTGTGGTAGTGGAGAAAAATCTATTTCTTGATGAGAGATGGCAAGGATTCCTGGTCATCTCTCTTTAAATATCACAAATTGTCTGATAAAATCACAAATTCTCTGATTAAAAAAAACCAAAATCTGTGATTAAAATGAAACACCACTACATATAGAGGTATTAATTGAACACAATGTTGTATTGATAAATTTACAAGTTTAAAGAAATTTGGAAGCCTACGAGTGCCTCAATTGCTATAATAAAATAAATTCTAAATACCTATAAGTTTTGGTATTTGATTTTGGGTTTTTCATCATGGAATATCAGAGCTCCCCTTGCCCCCTTAGCTCACCTGGAAGCAATTCCAAGACCCTCACTCCCATGCCACAGCCCCTCAGCCCTGCTGGTGCCCCTCACTCCCCACCACAGCCTCCCCCTCCTCCCAGTGGAGAGGCCCCCAGGTGCCAGGGCTATGGGGCCAGGAACCCAGGTCTGTAGCCCCCTGCCCCACACAGCAGCTTCTGAACCCTGGCTGCCCCTAGTGGCTGCTGTGGTGGAGCAGAATGTGGGGCCTGGCTCCACCCCCATGGGCAGCACAGCCAGAGTGGAGCCCATGTTGGGAGTATGTGCTGTCTGCTGTAGGCTCGGGGCCCCCCTACCTGATGCCGTCCCTCCAGGGCATCCGCGGTCCAGTGGGCAAGGCCTAGGACAGCAGGGCACAGCAGGACTGGGTGGAAAAACTTGTTGCTGCTGCTGTGAGTCTTGTATTGTCATAGTGAGGCACCCCTTGCCTTCCCGGCAGCAGTGAGAGGCACAACTCCACACCACCATTCCTGATGCTGCCAGGTGGGCAGGGGACACCTCACCATGGCCATGTGGGACTTGCAGTGGCAAAAACAAGCATCCCTGCCTGGCCCCTCTCTGCACTGCCATGCTGAGTCCTGCCCACTGGGCTGCAGAGACCCCAGGGGGAAGACAGCAGGGTGGGGAGCCCAAGCCCACATCCTGCCCCCACCCTGTGCACAGATCTGGGGGGGCATGTGCCCCCTGTGCCTCCCTGGGAGTGCTTGCAGTGGCAGGGAGCCACCCCCCCCCCCGATGAGCCACTTGCAGCTCCATCCTGCTCCCTGCCTGGGCCCAGCGGCCACGCACTCTGCCCCAGCCCGTCACTCCAGCCCTACTTAACACGCCAGACCTGCTTAACATGCTGCCCCAGCCCTGTTTAACTCCTTCCCTCCCTCCCTCACTATGGGAGCCTTAATCTTCACCCCCAGCCAGACTTACTTGCAGGAGCTGCTCTCCAGGCTGCCTGGTGGCCATGTGGATGTGTGCATGCATGGCACCCCATGCCTGATCGCCCTCCTCCCACTCCCCACATCCTCTTCTATGCTGGAACTCTGCCAGCTAGAAAATCCATGCATTTCTCTGTTAAAAATAGAAATTGGAGTTTTTCTCAGTTAAAAGGGGAAAGCTGTGGGGTTTTTCCATTTTTCTGTGGGAAATGGAAAACCCAGGTCCCTGGAGACGATGGTGTGCTGGTTGGTGTCCATATAGTGGCAGTTGTCTGACTCTTGTACTTGCTGGTCAATGTTACCTGCTACTTTCCTCCTGGTGTAAGAGGGAGCTATGCCAGATAGTCTGTATAGGGAGGTAAAAGGGGTGGCTTTTGGGCAGCCTGTATAATTCTTCATGTATCATTTAAGGCAGTCTCTATATGTAATGTGACTTGAGCATCCCCAGGTGGTGCAGGCATATTCAGCCCCAGAGAAACAAAGTGTTAAGGCAGTAGCACGTTGGGTAGATGGATGTGCTCCTCACTTTAAATTTACGAGATTCTGCAGAATGTTGTTTTCTGTGTTGACCTTGGCTTTGCTATTTAATGGGTGTGTCTACATGTGCATTAGAACTGGAAGCATTTTAATCATGAGTAAACTACTCACAAGTAAATGCTCCCAGGCAAGTATTTACATATGCATGGAAGAGGGAGCAAATTTGCTGCTAATGGCAGAAAAGTGCTTCCACTTCCCAAGGCCATGCAGTGGGCCCCTGCAATGTGCCAGGAGATGGGTCTCTTGGCCAGAGCTGGGATATTGCTCCCTGCCCCTGGGGTGGGGCAGCCTGCTGCTGGGGTAGGGACAATATCCTCCTGCCCTGGCAGCAGTGTGCTCCTGGCCCTGGTTCCTCAACTGGGGCAATGGACTTGGAAACAGCTGCAGGGGAGGGGCAAGTCCCATCCCCCTGCCCTGATCTACTGCTCTACCCCAGCAGCTCTTTCCAAACCTCATGCCTCAATCACCGAATCGGAGCATGGAGCTGGGACCTTCTCCTGACCAGAATAGGTCCCAGCCCCCACTCCATGATTGCAGGGTGGTGGCTGAAGAGTCTGTTCCCTGTTCAGCTCCATGATCACAGAGCTGGATGGGGAACAGGCTTCCCAGCACTCACCAGCAAGGAGCTCCCAGTGCCAGCTTTGTGGTCGTGAAGCTAGCACTGGGAGATCTGGATCTTCCAGGCCAAGCCCCACAACTGCAGAGCTCTGGCTGGATAATAAGGATCTCTCAGCACCAGTTCCACAATAGCAGAGCTGCTGCTGGGAGATAAGGATTTCCCAGCCCCTGGCTCTGTGATGGTAAAGCAGGGCTGGAAAATAAGGATCTCCCAACCCCCGCTGCCCCATCACCTGACCCAGGTGATCCCATTCGCCACCCTGGTTGGGCAGGACCCCCTACCCAGCCCCTGCTCCTGCTGCACTCCTTCCCTCACTGTGGGAGCCTTGATTTGCCCCCTATATACTTCTTCCCCTCCGCAGACTTGCCTGCAGGGTGCTGCTCTCCATGCTGCCTGGCTGTGCTCCTGAGCACGTGCTGTGGCTACACAAGCATGTGGCGTCCAGGGCCCCCACCAGAAGGCATATTATGTTTATCAGTATATTATCGGCTACACTGGCCAAAAAAAAGCTGATAGCCAATAATGTTAATTTTCCTTTTATCTGTACTGATCCAATATCTCTTGAGTCTTCAAGAGGAGGTTAGATAGGCATCTAGCTGGGGTCATCTAAACCCAGCACTCTTTCCTGCCTATGCAGGGGGTCGGACTCGATGATCTATTGAGGTCCCTTCCGACCCTAACATCTATGAATCTATGAATTTTGGAGCAGGGGACTTGGAGCTCCCTGCTGCCAGGGCAGGGGGACATAGTCCCCACCCAGGCTTTGGTGGCAGAGCCTGTCCCAGCAGCAGCAGACAGCTCCCAGGGAGAGGGAGCAATCTCCTGCCCCCTACTGGCTGGCTGGAGCAAATGGCACCTACATGAGCAATCCTGCACAGTAAGTAATTGCAAGTAAATTTACTACTTGCATTTGCAGGCAGCAAATTTACTCATGATTAGCAAAGCTTACTGTGCAGTAAGTGTGTGCACACTTACTGCATGGTAAGATGTGCACACTTACAGAGCTGTAAACTAAGCTACTGTTCAGTAACGCATCTCATGTAGACACACCCATTATGTGCTTTTTGTAACAACGTGTACAGTCCAGCGTTACCCCTAAGTAGACCAGGTGTTTCTGATATTCCAGACTGGTCACCCCAGGTAACATTCCACATCCCGGTTTCTCAGATGGAAAGCAAAGATTCAAGTTTTGCTAGGGTTGGTTTTGAGATAATTATTTAGGTAATAATCTGACATTTTATTCAGTGCCCTCTCCAAGATCTTCTCTATGTCCTCAAAATTCTTCTGCTGTGTGATAATGCAGTGATTGTACTCCTTGAGTACAACCAGTTAGGTATCCACTTCGCAGTGTTTTCATCTAGTCTTTATTTTCTTAGTTTTTAAATGAGACTGTAATAGGCAACAGTGGCAAAAGTCTTGCTAAAGTTAAGGTGTATCACATCCACTGCTCTCACCTAATCCACAAAGCCTGTCACTTTATATGTAGGTACACATAGCCTATAACTGCACCAAATACCTGAATGGGTGTTGGCATATGTTGACATCACCCCTACATACCACCTACTCAGGTGTACAGACCTCAGGCACAGAAAGTCTTCCAGCCAGTCTGATTATAAACTGCTCATGATTACAAGGCCTTGCACACAACTTCCTCTGCCTGTTGCTCTCAAGTAGAGATAAACCTGGAAAAAAAAGACACAAGTAGCTGATAAGCAGAGTCTTAGAAGGGCTCCATACAGGGACCTAGGATATAACTTAGTGCACTACTCAGGAAATAAGAACAAGATATGCTTATTTTTGAGCTTTGCTCAGGTTGGTTGAGGATCAACCCTCAGTGTTGATCCTAAATATCAGTGTAGAAATATCCTTAATTTCTCTGTGCTTCTGTGCCATTGTTACATCTCAGCTCTGTGTTCTTGGGCAACCCTGGCACAGGATGCAGTCTGTCTGACTCACAAAGGACTCACCTCCCCCCCCCCTTCCCCTCCTCTACCTAAACGAAACTGATTAAGATGCAGTGAGAGACGCACCTAAAACTCTCCAGATAAGGGTGATAAGAGTGAACAACTGCCCTTGGTCTCATTTGCATCTGAGATGGAACCAGATGACCATTCATTTACATGAGAGATGGAGAACAGAAAGCCTGAAGCAGAGACTGCAGTGAATTCTGGGACCAGAGAAGCAGGGGAGCACTGCATGATGGGGAATCTGTGCTTCCAATGTTAATCAACCCATGTTCACACACACCCAGCTCAGCATTTATCAGACCAGTTCTAATCTGGATTTGCTAAGGACTTCCCCCCCCCCCGACACACACACACACACACACACACACACACACACACACACACACACACAGCTCTGAGTTTAATAGGCATCTCGGGCCGTACATTCCCCGGTCCCACTATGGGAGGCCTATTTAAACTTGATTGACTAAAACTCAGTTGCCGGGTTAGGGAATGCTGAGGCAAGAGACCGAGTCAGAGGGGGTATGGGCAACATTTGAACAATGGTTAAGGGTTCATCACAGCATCCAGCCTGCTGGAGCCCTAATCCCAGGTGTTGTCATATCTTTCTCGAGATGACTGGTGGAAGTCCTCTCCACAAAAGGTTATGAGCACCCCAGTAATTGCTTTAATCTGGAAAAGTCATGCTAAACTGAGGCTTGTGCACAACAAGTAAAAATCCAAAATCCTGATGCTGCAAGCTATCTATTGTTCCTGAAGAAACCATGAGATATCCTATCAGTATATCTGCCATCCATAGGAATCTCAAGCTGGCTCCCAAGTATTTGGGTTACTCCCTAATCTTAAGAGTTTCCTGATTATCAATCAGTTTCCTGTGATGGTCCAAACCAGATAACCCCCTGTCAATAGAAAAGACAATGATTTACACTACTGAGGGTGCTTCGAAGCAGCTGAACTGAGGGTATAAAAATCTGTAAGTGTATGTGCTTAAAAAAAAAAAGAAAGAAAAAGAAGCAGGAGGAAAGAAGGAGAAAAGGAAAGAAGAAGAAAACTCCTGTGCTGACACCATCCCCTGTCATTCTTGGGACGCTGGAAGAACAGGTCGTCTCTCTCTTCAAGGACTGTGCTACGGACTGTGCCTGTCAGCTTTGCAGCCTGAGTACCGTGGGCTAGGTGAGACCCCAGCGTTCTCTCTCTTCTGTCTAGGCATAAACTTCTGAACCTGAACTGTATTAGTTAAGCTTGAGCTAAGTTTCCCCAAATACTTAGTGAAACCAGGGTAGTATTGTCATTGTTTGTGTTTGTTTTTCTTTTGCATGTCTATTACTACTAGTACTATTATATATTTCATATGCTTAGCAATAAATAACTTTTATAGTCAAACTGGTAGTAATTGGGTATATTTTTCCTTCTCTGCTTCTCTTGCCTCCCGTGCTCTGCAGCAACGCTTCTTTTACCCATGCTAAAGAACCCTGTGAAGCCTAAATTATTGTGGAGTCTGCTCATCAAGAGGCCAAAGATTGGGACGTGCTGAGTTTGAAACACATAAGGGGATCAGCTTGTACAGGCTGATTGACCCAGTTTGACTCAGACGTGCCCTTATGAACTGAATGCTGGCCCATGAGGGTGTCAGCTGGACACCCAGCCGGATTCAGAGGGATTCTGTTTACCTGTGTGCTTGTGTCTGACTGCATTTTATTGTTGCTCTTATGAACTGATTCTTGGCATATGAGGGTGTCAGCCTGTCCATGCTGATCAGCCTGGCCAGGTCAGGCGTGTCACGTTAACTTGTGTGTGTTTGTGTATATGACTGATTTGGTGACTGGAGGAACCCAGTCCCATTGAGACTGAGTCCTGCAAGATAGCTCCACTGGGGGTGAGGGCTTGCAGAAGGGAGAGATACAGCTCCATATAATAACACAAGCAGCACATTGACAGAATCACCAAGACCCTAGAAACTATCCCTAGTAAATGAGCACACCCCAAAGTAATGGGCAAATTTGGTAACAGCCATCTATAAAACCAGGATAACAATATTTCCTTACCCCATGGGGATGTTGTGAAGCTAAATGTATTATATATATGTCATGTAATATATTGTGAAGTGCTCAGATGTACTAATACATTACACATAAGTATCATAGATAATTCCTAAGAGTAGATTGTTTCAATAAAAATGCAGTATGGTGATCTCACAGGGGTGATTTACTATTCATTTCTAGTTAAATTACTAACATGAATGTATTTCTAGATCTTTGAGGATTCGGAAATCCCAGTTATATTCATGCCTTCCTATTAACATCAGTGGATTTGCACACATGCAACGAAGGCCAGGAACACTTGGTGCATTTATCCCTGGATAAGTTGTGATTTTGTTTATCCCCAAAGAGAAATATCCCAAGATTGGCATGTACACATATCACTCTTCCAATCAGAGTTTAGTGAGTATCTGAATACCGTGCTGTTTTTCTGCCATTGATTCAAGGTAGAATAATTCTACAGATGTACCCTGCTATATCGCCAGATAAACTGTTAGTTTCATTTTTCCAGGAAACTTTTTTTATAATTTATCCTGGGATAAAGGAGATGGACATCTGTACTCTTGCACTTTTTCCAGGATTAAATTATTTATCCTTGGGTAAATGTGAAATCTGTTTGAAGCATAGAGAAAAATTTGGCTAATACCTTTCAAGTAGAGACAGACAGACCACAGACTTTCTCTGCCAACAAGGAAAGAATGAACAGTAATATACAGTATATAACTTAAATGTAGTAGTCCTGTTGATATTTGTGACATTTTTAATGCACTGTCATGGCTTGCTGTAATTGGCTGGTTTTTTGTGTAAAAAAGGAGTTTTGAAAACTTGCACAGGACTCAGCTTGTGTGGCATCATTTCCCTTGTTGATTTAGTTTCATTTTCTGTTTTTCTGGCTTGCTTAACTGCCTATAACAGCCTTAAAACATTCTTCTGATCTTTATTTCTGCATGTTTGCAAAATACAGTTTTTGAATGTCTCTGTGCTGAGGGGACATTCTGACTGAGGTTGCTCTCTGATTCGTTACAAAGCCACTAGCAAACTAGATAATTTAGCCAAATATTTATTATAGTAACCTTCTTGATAGGCATATGGTATTACACTAAGTTATATTAAACAGGGAACGGGTTAATTAATACTCCCAGAAATTATTTTCTTGTGTTATTTACGTCCTGACCAGAAGCAAGAGGTAATGAAAGTCTTACACAAAAGTCTGCAGTACCTAAATTTTTGGTTAGCTTTCTTTAAAAATCTGTTAAAACAGTGATTCATAATATGAAATATAATAAAACAAGAAATTGCAATAAAACACTATGTGGAACAATAGCTGTATCCTATGATGCCACTCTGAGTACTCCTCCCAATATTTTCATTTTCTTCTGTCATTGTGGGGTTGACCTATAAAAGGCTTTTAGAAGCATACTCACGCAAGTGCTGACTTGCAACTTCAGAAATCAATACTTGTAGAAAATCGGAAACTAAGGCCTTGATCTGGTAAATCTCTTCTGTCTATTGCAGTGAGTGCGTGTGGAGACGAGAAATACTAGAAACACTAGGTGTTGCCATCACACCAAGACTCTATGCTGAGTACCTTATGCCCACATCTTCATTCACAGCTGTACAAGGTAAAAAGTGCATATGTTGCAGAAGACTTGTGCTCAAGCACAGTCATTAGCATATTAAAAAGGAACTTAACTATGCATTTCACAAGCTTGCTTTCTGGTACTTCTGGCAGGAATGGCTTGTTTGCTGCACAGTGACAGTCTTACTAACCTAGGATTAATACTGCTGCAATTACTCACATATGCTATGATTAGTTTTGGGGAACATTATTCCCACATGCATAGATTTCCTTCCTAGTTGATTTAACTAGCTTCGTGTTTAATCTTTTTGAAAAAGTTAGTGGTAGGTGGTATACATTTTAATCATTTTTATGGGTATATGGATCAGGTTATTTATAAGTATAAATGTTTGCAATTTTTTTGTGATTTAATCAAAAGATTGGCAATAAGATTATAACCAGATCAAATAACAAAAGTCTCTTTCTCTAAATAATGGCTACATGCAGGATAGAAGAGATGTGGCCTAATAGGGAAAAGGGGAAACTCTTAAGTGACAATGGCCAAATCCATAGATAGGTATGCCAGTAGAGGTATGTGAAAAGGATTTAACTCAGGGAGCTGAGAGGCAGTGGGATGCCGTGCGGCAAAGCAGAGCCAGTGAAAGTGAAACCGTGGCAGCTCTGCCAGATTAAAGGGAAAAAAAGGGGACAAGCCAGAGGGAGCTGGGAACAGCTCCTGCGTCGGCTTGGATGCACTTTGTACAGGTGTGCTGGGGCCGATCGGCTGGCCAGATGCCTGGAGCCAAGCCAGAAGGTTTAGTGGAACACCAACCAGGGGGACCAGAAGTAGGGTCCCTGGCAGAGCAGACAGGGTGGGAGCCCACAAGCAGTCCGGGGGAGGAGCTCTGGTGGGCATCCCAGAAAGGGTTCATTCCAGGACTTCACTGGCAGCCAGGACCAGAGGCACCATCCACGGAGACAGGGTGGACAGCTGTGACCTCTGATGGAGATTGACCCTTGGTGGGGCCCAGTGATGCCACAGATCAGTCACGGCCAAATTCAGAAGAGAGACAGGGCACGGAGTGGTGTCAGGCATGGACGTGACATAGACGATGAGAGGGCCACCAGAGACGCTTGTGAGAACAGGCAGCACAGCTTATCCGTGGCCATCAGACCAGTGGGCTCGAGCACTGTGAAAATCTGGAGTACCATCTCCAATGACAAATGGTTCCATCACGGTTGTCAGGAGGCAGGATGTAGGGGAGGTGGAGCCCCATGAGAGAGGTGCAGAGGGAGCAACCAAGAACAAGCAGCAGGGGAAGCAGGACCAGAACATCGTCCTCCTGATTAAAATGAAACCAATCAAAGATGTGGCAGGCAAGGCTCCTGGTGCACCACTCCAAGGTCTCTCGTCAACCCACCCATCCATTCCAAGAAAGTCATGGCAAGGCTTGAGCAGAAGCTACACACATGATGAGAGACATGCAGGATTACAGCTTGGTGCATTGGCTGGGAATGGGATAGAAGAAGAGACCCTGGAGGCCAACGCAGCAATGGAAGTCAACCTGAATGCCCAAATGGACTTGTTAGGCCAAACATTGCATGCTGTGACCAAGGTGTTGGAAGTCCAACAACAGCAGGCCATACAACAGCAAGACTGGATGTGCCGAAATTGGACAACGTTCTGCATGCATTGGATGACACTTGAGGATGACGTAGAGGCATATATTGAGGCGTTTGAAAGGACACCGATCCAGATGGGACTGGATAGGCTCCAGTGGACCACTCAGCTGCGAGCATTAGTGGTAGGCAAGGCACAGGCTGCATACCGGGCTTTGCCAAGGGAAGATGCCTATGACTATGATAAGGTGAAGACAGCCATTTTATGTCACCTGGAGCTCACCCCAGAACATTACCAAAAATTGTTCTGTGCAAAGAAGAGTAAGGAGGACCGTAAACCTCACCATTTGATGCAATTGTTGAAAGACCTTCTGGATAAGTGGGTGCCTCCGGGGAAGATAGACTGGGCCACCCTGGCTGATCAAATCTTACTCGAACAGTTTATAAAGGATTTGGAGGAGGACACACAATTATGGGTGCGGCACCATCTCCTGCAGACAGCCATGGAAGCCCTACAAATTGTGGAAGCTTTTGTGGCTTCAGAAGGAGAAGTGCTGATGGAAAAACGTACAGAAGCTCCACGGTGACAGTTAAAAAGAAGGATGAGATGCAACGAGGACTCTCATGGCACGTGTGACGAGGGGTTGCGTGCTACTGGTGCAGCAAGACCGGACATGTCTCTAGAGAATGTACCATGGGGATGCCGGAAAGATGGCAACCCAATAGGGAAGCCCCAGTGTCGAGAGAATGGCATGAGCCCAGTGAACCAGTTGAAGAAATGGACTGCAGCTTTGGGCATAGCGAAGAGGTGGTAGTATGAGACTGCCCCATGGTGACAGCATGGGTGGCAGGCAAGCCACTTCAGGCAACATTGGACACCGACTGCTCCCAGACCTTAATACAGTCAGGGTTGATTCCCAGAGACTCTATCTAGTGGTTTCACCCAGTCAGGATGCGCTGCATACAGGGGGAGGCCGAACAGTATGAGAGGGTCTTCGTGGAGATGAAAATCGCCGATTGTAAAGGAAAATTACAGGTAGGCTTTGCACCACACTTGGATGGCCTGATGATTGTGGGGCGAGATTGCTCCCTTTTGTATGAGGTATTAGAGGAGGTACGCACGGAAGAGCTACGATGCAAAGGGCGACCTCGAGGGGAAGGTTGGATTGCTGAAGAGGAACTAGCATCATCTGGTGATGAAGAATGGATAAATGTCAGATCTGGTACTGAGGGACAGCAGTTCCAAATTGCCCAAGAAGATGATGAACTACAGGAGATTAGGGAGACACAGGTGGCCCCACATTGAGGAGGAAACTGTACGGCCTGAGGTTGACATAAGTGCTTCATATTTTTGGGTACATGAACATCTATTATATTGGGTTAGTAAATTCCTGTGCACAGAGAATGGACCCAATAATTAATAGTACCCAGGAGTTTCTGTAGTCAAGTCTGGAGGTTGCCACATGCTAGTCCCATGGGGGGCCACCTTGGGGTGGATAAGACATTGGCAAGGATTGGGCAGTGGTTCTTTTGGCCAAAAATGAGGGAAGAAATCATGCAGCATTGTGAAGCATGGCCAGAGTGCCAGAGAGTCCAAGAGAGGCGACCCCCACAAGCGCCATTACAAACATTGCCAATCATTAAGACTCCTTTTGATAGGATAGCCCTAGACATAGTAGGGCCACTGACAAAAAAACAGCACCGGACATCAGTACATATTGGTTATAATAGACTACGCGATACGCTACCCAGATGCCATACCCCTAAGATCAGCAACTGCTCCTTGAATTGCAGAGGAATTATTTAAATGGATATCCTGGGTAGGGATCCCAAGAGAGATAATTATGGATCAAGGGACACATTTTATGCCTGGGGTCATCTGGGCCACGAGCCAGATCTTAAGGATTCGTCAACTGCGCACTTCAGTGTACCACCCATAGATGAATGGATTTGTGGAACACCTAAATGGCATGATCAAATGCTTATTGCAGTGTTGTGCTCAGGAAGAGCCATGGAGATGGGACTTGCTCTTGGTACTACTCCTTTTCGCCCTAAGGGATACTTTGCAAACATCGATAAAGATGTCCCCCTTTGAATTGATATTCGGCTACAAGCCACGAAGCTTGCTGCAGGAAGTAAGGGAGGAATGGGAGACCTTGGGATGGCTGGGGGTTGAGGCCTAGCAACATCGTCAGGAGATGATCGAACGCCTGGAGAAAGCAAGACAGCTAGCTCAGGAGAACCTGGTGGAGGCCCAACAAAGGCAAAAGTAAGCATACAATAAAGGAGCCCGCGTGCACGATTGCCAGGTGGGGGACAAGGTCCTGGTCCTGCTACTCACCATGGCCAACAAATTGCTGACACAATGGCAGCGGCCCTTCGAAATTGTGCAACAGGCCGGCCCCATGGATTACAAGGTACAGCATGTGGGGCATAAGAAGAGGCGACAGATTTATCATGTGAATTTGTTGAAAGCATGGCGGGAACCTGAGGGGTGGATGTTAAGTCTGGAAGAACCCCAAGAGGAATTGGGACCTGAGATGGGGGAAACCACAGGAGGAGGAGAACCAAGAGGGAAAGCTGACGTATGGTGCAGGACTCAGCGAGGAACAATACTGCCAGTTACGAGGGCTCATGGTAAGGTTCAAAGAAGTATTTAACGAAAAACCCAGATGTGTTCATGAAATCCATACACCAAAAGGGCCATGGTACGAGAAAGATGACGGCCCATTCCACACTACCTGCGTGAATAAGTATGGCACGAACCATGTAAGATGTTGGCACAGGGGGTAATTGTGCCTTCACGCAGCCCTTGGAGAAGTCCAGTGGTACTAGTACCAAAAGGTGATGGGATGTTTCAGATTTGCACAGACTTCAGAAAAGTCAATGAGATTGCCAGTTTTGACGCTTTTCCAATGCCACAAGTGGAAGAATTATTGGAATGGTTAGGACAGGCTCGATATATCTCCACAATTGACATGGTGAAGGGCTACTGGCAAATTCCTTTAGTGAAGGACCAGCAAAAGACAGCCTTTGTTACCCCCTGGGGGCTATTTGAGTTCATGAGGATGCCGTTTGGCTTACATGGTGCAGCAGCCATGTTTCAATGGCTGATGGACCGCATGCTCACTCCTTGCACCATGTACACTGCCGCCTATATTGATGATGTTATAATTTACTCATAAACATGGGAACATCTATGCCATGTAAGCATGGTATTACAAGAAATACGATGGACAGGGATGACGATAAACCCCCAAAAATGCACCTTTGGAGTATGAGAAACCAATTATCTTGGGTTGAGAGTGGGCCAGGGTGTGATCCGTCCCCTGCCTAGCAAAATAGAAATAATAGAAAAGTACCCACCACCCCAGATGAAGCATCAAATGCAGGCCTTTCTTGGCCTAGCCAATTATTATAGGAGGTTTATCCCTCACTTCGCAGAGAAGGCAGCAGCTTTGACAGATGCTATAAGGGGAAAAGTACAGGGTCCCATTTGTTGGACGCCCGAAATGGAAAAAGAATTTGAAGAGGTCAAAAAGGCCCCGTGTCATGATGTGCTGGTCATAACACCCAACTTTTCTAAAATTATCATTCTGCAGACTGACACTTCTGAGATGGCTATAGGCACAGCGCTCTGTCAGAAGCAAGGAGGCATCAAATGCCCAGTTGCCTATGCCAGTCGAAAGCTTAGAATTACTGAAACCAGGTACTCAGCTATTGAGAAAGAGAGTGTTTAGCTATAAAGTGAGCAGTGAATTATTTTAAGTATTACTTACTGGGATGAGAATTTGAATTGATTACTGATCACGCTCCCTTACCGTGGTTGAGTAAATTCAAACACGACAATGCCCGAATCACTCGGTGGGCACTGTCATTGCAACCCTTCAGATTTAGGGTAGTTACCAACTGGGAGTAACTAACTGAGTTGCTGATTTCTTATCAAGGTGCAGAGACATAGAGAAGAGCTGAACAAATCACCCAGGAAACCACAGTGAGAACAGGGGAGAGCTAAGTATTAACAACAGGATGCCCCAAGGCAACTTAAATGGAGGTGTATGTGAAAAGGACTTACCTCAGGGAGCCAAGAGGCGGTGGGACACCACATGGTGAAGCGGAGCCAGTGAAAGTGAAACTGCGGTGGCTCCACCTGCCATGAATATAGATCAAAGGAAAAAAAAGTGGGAGAGGGACCTGGGAATGGCTTTGACATGCTTTGTACAGGTGTGCCAGGGCCAACTGGCTGGACGGATGCCTGGAGCCTGGCCAAAAGGCTTGGCAGAACACCAACTGGGGGGGACCAGAAGTAGGGTCCCGGCAGAGCAGAAAGGGTGGGAGCCCACAAGCAATCCGGGGGAGGAGCTCTAGTGGGCACCCCAGGAAGGGTTTGTCCCAAGACTTCACCGGCAGCCAGGACCAGAGGTGCTGTCCATGGAGCCAGGGTGGACAGGTACGACCTCTGATGGAGATTGACCCTCGGTGGGGTCCAGTGATGCCACAGGCCAGTCACGGCTGACGGACCAACAAATCCAAATTCATAAGAGAGACAGGGCACCAGTGAAAGAGCACACATAGATGACAAGAGAGGGCCACTGGAGATGCTCATGAGAAAAGGCAGTGCAGCTTATCCGTGGCTGTCAGACTGGTGGGCTCGAGCACTGTGAAAATCCGGAATAACATCTCCCACAATGAATAGTTCCATCATGGTTGCCAGTAGGTGGAGTGTAGGGAAGGCCGAGCCCCACAAGAGAGGCGCAGAGGGAGCGACCAAGGACAAGCAGCAGGGGAAGCAGGACCAGAACATCGTCCTCCTGATTAAAATGAAACCAATCAAAGATGTGGCAGGTGAGGCCCCTGGTGCACCACTCCAAGGTCTCTCGTCAACTTGCCCATCCGTTCCGAAAAAGTCATGGCAAGGCTTGAGCGGAAGCTACACACATGACATCCCACGGAGAGACACGGGAGATTACAAGGTACAAGGTATTCAAGGGGCCAGGTATTAAGGGGGGAGGGAACCCCACACAGAAATTAGTGGTTTCATTTCCTTTGAATTGAAAAAAGAATGATGACAAGATAAGGAGTGGCATATAGCAGGATCTGTGAGGAAACAGATCTGTGAGGAAACAACTAAGGAAATATGCCCTGAATCTGAGTGGAAGGTTGAGGACCCGAGCAACAGACTGAAGATTTTCTTCTGAGGATAAAAATCGGGGCTGACAACAGACAGAACTTACAAGGAAACTGCTTCAAGTTAGTGAAAGCAAGGTGTGGCATCTCTGTTTTGGTTTTTTGCATGTTTGTCTCCAAACCTACCAGATCTTTTTCCTTGCATGTTTTTTTTTTCTGGTTTTATGCAATACATTTTTTCTGCTTCATACCTCACTGCTTGTCTCATGACAAGGCTGATTTTCAAGGCAGCTTACATCAAGATCTATACTATTTCTGCAGAGAGAGGACACCATGTTCATTTTGTTTTGCAAACCCAAGAAAATGTTAGAGCTGGCAAGACTCTCCTTTGTCAAGCTGTAAGGTCTGCTCATGGGGCAGGTAAAACCAAAGCTTGCTAGGGGAAGAAGAGTCTTACATGGGCAAGATGTGGTCATAACCCAGAGCATATGCAGTAAGATAGTGGGGAGCAAGTCTTTAGCTTGGGATCACCTCGGAAGGGTTTAGCACAAATACATCTTCTAATTCTCCAGTCGCCACCTTGCTTCAGTATTAATCTCTTTGGCCTACCTTGGGTCTTTTCTCCCTTGGACTAATATCTCCTCTATACGTCCATCACTTCCCACCCCTCCTACAGTACTCTGCCCAAAATATAGATGTCAAAACAATCTTTCCCTCCTGCAGCCAAGTACAAACTACTCTTTATTCAGATTTCCTCACTGCTTTTATATTATATTATGAATCCTGCCTTTCTGCACATTGCCTTAATTTTCTGGATAATCTAGTCCCTTCTCCATGCTTGCTCTCATTTCTTCCTACTTTTTCTTTAATTTTTTTCTAATCCTCTCCTTGCTGCTTCCTTTATCTTTGTCCATTCAATATTGATGCCTGTCACTGTAGTATCTGAACACTTTATCATTCCTATTAATTACAAGTGGAAAGTCCATTGTGGAATTCATCAAGACTCTTGCTGCCCACTGCACTTCTTTGTACTTGTTGGTCCAAGTCCCTTTTCTCTTCTTTGTCAAAACTGTCCCTAAAACCCACTTATTCCAAGGACTACTTGTTACCCTCCTCCTAACCAATAGGTCTCTACACTAACCTTTCTTTTCACTTTTGTACCGTATCTTGTCTGGTCTTAGTATAGTCAACATTTTAAGCCATTTCGTTTAGTGAATTGACTGTTCCCATTTTTGTAAAGCACCCTGAAAAAGGTCATGTCCACATGTGTTGTGTGCCCTGAGTTGGTGGTAGTGGCTTCTCTGATGAACAAGGAAATGGAGAGGAATTTTATTACTCAGGGGCCACATCTACATGAGAAGCTAACTTCACAGTAGCCTGATACTACTGTGCAGTAGGGCTGTGCAAAATTTAGCCACCCATTTTGTTTCAATGCTGTTTTGACCTGTTTCAACCTTGAAACAGTGCAATTGAAACAAAACAAGGCAGGTCAAAACATTTAGAAAAATTTGAAGAGATTGGACTGTGAAGCTGGGGCTTGCCTTCAATGCCTTGCCTGCAGGGAAAGAGAAAGTAAAGTAAGGAGTGCGAGGGGGAGAAGAGTGGCAGGTAGAGTGGGGGGAGGAGTGCTCTTATTATTGACTGTCTAGCTGGCCAGTGACTGTCACCCTTCCCTGAGGTCTCTTCCAACCCCAGTGCTCTGGGGGAAAGACAACAAAACTGATAAAAGCCAGTATTTTTTTTTTTAACTGCCCTGCTTTCTGCTTTGGGGTCACTTACTGAGCTTTCTGTTCTAGCAGCTCACCGTCAGACCACTACGGCTAGCAGCATTGATTTTCTAAAGGATTTCCTCCTTGCTACTCTAGCAAGAGAGATCTAGTACACTATCTGCCTGCACTTGCTACTCTAGCAAGAGGGATCTCAGAATACCTTTTTCTTGTAGGTGCTTTTATTTTATTATTATATTCATTGATTTATTCTTTTGAATTTTATACCTATATTGGATAGGATTACTGTAGAATTTAATTTATATAGGAAGGGAAATACATTTCTATACATTTAAAGCCTTGCAGCATACCATACATTCTACATTATAGAATTTATATAGGGAGAAAGATATATTTCTATCAGTTCCGTACATTTCTTCACTGCACCATTCCTACATTTTTTAAATTTATATAATAACGTAAATACATTGATATATTTGTAGAAAAGGAAGATAGGAAACATACTGTGAAGCAGGGTGGAAAGGCAGGTGGCCACACTGGCCAGCCTTCAGGGAGGGGTGGAAGAGGGGGTAGAGGGAGAGCTGTAAGTTTCCCACCTGCACCAAACTGAGATGCAGCCTCTTTCCTCCAGCTAAAAGGGATGAGGCTGCTACAAGCAGCAAGGAAAGGGGAACAGAGCCACTGCCTGTGCCCGAGACTGCATCCCCTCCACATGCAGCAGCCATAACCCCCACCCCTCCACCATGATGACAACCACAGCCACCAGCACAGCAACCTACTCCATCCCTATTTCACTTCCTATGCTGAGCCTTCCAGTGCCAAAAGAAGAGCTGGTGCTGGATCTGTATCTCAGTGCCCTAGCAAGGGAAATTCTGGGGAAGGAGGAAGGGGAAAAATCATCCAAGTTTGTGCTCGACACCCCTCAAATTTCCCTTCAAGCCATGTCTCCTTCCCCAGAAGGCACTTCAGAGCAGGTTGATGTAGAGGTGGAAGGAAGCAGCTCACCTGAGTCCACTCCTCTTGCTATGCCTCTGCCTGCTAAGGAGCGGGAAAGTGCAGCAGCATGCACAGATGTACCCCCACCCCAGAAGTGAGTGGTAGTGGTCTGGGATCATTTTGAGCTGGCAGATGATCCCACGTACACTATCTGCCTGCACTGCCAAGCCAAAACCAGCAGGGGCAAGGGAACAAAAGATATGAGCACCACGGAGATGTTGATGCATCTCTGTAGGCACCACCCCCTTGCCCTTGCTCCTCCTCATCCTGGCACCAGTGGGAGCATGCCCAAAGGGAAGTTCCCCACTCACTCCAAAGCCCCCTTCCCTCCAGAGCAGAGGCAGGCCACCCTGGACCAGTGAGGGAAAGGTGGACAGAAGGGGGGGGGGGCGCATTCCAAAGGCGAGAGAGCTCACCCAGAGCATTGGGGAGATGCTTGCTGTTGATGGCCAGCTATTCTCCCTAGTTGAGTGGCCAGGGTTCAGGCAGCTTATGGTGCTCAAGGTCCCATCATAGCAAGTGCCTGCATGCACCACCTTAATTAGGATGGTGGTGCCCTCCCTGTATGAGGCATGCACGGAGTACTTGAGGGAGGAGCTGCACAAGACAGGTCCACAGGTGGCTTTACACTTCACCTCGGACATCTGGAGCAGCCAGGGTGGAGATCATGCCTACCTCACAGGGCACTGGTGTGACCAGTAGGGCCATCAATGGGCTCTCCTTCAAGCCAAGATGATGGACAAGTCCCACACAGAAACAGAGATCATAGGGGCCATGAACCGCTTGGTGCAGGGATGGTTCACTGGGCAGGGTGAGCTCACCTGCAGGTTCATGGTCACCGAGAATGAGGCCAATATGGTCAAGGTGGTCCATGATGCCAAGTTTGTTGGCATCCGCTGTGTAGCATACAAGTTGCACCTTGTTGTCAGGGAAGCCTTGGAGGGGGACAGGGATGCCGGAGCATCAAGGGGGGCAGGATGCTGTGGGATAAACAAAAAGAGCTGAACATTCTGCAGCACAAAATCATGCAGGATGTGGAGACTCATGGAACTCCATATATCTGATGCTCAAGAGGCTGGTGGAGCAACAGAAGTCCATCCATAAGATGGCCTTGCTCAGGGAGATCAGGATCAGTGGCCCCCTGAACAGAGTTGAGTGGGATACCATCTCCCAGATCTTGGTGGTCCTCACACCCTTCTTTAAGGCCACCGAGAGCCTCAGCGCTGCTGATGCCAGCCATAGCCAGGTGATCCCTGTAGTGAGGGAACTTCAGAGCCAAATGAAAAGTTTCCAGGGGATCAGTGTTCCTGGCTAGGCAAGCCACTGTCACCAAATGTGGCACTGGTGAGGCGGCTGAAGGAGGGCATCAGGAAATGGCTTGATCCCTTGCAGTCCAGTACAGTCCATGTGCTGGCCGCCATGTATGACCTAAGGGTGAAGGGCACCATATGCAGCAGCCAAATGCTGAATCAGTGGACAGAGGTCCTGGTAAAGAAAGTCAGGGAGGCAGAATGGTGGAGGCAGGGGGACGTAAAACAGGGGGATCCACTGTCTCATGCTAGCATGCCATCTACGGGCCAGTCTTGTCCTCCACCACAGGTGCTGCCAATATGGACTAAGGGCATGGCTTCTATGGTGGGGTCCAGAGCCACCAGATCCCAACATCAGGCAGGTAGTGCACACACCTTGGTGGCTGCCTATCTTGCAGAGGACAAGGAGCCGCTGCTGTGCAACTCCTTGACCTACTGGGCAAGCCACAGCCAGCTGTGGCCGATCTGGCCACAATTGCCCATGACCATCTGTCCTGTCCACCGACCAGTGTTCCAAGTGAGAGGGTGTTCAGCATCACTGGGGATGTAGTGACGCCCCACCGCACCTGCTTGGATGCTGGTTTGGTAGATCAGCTGGTGTTCCTGAAGGTGAACCTCCCACTGCTGGGGTTCCCCAAGCTTCAGGTTCAGATGGACTGAATGCTGCCCTCCTCACTCCATCCACACCTATTTCCTTTTTTCAAAAACCAGGTAATGCCCCACTCTCAGCTGGAGGGGGCATTCACTGAATCACCAACCATCAGGGGAAGAACATGTCCCCTGCAAGGATGAACTTGGAGGTATGAGCTACAGCTATGGGGAAAGAGGAGGCCCCAGGTCCTGGGCATGACCACTGAAACTGCACCCTGACAGGGTAGGGAGGCCTGGTAAGACTGCTGGCAGTGTGGCAGCCCCATGAATGCCAGAACCAATGATTCCCTGGTGAAAGGTGGGTAGGAGGTGCTATAACCTCCAGCTAATGTGTGCACGCACACAGTCCTGTCTGGGGAAAACCCAGACCTGTCACATCTTTGACAGGCCTTAGGCTTTCTGGTTGCGGTGGAGTTGTGAGGCTCCAGGTGAGCTCTGTTTAGCTGCCTGGGATGCCAGCTTTTGCATTGAAAAATGCTTTGTCAGGCTGAGGAAGTACCTTCTGTTGGTGTGTCTCCTGCTCCTGGATAGAAGGAATAGTAAAGATGCATGGACTCAATATACACAGTGGAATTCTGACACACTGCAACCTGCCAGACATCTGACTCCCCAGGTACCTCTGCACTTCTGCCTGTGCTGCTACATCCCCCTTCCCTCCCCCCCCCCCCCCCCGAAGCCTGTCCCTCACCCCCCAACACCTCTATTTCCATTTTTGCTGACTGGCTTTCTTGCCTGCATTGCATGCCAGGCCAGCCTCTAGCTTCTTTACTATTCCTTCCATCCAGGACCAGAAGACATACCAACTGCAAGTACTTCCTCAGTCTGACAAAGGGTTTTTCAACCTGAAAGCTTCCTAAGATATATTTCTGTAACTAGTCCAGGTTTTTCATAATAAACATATACACATAAAAACACAAGATAAGCCATTACACACCACGATTAACATATATCTAACACAACATTTTTACCTCTTGCTGTCAGTTCCTTTATAACAAGAAAGGCTCTGTGACAGTTCTGTTTGACTACCTTAGATGCTGCTGGTGCTGACTGCTGAGTCACCTACATTATTTTTCCCTGCCATCATTTATAATGATGGACTGAGATGAGCCTGTAGGGGAGGAGGAGACTCCCTGGGGCACACTGCCATGTTGTGCAGAGGCCCCAGCACAATAAAGGATGCACCTGAGCACACACAGATTGTCACCCACCCATGTCACAAGTTTTGCCTGTGAACAACCAGAGGTGCAGGGCCCCAGAACCCAGAGTCCCCCTGCACCTATATTCTTGAGAGCTGGCAGGCTTCGGGGCCAAAGCAGGGCCTAGCAAGCCTGCAGCACCTTAACACACAGAGTATCACCCATGTCATGAGTTTTGCTTGTCTGCAGCTTGAGGTGCAGTTTCCCCGACCCCCCTGCACCTATGTCCTTGAAATTTGGCAAGCTTTGTGATCTCATCAGGGGCTAGCAGGCCTAGAGTTTTGACCCCACTGTGGCTTAACACATACAAGTGACAGGAGTTTTGCTTTCAAGAATTTGGGGTGCAGTTTCCCCAACCCCCCTGCACCTATCTCCTTGAATCTTGGCTTGCTTTTTGCCTCAGAAAGGGCTACCATTCCTGCAAGTTTCATTGAAATCAGGCCAAAAAGAACAAAGTTATAGGCTGTTTTGACCTTCCCCATTATATCATATGGGCAAAACATTGGTCGAAACAGAACACTTCTGTTTCACACAGCCCTACCTTGAGGTAGCACCGCGTTGCAAAAACTGTGACACAATGCTACCGCCTGGGGGGGGGGGGGGGAGAACTCCTCTCCCCCTCCTCTCTGGAAAGGGGCATGACTGAACTCCTCTTGCTGCCTCCTGATTGGGGGATGAGCTCTGCCAATCAAAACAGCAAGATTTCAAGCCTGGTACTCAACCCAAGCTCCAAAAGGCAAGCCTGCTACATAGATACTGGATTTATGACATGCTACAACCTGCCTGACATCTGACTCCCCAGGTAGCAGAGACTCCACTTTTACCAGCCACATCCCCCTCCCCCTGCCTACCCCAGCCTGTCCCTCACCCCTTGACTCCTCCATTTCCATCTTCACTGACTGGCTTTCTTGCCTGCATTGCATGCCAGCATCCGGCTTCTTTACTATTCCTTCCATCCCGGAAGAGCGCGCGCACACACACACACAGAGCAACTAGATGCTTCCTCAGCCTAACAAATGGTTTTTAAACCTGAAAGCTTGCAAAGAAGAATTTCTCCAACTTTTCCATTGATCTAATAAAAGATATCAAATTGACCCAAAGAACCTTGTCTGGGTTATGTCCTTCGACCAACACAGCTACAACCTACACCCCTTAACCCACGCAAGAGGCACAAATTTTGCTTTCAGCAGTTTGAGGTGCAGTTGCACAGAAACCCCATGTATCACTCTGCCCCAAACCTGGCAGGCCTCCCTCATGCCCGCATGAGGGTCGATGTATGTGGCAGGACAGGGCAGCCATTTAATGCCCCACTCTTAGAGCTGGAAGCAGCAGTTTAGATTTTCACCAGCCAGTAGGGGAAGAAAAACATCTCCCTGTTGAGCTCCTGTGCCAGGGAGTACTTGGAGATATAAGGGCTGAGGCTATATAGGGAGTGGAGGCCCCACATCATCCTGGGCATGACCTAAAACTGCACCCTGCTAGGGTAGGGAGGCCTGGGTGGGACTGCCGGTAGCATGGTAGCCCCAGGAAATGCCAGGACCACAAACTTCCCTGGTGAAAGGCAGGTAGGAGCAGGAGGCACCTGATAACCTCCAGCCACCACACAATCCTGACTGGAAAAAGCCCAGACCTGTAAGATCTTTGAGAGGCCTGAGGCTTACTGGTTGCAGTGTAGTTGTGAGGGTGAGAACAGGGGCTACCATGCCTGCAATTTTCATCCCTCTGCACCTTCACACACACACACACACACACACACACACCCATGAATTTTGCTTTCAGCAGTTAGGTGCAGGGGTTTCTGGAAAACTACACCTCAATCTCCCTAAAATTTGGTAGGCCTTGTGCCCTCAGAAGGGGCTACCATCCCTGCTGTTTTCATCCAAATCTGCCAAAAAAATGATAAACATAGGTATTTCAGTGATTCCCCATGATAGTCTATGGCTGAATCTCCAAGTCAGCGCCGAACCTTCCGAAGCCAATATGGGACAGTAACCAAAATCAAATCACTGTCCTCCAAAATTGGCTGAATCCATATAGAATACTTCCCTATTCACACAGGCCTACTGCACAGTAGTATTAGGCTACTATTCAGTAGCATCACAAAAAAGGCATTCATCAGCACTACTGTGCAGTAACTCAGGTTACTGCATATTCATTTAGTACTTGTTTATACAAGTACTAAATAAATGTGCAGAAACAACTGTGTAGTAGTGTCTCATGTAGACATGGCCAGGCTTTACAAACTGTTCACAGTGACTGCTTGCATTTATAAACTTGGAGGTAGAAAATGAGCAGGTAAGGGGAACCAATGACCTGGGATAACATGCCAAAGTCCTGCTTTCCTACAGGGTCCCTACAATGTAAGGAGAACTCACCCAAGTTAGAGAACAATATTCCACTAGCAAGAGAAAGTAGTGATAGGGACAAGTAGCGGATATGCATTTACTCCCCAAGATGGGGGGAGGCTAGTGGTGTGCCATAGCTCAACCACTGATGACAGAGCATGGATGTAAGACACTGGTTTTCAAACTGTTTCATGGAACCCTGGGGTTCCACAATAGATCATAAGGGGTTTCACTAAGAGACTGGGGGTAGGGGTGGAGTGGGTCTGGAGGCGATGCATTGCCATAACCAGGCTGGATTGCCTGGCTCTGTGGACATGGGTAGGGGTTCTGCAGCAGAAGTGATATGAAAGTATTCCGTGACTTTAGGAAGTCTACAGCCACTGATGTAGAAGATTTAATGTTGGCATTTCATGACAGCTCAGCAGAAACAACTTCAACTTTTGTAACTTCTTCAAAGTCATTTCAAGTACTTTAAATATGAAATAGATGTGACTACTGCAGGTGTATTCATCAGCTAGAGCTGAAGATGACCTGCTCACAGAGAAGGCAGACATTAATTATAGACTTGACAAAGCATGACATTTAAGTAGTAATCACCAAGGTGATTGGTTTATTGCTTAAGAGAATGATTCTTACATTTTTCATTTCTCACTCCACTATGTAAATAAGTGAAGCAGCCTCACGTAGACCACTTCCTCCCTAAGGCCCTGCATCTCCCACTCTTCTGCTCTCAAATGATGTATTCTACAGAACACTAGAGAGTTCTACAAACTACTGCTGTTCCATAGACCCTCACTGGAAAACAGTTTAATAGTTGAAGGTTCACACACCCTGCTGTTTTATGGGCAGGGAGTCATGCATCAGGGTGCTGGGTGCAGTAAAAAAATGCAAACAGAACAAAACAGCTTCACAAACTCACTTGCTTCTTCTCTTACCTTTCTCTATATCTTAAGTATTTTAGAAGATACTACAAGGAGTTATTCCTATAAGACAGCCATTAATATAGTTGTTTATAAATCATAAATTGGCTGTAATAATCACAAAAGGCAGCTTAACTGGACAAAGGAAGAGCTTCTATGCCACTGCATACTATCTCCTAGCAAAGGGGTCCAGCCTCTGATTTCTGTGGGCTATCAAGAATTACATTAAAGAGCCCTAGGACTGCTGGACGGTACGCTGTAAGAAGGCCAAGTGGCCTCTGTGGCAGGACATTTGATGTGCCTGCCACTTGAAGCCACCAGCAGGTGGGGGTCGGAGCTAATTGCAGAGTCAACCAACCCAGGGGGCCAGCAGTTAAGCTAGATTTGATCAAGGAAGTCATCTGATTTGGAAAACGCTGGGTTTAGACAGGATGTAAGCCCAAACCCTAGACCAGGGCTGGCAGTAACATCTTGGAAGCTGGCGAAGGAACATCGCCTAGCAGGAAGACTGCTGCTCCTAAATGCTAGCAAGGAGAATGACATCTGGAGGTTTGGTTGGAACTAAAAGGATGGAGGGCATTCCTGAGGACCCAGTATGGGGTCCAGAGCCCTGAGAAGCCTGAGTGCTCGGGGCCTAGTGAGAGGCCAGGTGAGCCCTGGGAGAGAGGCTGAGTGTTTGGGAGACCAAGTGAAGGGCCTGGGTGAACCCAGTAAGTGGGGCAGAGTACAGGCACCTATTGAGGGGTCCAGAGGAGCCCAGAGAAGGAAGGGGCTGCATAGGAAGACATATGGAGGGCTCTGGGTGAGCCCAGGAGAGAGGAGTGATCTATGGACCTGAGAGGATGGACCTACAGAGACAAGAGGGCTGACAGCCAGAGAGCTGACCCTGATAATCTCTGGCCTGTGCAGGGCCAGGGCCCAGAAGGGGATGAAGGGTGAAATAGACCACATCAGAGACTTCCAGAGCCAGGAGAGCCTGAAGTTCTCAATGGCCCTGAGGGAGTCAAGGAGCATGCAGCCTAGGATGGCAGTGGCTGGTGCTAGGTGTTACGCCTCAGCTCTGTATTCTTGGGCAACCCTGGCACAGGATGCAGTCTGTCTGACTCACAAAGGACTCACCCCCCTCCCTCCCCTCCTCTACCTAAACGAAACTGATTAAGATGCAGTGAGAGATGCACGTAAGACCCTCCAGATAAGGGTGACAAGAGTGAATCAACTGCCCTAGGTCTCGTTTACATCCTAGATGGAACCAGATGACCATTCATTTACATGAGAGATGGAGAACAGAAAGCCTGAAGCAGAGACTGCAGTGCATTCTGGGACCAGAGAAGCAGGGGAGCACTGCATGATGGGGAATCTGTGCTTCCAATGTTAATCAACCCATGTTCACACACACCCAGCTCAGCATTTATCAGACCAGACACACACACACACACAGCTCTAAGTTTAATAGGCATCTCGGGCTGTACATTCCCCGGTCCCACTATGGGAGGCCTATTTAAACTTGATTGACTAAAACTCGGTTGCCGGGTTAGGGAATGCTGAGGCAAGAGACTGAGTCAGAGGGGGTATGGGCAACATTTGAACAATGGTTAAGGGTTCATCACAGCATCCAGCCTGCTGGAGCCCTAATCCCAGGTGTTGTCACACTTTTCCCGAGATGACTGGTGGGAGTCCTCTCCACAAAAGGTTACGAACACCCCAATAATCGTCTTAAGTCTGTTAAAAGACTATAGTAAAATCTGGAAAAGTTATGCTAAGCTGAGGCTTGTGCACAACAAGTAAATATCCAAAATCCTGATGCTGCAAGCTATCTATTGTTCCTGAAGAAACCATGAGATATCCCATCAGGATATCTGCCATCCATAGGAATCTCAAGCTGGCTCCCAAGTATTTGGGTTACTCCCTAATCTTAAGTGTTTCCTGATTATCAATCAGTTTCCTGAGATGGTCCAAACCAGATAACCCCTTGTCAATAGAAAAGACAATGATTTACACAATTAAGGGTGCTTCAAAGCAGCTGAACTGAGGGTATAAAAATCTGTAAAAAGTGTGTGCGCTTCAAAGGAAAAGAAGAAGCAGGAGGAAAGAAAAAGAAGAAGAAGAAGAAGAAGGAAAGGAGAAGGAGAGGAAAAGGAAAGAAGAAGAAAACTCCTGTGCTGACACCATCCCCTGTTGTTCTTGGGATGCTGGAAGAACAGATCATCTCTCTCTTCAAGGATTGTGCTACGGACTGTGCCTGTCAGCTTTGCAGCCTGAATACCTTGGACTAGGTGAGATCCCAGCGCTCGCTTTCTCTCTCTCTTCTCTCTAGACATAAACTTCTGAACCTGAACTGTATTAGTTAAGCTTGAGCTAAGTTTCCCCAAATACTTAGTGAAACCAGGGTAGTATTGTCATTGTTTGTGCTTGTTTTTCTTTTGCATGTCTATTACTACTAGTACTATTATATATTTCATATGCTTAGCAATAAATAACTTTTATAGTCAAACTGGTAGTAATTGGGTATATTTTTCCTTCTCTGCTTCTCTTGCCTCCCGTGCTCTGCAGCAACGCTTCTTTTACCTATGCTAAAGATCCCTGTGAAGCCCAAAATTATTGTGGGGTCTGCTCATCAAGAGGCCAAAGATTGGGACGTGCTGAGTTTGAAACACATAAGGGGATCAGCTTGTACAGGCTGATTGACCCAGTTTGACTCAGACGTGCCCTTATGAACTGAATGCTGGCCCATGAGGGTGTCAGCTGGACACCCAGCCGAATTCAGAGGGATTCTGTTTACCTGTGTGCTTGTGTCTGACTGTATTTTATTGTTGCTCTTATGAACTGATTCTTGGCATATGAGGGTGCCAGCCTGTCCATGCTGATCAGCCCGGCCAGGTCAGGCGTGTCACGTTAACTTGTGTGTGTTTGTGTGTATGACTGATTTGGTGACTGGAGGAACCCAGTCCCATTGAGACTGAGTCCTGCAAGATAGCTCCACTGGGGGTAAGGGCTTGCAGAAGGGAGAAATACAGCTCCGTATAGTAACACAAGCAGCACATTGACAGAATCACCAAGACCCTAGAAACTATCCCTAATAAATGAGCACACCCCAAAGTAATGGGCAAATTTGGTAACATAGGCTATATGAGGAGAAGGCATCAAGGAAAGGGGTCCAAAAGTGAGGTGGGGCCAGAGATGGTGGTCATGATTGACCACAAGGTGAACATAAGCCACCAGTGCGATGCCGCAGCTGGCAAAGCAAACAAAACCCTGGCTTGCATCTACCGATGCATCTCAAGCAAGACCCAGGAAGTCATTCTCCCATTTTACTCAGCTCTAATGAAGCTGCAACTGGAATACTGCATCCAGTTCTGGGCTCCACACTTTAGAAAGGATGTGGAGAAGCTTGAGAGAGTCCAGAGGAGAGCCACACGCATGATTAGAGGACAAAACAATAGGCCTTATGAGGAGAGGTTGAGAGCCATGGGTCTCTTCATCCTAGAGAAGCTTAGCCTCAGGGGGGTATTTGGTGGCTGCCTATAAGTATATAAGGGTTGTGCATCAGGAGCTGGGAGAATGTCTGTTCACCAGGGCACCTCAAGGGAAGATGAGGTCTAATGGTCACAAACTCCAGAAAGACCATTTTAGACTAGACATAAGAAAAAATTTCTTTACTGTCCACATTCCCAGAGCCTGGAATAGAACCCCCCCCCAAAGTGGTGCAAGCACGTACTCTGGACATTTTCAAGAAATACTTGGATGTCCGTCTTTCTGGTATCCTTTGACCCCAGCCTACTTCCTGCCCTTTCAAGGCATAACTCCATGGCAGGTGTTTTAAAAAATGCAATGATGTCTTGCACCAACACACAAGGAATCTCCAGCAAGGCACAGCTTTAACGGAGCTGATGGAAAAGTCTGGGCCCACTAATATTATAGTAACTGTAATATTGCAAATAGGAGAGGGATGTTAATTTGTAGTACTACAGCTACTGGACCAAATTCTGGTCAATCTATTGTGTTGTGCAGAATTTGACTCATTCTACTTAAAATGCATGCACACATGTGCTTGCACACATAGATGCCTATATGTGTGTGCATACAGAGTTCTTTGCTCATCAAATGAAAGACCCTCCCTCTTATCTTCATTGACTGAATTTGCTTGGCTAGTCTTTCCTCCATCCTGACAAATATGTTTAGACAATCTCACTTGGCAAAATTGATTGTAGATAGAAAATGTACAAGTAACAATCACTTTTACATTTTGATTGGGGAGTATAACAGGGGGCAAGGGGCTCCTCATTACTTTAAAAGGGAAGATAGAGGAGAGAGCTCCCAAGGTGGAGGGAAACACTGCTGCTGGATGAGATGGCTGAAGGGAATAGGCAGCCATGAGGCCAGAGAATATTAGTTATAGGAGGAGGGAGAAAAATAAAACTGGGGAGGGGCGGGGTGCTGAGCACATGCACATACACCACCCCCTCCCCCCACAGAAAGTCTGCAGGGGAAGGGAATGGGGCTGGGACCAGGCAGGAATCGGGAGGGAGCAGAGCAGAGGCAGACCCAAGCTCAGGACTGGGGCCCACTGCACCTGTGCTGCCACCCTTTCCCTGGCACCTGGAGTCGTTGCCCAGCACTGGCAGCCCCCACAAAACCACTGCTCTCCCAGCCCTGCACCAGCCCCAGATGCCTCCCTGCACTGGCCCTAGGCCTGGCCCAAGCCCCAGGCCCAGCCCTTGGCCCCCAGCCCTGCACCTCCCAGAGAACCCAGAGCCAGAGGCCGAAGCGAGGCCGGCCGAAGCGAGGCCAGCCTCAGCTGCATTGCTGGGCCAGAGGGAATGGAGCCCTGGGACCCCTGTGCCCACTCCACCCTGCTCTGAGTCATCACAGCCTGGTGACTTCTTCAGAGGCACAGCGCCAGGGAGCCAAGAGGGGGGAGGCATGTGACACCCCCACCCCCGATCTTTGCTGGGTCACAGGCAGGAGCAATGAGAGCCCAGGGTAGAGGTTGATCCCAGAGTGAGTGCTTCTCTGATGGTGGGGGTAGAGGGTTTTTCATAAAGCTTTTCCTTTCATAGTATTTGTTTGCTCAGGTGGAAAGGTTTCTGTTGGAGCCAGAGGGCTTACTATTTGGTTTAGTTGCACTAATGGACTGAAAGGGGCTACCAGGGGAGGCAGGAGGTCTGTTGTGACTTTTAGCCTTGTCAGGGGTAAGGCTCAGGACAATCAGAGCCTGAGACTGAGAGGGTCAGAGCAAAATCCCAAGATGGTCAATAGCAGGCCTCAGATGAAAAAGACTTGACCACAGCCCAAGAGGGGTGAGAACCAGGACCAGGAGCCCACCAGCTGGAGAGGGGCAAGGACCAGAGCCTCGGGCCTGCAGCCTAAGAAGGGGGTAAATAGAGCTCAGTAGGACAAGACAGGGGCTGGAACCCAGAAGCAAGGTCTGGCACTCTGGGGCTAAGGGAACCAGCAAGAGAAAAGGGGCAGAGGCTGAGCAGGCCAAAGCCCCAACAAGGGTTTAAAGGCCTGTAGTGGCCAAGTATTGCCTAGGGGGGCAAACTACCCACCTGAGTGACAACTGGTAACACCTGAAAAGTATGGACATGATTGTAGGAGGTCAGAGACCATGGAATTAGCCCTTAAACCTATTATTGTGCTGGAGCACAGATAGGCCAGGAAGGCCCACCTTGCACCTGAGAGATGAGTTTGAGACTCATGGGGCCTGGGAGGGACTCACCTAATAAAAGCATGGACAAGGGCTCATTCTGGGACAAGGGCAGCCTCAATTTAACTCAGCTGTTCCGAACCCCAGCTCCCAGGGGCAATGCCAGTGGCACCACACAGAAAAGACGAGCTGCGCCTTGTGCTGCGAGGTCTCTTGGCCCTGCTCCCGGGCCAACGCCACTGCACTCTGCTCCTAGCAGTGGGGCAGGGGAAAAAGAGGTTGGGAACCACTGATTTAACTAACAACAACAAGGCATGGTAAGAGGGAAAGAAGCAGACCCAGGGAACCAGGATGGGTGCAGGAGCTGTGCAGCCACCAGGGAGAGTCATAGCCACCCTTGAGGCCCAGTCCTGCTACAGGAAGATCTAATAAAATAGTAAGTTAGCCTCTGTGTAGGCATTTTGGCCAAGTGCCTCCAAAGCACTTTACAAAGCTAAATTATGCCTCACAAGATCCTCTGAATTTAGTGTAATTGCACCTGTTTCATAGATTGACAAATGAGACACAGAGGTGATGTGACCTGCTGAAGGTTGCACAGCAAGTCAGTTTTAGTCTTGGGAACAGAACATTGATATTCTTGACCTGTTGTCCCCTGTTCCCGCTGCCGGACTGCACTTCTTCCCTATGTCGTAGGTTTTTTAACTCTGAGTGAGTGGTTAAACAAAGCATGGTGGTAGAAATTCAAGGGCAGATTCTGGTGCTAATCAAAAGTCATTTACACTCCTGCCTTCCCTGTTCAGGATATAATCAGGACTCCCTTCCCTCCATTTAGGTATTGCAGTCTAAGCCAATACATTATTCTACTTTGAGAACACATCACTGTCTCAGAGATTGCACAAGCTTCCTTCAAAGTGCCAGCATAAACTGCCACATTCACTTCATCAAGCCTAAGTGTTAACTACTTCCCATTAACTCAAATGTTCCCAGGTTCAGGATCAGCAGACCTTCTTTAAGCAAAGCATCTGTCTGACTTTCTTTCAGGTTAATGTGCCATACAGTATTCTTTTGAAAGGCTAGCAAGGGGAAGGAAGAGGAGAAAGGATAGAGAATTTTTTTATTTTTTTTTTTTATAAATATGCTGCTGCTTCCATAAATCTGAGGAATAGACATGTTTATTGTGCCTCTCTTGCTCCCATTCTTCACTTCAGGATCTATATTGGATACAAAGGTATTTCAAATGCGGAAAAATGGGGGAAAGAGAAATCTTGTAATCTGATCACAAAACTAGATGCCAGGAATTTCCAAGCTGATGTGCTTAATCCCTACAATATATTAATGTAAAAATTTCTGAGCACCTGAAAAGTGCTGTTCACCTAAAAGAAGACTGCTACTTTAGCATCAGTGGTAAGCATTGGTCACTGGAATTTCACAACACATAGGGAACATAAAAACATAGGACTAAAAGGAGCCTCCAGGGCCACCAAGTCCAGTCCCCTGCATTCATAGGCAATAATCAATACCTATGTTCTGGTTAGTTAATTAGAAGAATCCCTAAAACTGCCACTTTACCCCCTCACCCACAACTACAGGGAACAATATCTAAAACACCAAGAATATCTTATAACAGAGGTTGGCAACCTGTGGACTTTATCTAGCCCATGGAGCCATTTGCAGAGCAGGGACTTTGACAATGTATGGCAGTGGGGGACTTTACCCACACTACACCTCACCACACAGACTGTGGTGGGGTGATAAGAAGTGGTGGCCAAGTCCCGGTGCCAGTTCATCTTAGAAGCCAAGCTGGATCATTCTAGCCCACTGCCTTGTCACTGCACCAACAGGGAAGTAGTTAATATATGCTCAGAAGATTGTATTAAAAGAATCAGGCCCCATACTACAGAGGAAGGCAAAAAACCCAGTCTGCCAATCTGACATTGGACAGCAAACATTAAAAGTGATCTCTGTAACTGGAAAAAGAATTAAATAGGGCTAAATTGACACAGCTAGTATTTAGTGCCAAATTATTATAAGAAGATTAATAGCAAACCCTAGAACAATTTTAATAGGTTCAGATTTTACCTTAGCTAAAGGAGTGCATCTCCCTCTGAAGTCAAGTGAGGTAACTAAGACCTGAATTAGTTCTAATATTTGCAGTGAGAAAAGAACACGCAGACCATAGAGGAGCACATCAGTTTTTTATAGAACCCTGGTCAGGACTGTCTTCTATCACAGAAAATTTTCCTTATAATTTACAAGAGTTTGAAACCATGTTCCATTATTTTCCTGGGTATGAGTGTGGCAGAAAGCTACCTTTGTCTCTCCCCCAAAAACTCTGCCCTATGACAATTTGATTAGGATGGGCCCAGCAGAGGATACACACATTTACCCTATCTTTTTAGGTAACCTGAGCTAGGTACATTCCTGAGGGAGAGGAGAAACCTGCTCCCTCTGCCTACTTGACTAGTATCACATACCTGAGTTAGGGGCTTCCTTCCTGGTGGGCTAGAGTCTGCTTGGCAACTAGTGATGTATTTCAAATTGGTTAGCTGCCAGTCAACAGGTGCTGGCCTCCATTGGACCAGGTGAATGAGGTCACAAGGGCTATATAAGTTAAGGACTGCTCAGGAGGAAGGGGCAGCAGCAGCCACGAGGGAAACCCAGAGACAGAGAAGAGCTGTACCATCTGGAACCAACTCACGATCAAGGAATTGCTTGTCTCAATAGGGAATCTCCACCTGCCTCTGGATGATACTTGTTAGTAAGCTACCTGAGATCTAACTAGATATACAACTTGCAGTAACTCAGATGCGTGATCAAAGGCTACCCCAGCCACAGGAGTTTGCTCTATGGGATTTCTCTGATATAGCTCTACCCTGTACCCTATTCTAACCCTACCCTCTGTAACCAAGAAAGTTCTCCTTTGTACCTAGTGTAGGAGACTTATTGGGAGTGGGTCTAGATTATGCCTTGGGGTCCCCTTGGTTTGGCTGACTAAGGGAGACCACTACTTGTGCTTCTGACTGAGAGAAGCATCCCAACTTCTTGAAGTGAATCAAGTACCCTTGAGAGCTAGGACTGTTTCCCAGAGTGCACAGAGCCAGAAATAAGTCCAGAGTTCTGGGTGGTGGCAGTGGAACCCCCAGGCTAGCAGGTGGGTGCTCCAGGAAAGGGGTTGGCCAGACATGAGGTGCCCCCAGGGAGGCACTCGGAGCCTGAAAGGTGGTCTGGTGCAGTGAGGTGGGTGGCTCAATGTAGGAGCCCCTCCTACTGGCCCACCACAATGACTATACCTACATCATCTTACTAAAGAAGGGCCTGTGTTGCAGAACTCAGACCCAAACTTTCACAAAGGTCTTTTTATCCAGCATTTGACCTGACAGGCATACAGCCACAAAATTCCACTCTGACTCTGCAACTTGCCAAAACTTAAGATGCCTGGATTTTAACAGTTGATTATATGAGTACAGTAAAATCACAGTGTGAACCCCACATCTACCATTCTTCAGATAAATGCTTCATATACACAAGAACTCCAGCATCAGGGGATACCAAGAACTGGAGGAATTTTCATGGATACCCAGCATCTAGGGTCGGATACCCAGCTTTATCAGAAAAGCAAACCCATTAATGGCAAAGCACTGGAAGATCAGAAAATTAAATCTAAATGCCTGCATGACCTACTTCTATATGTAGAGGTTTCTCAAGCTCTACAACTCTAGCCTTCCAGCCAGTAGAACAGTCAGTCCCTCCCCATGAATTCAAAAAGCCCATTCAGGGTGCTATACAAGGGCCTAAAATACCAACATGCAAGTCACTGTGAAGACCAAATTAAAAAAAACAACAAACCAGCAGCAGCAAGACTAGACAGCTCTATGCACTGTGAAAGATTATCTCAATTTTGAAATGTGCAAAACTAAGGTTGGTCTAATAAAAGTTATCAAATTCACCCAAGGAACCTTGTCTGCCTATGTCCTTAGACCAACATGGCTACAACCTAAACCCCTGCAAAACTAAAAGAAACGCTCATTGCATCCAAAGTCAATGACCATAATCTGGAGTTGGAAACATTGAGGTACAAAGCACAGTGTGAATTCAGGGGGAAGTAGTTGTGTAGCCAGCATGAAAGATGCAAGACTGAAATGGAGTGGCCTTTCTGCTCCAATAACTAAAAGAGAGAAGGATGTTTCTTTGCATTATCAGGATTATCAGCTAAAAACAACAAGGAAAAATCCATCCCTAATCCTGTGAAGAAAGGAGGGAGACAGTATTTGCTGTGTATAGCAGCCTACTGGTGGATGAGAAATGGATACATCTGCAAATGAAGCACTGATCAAGCCTGGAACATCCTGGTGAGCCCTGTTTGGCTGGCTCTTACCTATTCTAAAGGATGCCTAAAGCATCTGCCTCTCTTTTTACCTAATTAGCCATTGCCCATAAAGTATCAACAGCCTGTAATGGATTTAGCAGTTTGCTGCAGCTCTTTCAACACACACAAGCTCGCTGGTGGGGGCATTGACCCAATCCCCAGTGCATCCCTCTCAGCTGCTCCCTGTTATGTGTCTGTTATGCATTTAGGAAAACAAACAAACAAAAAAAGTCCTTTAAACTCAGCTGCACTTTACTTCCCTCTTCCCTGTCTCACTGGGCTGTCACATTGCTGCAGTTCCTTTCTGATGTCAGCTGGTGGCTGTTCTTTCAATAGCTCAGAATACCCCTTTTATTCCTGAAAGCACTAAAACTTCAGAAATTTTTAAAAAGCTCATTCCAAGGTTGCATTTTGAAAAAGTAGCTTGTGATATATATATTTTTTCTTTCCTTCCTGGGTTTTAAGACCTGATGCTGAAGTCCTTTTGCACAACACCCCCTGCTTTCAGGAGAAGTATTGCTTGAGTATCAATGTAGAACCCCCCCCCCCCCCCCCCCCCCCCCCCCGTCTGAGCTCACTCACACAGATTTCATATATTTGCTTTGGTGGTACAATTCCTGATTGATCCTTAAATGAGCCCCAAATCACACCTGAGACTTTTTTTTTTCCCTTTATGCTTGTCTCCTCCAGTGCTTTCTATGTATCTCATTAGGTGAACCTGGATAAACAGGATGGGTGAATTGCCATAGATGGGGGCGGGGGGAGGTTGTTTTATTTGCTTTGTTTTTACACTAGTGTTAATATTTACCCTTTCTTTCATCCACACATAAGTTGGCATGATTAAATTAAAGCAAAAAAGGGGCAAAAAGGGCCCAGCATTTGCTTGATTTTTCTCCTCAGTGGCTAGAAATCTCATGTGGGCATGTGGGTTAAAAAAATATTTTACAAAGAGAAATTTGCCTAGAGAGTGACACTTCAGGGTGATCAAAATGACATGCCAGTTTTGGGGTGAATGTGGAATTAGTTTCAGCTTAAAATGGGGGGTGGCAGGGATTTTTTAAAACATTAGAACAGTCTTTTTTGGTTGTAAGATGAAATGCCTTGTTTTGGAAGTGCTCAACCATTTCTTTTCAACATTTTTTAAAATGAATTAATTCTATTTTTCATTTCACAGCAACATTTTAATTCAAATCCACAGCCATTAAAAAAAGGTTTTAAATAAAAGGGGTAAGCTAAATAAAGTACTTTAGTGTGGCTTAAACCATTTTTTTTTAATTGACCCCAAATGAAACTTTTTATTGTTGTTGTATTTTTTCTTTGGCTGAAATACCTGAACAAAAATCAGTTTTAGTTCAACCCAAACCAGTTTTTCTTTTTAATTATTCAGTTCAGCTGCTCAAGTGAAAAATTGTGTTGTTTGCCCAGACTTCCACTGTTCTGTAAAGGAATAGGCAGGAGGGAGGATCATTTTCTCTATTCAGTAATCTCTAATCTGGGAAGTTACTTCGGAATATAGTTTTAAAACATTAAAAAGTATTTTAAACTAATAAGGAAGTTCTTTTACACACATCATTTAATTAAAGTGTGGAAATGTGACACAAGATGATGTAAAAACTGACAGTTTAGCTAGATGCCTATCCCTAGTTTAGCTAGACATATCCCCAATCTCTCTATGTCCCCATTTGTAACACAGTAATAATAAATTTAACTTAGTTTTAAGAAGTACTTTAATGAAAAGGCCAATGTTAGTGCTACATATTATTAGAGGGCTGTACCTTATTCCAAAAGGATTAGAATTGTAAATGGTCAGAGATTACACACACATTTTGTTTTAGACTTCCAATGAAAGAATCAATGGACTCTATATAGATAGATCAATAGAATCTCTCTACCCACTATGATACCAATTTTAGGTATTTGAATGAAGTGCTGTGATGATGCATGTTTTACTATAAGGAACAGGTGCATTTCACAGTTCTCACCCTTGTCTTTCATCAGCCCAATGAGAGTTTACTGCAAAAGCAAGACATAGGCCATATGGGGTCTATCATGTCTTTCCCACATGTCAAATACATATATTTGGGTAAGTTCCTGTCATGGTAAAATCAATAGATCTGAAGTACTGCTTCCTAGAAAGAAACAGATGTGGTCATTTTCATTTAACATTTTCAAAAGCTTCTCAGGGATATAACACCATGAATCCCTTTGAAAGTTAGTGGGACGTGTGCAGCTTTGGGCGCTTTGAAAAATCTTCTCTCCTAAATTTCTCTTTTGCTTGACCTTCATGTAAGGGAAAAGGCAGAAGAAGATTTCAGGGAAGCATTGCCCTCCTGAAATTCAATGGGGATTGCAGCTGAGCACAAAAGCTTCCCTGTCTCTATCCCTGTCTACCTGCTGTAATATTCTGATGAGGCTTGTGATGTGGAAACAACTTTCTGTTCCATACAGGTAATTATATAAAGGACTATTTACAGTTAAGAGGTAACACTATTACTGCTGCCCTTTGCAGTGTTTGGGGCCTAGCCTAAGTTCCTGTTCTTTCACCCCAGGAAGTTCCTGCAGGGCCTATCCAAACTGTCTCTTGTGATACCACACTTCCTGGACACTCTACAGTCCCAGAAGAATTTCCTTCATGGCACTACAAATGCAGAGGGAAGGGGCTAAGGATGCAATCTGCATCCCACAAAGCTGAGCATGCAGCTTTTGTATACCTGGTGCTGCAGGGTTATAAACGGTTGTAGCCATGTTTGGCTAAGGACATAGGCAGACAAGGTTCTTCGGGTAAAACTGATATATTTTATTAGACCAACTCAAATAGTTGGAAAAATTCTTCTTTGCAAGCTTTCGGGTATAAATACCCTTTGTCAGGCTCAGGAAGCATCTGCAGTTGGTCTGTGCTCTTCCTGGGTGGTGCTTCAGGAGGCACTTGCCTTCCAGAGACAGACTCCCTGCCTGGGATAGTTGGCTTGGCACCTCCATTAGTACAGGCTGTTCCTTATAATGAGCTCTTGGCATTCTTTGATCCTGGCAACTGTGTGTAGAACTCAGTATTTTTGGAACCTGGGTTTAGTTTGGAGATGTGCACGACTTATGGGAGGAGAGTCAAGGTGTGGACCTGTTAGTCCTCCCAATGTAACACGAAATAAATGTCTGCTGCCCAAGGTCTCTTTCTAAGTAGTAGGGTCGTCTAACCACTCCCCATGATATCCAGAGGAAGAGGCTGGCTAGATTTTTTCCCTTCGTTGATTGGAGATTAATCACTATTTCCTTGCAGTTGCCAGTCATGATCTCATTGTGCTTATGGATTTGTTTTCGTAAGCCATACCATCCTTCACAGAGAACTAAAAGTGGGAACAGCCACACCATTTCCTCAGTAGCCCATAGCTTTCCTCCTGTCTACCTCTCTTTCTAAGTGGGGAAAGACTGACTTGGGAGGTGCACTGAATTACTGTAGAATGGGACTGGTCAAATCCCCTCTGACTGTAGGTGCATTCCCCGTTCTACTTTCTCCCTTTCCAATGTCTCTGCTTAGGTCTCTTGCCCCTTTTTACTGCCTCACAGTTTCCTCTGCTCTGCTGTGGATGGTGTGTCTGCACTTTGTTTCTCCTTTTACATCCATTTATTTTCCATGTGGTATTTATACTCCCCCACTCCATTGCTTCCCTGAATTCCACTTTATTTTCTGAGCTGCTGACAGCAACAGAAATGGACAACTGCTCTGCTAGGGTTCATGTAACGATTTGAATGCAGAAACAACAGCAATTAGACCTGAATAGAGGTGTGTGTGTGGCGAGGAACATGGGGGTGTTCATGAAAGCCTGATGTAGCCTATTTGGAGGGACGGCGGTCTGTGTGGTACTCAAACATTTTGAACTCCCAGCAGGGAAACTCACTATGGATCGAACACTTCAAAGGAGAAATTCTGCCAACAATAAAAAACAAATCTTTAAATAACATTGAGCAATGAGAAAAAGTCTGCCATACTCAGTGACAGGAAGTGAGCAGGCTGCATTCAGTCATGGTGTCAGTCAGGGCATTCTCTTTCACTTCAGACACTCACATTAGAGATTCATTTAGCACCATGGGGTCTAACAGTCTTACCATGGCTACAGTGATCTTAAACAGTTCCTTTGCCTAGTTTCTGTATCTTAGCTCCTATAATGAGTAACTGAATATGTGTTTTAGTGAGAAATTAGTTCATGCTGTATTGGGGGCGGGGGGCAGACAGCTATAGTAAAATAGACAGCTATAGTAAAACAGTTTGCACAAGTTATTTTTGCAGTGAAATGCACTGCTCAATTAACTTGTGATACTCATTGTTACAGGAGTTTTTGAGGAAAAAGAGCTTAGTAGGATTTAAAAACAGGGCTGAATTGGTATACACTTCTGGCCTCAGCTCCTGGAGTCATGAGTTTATAAATCTTAGCTGTTTTTTATGTTTCTAATCCTCATGTTTGCAAAATTAATTTTAAAAACATGACTTGAATGGAAGGGTCTTGTTACCCATTACACTGTGAGTTGCTCAAATGGTGATCCATGTTAGTGCTAGCTTGAGTTTGGAGCAGTCGCACATTCAGGCTAGCAGGGACCTGGATGCCTGAAAGCTAAGAATCCCCCTTCCACTCCCATTCTGGGCTTCCCCCTATACCCCAGAGATTCACCGGTTTCCCCCCTCCCCTGCCCCTGGGGCTCCCCCTCTGCCCTCCCTTTACTTGTGGCTGCCTGCACTATCTGTCCCTGAGGGAGCAGGCAGGGAAGAGTTAACTTTCCTGCCCAGCCCCCACTATTGCCACTGTTGGGCTGTTGCTCTTCTTTGGCCTGAGACAGGCCCAAAGAGCAGCAGCAGCCAGGCCAGCAGGTTAACCCTTCCCTGCTTGTTCCCTTGGGACAGGTAGTGAGGACTGTCACAAATAAGAAGGGCAAGGGAGCAGTAAGCAGGGATCTGGGGTGCTGAGGAGGTAGTGGGAGGACAGTGGGCCCAATATGGGCCAGTGGGGAAGGAGGGCTGGGTGGAGTGTTCACACTAATGTGTAGTCTAGACTGGCTACACATTAGTGTAACACAAGCTGCATAACACCGATCAGAAATAAACCTAGGCTGGAGTGATGTAAATTTAAGCCACCTAAAGAGTGATTAAAACTAATTTCAGGTGTTAATGTGTAGACAATCTGGGGGTTAAGAAATCCAAGAACTGCCTAAAATTACCATGTAACAAGGCCCTCACTGATACAGCAATACTGAGTAAGCACAGCTCCTGAAACAATTGATCTGAGAAATGTGAATTGCCTTGGTCCTCTTCAGTTACCTGTGAAACTGCTGTGGAAAGCCCCTGCAGCCCACATTAGGACCTTGTGTGTTGGCTGTCACCCCTGGAAATAAAAGGGCAGTATCACTCAGATTATCTTAATCTATTCCTAGCAGTATAGGAAGATTGTTTGTGGCTCTGGGCTGGATCCTGGCAAGTAGCGAGCAGCCACACCCAACAATATTAAAACTATAGTGGCAGCTGCACACATTGGCTGCATCTACACAAGATACTGACTGCGCAGTAGCTCATTGCTACTGCACAGTAGTAATGAGCTACTGTGCAATCAGCGTCACAAAAAGGCTGTTCGGCGATGCTACTGTGCTGTAACTCTGGTTACTGCGCAGTCATTCAGCGCTTGTTTATACGTGTACTAAATGACTGCTCAGTCAGCACCTCACATAGATGCGGCTGCTGAGCATTTTCAGCTCACAAGAGCTGAAGTCACCCAGCTATTATTCAGTACATACTATTCCCATGATTGTTAAAGAAATCATAAACATCTAATTCTCCAAGTATTCTTTGGAAAAGCTGTTCCTCACGGTTCTGATATAAAATAGATAATACTGGATAGAACATAAACAAATTGGAAAATGCTTAGAAGATCTGTGGGGACCAAGATCTGCCAGTTCTCCAGGTTATTTTAGGCAACATTTATGTCTTTTATAATGTCTGGAAGGCATTATTTGGATGGGGAATTTTGCCTTTGGGATATATGTTGCTTGAAATAGCTTTCTCACAGTCCATTACTCAGTTGTTCTGGAAACTTATGGCAGCATGACTCCTGCACTGGGCAGGTAGGGAGAATAGGGGAATAAATACTTATTTAAGAAGCAAACATTGAACTAGATTTTAAAAGCAGAAGCATGCAATGGGTTTCTTCCCCCCCCCCCCCCATCCCCATCTTTATTTTTCTGTTGGAAAGGGTGTTTCTGGGCCAAAATAAATACACTAAAAATCACACACGCACACACAAAAAAAACCCTCATGGATTGCTTTACTTAACACAAAAAAGAGTTTCACACATCTGTTCTGGTAAGTGGTAGAGGTTTTTTGTTGGGTTTACATTTAATTTATTTATGATATTTCTGCTCAGCAAATTTCTCCTATCTAGCAGTTAAATTCTATGATGTAATTTATGTGTAAATATATTATTCATATTTCTAATATTTTATTACCAGATATTAGCACAGAGAGAGTTCTACCAATATCAGAGCTAAATATTGATGCACAAAATATACAAATATTTTATATATAAATATATATGCATGAGAGAGAGAGAGATAAAATAGATAAAGGATTAGAATCAGGAAGTATTATTATCCTCATTTTACAGGCTGGGAACTGAGGCATAGAGAGATTAAAAGACTAGCACAGTGTCACAGGGGAGATATGCAGCAGAACTAGGAACTGTAACCTGGTATCCTGATTCCCAAACCATGCTCTTAATTACAAGACCATTCTTACTTTCCACCCTGCTCAAATGCTCTCTAAATTTTCTTTACAAATAAAACCATACAGCACTGTGGATTAGTAGTGGTCTTCTCATAATTTTATATAGAAACTTGAGTCAGTCAGAATGAGGGTCCTGCCTCCAGTCACAGAAGGAACTGGGAATATAACCTATATATTCTGATTCCCAGGATTGTACTCTTAATTATAGGGCTTCCTCCATATTAATTTAAAAGGACAGAAAATTATGCCTCCTCTCTCAGCCCTGTGCCACCTCATGGAGCCCCATGCCACCTCCCTCAGCCCCACTTCACCTCTCTCAGCTGCACCACCTCCCAGGGCCAACCCTTCTATTCCTGGATCAGGCCCTAAGCCACCTCTGCACACACATCCAGCATACTATGCAGCCTGCAGGTCTCCACATGGGTCCTGAAATTTGGCAGGAGGGGAGTGACCATTGCTGCTATTGCTCCCCTGTTACCCCTGGGGATCCCTGTGAACTGGATGGCATAGTTCCTGTAGTCTGCAGGACTTGATCCATGGGCCAGGAGTTGAACACCCCACGCAAAGCCATTCAGTCTTACTTAAATCCAGTGCTGGGAGCAGTTGCACAAGGTCTGTGCAAAATTTTGCCACCAGTTTTGTTTTGACACTGTTTCAACCTGTTTGGAGGTCGAAACAACAAAATCGAAACAGAACAGATATAGTCAAAACAGCCTTGAAACAAAATGAAGCAAGCTGAAACGTTTCAACGCTGTTTCAATGTTTTGCCCATAGGCTATAATGGGGAAGGAGAAAACAGCCTATAACTTTGTCATTTCTGCCCTAATTTGGCTGAAACTTGCAGAAATGGTAGCTCCTTCTGAGGCCACAAAGCCAATCAAGTGTAAAGGAGATAGGTGCAGGGGTTTGGGGGAAACTGCACCTCAAGCTGCAGACAAGCAAAACTCGTGACATGGGTGACACTGTATGTGTTAAGGTGCAACAAGGTGAAAGCTGCAGGCCTGCTAGCCCCTGACGAGGCCACAAGGCCTGCCAGCTGTCAAGGAGATGGGTTCTGGGGCTCTGCACCTCTAGCTACTGACTGTCAAAACTCGTGACGTGGGTGCTTCTGCAACTGTCTTTGGAGGGGGAGGGGGGAGGACTACAGGCCCTGCTGCTAGGCCTTGCTGCGGCCACAAAGCCTACCAGCTGTTAAGGAGATAGGTGCAGGGGGGTTCTGGGGCCCTGCACCCCTAGCTGCTGACAGGCAAAACTTGTGACATGGGTGCTTGTGCAACTGACTGTCTTGGGGCAGAAGCAGTTCCTGGCTCTGTATTGATTCTTTCCTCTCCTTAGTCTGTGGTTTTGTAGGTGTTAATCCTTGCTCATTAACTACTATGTATTGAGCTGGTCCCTGAGTGAATCATTTTTGGATTGCATAACACAGTAGCTGCCTAGGATAATGAATTAATGAGCAAGGAAACACTGGTCAAAACAGAACGTTACCATTTCACACAGCCCTATTAGATACCTACAAAGATGCATCTTCTGTAACTAAATCTACTAGCTTGGGCCCCTACAGAACCAATAAAACTCCTGATTAGCCAATCCAATTCTAGAATTAAGGCTGAAAGTAGTGAACATCTGCTCTCTCTCTGTCACACACACACATGAATAAAAGAGCAAGGCAAAAGGCAGAATGTGAATCAAGTTCATATAAACATGAATCCAATGCAAAATTTAAAAAAATATCAAAATAAACAGGGAATTTTAATTTTGGCATTGCAGATTGTGAGCAAATAGTTTTGGCATGCCTGGATACAGGTGTAACTATTATGATGATAGCATTATGGCTGTGTACTTCAAAAGTACAGAGAACACTACTTTTTATTGAAATCTTAATGAGTTAAAAATTATAAATGCTGTTGCTATAAACTTTTATCCAATTAAGTGAGTCTTCATAAACAGCATGGCATTCACTCTGTCACACACACATTTATTTCTTCTTGGTGACAAGAAGGCATCAGCCTGCATGTAAATATTGAAGCAAGCTGGAAAATCTTCTGCTGAAGGAAAAAAATGTAAACACAAATGGATGGGAAAAGGCTGGGGACCCCCTTTCCAGTTTTCCCATGGGAGAAATTGAAAAAGCCAAAGGGATAACATTTAGAAGGACTAGGAATTTAATTAAAAAAAAAAAGTTGTACATGTTTTAAAATCTCCAGTTTTAAAACTATGATATGAAGATAAAATATGTTTTGAGTAAAATGGGTCTGAAAACCTGCATCCCTCCCTATGCCCTGTGCCATAGACAATTTTAGGTCTTTGGTGGGAAAAAAAATCTAAAAAAGAATGAAGTAGTTTGATTCTGAAAAGTCAGCACAGGGCCTTCTAGATTGTTTTCTCCCATTTTCTCTCAGACTGTCTTTCATGGTGTACTTGTGTCTTCCCTGCTGGAATGAGGAGGTAATGCATCCTAGAAGTTAAGTCTGGGTAAGAAGCCTGCCATATACAAAAGAAGGTGGCATTTTAGAAAGGAAATCTTTCATGTTTTGTCTGAAAACTTTTTTTAGTTTTTAAGTGTGCAGGTTTTTTTCCTCCCCTTTTTTGTAGACAGCGACCTCTTTTTTTGCAAAAAAAAAAAAAGTCAAATAAAAAACCCAATTGCAGTCAAAAAATAATTTTCATGGAAAATTTTGGAATAATTGTGACCTACCTCAGTCTTCTCTTGATATTGAGGCATTCAAACAAGTTAGTAGATATGTAAATTTTAAATGTAATCTTTTCTTTTCTTTTTTTTATCATGTCCACACTGCATAAGCTCTAATTCAAAACAGAAAACTCCCAAAGTCTTCCTTCATAACATGGTGGCTGGGATTATTTAGGGAAAGATGCTTTGGGGGATGCCTTTGTTTTGCCTTTTTCAAAATGAAGATTAAGAATGTGGAGGGGATAGTCCCAGGGAATGCAAAGTGATTTCAGGATTTCATGTGAATAAAAAAAGTCCCAATCCATAGAGAGGATGCCTGTTGGTCTCACTGTTCGACAGCAACACTACACCTGCACCGAGAAGAAGAGTCTTCACATTAGTTCACACAATGAATCAAGATAGAAAACCTCTCATCTGTATCAATGAGACCTGTACACATGTAAGGCAAATTCACTTCATGCAGAGATCTAGCACTGGGATTATACACCATTTATACCTCAAAACAGGGTTTAAGTAAAGTGCAACGTACATCTCTTACCTGTGGATCTGCATCAGATGTAAGGGGAGAATGTTACCTATAAGCTACTGATTTTGTCTAAGCTCTCTTATGTGTTTGCATAAATCAAACAATACCTGCAAAACTTCAGACAACATTTTGCAATTTTCATTGAAGAAAGTGTCTTAAAATCCTCTTTACCAGAAAAAAAAATGTTGTTTTTTAATTTTGGCTATATTTCATGTTACATTGGAGTCTACTTGTATCTTTAAACCTGTCATCATAATTCCTCAGATATTTGGGGGATGGGGGGATGTTTAAATACAGACAAACCCCAAAAGGCACAAATAAGTAGCTTGCTACCTTCTGAGTGATTTTGTCAAAGCTAGCTGTAGTAGCACAGTTAAACTACACAAAGCACATTTGCAAACAGAGCAGGGATTGTCAAAATTTAACATTAAGTGCACCACACTTCAAATTCTATAGTACTTGATTTACCATTATTCTAATTTTTCTTTGGGATTTTTCATTATAAATATTCTAATTATAATGGATTCTCATTGTGATAAACTAAACATACCACCTGATTGCAGCCTATATCTCACAATCTAAGAACTGCTGTTCAAAGAAAATTGCAGGAGTTACAACATATGACTAGTAATGAGAAATGTTCAATTTTACTATTCAATCAGCCATGCTCTAAGCCTCTATGGTGGCCCAGGCAAGGGGCAGACTGAAGAGCTCACTTAAAACAGTAGTTCTTTCTCAACACATCCAACTCTGAAAGAAAGAACAACAAGCAGTTAAAACAGTAAGATTTGGTATCGTAACAACATGTAAATGTTAGGTTAACAGACAAGCAATGAGCCATTGTCATTTCTAAAGGCAAAAAATAATTAAAGCTGTACACATTGTGAGACAACATCTCATTATTTTGTCTGATCATCCCACTCATTTTTCTGGTCTTCTCGCATCTCTTAGCTGTCAGCATCAGCAGATTTGAAGAAAAAACAGAAATCAGTACCAAAAAGGACTCTATCCTGGCAATACAATGCATGACACTTCCTTTAGTTCAGTGGGTCTCAATCTTTTAGACTCAAAGTACCCCTTGTTAGGCTCAAAGCACCATTTGGAAAATGCCAGCTCTTTGCTTTCAGAGGGGGAGGGGGGGTTGTTTTTTGTTTTGTTTTGTTTTGTTTCAAATACAGAATAATACTACAGCAATTCTTTTGTTGCAAAGAACTTAGGAAGACCACAGCAGGTCAGAATGTTTTTGATATTATGGATTCCTCTTTGAAATCTTTTATCTTGTGAAACACGTATAGGTGTTTGCACTCCAAACAGTGCTAGTAGTATGTGGCACCCCACATCACCCTTAAAAGGACTGTGGGACCCTGATTGAATCACCGTCTTAGTAGGTATGTATGCAGAAATGCTACATGAGAAACACTGGAAGTCAACAACAGTCATTAAATGACTGTTAAAACCTGACTATTGATATTTGATGTTTGTTCAATATCTGCATCAGCAACCTGGAATACTCTCACCCTCAGCAAACCTTGTACCCTCTACAAGTTTTCAGATGACACCAAGCTGGGAGGAGTAGTAGATATGCTGGAGGGTAGGTCTTGGATTTAGAAAGACCTTGACAAATTGGAGGATTCAACCAAAAGAAATCTCATGAGGTTTAGTAAGGACAAGTGCAAAGTCCTGCACTTGGGATGGAACAATCCCATGCACAGGCTAATTGATCCCCAGTACAGGCTGGGGATCAATTAGCTAAGCAGCAGCTCTGCAGAAAAGGACCTGGGGGTTATAATAAGCTGAATATGAGCCAACAGTTTGTCCTTGATGCAAAGAAAGCTAACAGCATACTGGGCTGCATTAGTGTCCTTCTATTCAGCAGTGGTGAGGCCACATATGGAGTACTGTGTCCACTTTGGGGTCCACCACTACAGAAAGGATGTAGACAAAATGAAGAGGGTCCAGTGGAGGACAATGAAAATGGTTAAGGAGCTAGGCCACATGATTTATGAGGAGAGGCTGAGGGAACTGGGTTTATTTAGTCTGGAGAAAAGAAGACTGAGAGGAGATTTAATAGCAGCCTTCAACTACCTGAAGGGTAGTTCTCAATGGTGGCAGATGACAGAACAAGGAACAATGTTTTCAAGTTGCAGCAAGGGAAGTTCAGGTTAGATATTAGGAAAAACTTTCCTATGAGGAGGATAGTAAAGCACTGGAACAGGTTATCCAAAGAGGCTGTGGGATCTCCATCCTTGGAGGTTTTTAAGACTTGCCTAGACAGAGCCTTGGCTGGGATGATCTAGTTGAGGATGGTTCTACTTTGAGCAGGGAGTTGCTCAAATTAGGCCCTTCCAACCCTAATTTCCTATGATTCTATGCCTTTAAAATGTGGCAGGTAATTGCTAAAATGTGAATTTGGTTTCAAGCGCAGAGAAAAAGGGAAAACTGTGGAAAGAAAAGCAAATGATAGATAAATGCCAAATTCATATTATTAGGAAAGAACCACTTTTAAGTGGTTAGTATGTGTACATGTATTTGTAGCTAGCTATTAGGGCTGTGCAAAGCTTTGGGTGGTGATTCAATTCAGAGGAGATTTAGCCCATTTTGGTGGCGGAATCTCCAAATCCGAATCAAATCAGGGGACCAATAAAAAGGTCTGAAGCGACTCGAAGCTCTCCAAATCTTTGGAAAAGATTTGGAGAGCTTCAATGATTTGGGCAGTCCCCACCCGCTGCAGCTGGGAGCTGGAGCCGGACTCCATGCCGGTAAGTAGGGGGTGGGGGAGAAGGGGGTTGGTAAGTAGGGGGTAGGGGGACCATGGGGGGACCCCTGCCAGGCCCCATCCCCTGCCTGCTCCCCCACCCCTGCTCGCTCCCCCACCTCCCACGGCTGCCATGCCTACCCCAGCTCCCAGTGCTTTAAAAAAAGGCCGCCACTCACCGGGTGCTGCCGGGCAGGGGGGCGATCCCTGCTCCCCCCATTGACCCACATTGCATGGGAGGTTCTGCCACAAGCCCCCCAACCCCTCCCTCATTCCCCCAGCCTCCCCACATGGCTGCCCCGCCCATCCCAGCTCTGGCCCATTTAAGGGAAAAAAAAACTGAGAAAAACTCTGGGACTCACCAGCTCTTGCAGCCACCTTGGGGCTTTGGGGGGCTCGTGCACACCCCCCCACATGGCATGGGGCATGTGGGGGCAATGGGGATCGCCCCCCCCACCTGGCAGCACCTGGTGAGTCTGGGCTTTTTTATCCCAAGTGCCAGGAGCTGGGATGGGCGGGACAGCCATTGCTAGGCTGGGAGAGCAGGCAGGGGATGGGCCTGAGTGATTTGGAGATTCAGCACCAGCCAAATCTGAAAATTGGGTTCAGCCAAATTGAATCAGGACAGTGATTCAAATTACTGAATCGAATCGCTGTCCCCCATATCGGCCAAATCTATATCCAAAGCAAATACGAGCCGCTTCACACAGGCTTACTATTAGGCGTGTGCGAATAGGGAACTATTCAGTTCAGATTTGGCTGATTTGATTAGGAGATTCAGATTGCTTTTCTGATTCCATTTGGCCAAATCGGCTTCGGAAGATTTGGCGCCTATTTGGAGAGATTCAGAGATTTGTCCATAGAGTATAATGGGGAATCAATAAAATATCTATAACTTTGTCATTTTTTGGATGATTTGGATAAACTTTGCAGAGATGGTAGACTCTGCTGAGGGTGTGAAGTGTGCCAAGCTTGAAGGTCATAGGTGCAGGGTTTTCTGGGAAACTGCACCTCAAAGTCCTGAAACCAAAAGTCATGTCATGTGTGTGTGTTAAGCAACAGTGAGATGAAAACTACAGAGATGGTAGCTCCTGCTGAGTCCACAAAGTCAGCCAAGTTTCAAGCAGATAGGTGCAGGGATTTCTGGGAAACGGTGTATCAAGCTGCTGACAAGCAAAACTCGTGTCGAGTGTGTGTTAAGCCACAGTGTGGTGAAAACTGCAAGGGTGGTAGCACTCACTGAGGCCACAAAGCCTAACAAGCTTCAAGGAGGTAGATGCAGGGGTTTCTGGGAAACTGTACCTCAAACTGCTGACAAGCAAGACCCATGACATGGGTAACACAGTGTGTGTGTTAAGGCACAGGGGGTGAAAACTGCTGACCTGCTAAGCCCTGCTGTGGCCATGAAGCCTGCCAAATGTCAAGGAGATAAGTGCAGAGGGAGTCTGGGTTCTGGGGCCCTGCACCTCTGGCTGCTGACAGGCAAAACTCATGACACGGGTGCTTGTGCAACTGTGTCTGTCTTGGGACCGTGAACCCATGGCTGAGCTCGGCCTGCCCAACAAGCCATCCCTTTACCATGTGGTTCATGGCCACTGTCACAACCCAAAGGTGTGATTCTTTGTTTGTGTGTGAGCTTCAGCACCGCTAAATTATTTCCCGCCAATTTGTCGCTTTCTTTGCACGGTAGAGTTCTCTGCTGCTAGAGAGAAGTCTGGTGCAACGGGGGATTTCCCGCCGGATTGCAGCTTCTTTGCAGTGTGCATCTCTTTCTTGCACCGTAGTGATACATGCTGTAAAGAAGTTCCCGCCATTTGTATTAGGATCCGTGCCATGTTATTGGCCGATTCCTAATTTAGGCACACGTGGCGGCTAGCGATTGGCTTGCTAGCCGTACAAAAGGCTTGGGTAGTTTCCGCCCAAGCCGGAGGAGGGAGGAAGAGAGAGAGATTCTGTCTGAAGATCTCCAAGCGCTGCGGACCCTCGCGGACCCGGCGCGCCTCCCCTAAGCAGGCAATAGAGGCAATAGAACCGAGCCTACGGAGCTTTCGCTTCTCGCCTCTCCCCATCACCGAGCGCAATCCTAGACGTATCCCTTTCCTGTAACTTCGGACCCGCGGAGCCTAGCAAACTCCGGGGAAAACTTATCGGACCTGCGGAGCCTAAGTAACTCCGGGGAAACTTTTTGAGCCCAACTTAACCGGACCCACGGAGCCTAGCAAACTCCATGGGAGCAATCGATTTGTCAGAGTCCTCCAAAGAGGGTTCAAGCAGGAGCTGTGCCTGGAAACCTGTCCAGCCTACACCAATGCCATCTTTGGGTGTAAGTAAATAATCTTTTCAATCAACCATTACGCCTCCGTAACTAATTCTAACTCGCGTGCGCTAAACCGCCCCGTGGTTCTCTCCTGCCCCGCGTGCCCGGGCTGCTGGCCACAGCCCGTGTGTGCACCGAAGACAGGTCCGGTACGACCCCGGTTCGCTCCCGGCTTGCCCATGGCGGCCAGAATGGGATCAGAATCACCGCCGCCCATGGCGACGAGGGCGGGATCGGGGCCCGGCCCGCACAACCACCATGATTACCCTTGCTGTGTGGGACTCATCCAGCACATCAGCTTGGAGGAGAGCCCACTGACAGCCTGACTGATCGCACCAGTGCCCTGTGAAGGAGAGGTGGGCGTGACCCCCACCCTAGCTGCTGCAGATGTCAGAGGTGAAGTGCAAGGCCCTACCTTGCACAGCTCCTCCAAATACTCCCTGCATGCCTCATACAGGGAGGGCATCACCATCCTGCTAAAGGTGGTGCATGTGGGCACTTGGTAAGATGGGGCCATGAGTGCCACGAGCCGCCTAATCCCTGGCCACTCAACTAGAGAGAAGGGCTGGCTATCCAGAGCAAGCATCTCCCCAGTGTTCTGGGTGACCTCGCTTGCCTTTGCAACTCACCCCCCTTTCTGTCCACCTTTCTCCCATCATTCCATGGTGGCCTGCCTATGCTTTGTGGGGATGAGGACTTTCCTTTGGGCAGACTCACACTGGTGCCAGACTGAGCAGGAAGAAGGGCAAGAGGGTACTGCCTCCTGAGATGCAGCAGCATCGTCATGGTGGTGAAGTGTTCACCTCCTTGCCCCGGCTGATCTGCCTTTGGTAGTGCTGGTAGATAGCAAACCTGGGATCATCTGCCAGCTCAAAGTGCTCCCACACTATGGTACATGCCCACTTCTGGGTTGAGGGTGGGGATGCTGCCTTATCCCCCACCTCAGCACACTGAGGCACAATAGCAGGAGGAGCTGCCTCGGCTGAGCCACTTGCCTGAGCCTCCACAACCTCAACCTCCTCCGAGGTGCTGCTTTCTGGAGAAGGAGACCTGAGTCTAGGGGAACTTTGAGGGGTGTGGAGCACAAACTCTGATTCTACCTCAGTCCCCAGAATTGCTTGAGCCAGGGCACTTAGGTCCCCTGGTTCCAGTTCCAGCTCCTCCTCTGGCAGTGGGAGGCTCAAACTGGGAGATGACACTGGGGTGCAGGATACAGTGATTCTGCTGCTGGTGCCTATCTCTGGAGTTAGGGGAGGTGGTGCGGGGACGTCAGGTACTGCTCCCACCTCCTTGCTTCCACTGGCAGCAGAAGCCTCATGGCTTCTTGGGAAGAGGATGTGCCTGTTTGGGGGGGCGGGACTTGTAGCTCTAGCTCTCCCCCTATCCCCTCTCCCTCCCCTGCCAGAAGACCTGGCACCTGCCTTTCCAGCACACTTCATATTAATCTTTCGTGTGCTGCAAAAGGTGTGTGTGACTTCTTCTGTGTGCTGCTTACTCTTTGTGTTGTGTGTGTACTGGAGCCTGGTATGATGACTCTTGATTATGATTGATTATTAATCAATATATATGGTGTCTTCTTCTGTGATGTGCTATTAACATGAATGTGTGACTACTTCTTGTTCTTCTGTGTAGTGTACCTAAAATAATATATCACATTCTTCTTCTAGGACTCTTACTTCTGTGTTGTGTGTGTTAATCTCAACCTGAATCTCTATCTGACTTCTTCTGTGTTGTCTTTAGTCTTTATGTAAACTGACTATAATAATATTAATAACTAGTAACTACTATGTATAATCTGAATCTCTCCTTCGTCTATATCTGATTTTTCTTCTTTGTGTGTGAGTGTGTGCCTCACTGCACAGTGATGGATCACACTGCCTGGGAAAACACTGAGCTTTTTCTTTCATAAGTACTTGGGGGAAAATATATATAAATTGAAAGAAATGAACTGGAAGCAGACAGATGCTAAGCTAAGCTATATCCTATCCCATCCTTTCTAACAGGAAAAAGTAGCAGGCCACTGACTAGGACACCAGGCCAGTAGCCACAGTACCATTGAGACGCTGTTGTTCAGGCAGAAACAGATCAGGAAAGGGGCAGAAAAGCCTGCACACAGAGGCTTTTATGCTATTTCTATGTCCCTCCCCTCAGACACTGTGTTTGGAAGGGCAGAAAGAGAGAAGTCACAATCACTGGCCAGCTAGAGATGTCAGTCCTGGCCCTGAATTGATTCAGAAATGTTTAAGCTTCTAGCGATTCGATTCGGAGATTCGGCCTCTGAATTGGGCCGAATCTTCTCCAAATCAAATCACAAAGTGAAGCTTCACACAGCCCTACTAACTATGTCTTATGTTCACTGTGGGTACATCTACATGTGCCCCTACAGCGCCATTGTTACTGCACCATCATTTACTGCTTCTTTTTTAAAGTACTAAATGATGGTGCAGTAACAGCCCATACTGCACCATGCCAATGGTGCATGGTTATTTTTAGCTGCTATGTCACCATATCAATGTACTATAGCAAGGGAATACATTGCTACAGCAACATAGCTGCAGCATCATAGTTTGTGCCTGCTGTTGCTACGTTGCTATAGCACATTGCTACAGCAATGTAGCATCTTGTGTAGATGTGCACACTGTATTTTTATGTAGTGCTAAAAGGACACATCTGCATGTGCATTTGCTCTGGGAGCATTTTACCTTCGAGTAAACTACTTGAGAGTAAACGCTTCTGGGAAGGCACCTACACATGCAGGGAAGTGGAAGCAGATTTGCTGCTCCTAGCAGCAAACTGCTCCCACTTCCTGGGGCCCTGCAATGCATCCTTGACACCACCAGGGGGAGCTGGAGGCTCCAGCCACAGCTGCCTGTGGGCAGAGAACATCTTTAAAAGACAGCCCCGCTCCCTGGTCACCCACTTTCCTGGCTAGAAGCAGGGTGCAGAGCACAGGGGCAGCACACAACAGCTGGCTCACTACAGCCTCTGCCTCTTTGTGCCATAGCTGTTCCCATGGGCAACTTGTGCCTCCCGAGTCTGAGGGGGCACCAGTGGGGCACAACTGCGGAGGGTGTCCCCCATCAGCTATCTGGCAAGCGGGGGGAAGGGGAGATCTCCCAGTGGCCCGTCTCTGAGTGTACCAGAGGCACAGCGGTGGCAGTGGCAGAAGTGCTGGGACTTCCACCACTGACACCTCTGCTGCCAATGGAGCCGATTTCAGGGGGGTCACAAGTGCTCTCCATGCCCCCTTAGCAGCTGAAGTGCTCAATGTCAGGGGGGCACCAGCGCTTTCATGGGAAGGGAGCACGTACCCCCCTGCCGTGCCCCCCCGCTATACATTGCCTATGGCTGCTCCAGGCCCTGCCCCTGGCAGCGACACTCAGTGCCCTGAGATCCTGCTGACCACCATGCTGTTCCTGATGGCCCACTGTGGCGACCACTATCTAACCTACAGCAGTCTGGGCCCTTCCAGCTCCTCCACACACAGCACCTACCAGGCCAGACTCACCACACCGTCCCAGGCCCCCGACTGCCATGCAACTACTACCCAGATCCCATCCTACTGGCTGGACCTTGGCAAGGACACCACCACCGCACTCCTGAATGCCACTGTCAGTGTAAGGACATGGTGCTGGTCCCACCCTCCATCAGAGACCCTGCCTACCTGCTCCTTCCTTGGCTCAAGCAGCCTTCCACTGGCCAGCTGGACCTCTGCCAGGCCCACTTCAACAGGTGCCTGAGCTGGACCCACAGCCTTGTGGAGTGTGCCTTTGGCCAGCTGAAGGGACACTGGTGAACCCTCACTGCCCACCTCAAATTCACTGGGGCCAACATCACCCAGGTCATAATCATAGCCTGTGTGTAGTACGGGTGTGTGAAATGGGCCCTATTCAATTTGGATTTGGTCTGAATCACGGACAGTGAATCAATTCATTGATTTGGATCACTGTCCTGGATTTGATTCGTCCCAATCCAAATCTGAAGATTCAATGCCAATTCAGAGAATCAGCGATTCAGCCATAGATGCAGCTTTAAATCTTTTTTTCTACACGCCTCCAGGTACCAGGCATGGCTTATGAATGCTGTGATGCTGGGGTGGATGGAGTGTCCCACAGGAGTGCAGGTGGGCCCCCTGCATGCTAGGTGATGAACCCGGAAGTGAATCAGAAGTACTCGCCCCTCAGCTCAGCAATTGGCCACGGGGGGGGGGGAACCGTGGATGCCCCACCCCAGACCCAGGAGGCACCAGTCACCAAGCCAGTGGGTTGTGACAGGGCTCTGTAGGCTGCCTGGGGTGGACCCACCAACAACATCCCTATCTTCGCTGCCCACCTGGATTTGTCCAAGCCTGTAGCCACTGCAGCCCACTCAAAGCTTTCCAGGAATGCTTCTGGGTCATCCTCGGCCATCATTTTTGGAATCCTCAAATCCACCATATTCTGCTTTATCTGTTCTTGCTGTTTCATCTGCTCATCTAAGGCCATTCATCTATTTGCCTGTTGCTGTTGCTGCTGCAAGATCAGTGCAACAAGGTTCAGGGTCTGTTGCATGGCCTCCATCCCCACCATGCCTCCCACCTGTGATTCCATTGCTACACTTGAATTCAGGATAGGTTCTTGGTTCCTGGCCAATGCACTAATTTGTTGCTTGTAGGTGTTGTAGGGCTTTGGCCCCTTCTTGACTGGTGCCTTGCTCCCCAGCGATGTCAGGGTGAGATCTGGATTCGGCACAACCAATGTGGTTTGATTGCTGCTCCTAGTCACCTGCCACATCTTAGATTGTTTTATTTTTTTATTGGAAGACAGTACCTGGTGGGTGGCCCGTGGGATGTCACACCTGGGTTTCTTCGTGGGTCTCCAAGCTCTCCTTTACCCCACCCTTACCACATCCACGGCCAAGGCAAACTCTGTTCTCCAAAGGTCCTACTCTCAGATGATCCCACCTCATCTGCACCGCCCGCCTCCAAAGGCTGGTGACCTTCTGGCCATCAGTCTTCCAAAGGTCATTCTTCATCTATCTACAATGGCCTTGTCAACTAAACACACCCCAGTCTTGGGTTAACCATAATTTAGGAATACAAATTAACATAAGAGGTCAGCATCTGCTGATGGGTCCCTTGGATCTTGCCTCCCAGGCCCTTCATCACGCTTGGGACTCCTTGGCCCCCTTCTGCCTACTAGGCATCCAGGAGGGGCAGCAGGACCCTGCCAGGCCTCTGCCAGCTCTCTCAGGGGAGCCTCCTTTGGCTCCCCACCCCTTCCCACGTCGGCCCCATCTGACCTAAGGTTGGACTGTCTGGGTCCCACCAGCCAGTGTTGCCTGTGTCTCCTGCACTGCACTCTATGGCACTCCATGACCCCATCACTGCTGCATCAGTGGTCACTCAATGCCACTCTCTACCACATTTCCTGGGCCTCCCTTTGCAGCCCTGGCTGCCCTTGCTGGCATCCTGGTGGGCCACTTCTCCCCAGTGTTGCTCCCCAGTGTCCCTCTGCACCTGGGGCTTCGTTTCCCCAGCTCACCTGCCAGCATCTCTCTGCCAGTGCTCAGCTCCCTTCCTCCATTCCTGGAGCTTGTACTCCCCGGATTACCTGCCGGTGTCTCCCCACCTGTGCTCGGCTCTTCCCTTATGTTCCCAGGGCTTGGATTCCCTGGGTCCATTGCTGGCATCCCCCCCCGCTGATGCTCAGCTCTCTCCCTCCTGGCTCTCTAGCCGAGTCTTCAAGTGCCTTTTGAGCAGCCCACTCCTCTCTTTGGCTACACCCCCTTCCCCCAATGATTTGCAGGCTCAGGCAGCTCCAAAACTGCTGTGCCTGCTCTCCCCTTCCCAGCATCTCTCCTCAGCTGTCACTTTTTGCTGCACCTGCAGTGAGCATTGGAGTGTGTTGGGGGCAAGGCATGGGGTGAGTTGTGGGGGCTTTCTCCTCCCCTTACACACATAGATGCACTCACAATGTGGTAAGTGCATTATAAACTGAGTGCCCCAGTGAACTTACAGTCTGCATAGCACCTCTGATCCAAGATTCTCCAGATGATTTATGGTAATAATTATTTTCCCTATTAATGGGACACCCAGGAAAAGGCCAACCTGCATAATGGGTACTTTGCATTGGTTTTTCATCAACCCAAAGGGACCACCCTGTCTAGCATGATGTGGGACAGCCAGGGTGAGGGTGAATTTATACACAGCATTGGTGTAGACCTTGTAAAGGAACACCTTGAGAGGCTGGACATCTTCAAGTCAGCTGGTCCTGACAGATTGCACCCCAGAGTAATTAAAGAGCTGGCAGGAGTCCTAGCCCAGCCACTGGCAAAGATATTCAAAAACTCCTGGCACTCAGGTGAAGTACCTGAAGATTGGAAGATGGCCCATGTGGTGCCCATCTTCACGAAAGGGAGAAAAGTAGATCTGGAAAACTACAGGCCAATCAGCTTGACCTCAATTCCTGGAAATATTCTGGAAATTTTTTTCAAAGAGACCATTCTTAACAAGCTGGCTGATGGCAACATCCTCAGGGACAGCCAGCATGGGTTTGCTGTGGGTAGGTCTTGCCTGACCAATCTCATCACCTTCTATGACTAGGTGAAATATCACCTGGACAAGGGAGAAGAGATTGACATCATATATCTGGACTTTAAAAAAGCCTTTGATCTGGTGTCCTATGATCTTCTCATGGAAAAATTGGCCAGCTGTGTTCTCATATCATAGAAGTAGGGTCGGAAGGGACCTTGTAGATCTTCAAGTCCAACCCCCTGCCTGAGCAGGAGGAAAACTGGGCTCAAATGACCAACACCACTTCCCTTGGAAGTTGGTTCCAGATCCTAGCCCCCCTAACTGTGAAGTAGTTCTTATGGATGTCGAATCTAAACCTACTCTCCAACAACTTGTGGCCGTTATTCCTTGTTATCCCGAGGGGCGCTAGGGGAAACAAGGTCTCTCCCAAACCCTTCTGGTCCCCCCCTAGTGAGTTTATAGATGGTCACCAGGTCCCCCCTCAGCCTTCTCTTGTGAAGGCTGAACAGGTTCAGGTCCCGTAGCCTCTCATTGTAGGGTCTGCCCTGCTGTCCCCGGATCATGCAGGTGGCCCTCCTCTGGACCCTCTCAATGTTGTCCACATCCCTCTTGAAGTGGGGTGCCCAGAACTGGACACAGTACTCCAGTTGTGGACTGACCAGTGTTGCGTAGAGGGGGAGGATCACCTCCTTGGCCCTACTTGAGATGCACCTGTGGATGCATGATAAGGTCCGGTTAGCCCCGCTGACCGTGACCTCGCATTGTCGGCCCATGTTCATTTTGGAGTCAATAATGACTCCAAGATCCCTTTCTGCCTCTGTGCTCTCAAGAAGGGAGTTTCCCATCTTATAAGTGTGCTGCTGGTTACTACTGCCCAAGTGCAGCACCCTGCACTTGTCCGTATTGAAACACATCCTATTTTTGTTAGCCCACCTCTGCAACCTATCCAGGTCTTGCTGCAGTCTTTCCCTCCCTACTAGCATGCCCACCTCACCCCAAATTTTGGTATCATCAGCAAATTTAAACAGGTTGCTTTTCACCCCAAAAGGGCAGGTGGCCTTCAGCACCCAGGATTCCCAGGCAGTCTCCTATCCAGGTACTAACTGGGCCCAGGCCTGCTTAGCTTCCAAGATCACATGCAATCAGTCCTGTCTGACCATAGGCAGGTGGGAGCAAAGGCAGCTCTCGGCTACATCACAGTCTGATGGCTGGGGAATTGGTTTCGAGGCCGTACCCAGAGAGTGGTGGTCAATGGAAGTGAATCATCATGGCACTCCGTGACCAGTGGTATCCCCCAGGGTTCCGTCCTTGGACCTGTTCTCTTTAACATCTTTATCAATGATGTGGATACAGGTGTTAGAAATGGACTGGCCAAGTTTGCCAGTGACACTAAACTTTGAGGTAAAGCATCCACACCTAAGGATAAGCTGGTGATCCAGGCTGACTTGGATAGACTTAAAAAGTGGGCAGATACAAACTTGATAACTTTCAATATTGACAAATGTAAGGTACTCCACCTTGGGGAAAAAATCCCCGCAGCACGCTTATAGGGTCGGCAGTGCTACGCTCACTAGCACCATGATCAAAAGAGACTTAGGGGTCATGATTGACCACAAGATAAACATGAGCCTCCAATGAGATGTTGCAGCTGATAAAGCAAACCAAACTCTGGCTTGCATCCATAGATGCTTCTCAAGTAAATCTCAGGATGTCATCCTCCTGCTGTACTCGGCCTTGGTGAGGCTGCAGCTGGAGTACTGCATCCAATTCTGGGCTCCACATTTCAAGAAGGATGTGGAGAAGCTTGAGAGAGTCCAGAGGAGAGCCATGCACATGATCAGAGGACAAGAGAATAGGCCTTATGAAGAGAGGCTGAGAGCCATGGGACTCTTCAGCGTGGAAAAGCGCAGGCTCAGGAGTGACCTGGTAGCAGTCTATAAGTACATCAGGAGTATACATCAGGATCTTGGGGAACACCTTTTCACCAGAGCACCCCAAGGGATGACAAGGTCCAACCATCACAAATTCCTCCAAAACTGTTTGAGGCAGGACATAAGGAAAAACTTCTTTACTGTCTGAGTCACCAAGGCCAGGAACAGATTACCTCCAGAGGTGGTACAAGCACCTAATCTGGAATCCTTTAAGAAGCATTGGGATGCTTATCTTGCTGGGATCCTTCGACTCTAGCTGACTTCCTGCCCTTGGGGCAGGGGGCTGGACTCGATGATCTTCCAAGGTCCCTTCTAGCCCTAATGTCTTCATAGACATTAGGGCTGGAAGGGACCTTGGAAGATCATCGAGTCCAGCCCCCCGCCCCAAGGGCAGGAAGTCAGCTGGGGTCATAGGATCCCAGCATGATAAGCATCCAGTTTCATCTTGAAGGTGTTCAATGAAGGCACTTGAACGACCTCCGGTGGCAGGCTGTTCCAGACCTTGGGGGCTCGGACAGTAAAGAAATTCTTCCTTATGTCCAGCCTGAAACAATCTTGTAGTAGTCTGTGACCATTCGACCTCGTCATCCCTTGGGGCGCTCTGGTGAACAAACGTTCCCCCAGATACTGGTGGTCACCCCTGATAAACTTGTAGGTGGCCATCAGATCACCCCTGAGCCTGCGCTTTTCCAGGCTAAAGAGCCCCAGGGCTCTCAGCCTGTCATCGTAGGGTCTGCTTCCCTGACCCCTGATCATGCGCGTGGCTCTTCTCTGGACTCTCTCAAGCTTCTCCACATCCTTTTTGAATTGTGGAGCCCAAAACTGGACGCAGTACTCCAGCTGCGGCCTCACTAAGGCCGAGTACAGGGGGAGAATGACGTCCCGGGATTTGCTTGAGAAGCATCTATGGATGCAAGCCAGTGTTTTGGTCGCTTTACTAGCCGCAGCATCGCATTGCAGGCTCATGTTCATCTTGTGGTCAATGATGACCCCCAAGTCTCTTTCTTCCATAGTGCTAGCCAACATAGCACCGCCGAGCCTATAAGGATGCTGCAGGTTTTTTTTCCCCAAGGTGGAGAACCTTGCATTTATCGGCGTTGAACACCATCAGATTCTCGTCCGCCCACTTGCTGAGCCTGTCCAGGTCAGCCTGGATCATCCGCCTGTCTTCTGGTGTGGATGCTTTGCTCCAAAGTTTGGTGTCATCTGCGAACTTGGCCAGTCCGCTTGTGACTCCAGTGTCCACATCATTAATGAAGATGTTGAACAGTATGGGTCCAAGGACAGAGCCCTGGGAGACCCCACTGGTCACAGGACACCACAATGAGTGACTTCCATCAATTACTACCCTCTGGGTCCGACCCCGGAGCCAATTTTCCAGCCAGTGGATCGTGGAGGACCCAAGGTGACAATTGCCCAGTTTCTCCAAGAGACGATCATGGGACACCAGATCGAAGGCTTTTTTGAAGTCAAGATATATGACATCAATCTCATCTCCCTTGTCCAGGTGATAGGTCACCTGGTCATAGAAGGAAATGAGATTGGTCAAGCAAGACCTACCCGCAACAAACCCGTGCTGGCTATCCCTTAAGATGTTGGCGTCAGCCAGTCCATTAAGGATGGCCTCTTTAATAAACTTTTCTAAGATCTTCCCCGGGATAGAAGTCAGGCTGATGGGCCTATAGTTAGCCGGATCCACTTTCCTCCCTTTCTTGAAGATAGGCACCACATTGGCCTTCTTCCAGTCTTCGGGCACTACACCAGAGTGCCAAGAGTTTTCAAAGATCCGCGCTAGAGGCTGGGCTATGATGCTTGCCAGCTCCTTGAGTACCCTGGGGTGAAGATTGTCAGGGCCGGCTGACTTGAAGGTATCCAGCTTCTCAAGATGTTCCTTCACGAAGCCAGCATTAATGGAGGGCAGGGGATCACCCTCACCCAGACTTCCCCGCCCTGTAGCGGGCATGGGCATCCCATGGGGCTGATGAAAGACCGACGCAAAGTACCTATTTAATAGGTTGGCTTTTTCCTGGGCGTCAGTTGTCAGTTGCCCCATCTGGTTCAGCAGGGGTCCAACGTTGCCCCTGCTTTTCCTCCGGCTCCCCACATATCTGAAAAAGGACTTTTTATTGTCCTTGATGCTCAAAGCTAGCTGGAGTTCAGTTGCAGCCTTGGCTTTCCTGGTCAGCTCCCTACAGGACCGGACCAGTGCAGAATAATCCTCCTTGGAGGTGACTCCCATCCTCCATCCTTTGTAGGCCTTTCTTTTTAGCCTCAGGAGGTCTGCTAGGTCCCTGGAGAGCCAGGGGGGCTGCTGTGCCCTCTTGCTGCCTTTCCTCCGAGATGGAATAGACTTAGTTTGGGCATTGAGGATCGCTCCCTTGAGGAGCAACCACTCTTCTTGAACTCCCCTCTCCCTGTGGTCACAGTCCCTTAGGGCCTCACTGACAAGCCTCCTGAGCTTGTCAAAGTCGGCTTTCCTGAAGTCAAGGACTTCCGTGTTGCTGACTGACTTGCCAGCTTTTCGGCAGATGGTGAAGGTGATCAGCTCGTGGTCACTGTCACCCAGCTTCCCATCGATCACTAGGTCGCCGACTAGGTCATCCCCAGTAGCCAGTACCAGGTCAAGCAGCGCTTTGCCTCTCGTTGGCCCATAGACTTCTTGAGTCAGGTAGAGGTCATCCACGCATGAGAGGAAGCTCTGCGACCGCTCAGATTTTGCTGAGCGATCCTCCCACGAGATGTCTGGGTAATTGAAGTCACCCATGACAACCATGGTCCTGGAGTAAGCTGCCTCAGCCAGTTCCTGGGCAAACTCCTGGTCAAGCTCAGGACTTTGGGTGGGAGGTCTGTAATAGACTCCCACCATTGTGTCCCCTGTGCTGTGTTCCCCATGGATTTTAACCCAGAGGGTCTCCAGCCGTCCACCCTGGTCACCAATATCGGCTTGCAGGGACGCATAGCTTTCCTTAACATAGAGAGCTACACCCCCGCCCCTTTTCTCTACACGATCCCTCCTGTACAGGTTATAGCCATCTATCCCCGTGGTCCAGTCATGGGTGGAGTCCCACCAGGTCTCCGTTATCCCTATGACATCGTAATTGTTTGCACTGAGCAGGAGAATGAGTTCCTCCTGCTTATTCCCCAGGCTCCTGGCATTAGTGTACAGGCAGGCAAGTGCCCCCTGGGGGGCTCCTTCCTTGCCCACAGATTTACCAGGGCTGGGGCCGGGGTGGGCTCCCTTGAGTGCCGTGATCTGCTGGCTTTGCAAGGATTGCTCAGCGGGCCAGCAGTGGCGGTAGTCCCCCCGTCCCCCAACGGGCTTAGTTTAAAGCCCGGTGGAGCAGGTCTATGAAATCTATGAACAGGGGGCAGGGCCATCCACCCTGGGCCATAAGCTTTGTGGGGCCCCGTGGAGCCGTGTGGGAACCAGGTGGAGCTGCCGCGTCTCTGCCCCTCACAGTGTTAAAGAGGCCTCACACAGGTTGATTTTTCCCGGGCCCTGCACCCCACTATGGTCATCTCTGACAGAGGGGGAATTGAGGATTGAGGGACAGAGAGATTCAAGGGATAAGTCTGTTCTTACCCTGGCAATCCAGAGTAGCTGTGCTGGAGTCATATGAGGTGCAGCTTAAAATTATCTGAATTGGGTTGTATTTTGCTCAAGGTTTCACATTCTGACCGGCAGCCAGTATTGGTATCCACATGTTCCACTCCCAGTCTCCTCCTCATCTAACCACCAAAAAGTGTTGATTATCTACTTCCCATCCAGGTCAATTCAACTCTCACCTATGTGCATTAAATAGGGGTGAATAGGAGATTGTGTATCTAGTAGGGCTGTGCAAAGCTTTGGATCATGATTCGGATTCAGAGATTATTTGGATGATTCAGAGGCTGAATCTTTAAATCCAAATCAAATTGCTGGAAACTTTAGGCTTTCTGAATCAGTTCGGAAGCTCCAAATCAATTCAGAAAAGATTTGGCAATAGGGTATAATGGGGAATCAATGAAATATCTATATCTTTTGTTGTTTTTTGCCTGCTTCAGATGAAACTTTCAGGGATGGTAGCCTCTTCTGGGAGCATGATGTGTGCCAAGCTTCAAGGTGATAGATGTAGGGGTTTCTGGGAAACTGCACCTCAAAGTCCTAAAAGAAAAACGTGTCACGATTTTTGCCTGTCAGCAGCTAAAGGTGCAGGGCCCCAGAACCCAGAAGGCCCTGCACATATCTCCTTGACAGCTGGAAGGCTTCATGGCCTCAGCAGGGGCTAGCAGGCCTGCAGATTTCACACTGCGGTGCCTTAACGCACACAGTGTCACCCATGTCATGAGTTTTGCTTGTCCACAGCTTGAGGTACAATTTATCCCAAACCCCTACACCTATCTCCTTGAAACTTGGCAGGCTTTATGGCCTCCACAGGGGCTAGCATGCCTGCAGCTTTGACCCCACTGTGCCTTAACACATACATGTGACATGAGTTTTGCTTTCAAGAATTTGGGGTGCAGTTCCCTCAAACCTCTGTGCCTATCTCCTTGAAACTTGGCAGAATTTGTGGCCTCAGCAGAGGCTACCATCTCTGTAGTTTTCACCCGCCCTGTGCTTTAACACACATACAGTGTCACCTATGCCATGAGTTTTGCTTGTCAGCAGTTTGAGGTGTAGTTTCCCAGAAACCCCTGCACCTATCACCTGGAAACTTGGCACATGTCATGCTTTCTGCAGGGACTACTACCCCATAAGTTTCATCTGAATCAGCCAAAAGACAATAAAGTTATAGATATTTCATTGATTCCCCATTATATCCTATGGCCGAATCTCCGAATCGGCTTCAAATTTTCCAAAGCAATTCGGCCGAATTAAATCAGAAAGACAGTTAGGATCTCTGAATCAAATCTCTGGCATCTGAATTGGCTGAATCTGAATCCTAATTGAATAGTTCCCTATTTGCTCAGGCTTGGTACCTAGTCACACTCTGTGTGCTTGTGCACATCTGTTTGAGTTGGGATAGTCTTCACAAATAGAACTGTAACATTTAGAAGTGCTGTATATTGTAGTAGCTTAGAGCCTGGGACCCCAGCAACGAGAGCATCCTGCATGCCTGCCGCATCTCCCGCCGCTATGCCAAGCTCATGTGCTGCCTCATGGTGTCTGACACCATCCATTGGTCCCGTGACATCTACGTCAAACACATCACGGGCCACCGCCAGTACACTGACCCCACCAGAAGAACAGCCGCCAGACCAGACCCAGAGGGGACCGCCTAAGCCCTGCCCCCCTCTGCATCAGACGGACCTTCACTTCGAGAGGATTCTTCAACAACAGACAACCCTGCTCCACCCAAAGAGGACCCCCATGATGAGACTTTTATATGGACTGAGACACTTTTTTTTCGGATCACTTCTTCCACCATTGCAGACCATTGTAACGGGTTTGTGTGCATCTATCTTCTTTTTCTCTCAGCGTCGCGAACCCCCTCCCTCCCCTTCCCCCTTCCCCCCTCCCCCTACCCCCGGGCTTAGTTGGCTAACATTGTATCTCCTGTAACCTAGTTGTGTTCCCCTCCTCACCCCCATCCTTCTATTGTTAGTCCCTCGCCTGGGTGCTATGTATTTCCCTATCAGCTTTGTCAGCTTTTTTGGATTTATAATCCTAAACATTTACTAATAAAAGTCTACACCTGGACATGTATGTCAGTGTGACAGGACTGGGCTCCCCCAGGGGTGGCCTGATGCCCCCTGGTGGCCCTGTGCATCCTACCCCACTCTAACTCCTTGGATCGCCTCCTTTTTCTCTCACCTGCCATGCCTTGCTGGAATTATTTGATTGTAAAAACGGAGGCTGTTCAGGGTCCCAGAGTGAGCCCCCATCTCTCCTTGGTTAGTGGGTCCTTCTCGGGCCCAGCTGATCCTTGTTCTACTACTCAAGCACAGAATGAGGCCCTTCTGGTCCTGTCCATGCTGCAGGGCACCTGTTGCCTTAAGGGATATTAATTTCCTCCTTCCACCCCTGCAGTCACACCCATGCATCACAAATATTACTGGTTAATCACCCAGTGGGCAGCTCATTCCCAGTACAGTGTTAGGACTGAGGCCTCAGCCACCTCTATTTCTTGCCTGGATCAGGCTTTAATCCTCTTGGCTTCTGTCTTCCTGTTTTGTGCCTGGCCCTAGCAGAGCTCAATAGTATGCCTATCAGGCGCCCTGTGTCCTAGACCTTGATGTGCCCTCCAGGCACCCCTGTTCTAGCCTAAAACCTGGCATGCTGCTCAAGCACCCTGCTGTGGCCCCCTCTTCACCCCTTATAGCCACAATAGTATGCCATTTTAACTTGAACAAAAAAAAGGCAAGCAACTCCTTAACAAAACCTTCCCTCCTACTCAGAGTTAAACAAATATTTGTCCAGCCATTCTCCTGTGGGGCTCTCACCCTGCTGTCTCCAGGGCATTTAGTGCCTGCTAGAGTCTCTTGTGAGTGGGTGCCTGAGGCCACAAGTGTGCCTGAGGCTGATTTGGGAGGGCTGGCAGAGGAGGAGCCACAGGGAAACAATGGGGTGAGTCAGGAGCCCCCCACTTGCTACTGCCATGCTCCTGCTGCCAACAGTGCCACTGCCACCTGCTGAGAACCCCATCCTCTGGGAGCACTAACCTTTTCTTCTCCCACTGCCCTTCTCTGGGTACTAGCCTTTAAGTGTTTCAAAGCACTGCCCCTATGGTCAGGTAATCCTCTAGCTCTGGCACAGTTGTTCCTTTTTAATTTTAATGGGCAGCTTACATGTGCTATTCTGGCTGCCATAGCAGTATCTTTGCTGTACCAGCGGGGACGTGTCCTACTATCCTACTGATGGGCAGCTAGCCTAGCAATTGGCGTTCAGCCCATAATAAGTAGTCTTCCCCACCCTGTGGTTGCTTCTTCCTTAAAGTAATGGGATCTCCTGGCTCCCTGTTACAGTCAGTCAGCCAAAAACTTATCGGCATCACTCCAAAAAAGTTATATAGCTAAAAGTATATTCACATCTGTGGCAAACCTGGGAACTCCCTGACCAACCACAGTGCTAGTACCTCACTGCCTCTCACACGGTCTCTCATACTGCCCCTTGTGGGGCCACACTCATACGGCCCCTCCTTTTCCCCAGGGCCACACTCACCCTGCCCTCACAACAAGGGTCCTCGGGCTTGTTTCCCCGCATTCTCTGGCCAGGAAGCGTGCAGCCTCTTGGGCATCTCTCATTGCCCTTATCCGTGTGAGCTCTTGGCAGTTCACCAAGCACTGGTCTGCCTCTGCCTCTGGTCTCTTGCTGGGTCACTTACGCAGCTCCTCTCAATCAAGGGGCTCCTGACTCACCCCATTGTTTCCCTGTGGCTCCTCCTCTTCCAGCCCTCCCAAATCAGCCTCAGGCCCACTTGAGGCCTCAGGCATCCAAAGACTTGCCTGGACCTAACTTGGGCCCCATGCTAGCAGGACCTACTCTCAAGCCCCCTGCTCACCGGGGACCCACTTTATGCCCCTTCCTCACAGGACCTCATATCAGGCCCCCATGTTCACAGGGCCTCACTACTTCCACTGTTAACCTCTCTCTCCAGGGCCTCCCAACTGCCACTCTGGTGCAGGCTGTTAGGTACCCCTCTGCACCCTGCTCTGCACCTCCGCCTCCCCTGAGGCACATACTCTGCCCCCTACGCTGGGAGTCAAACACCCCCCTGCAGGCTCAGGTGCCACTCGTCGGTGTGCCTGGCCCACCATTCTCACTCTCCGGGGTCTTGTACCCATTGGTGATGTGTAGGGGGTGCACATGGGTGCACCCCCTGAGCTTTGCGGTGCACTCCTTGCAAAAAGGTGCTGTCAACACTGCCAGTGGCATCTGTAGGTAATCTGTGATCACCACTGACTGCTGCTGTGGGTGGCATCTGTGGGTGGTTGCCACCCACTGGTCAGCACTCACCACCCCTCTCCCCACTCCACTAGCAGCACTATGGGAGCTCCCCACTTGCTGCTGTCATGATCCTGCTGGCAACAGTTCCACTGCCACCTGCAGGAGTTTGCTGTGTCCCCCCCAGCCTCTGGGGGCATGTGGTGTTCATGCCTGTACCCCACACAGGCTCAGGTGGCTGCAGCCATGCCTGGCCCCAATCCACTCTCTGGGGTCTTGCACCTCACACAGGCTCAGGTGCCACATCAGGGCATGCCTGGCCCTCTACTGCCTCTGATGATAAATAACCCACCTGAAGGCAGGGCCTGGGGTTATTAAGGTTCCCTGACCCACCTTTCACTGGGGTGATAACTGGCCTGGCATTTCTGGGGGACTGCTCCACCATGAACAGCCACACCAGGCCACCCATCGCCAGCAGGGTGCAGTTTTAGATCATGCCAGGACCAAGAGGCCTCCTCCTTCCCTATAGCCTCTCCCTCACCTCCTTGTTGCAGGAGCAGCAGCTCCACCAGGAGATGTTCCTTCCATGACATCAGGCAGCATACTGCTGCTTCCAGACCTGCTGACTTGAGGCTTAAGGTAGCTGCTCATCAGGCCTGAGCCACAGCTGTCTGCTGCCTGACCCAGTTCTTAAAGTGGCAGAGCACGCTTAGTGCTCTGACACCCTCATCCCTCCTTAAAATGGTTTCTGGGGCGGGTTTTTCCTGCTGCTCAATCACCAAGCTTCCTCAGAGCTTTTCACATCCCCAAGTAGCGAGCACCCCCACTGGTGCTCTGCCACAGCATCCTTCTTTATAGTAAAGAACAGAAGAGACAGGCAGGAAGTAATAGCATTTGTCAAAAGGGTCTTTGTTGTGTTCCAGTGGTGAGAGCTATGTGTCTCTAGTTGTCACTTCAAGACAAAGAAGTACTCCAGGGTGAAGATAATCCCTTAAACTGGTTAGTCAGAGTGGTCCTGATGAAATTTTATTTTTCTGTCACAATAGTAAGACATATTTCATTAAACTATGTATTTTAACCCAGCTTCTCAGTAAGGTGGTAGGTAGGTATGCTTCATTTCCCACATGTAACATACTATGTACATATATGATCTGATGAAGTAAACCCGCTGGTTACAAAAGCTTGTGCTATGCATCTCTGAGTTAGCTAGTCTATAAGGTGCACATCTACCGTGCTTTCTGCTTGACTTGAGACTAACATGGCTAACTTCCTCTCTCTACCTATGCATGTTTGTGCCTTTACAGTTCAAGAAATCTGTCTTGTGTTTAAGTGCGCTTCACAAGAGTAAATAATGAATTTCTAGTTAGTCATACTTGTCAAGAGTATGCTTTTAGGACCAGCGTCTCAGTTTATGTAAATCCTAAGAATATGATCAAATTCAAGAGAATTATGCCCATTCACACCAGTTGAGGATCTGGCATTTTGTCTATCCATAGCCACTTCTTCTCCATTTCCTGGTTCTAGTCCTTGTGTCCATCCAGTCAATTAACTAGAGTTAATTACTTAAACTCTAGTTAAACAACTCTACTCTCCAGCAAATGAGTGTCTGAAGATTTGACTGCACCCCATACATTTCCATGTGCTGACAAAGCTACAAGAAGCCATAGCTAGTACTGAGTATCTCTACCTGCATGGCTTCGGAGATCCACCAGGCTTGAGGGTTGGTAGGACATTGTGCCTTCTCATCAAGGAAAGCCAGGCAGTCCCCCAAAAGATGATAGAGAAGAATTCTTCACTGAGATTTCCATCCTCAAAATGTGCTTCTATGGTTTTCACCACAGGGGAAGGATCACCAGCTCCTCTGATTTCAAATAAGGGGATGGAAGAGGGTTGTTCATTTTGTTAAAAATATTTAAGTGTCATATGGAAAATCTATTGTTTCATTTCACATACTTAACAAACCATAGGTAAGAGTCAATTTTATGCTTAATGTAGACACCAGGCAAATATAGTGTAATCAACTTTGCAAGGTGGACAAGTGTAAAAGAACTGAACAGCATGGCACAGAACTTCCAGAGTAGGGCCACAAGCCTCTAAGCAGAAAAGAGCTTGAGAAAAAGCAGGCAGTGTGGAAAAGCCTTTATCATGCTGTTTACACATGGCTTTTACAGCAAAGAACCAAACAGCTGTGCTAATGAAAGGACATTACTGAGCTAATGATAATGAGGGGATATTTTAAGAATATTTCCATGATATTCCAGTTACATTTTTCAATATTCTTTAACAATACTGTAGTGATGCCACTGCCAGGTATGGTGGGAATGGGGGAGGAGGAAGGGAAAAGAAGGGGGAGGGAAAGGTGATGTTATAAAAAATATCTTGCTGATGAAAATGCAAAGGATATACAGTATAAGATTAAATCTCCAGTGCACTGATGGGAAAGCAGAGTTCTGAGTATTTTATAATGCTGGTCTAACTTTGCAAACTGACTGTAAAAAAGGTATTATGGGGTTCTATGGCTTTTCTCTCCCAGTGACTTCATATCAGGTCTGTTTAGTTAAAAGTTGCAAGTTGGCTTTTCTAAGTGTCAACAGCACATGCTCACCCTGGCAGCTGAAAGTCGAACTGTCTTCTTTTTGTCTCAAATATCACCAACAATAAAGATTCTAGAGTTAAAACAAAGGGCCTGATTCACAGTCCAGTTGACAAAACAAGTGTCTTCCAATTGACTTCAGCAGGAGTTGTTCCTGTCCCTTTATCATTTGGAGCTCAGATATTAGGCCTGTGTGAAGCTTCAGTTCACAATTTGATTCGGAGAAGATTCGGCCCGATTTGGAGGCCAAATCTCCAAATTCCAATTGAATCGTTAGAAGCTTAAAACTTTCCAAATCAATATGGAGCCTCCAAATCAATTTGGAAAAGATTCAGAAGAGATTCAGTGATTCAGAGATTTGGAAGACGGTCTTTATGGGGAAACAGAAACTAAGAAGAGGGACGGGGAGCAGGGAGGGAGGGGAAGCAGGGTGGGAAGGCCTGACATTTCTAGCTGGCCACTAACTGTGATTTCTCCCTGCTGCTGTTCCAATCACAGTGTCTGGGGGAGGGACATAGAAACAGCATAAAAGCCTCTGTGTGCAGGCTTTTCTGCCCCTTTCCTGAGCTGTTTCTACCTGAGCAACAGCATCTCAAAGGTACTGTGGCTACTGGCCTGGCTTTCTAGTCAGTGGCCTGCTACTTTTTCCTGTTAGAAAGGATTGGCTAGGATATACCTTAGCTTAGCATCTCTCTACTTTACTACTTATCCAATTAATTTCTTTCAATTTATATATTTTTCTCTCGTTTCTTTTTTCATTCTTTTTGCAATACTTTTAAGAAAGAAAGCTCAGTGTTTTCCCTGGCAGTGTGATCCATCACTGTGCAGGGAAGCACACATTACACCCACTCACACATCATAGAAGAAATCAGCTATTCATAGAGGAAAAGATTCAGAATCAGATTATATATAGTTATTAGTTATTAATATTATAATAGTTAGTTTACATACAGACTAAAGACAACACAGAAGTCAGACAGAGATTCAGATTGAGATTAACACGCACAACACAGAGCTCAGAGTCCTGGAAGAAGAGAGATATTATTTTAGGTACACATTACAACACAGAAGAAGAACAAGAAGTACAGCAGTAGTCATACATTCACATTAATAGCACATCACAGAAGAAGATACCATATATGGTTATTAATAATCAAAGCAGAGTCCAGTACATGCAACACAGAGGAAATAAAATACAGAATACAAAAGGAGTCGCACTTCACATTCATAATTAGTAGTAAATAAATACAACACTGCACAGAAGAAGACAGACAGCACACATTTTACATAGTTCTTAATAATTATTACTCAATCAAACAATCAAAGAAGAGTCCAGTGCACACACACAACACAGAAGAAATAAAAAACACAACACAAAAGGAGTCACACACGCACACGGACACACGCGCACACACGGGCGCGCGCGCACACACACACACACACCTTTTGCAGCACAGAAAAGATTAATATGAAGCATGCAGGAAAGGCAGGTGTCAGGTCTTCTGGCAGGGGAGGGAGAGGGATAGGGGAAGAGCTCGAGATGCAAGTTCCCCCCCACTCCCAAACATAAATGCATCCTCTTCCCAAGAAGCCATGAGGCTTCTGCTGCGAGTGGAAGCAAGGAGGTGGGAGCAGTACCAGTAGCTGATGTCCCTGCATCTGCACCACCACCCCTAACTCCAGAAACAGGCACCAGCAGCAGAATCTTTGTCTCCTCCACCCCAATGTCATTTCCCAGTGTGAGCCTTCCACTGCCAGAGGAGGAGCTGAAACTGGAACCAGGGGACCTGAGCACCCTGGCTCAAGCAATTCTGGGGACTGAGGGGGAATCAGAGTTTGTGCTCCATGCCCCTCAAAGTCCCCCTAGACTCAGGTTTTATTCTCCAGAAAGCAGCACCTCAGAGGAGGTTGAGGTTGTGGAAGCTCAAGCAAGTGGCTCAGCTGAGGCAGCTCCTCTTGTTATTGTGCCTCAGCCTGCTGAGGAGGGGGATAAGGCAACATCTCCACCCTCAACCAAGAAGTAGGCAAATAGCATAGTGCGGGAGCATTTTGAGCTGGCAGATGATCCCAGATTTGCTATCTGCCAGCACTGCTGAAGGCAGATCAGCCAGGGCAGAGGTGAAACACTTCACCACCACAGTAATGCTGCTGCATCTCAGGAGGCAAAATCCCCCTTGCACTTCCTCCTGCTCAGCCTGGCACCAGTGCAAGTATGCCCAAAGGAACGTTCCCCACTGACTCCAAAGCCCCTGTCCCCCCAGAGCAGAGGCAGGCCACCCCTGGAACAGTGGGAGAAAGGTGGACAGATAGGGGAGCGAGTTGCAAAGGCGAGGAAGATCACCCAGACCATTGGGGAGATGCTTGCTCTGGATAGCCAGTCCTTCTCTCTAGTTGAGTGGCCAGGGTTCAAGTGGCTAATGGTGCTTGTGGCCTCATCTTACCAAGTGCCTGCACACACCACCTTTAGCAGGATGGTGGTGCCCTCCCTGTATGAGGCATGCAAGGAGTACTTGAGGGAGGAGCTGTGCAAGGTAGGGCCACAGGTAGCCTTGCACTTCACCTCCAGCATCTGTAGCAGCCCAGGCAGGGATCATGCCCACCTCTCCTTCACAGGGCACTGGTGTGATCAGTCAGGCCATCGGTGGGCTCTCCTCCAAGTTGAGGTGCTGGATGAGTCCCACATGGCAAGGGAGATCATGGTGGCCATGAACCTCATGGTAGAAAGGTGGCTTGTTGGGCAGGCTGAGCTCACCCATGGGTTCACAGTCACTGACAATGGGGCCAATATGATCAAGGCTATCCATGATGCCAACTTTGTTGGCATCCGCTGTGTGGCACACAAGTTCCACCACATACAGACACCTTGGAGGGGGACAGGGCTGCCAGTGATGGTGCCACCACCACTACCACTATGAGACAACTGATCTCAAAATGCAGGAAGGTGGTGCGCTGCTTCTACCACAGCATCAAGGCGGGCAAGATGCTGTGGGAGAAACAGGCAGAGATGAGCATCCCACAGCACAAAATCATACAGGATATAGAGACTTGGTGGAACTCCACATACCTGGTGCTTGAAAGGCTGGTGGAGCAACAGAAGGCCATTCATGAGATGGCCTTGCTTGGGGAGATCGGGATCAGTGGCCCCCTGAACAGAGCTGATTGTGATATCATCTCCCAGGTCTTGGTGGTCCTCAAACCCATCCTCAAGGCCACCGAGACCCTTACTGCTGGCAATGTCCTCCTTAGCCAGGTGATCCCCATAGTGAGGGAACTGGAGAACCAAATGGAGAAGTTCCAGGGGGTCAGTGTTCCTGGCTGGGGCAAGCCACTATCACCAGACATGCAGGCACCGATGAGGCAGCTGAAGGAGGGTATCAGGAGATGGCTGAATCCCTTATGGTCCAGTACGGTCCACATGCTGGTGGGCATGTGTGACCTGAGGATGAAGGGGAGCATATGTACTGGCAGCACCAAAACCCTCAATCACTGGACTCAGGTGCTGGTCAACAAAGCCAGAAAGTCATTGCAGAGCCACTGGCGGGAATATTCGAATGCTCGTGGCGCACAGGCCAAGTCCCGGAGGACTGGAAAAGGGCTAACGTGGTCCCCATTTTCAAAAAGGGGAGGAAGGAGGACCCGGGCAACTATAGGCCGGTCAGTTTCACCTCCATCCTTGGTAAAGTATTTGAAAAAATTATCAAGGCTCACATTTGTGAGAGCCCGGCAGGACAAATTATGCTGAGGGGAAACCAGCATGGGTTTGTGGCGGGCAGATCGTGCCTGACCAACCTAGTCTCTTTCTATGACCAGGTTACGAAATGCCTGGACACAGGAGGAGGGGTGGATGTCGTATACCTGGACTTCAGGAAGGCCTTCGATATGGTATCCCACCCCATACTGGTGAACAAATTAAGAGGCTGTGATGTGGATGACTGCACAGTCCGGTGGGTGGCGAATTGGCTAGAGGGTCGCACCCAAAGAGTCGTGGTAGATGGGTCGGTCTCGATCTGGAAGGGTGTGGGCAGTGGGGTCCCGCAGGGTTCGGTCCTTGGACCGATACTCTTTAATGTCTTCATCAGCGACTTGGACGTGGGAGTGAAATGTACTCTGTCCAAGTTTGCAGATGACACAAAGCTATGGGGAGAAGTGGACATGCCGGAGGGCAGGGAACAGCTGCAGGCAGACCTGGATAGGCTGGACAAGTGGGCAGAAAACAACAGGATGCAGTTCAACAAGGAGAAATGCAAAGTGCTGCACCTAGGGAGGAAAAATGTCCAGCACACCTACAGCCTAGGGAATGACCTCCTGGGTGGCACGGAGGTGGAAAGGGATCTTGGAGTCCTAGTGGACTCCAAGTTGAACATGAGCCGGCAGTGTGACGAAGCCATCAGAAAAGCCAATGGCACTTTATCGTGCATCAGCAGATGCATGACAAATAGGTCCAGGGAGGTGATACTTCCCCTCTATAGGGCGTTGGTCAGACCGCAGTTGGAGTACTGCGTGCAATTCTGGGCGCCACACTTCAAGAAGGATGCGGATAACCTGGAGAGGGTACAGCGAAGGGCAACTCGTATGGTCAAGGGCCTGCAGACCAAGCCCTACGAGGAGAGACTAGAGAAACTGGACCTTTTCAGCCTCCGCAAGAGAAGGTTGAGAGGCGACCTTGTGGCTGCCTATAAGTTCATCACGGGGGCACAGAAGGGAATTGGTGAGGATTTATTCACCAAGGCGCCCCCGGGGCTTACAAGAAACAATGGCCACAAGCTAGCAGAGAGCAGATTTAGACTGGACATTAGGAAGAACTTCTTCACAGTTCGAGTGGCCAAGGTCTGGAACGGGCTCCCAAGGGAGGTGGTGCTCTCCCCTACCCTGGGGGTCTTCAAGAGGAGGTTAGACGAGTATCTAGCTGGGGTCATTTAGACCCAGCACTCTTTCCTGCTTATGCAGGGGGTCGGACTTGATGATCTATTGAGGTCCCTTCCGACCCTAACATCTATGAATCTATGAATCTATGAAAGGCAGAAGGGCAGAGGCAAGGGGATGTGGAAGAGGGGGATCCACTTTTCCATGCCAGCACTCCCAGCATCAGCACTGCCACCAGCACCAGGAAGTCTCCTCCACACCAGCCACTGCCAATGTGGGCCAAGGGCATGGCTTCAATGCTGGGGTCCAAATGCACCAGACCCGAGCCTCGGGCAGGTAGTGCCAAGGCTTCAGTGGCTACCTACCTCACCGAGGATGTGGAGCAACTGGACTGTGACCCCTTGGCCTACTGGGAAAGCCACAGCCAGATGTGGCAGGATCTGGCCATGGTTGCCCAGCAATACCTGTCCTGTCCACCAAACAGTGTTCCAAGTGAGAGGAACATTGCTGGGGATGTAGTGACATCCCACCGCATCTCCTTGGATTCTGGTTTGGTGGAGCAGCTGGTGTTCTTGAAAGTGAATCTCCTATTGCTGGGGTTCCCCAAGCTCTACCTGCAGACAAACTGAGTGCCCTCCTTACTCTGTCTGCTCTGATTTCCTTTTTTCATTTTTTTAAAAAACAGTTAATGCCCCACTCTCAGCTGGAGGAGGCACTTACTGCATCACCAGCCACCAGGGGAAGAACATGTCCCTGCTGAGCTCACTCCTCTGCCAGGACAAACTTGGACGTATGAGCTGGGGCTATGGGGAAGGAGGCCCGAGGTCCTTGGCATGACCACTAAAACTGCACCCTGCCAGGGTAGGGAGGCCTGGTGGGACTGCTGGCAGCACAGCAGTTCCATAAATGCCAGGACCAATGATTCCCTGGTGAAAGGCAGGTAGGAGGTGCCATAACCTCCAGCTAACGTGTGCACGCACACATTCCTGGCTGAGGAAAACCCAGACCGGTCATGTCTTTGACAGGCCTTAGGCTTGCTGGTTGGGTTGCGGTGGAGTTGTGAGGCTCCAGGTAAACTCAGCTTAGCTGCCTGGGATGCCAGCTTTTGCATTGAAAAACACTTTGTCAGGATGAGGAAGCACCTGTAGTTGGTGTGTCTCCTTGTCCTGGATGGAAGGAATAGTAAAGAAGCCAGAGGCTGGCCTGGCACTCAATGCAGGCAAGAAAACCAGTCAGTGAAAATGGAAATGGAGGAGGCAGGGGGTGAGGGACAGGCTGGGGTGGGGAGGGGAAGGGGGACGTAGCAGAGCAGGTAAAAGTGTAGAGGTACCTGGGAAGTCAGATGTCTGGAAGGTTGCAGTATGTCAGAATTCCACTGCCTGTATTGCAGGGTTGTAGGTTGTAGCCGTGTTGGTCTAAGGACATAGGCAGACAAGGTTCTTTGGGTGAAACTGATATCTTTTATTAGACCAACTTAAATAGTTGGAAACCAATTATTAAGCAAGCTTTCGGATTCACAGACCCTTCATCAGGCTAAGCAAGTTTCAGCAGTTGGTGTGTGCTCTTCCTGGATGGAATGAAAAATAAAAAAGCCAGAGGCTGGTTTGGTATGCATACAAGACAGGTAGTCAGTGAAAATGTAGATTGAGGAGTCAATGGGTGAGAGACAGGCTGGGGTGGCGGGGAAAGAGAAGTGGAAAGAATAGTGGAGAGAGACCTGGGGAGTCGGATGTCAGGCAGGTTATAATGTGTCATAAATCCAATGTCTTTATTTAGTCCATGATTTTTAGTATCCAGGAGGTTGATGAAGTGGCCAAATCAGAGTTTAAAGTAAAGAACCACTTTTTTTTTTTTTTTAATGCCTGCAAGCAGCCTAATAATAAAGTAGAAAGTACAGTCTTAGGTCCAAATCATATACTTCAAAATACTTCATATTTGTTAACATTCTGGATTACTGGAGCTGAAATACTCTTTGCACTTTTACTTTGCTTTTTGCCAAATTAGAGTCAAGCCAAATCAACATTTCCATAAAAACAATTCACTTTGAATGAATTGGCATTTTGTCTTATTGGAAAGTGGCAAAATGTCTTGTTGGAAAATTTGCTCCAATGTGAGGAACTATCATGAATTGTGTACTTGCTAGACTCAAGGAGCAGTAAACAATATATTGGTTCTCCTTCCTCTCAGTTATGCTACACCAATGGTTCTCAAACTTTTTAGACTCAAGGCCCACCTCCATAACTTTTCTGTATTTAGCAGCACCCTGTTTCAAAAGCTAATTCATTTGGTTTTGGACTATTGAAAAATAATAGAACAATTCTTCTATTGCAAAGAACTCAGGAAGATTACAGAGATCAGATTACTATTTGAAATTTCGGAGTTTATTGGGTAAATTGTGTGGGTGTTTGCATATCTAACAATGCTGATATTGCACAGCACCCCATAGCAACATTAAAATGATCTCATAGCACCCCATTCAAGAATGACTACTAGACTCAATAGTGCAGAGTGAAATCAGTGAATGGGAGAAGTGAATTGTCCCATTGTATTTACCCACCATGAAGAGTCTTGCCACATAACGGGAGAGTTACTCTTATACTAGGTGACTAGCTAGTAGATCTCAGTTGTTTACCACCCCTACTCCCTTGGATAAGGACAGGGATTTACCCATGTTCTGCAAGCAATTGGGGGTCATTTATAGTTTTAAAAAAATGTTCTTACAAAAGCTGTGTCATTCACTTTTAAGGGATGAAAGTGTTCAGCTGTTGACAATGTTATCTGGAGGAAACAGCATCCTAGTCAACTAAGCACACCTGCAATTTAACATGGTTTCACGTGTAGCTTCATGACACCTATGTTGCAAAAGAGATGAATGAAAATGAAGTGACTATTATGATAAGAAATTCCAAGGACAGATATGAAGCAAAAGCCACATGATTTAACTTGAACAATTGATCCTGAATAGGAGATAACTGTGCTGCCCAACCATTCCCTACCCTTATTCTTCAGGGCTCTTCTTGCTTTAGCAATGAACTACTCCTGAACTTAAACAGATATGAATCCTGAGTGCTCACTCAAAAGCATATGTAAAAAGCTGCCTGTCCAGAAAAAAGGATGTTGTTCTGAAACACTGCCTGCTTGTGGCAGTTTTATTACACCACTGTTGCTGCTGGTAGGCTCATAAGACATGCCAGAGGTCAAAAGCAGATGTCACAGGCAGTCAGCTGAAGGCTGGAGACATAATGCAAACTTCTTCAAATTTCACAGATGAAGATAGAGAATTGGTTTTGTGCAAAAAGAAGATGAATCAGATGAGACAAGTGCCTGGTCAGATGGTGACAAACTAACTGAACTGCTGCCAAGTGAAAAGCAGCTTTGGAATCCCTTGATGGCTTTCTCCACTTTCATGAGTCTCAGAGCAATGTAGACTGCAGTCACCTTGCTGGAGCAGGTCAGCGTCTACACTGACAGGTGGTCAGGAAGGTTTACAGCTCAGGAAGGCAGATGGCCGTGGATGGCTTTTTCAAAAAGTGAACTCTCTTCATTTTCAAGCCAAATTTGCTGTACAAGATCCAGCACATCCGGTTACATACACCCAGTACAAAGTGTTACAGTAATTTTGCCATAAATATTTCATGAAGGTATCCTAAATAACATGAATCCTATTTTCCCCCCTCCACTAGCATAAGTCAAGATATTGCCTGCAGTGAATTCTTTCCATATTTACCAATGAATTAAAAATATCAAGTTCTTTATGAATTCTTCTAATATATGAAACTTTGCCAAGTAACCTACAACATTCTTATTTAAAAAATCACCAGCTATTCTAATTGTTTGATGTATTAATTATTTCCTAGGGTTATACTTTTTGGATGAATAATTGCACAGGAATCAGAGTCAGCTTTCTATAAATGGGGTTTGTAGATAAAATCCAACCATTTTCAGAGTGGATGTTTTATGCAGAAATGTTTACTTTCATGCTTGGTTGATCTGAAGAGCTGGGAGTTATTTAGTGCCTAAGTTAAAGCTTGTTGAAGTTAACAGGTGTATTTCCATTGACTTCAATGGGTTCTGGGTTAAGCTAAGGATACCAGCCTCCAGTCCAGAGAATAATCCATGCCAGAGTTTATTTGAATCCACCTGAATGAACAGCATATCATACTCCACCCTAAAATTTGATTAGGAAGGACCTCTTGCTAGACTGAGAGACTGCAGAGTTTTAGTAAGGTAAACATTTTATGATGTAACACCTCTACTGCTGTTTACACTTGATACACCTAATGGTAAGCACATCCTAAGCAGGACAGTGCAATCCCTAATTTGATTTTACAACTTTGGTATGGTCTTTCTGTTGAACTGCCTACATCTATTTATTTGGAGGGGGTGTTACACAAGAAAAGGAAGAGCTGGATACTGCTGTTTCATCCATGTACAATATAGAGCAAAGGAAAATACATGTTTTTCTATTAAAATGGCTTTAAAATGGTTCAGCTAAAGAATTCACTTGAGTTAATTTTTTAGATTTGGAGGATATTTTAGAAATAATGTATTTCCTTCAGGCATAGCTTCTGGTTTTCCCACAAAAATTTAGCAGCTGTTCTGCTTTTGTTGCATTCCCAGTGTTCCTGAGCAAAACTGGTCACTCCTGCTGGAAAGTGTCTTCATGTCTGTGACAGCTGTCGGTGTTGTAGGGCTTGCTACTACTGCCCTGAGTTCGTTTCCCTACAGACGGTGACAGGGTGGGCCTCAGCTTCAGATCACCTGGTCTGCCAGCAAGTTGCTCTTGTGTTTCTTGCCTGCCATGACTTTGATGAAATTATATTCCCAGGAGGCACTGCCCACGGCGATCCTGCCCAGTCTCAATCCCGGTTTTCTTCTGTGGGGCTCCAAACCTCCCCTTTACCCTAGCCTAGCCTCTCCAGATGGTACTCAAAGTCCTTCTGCAGCCAGGTCACAGTACTGCCTGTTATGCTATTGTTATCCCTCTAACACCGAGGTGACCTTTGTCTTTGGTTAGGTGCACTCCTTCCAGGGCTGGTCTTGGCCCATGCTCAAAATATCAAAAAAAGGAAAAAAAAACCCAAGGAAAACCCCAACTGGTCTTGATATCCTTGCCAGGCTCAGTCCATGTCCCCTTTCACCTGGGGTCAGGCTTTCAAAGTCCCAATCGCAACAGCAAAACAAATCAATTAGTCCAGTCACTGTTCTGCACAGGCCTGCCTGGCTCCCTTGTGAACGTTCACAGTCCCAATGGGATTTCTCCCATGTGCAGCAAGGCTCTAACCTGGAACAGCAGTTTCCTCAGGCCTCTCCTCCAGATCCTCAGCTGACGCTCTGCTCTGGAGATTATCAAAGGTCATGTGTGTTCTCTCTTCCAAGATCCTCAATTGATGCTCCACTCCAGAGATTATCAACAGCCGTGTGTGTGCAGGCCTCCACCTGCCTCCAGCTCAGGGTCACTTCCACTGTGTTCCTCTGGCAAGTTTCACAACCTTTGCCTGCCCTGACGCTCAGCTGCTCCTCTCTTTCTGTGGTCTGCAGGGAACTGACCCCTCTCTGCCCCTTTCCGGGGCTGTAAATACCTTTGGGCAGCCTCCCTCCTCCAATTCTGAGTGAGATGCTGCTCTGGAAGTGTGGTGGGTGTCTCTCTTCCCTTCCAGTCTCCAGCTGCAACCCTGCTGGCCCTCCATGCTGTGAGTGTTGTTTGTTTTCACCCTTTCTGTCTGCTGTTGCAAGCTGCTTTTCTTCTCCTGACCTCCCCTGCCCAGCACATAAGGCACCTCAGGGCTTTTGTTTGTTCTCTCTCACCGCTTCACAATGTCATTGCTCTATGAATATTGTCTCATATTCCATGACTCAAGCACACTTTCCAGGGCTTCACTTTTTCTGTTTGCAATTTTTTTTCCACAAATGTCCCTGAATTTTCTTACTAAGTTTCATACCAGGTCAGATAGTTGCAGGTCTGATGCTGGGCATCTACTACAGACCGCCTCACCAGGGGGATGAGCTGGACCTGGAATTTTCAGGTCAGCCCACAGAGGCTGTAAGGACAAGGGATGTGGTTGTCATGGGTGACCTAAACTACCTAGACATCTGCTGGGAGGATCAGTCAGCCAGGTCTGAATGGTCACATAGGTTTTTAGTCTGCATACAGGACATTCACCTAATCCAGGAGATACACAATCCCACTAGAGGAAATGCCTTGCTGGACTTGGTCCTTGCTGCAGGCAATGGCCTGGTAAGGGATCTGTGGGTGCTCGACTACCTAGGCATTAGTGACCATCATCTGCTGGAATTTGCGATCCAGCACAGAGTTGTGAAAGCAAGCAGTAAGGCAAAAAGTCCTTGACTTCAGGAAGGCCAACTTCAATGAGCTAAGGATATTAGTAGAGAGACATTGGGGACTTGGAGCCTCAATGAGATGGGAGTCCAAGACGGGTGGTTGTTCCTTAAGGAGATGATCCTCCAAGCTCAGACGGAGTCAGTCCCAATGCTAACCAAAGGGGGAAAAAGTGCTAAAGAGCCCCCTTGGCTCAGTAAAAACATCCAGGAGGGCCTAAGGGCAAAAAAGGTGGCATACAATCAGTGGAAGCAAGGGGCTATCACCAAGGAGGATTATACCTCCGTTGCTTGTGACTGCAGGGAGGTGGTTAGGAAGGTCAAGGCAGAGATGGAACTAGGGCTGGCAACCAGAATTAAGGATAACAAAAAGTCCTTTTTCAAATACATAGGGAGTAAGAAAAAGGCACCAGGTAATGCGGGGCCCCTACAGGACAGGCTTGGCAATCTGGTGACTACAGCAAAGGAAAAAATTGATCTCTTCAACGGGTTTTTTGCCTCCATATTTCTGAGCAGGGACCAGGACAACTCCCCCACTAGCATTATGGACAGGCTCAGGAGACACGATGCTATGCCTAGGGCCAGGGACAACCTAGTTAGGGAACTCTTGGAGGGGCTGGACATGTTTAAATCAGCAGGTCTGGATGCTCTTCATCCAAGGGTACTGAGGGAATTGACAGACGTCATAGCAGGGATCCTGGCATGGCTGTATGAGCACTCGTGGTGCTTGGGCCAGTTCCCAGAGGACTGGAAAAGGGCCAATGTGGTCCCCATTTACAAGAAGGGAAGAAAGGAGGACCTGGGTAACTATAGGCCAATTAGTCTTACCTCAGTCCCTGGGAAGACCTTTGAGAAAATTATCAAGGAACACATATGCGGGGGCCCAGCATGGGAGGTAATGTTCAGGGGCAACCAACACAGGTGCATTGTGGGCAGATCCTGCCTGACTAACTTTGTTTCCCTTTATGACCAGGTCACAAAGTCCTTGGATGTGGGCGTTGAGGTAGATGTCGTCTACCTGGACTTCAAGAAGGCCTTTGACACTGTTTCTCACCCAATTCTCCCCCCCAAAAACCAGACGACTGTGGCATTGATGCCTACATAGTCAGATGGGTGGCAAATTGGCTTGATGGTCACACCCAAAGAGGGGTGGTGGACAGGTCATTTTCGACCTGGAGGGGTGTGGGCAGTGGAGTGCCCCAGGGCTTGGTCCTCAGGCCTGTGCTATTTAACATCTTTATCAGTGACTTGGAGGTGGGCATGGAAAGCACGCTGTCCAAATTTGCTGATGACACAAAGATGTGGGGAGAAGTGGGCACACTGGAGGGGAGGGACAGAATCCAACTAGACCTAGACAGGTTACAGAGGTGGGGGGATGAGAACAGAATGGAATTTAAAACAGACAAGTGCAAGGTACTGAATCTAGGGAGAAGGAACCTGCAACATACCTATAGGCTGGGGAATATCTTTCTCAACAACACAGTGGCTGAAAGGGATCTTGGAGTCATTGTTGACTCCAGGATGGACATGAGCCACCAATGCAAGGAAGCGGTCAGTAAAGCTAACCACACCTTGTTGTGCATCCACAGATGCATCACAAGCAGGTCCAAGGAGGTGATCCTTCCCCTCCATGTGGCACTGGTCAAGCCACAGTTGGAGTACTACATCTAGTTCTGGGTGCCACACTTCAAAAGGGATGTGGCTAACCTTGAGAGGGTCCAAAGGAGGGCCACTCGCATGGTCAGGGAGCAGCAGGCCAGGCCCTATGAAAATAGACTAAAGGATCTGAGTCTATTCATCCTCCACAAGAGAAGACTGGGAGGGGTTCTGGTGGCTATCTATAAACTCACCAGGGGAGACCAGTGGAAAATAGATGAGGCTCTGTTCCCCTGCGAACCACCTGGGATAACAAGGAATAATGGCCATAAATTGATTGAGAGCAGGTTCAGGTTTGATATCAGAATGCATTACTTTATGGTTAGGGCTGCCAGGCTCTAGAATGGGCTCCCAAGGGAGATGGTGCTCTCCCCTACCTTGAGGGTCTTCAAGAGGAGGTTGGATAGATATCTGGCTGGGGTATTATGATCCCAGCACTCGTTCCTGCCCAGGATAGGGGGTCAGACTTGATGATCTGTTCAGGTCCCTTCCCACCCTAGAAACTACTACTATGAAAGGTCACTTCCTGTGAGGAGTGGGGAGTTGTCTTGTCAGGGGAGAAGCATCTTCTGAACTTTGATTTGTTTTGTTTACCCTTTGGGTTGTTAGAAATTTTTATCATCCAATATTTTTATAACTCCTCTTCTTCTGTGTCTTCAACTGAACCCATGGCCATTCTTTAAGCTATCTTTGTCTTTGATCTTCAGTCACTATAAGCCACTTCTCACTAGGCTATCTCCCCATGGTTTGTTTTTCATACATCAACTGTTTGGACATCCCTAAAAGTGCAGGAATTTTGAAGCAATGATAAGGTGCCAATCAGTTTATTAAGTGATCCTATACAGAAATGACATGTTTCATCTGCCTCTAGAGCCTAACTAATCCAGCCCAAAAGAAGTGTAGGGAAAACCATTCATCTGTTTTTTATCTTCCTTACAGATTAAAGTAGTTTGATGCCCAGCCCTTGAAAGGCAGACGCTGCCAGGTGTCCTGAACACTGACCACCTATGGGAAATCTAAGGGGTGGAGGGCTGTTAGGCCTCCTCAGACAGCCAGGGCCTTTCATGTGTTATCTCTGTTAGGGCTGGATTTTGGGGTCAGGGATATACATAGAGTTACAGCCTGCCCTCATATAAGTTATAAATACATAGAGGCTCCAATAAAGTTCAAAAGTTTAAACTTACAGTCACAACAAACAACAAGATTAACAGTAGGAAATGTACATAACATCAAGCATTAACTATATACACTGGTTAACTGCAATCCACCATAAACAGACCTGCCAGGGGGCAGCAATGAGCAGCAAAAGGCCTTCACAGGCTCACTGAGCTGGAGTGACAGTCAGGCCCTCAAGTCTTTTCCCTCAGAGGGTCTCAGACCAAGAGTGAGGGAAGGGTGATAATTACCAGTCCAATGGATGATTGAGGTCTCAATCCAATAACACTTTTACAGGCAAGTATCCAATTATAATCCAATCCAATAGGTCACGCTTCTCTCTCTCAGTGCTACAGTCACTGCTCATACACCTCAGACATGCATGTATGATCACCCACCAAGTAATCTCGCGCACCATTCAAACCTCATGTACTCTCAAGCATCCATATTCCATTCACGTGCCAGATCATGCCTCAGGATTCCTTAAATACTCACCAGAATCACACCGTGTGTCCATCATTCTTCTCACCAATCATACTCATGTGCACACGGCACTCTACTACTGTGCTCTCAGCCCTCAGGTGTAGCACACGGCACTCAACTGGACCACAAAACCTACTGCACAGGCTCCCCAGACGTAAGTGAGCCACTGACATCATCAACATTCTAGAACAACGTTTCAGCCTCCGCAAGAGAAGGTTGAGAGGCGACCTTGTGGCTGCCTATAAGTTCATCACGGGGGCACAGAAGGGAATTGGTGAGGATTTATTCACCAAGGCGCCCCCGGGGCTTACAAGAAACAATGGCCACAAGCTAGTAGAGAGCAGATTTAGACTGGACATTAGGAAGAACTTCTTCACAGTTCGAGTGGCCAAGGTCTGGAACGGGCTCCCAAGGGAGGTGGTGCTCTCCCCTACCCTGGGGGTCTTCAAGAGGAGGTTAGACAAGTATCTAGCTGGGGTCATCTAGACCCAGCACTCTTTCCTGCTTATGCAGGGGGTCGGACTCGATGATCTATTGAGGTCCCTTCCGACCCTAACATCTATGAATCTATGAACCTTCTCACCTCTAATCAGTATGCACATGCTCAGAAGGGATCTCATGTTATGGACCACATGCAACAGCTCAGACTGAGCCATACACACAGGACACACACACAGAGTAGTAGAAGGCAAGATTTATACTTCAGTAGCCAGATCTTCAGTTGGTATAAATTTGAATAGTTCTATTAGCAAGAATCTGGTCCTAATATTATTCTTACATGGTCAGGGACCTGGTGGACGCTAAAGACACACTCAAATTTAAGTTTTCATAATTTTATAGTGATTCTGTGATGTTGATCAACTGCCAGAAGTCTTAATTTCACATTGTGAATTACAGTGTATCAGGAACATTCTGTCCCCAACTGCATATAGTAAGGCTAAGATTCTATCAGGACTCTTAAATCTCACTAATTAATTAAACTGTTCCAGATTACTGTTAAGCAGCACTGCGCCACTGAGGTACTGTTTCAATAAGGGATATCAAGTCAAGATCTTAATCAAGGCCAGATAGAAGATCATTGACATTTTCATATAAACAGAGTTTAATTCTGGTCCCCAGCATCCTGACCAGATTTTAATTTGGATCATTTAATCTGCCTAGTGAGATGCCAATGGCAATTTCAGCTGGTAACTGCATTTCTTCACATTGTCTCTGTGAAGTATAAGCTGCAATAAATGCTATAGGAAATTATTATTGTCTTCATATAGCTGTAAAATTACATATGGCTAATGTAAGGAAATCAGAAAGAGGAGACCAAAACTTTCAATGTTAAGGAATTTCTGGACTCGCAGAGGTCCAAGTCTAGGAGCTAAATATTATTATTTGTTATTCCACTGCAGTGTACATTCAGCTTTTTGAAGTTGTTTAAAATATATCTTTAAAAGATATTCATGAAGAGAGTTTTAATGCACAACTAACATATTCCTGTTGTGTGTCTTTATTCTTAACAGATAATGCTTCTTTGAATGTTACTGAGGGGGCAACTGTGTTAGACCTTTTTAGTAATGGAAATACCTATTTGATAGAGTGAAGTGAACACTGTACAAAGATTTTTGGATCATTTAGACCCAATGGTTTCATTTGCTTTTAGTGATTTCATTGCAAGTAAGATGGTAATCTTTTATGACACCTCTTCCTGAATATTCTAACATAGGGATTTGCAGAATATTCATTAAAACGGCATTTCATATTCTATATTGTATTGGCATTAGCAACTTGATTCTGGCCCTGATTAAGGTTTGTGTTTAAGTCAACAGATAACCCCACTGACAAATTTGGAAGTTTGGTCATAGGTTACAATGACAGCAAATTCAGGCAGTCTCTGCAATGATATTCAGATGACAGTTCCCATCCTTGTATTTCTATTGCTGAATTTAAGCATGGTGTTCTCCACAGCAGAGCTGTCAGCTTGCTACAGGAGTCTGGGCAGGGTTCCTTAGCCCATTAAGGTCTTTCCAGGTATCCAAGAATGAATATTGGGTGATAAATGGTGCTCTCCAATATGGCTATCTTGCACCATTGTTCTCATACACAATGGTGAATGGTGAAGTCAAGGGATCAAATTCTTTGCTCTCAGATGTACAGCATGGAACTTTTAGCATGAAAAGATAAATGGGGCTAAGGTGGCTTTACACCTATGGCATAATTTAAATAGCCTTAGAGAACCTGTCATAAGTTATGGCTACCTATAGGTTGCAGCAGTTCATTGCTGCAGGGCTGTTCCCTGATTCCCTCAGTCCTGCTCTTGGCACACCTCCAGCACAATGTCTTGTAAGGAAGATTATATAAGGCAGCATTATGACTCTGCCACAGAGCTTGCTCTAGAGGACTCTTCTCTGGCCAGAGCTGGTACTTTTAGATGCCATTATAATATTTTTCTCCATAAAGGAGGTAGAGATGGGGTGAAATCTCACCCATGATTTCTATCTCAGGGACAGGCTGGTGGACCATAGGAGAACTCTGCAAATATCTCAGTCTCAGAGCTCTGAGTGGGTTTCAAATTCCCTCTGTAGCTGCATTAGGACTTGGCATTACCATGTAAATCTGGGTAACTAATAGGAATGCTATTGTTTTGTAAATGTCTCCAACCCTGGCCATTTCTACAAATGATTCCTCTGGTGGTAATATTCTTTGCGGGGAGAGGGGAATTCTTCAAAAATATGTTTTGACCTAGCAAATTTTGAGTCTTAGATTGTAGCAAGAAACCTTTTTGCCTCCCCCCTCCCCCCCCAATGTGAAGCTCCTCCATATGGCAAAAGCCCCTTTTGCAGCATTTGCCCCCTTTTGGGGTGCTTTCTCTTTTCTACCTTTTCTTCCTTCCTCTCTCTTTTTTTATTATATTATTATTATTTTTATATAAGATATACTTGCAGTGAAAATAGAGCTTGTAGATGCTTTTACAAATGTACTTTAAGTTTAAAAGTAAGTTGTACCATGTAACAATGTTAGAAAGGACAGGAATCTCTGTATGGATCTGGTCCCTGAATGAATCATGGTTGATTGCGTGACACAGTAGCTAGTTCGGATAAACAAGTTAAGGAGCAGCAATTAACACCTACAAAACTACAGACCAAGAAGAGGAAAGAATCAATACAGAGCCAGGAACTCCCTGAAACTTTATTGTTAAAGGTGCGGAAGCCTCAGTTTGAACTAATCAACACTGGAAACAGACCCTTGGGGCTGAAGTACCCCCGATCAACCACTTCCAGAGCTCTATTCATCACGGCAGTGAATCAATCAAAATTCATCAATAGACTCCTGAGACTGCACATCCCTGCGTATGTGACCCCCAGGGCTGACAGCTGCCATTCAGCAGCTACAAAGAGGGTTGTCCCTAGAGGTCAACAACCCCTGGATTGGGTAAGCCTGAGAATTGGGGAGTCACCAAAGTCTGCCAGAGAAGGATAAAAAGCAGTGAAGAATGACTCCCGATGATGCCCTCTTTGACCTGACCAGCATCCTGCCTGTCCATCCAGAAGGACCAGCCGGTGACCCCCTTCTGAAGCAACATTGCACTGAAAGAAGCCTTGACTAGCTGTCGACGGTAGACTCCAGTGCTTGGGGATAGGTATATTTTGCCACCGGTGCTTAGTGTTCATAGCTAGCTACTGTGAGTGTGTGTGTGTGTGTGTGTGTGTGTATGCGTGTGTGCATGAATGTGTGTGTGTTTGAGGGGATCAGCACCAAGGTTTATGGTCTGACTTTTGCATCCGTCCAATAAACTAGAATTTTATGATGATCCTGTGAGTTGGTGCTTTGTAGCCAACAAGATCTCTAGAGAAAGAAACATCTGGTTCCTCTATGAGAATTATATGCAAGCTGAGTTCAATACTCTCCCAGGTGCCAGCTAGTCAGTGGATCTAATTCTCTCTTCCAAACAGGTTATTGCTGCTCAAGACTTGCTGAACACAGAAGGAGATGGAGCTTGCTTTTCAAGCTGGCCTCATCCAGCACACCACCAAAGCAGTTGGCCAACGAACGAACTACACAGAGCTCTTATACCTGTTTTAACCCATGCCTATAGCTAACATTTCTGTGCATCATACTCTTAGCAAATCTTTCTTCCATGTAGCTTTGATTGAGCCCATTGACCTTTGGTATGCAAGTGCAAAGTCCTTTTTCTTCCCTTTTACATAGGAGAGATTGACAGAATAATCTGCTGGCACAGCTGATATAGTTGACATTTAGCTTATGTTTCACATGACACTGCCCTCCTCTGGAAGCTGTTAGGAGGAGAGCAAATGTCTATTGTGCCACAGGGATGCTAGTAACTTGGTGAGCCTGTAAAGAGATTTGGAGGCTGATTGGGAAATGCATTGTTAATGCTATTAAATATTACTTAGCCTACAGCTAGCTGCATGCTCAACAGTTTAAACTTTAATTGCTAGCTGATGCAGAAACAAGACTGAATGTATGTAAATCCTGTTGAAAGCTAATATCATTTTGGCTGCTCATATGGATTAGCAACCACTACAATTAGCTGCATGTGCAGCTAATGATATTAGTGGAGAATCCATCATACAGTTGCGTAGGGTGCATTTAAATTCTAAGACAAGTAACATGCCACCTTTTTTCTACCATCCAAGCATTGCCAACCAGATTATGTAGAATCCAGACCATATTCTTTGTGGGTAGGCCAGGAGTGAGCAGAACATGGGATAAACTTATTTTAACCTTAAGTCTTTCTCTTCTTTCTCATTATGTTCATGGTTGATGATTCTGGCTGAGAAGCAAATGTCTCATCCATTTTCCCCTGCCCTGCATTTTTCTTGTTTATTTCTTGGGGAGAGGGGGAAAGGAAATAACTTTCCACTTGTGGGTAATGCAGTCATCTCAAACTCATACCCTAGAAAGCCTTTATATAAGCTTATGTTATCACAGATTTTCTCTTTCATTTTTAATATTTTTATAATAAAGATCTAAAAAATCAAAAAGTCTTTTTTTTTTGGACAGAGAGATAGAGAGAGACAAGTGTGTATGTGTGTGTTAATATGAACATAAAAATCACATTAAGATAACAAGATAACATTAAGGCTGCACACTTACACAATCAAAAATTCAGAAAGGCCAGGAGTAAGGGTGCTTATGCAAAATGCAATATTTACTTGCACACTATTCAAACGCTGATCTAAATGAAGAATTATTAATCTCCTTGTGGGCTTGCCTAAGGCACTCAACACTAGATCATTATCTGAGTACCTCACAAGCATGACTTTATTTGCACATTCCTATGAGATGAGCTGGAATGCTGAATGGAGGCACAGAGATTCAAGTCAAAAGCACCCACTAATTTTGGCTGCCCAATTTGAGACCTGATTTTTATATAGCACTTACCTGTTTAGAGAACTACTCCTATTGATTTTGGTTGCTGTGAGTGCTCAGAACTTCTGTAAAGCAGACTCCGGAGTCTCAAATTGAACACGCTGAAAAGAAAAACCCGCAGTTTAGGGGCCAAACTGTAAAAAGTTTATTTTCAGTGATTTGTTTTGCATCATAAAAGAACTGTGAGACACAGACAGGATTAGAATCCATTTCTCCAGAGTATTATTCAACTACCATAACCTTGAGGTTATCCTTTCTATTCCTTAAATCTCCTGTCTCATTCAATACATTCAATAAATGCTATACAATGGTGGCACAGATCCTGGGGACAGTAATCCCCTATAGTGTTCAACCCTGTCTCACCCTCAGAGCACTGTCCATCTTGTGCACTGAATGAGGCAGAAAGTCTGTGTAGAAAATATAGTATGTGATCATGAAATCAGTGATTGTGTTATAATGCAGGCAGCCAAGTGGGTGGACAGCTTGGCAGCATTGATTTAATCATTTTACAATTTTTATGTGCTCAGCTGTGTAACTGTAGCCTTCTTTTCACAGTTTTATTTTCAAAAAAGCAAACTAAAAAAAAAAAAAGCATATATCATCATTTTGACATCTGCCTGGTTTAAGTACAGGATTGGAACATTTAGATCCCCCACAGAGGCCTCTGACACTTGCCCTGATGGAGTAACTAGCAGTAGGAGGAGGTTGTCATCCTCTATGCTAACCACTGCTACAGAGGGGAATAAGATTTATAAAATTACTAGTTGCTGAAAGCAGAGAAATAGTGAGGCTGAGGAAGAGTGCTGTACTGGGCACAGACATCTCTATTTTCTCAAAACAGCCCCCTTCCACCTCTGTCTCCTTCAGCCTGTCTCTATGCTAGTCCTTTCCAGCCTCCCCAATTCCTTTTGTAGTTCTATTCTCAGGCTTTGGGCTCAGCCAGCTTCATTTTCCCCATCTTTTCATCCCAGTCCTTATTTCCTTCCCAGCTAGTCCCAGTCTTGTACATAGATCTCATACAGGTATCTTGTCCCAGTAATCTTCTTGTCCATCTTTCCACAGCCTTCCAATCCCTGCTTCTTGTTTGGTCTCTTTACCATCCTGCCAGCTACCAGCCCAAGTCGCCTTGCACACTTGCACACCCAAGTTTATTCTTTGCCCCTTTGCATTCCAGGCAGGCAGCTTCCTTCTTCATATCACCTGGTCTCCATTAGGCACTGAGGCTGCCTATAGATGTGCTCAAGACTAGTGTGTGTGGGGAGGAGGCTTTTAATTAGAGTGGTTCTGGGGCAGCAGCTTTAATTAAATGGCTCACTACCACATGTATTAAGCCCCCTGCACATTTAAAAATGGCTGCAGGACACTTTATCTAAAAATCATTGAACAAGATTTAGCTAATGCAACCACGTGGCCATTTTTAAACATGCAGGGGCTTAATACATGTGACAGTGAGGCAATGCTGAAGCATTCTAATTAGAATGTGGAACAGATTCTATTAATTGAGTCTTCTCTGATCTGTTCTAATTAAAACGCGAATGAGTACATGTATAAGTAGCCTGAGAGCACAGGAGAAAAAGTCTCCTCAAGCTGCACCTTCTTTCCTTGGTGCTGAAGCAACTAGCAGCAAGAATTACAGGAAAATCCTACTCATTCCTGCAGCCTGGGCTGTAGCATGCACAGGACAACTGGAATCTTCAGAGAATTTAGCTACCAATCTGTAAGAGCAAGGGCATGTCTGATGTGTAATTTCTCAGTGGTTGATTAAATTTGGGTGTATTTTCACAGAAAAAGCAAAAGTTACAGACCTGACATCCAGCCAAATGATCTACCAAATGTCAAGTCCCTCCTGAAAGGTATAGAGATGCTAGATTTTCTCAAGAAAACCATTGTAAGTTATTTAACATAAGCAAAACAAATATGTTAACAATGTTGATTTTGGAAATGACTGAACCTTTTTTTTTCTGCCGAAATGTTCCAAAATAATTGAGCTTGTGGCAGATAACCAGCATGGAAAATTCAGCCTAAGTCAGGGGTGGGCAAAATGAGGCCTAGAGGCTAGATGCAGCCCACCAGGCCATTCTACTTGGCCTGTGGGGCCACTAAAAAATTTAGAAAATTAATATTTATCTGCTCTGGGCTGCCTGTCATGTGGCCCTCGATGGCTTGCCAAAACTAAGTAAGCAGCCCTCTGCCCAAAATAATTGCCAGTCCCTGGCCTATGTAGTTAATCTTTGGCTGTGTTATAACCAACTGAAAATGAAGTCTTATAAAGAGAGATGTTAGCTCATCTTAAGTAATCAATGGAACTAGCAGCTTTAGCTGCTTTGCATTGCAAATCATTTAAGCTGACATATCTTGTGCCAGCTTCCCCAGTTCTGCAGCACTTTTATGTCCATATACATAGATGTACTTTCCTTACTGGAGGACACGTAGAAGTATGAAGCAACCACAACTCCTATGACAGCCAATGGTGAAATCTTAGCTATGTTGGGCATGTCCAGACAAGCACGCATGTGCCTCTTGCAGCATCTCAACCCACTTTGAGACACTGCAAGAGGCACATGTGGGAACAAAAAAGCATTCTTTTTTGTGCATGTGAGAACAAAAAAGGATATCCAGGGGTCAAAAAATACCCCAGGAGAAAAAAGCAGGGCAGGGCACGGACCATGGCCTGAGGCAACCAGAGGTTCGGTTCTCCACAGAGACGCTCTGGTAGCCAGTCAGACCATCTCTATGGCTGGCCCTTGCCCTGGTGCTGAAGTATGCTGCCTGACTGTGCGGGGCGGGCAGCAGCGCAAGCTACAGGGACCTGGACCTAGCTTCATGCCAGGTAAGTAGGGGGTTGGGGAGGCTGGAGGAGGGGGAGAGGGGACTATGTGGGGGGGCCCACTCGGTCCTAGCACCCATTTGTTCCCCCAGCTCCCCGTTTGTTCCCCCACTCCCCGCTCACTCTCCTGCCTGGCCCCAGACCCCCACACCCACCGGCAGTAGCACCAGCAGTCAGGGCTGCTCAGGGCTTCATGGCACAGCCCCACTGCATGGGGGCAGCGGGGCTTGGCCCCAGTTGCCTGGCACCCCTACTGTTACATTGTGTGGGTGCACCCAGCTCAGCAGGGTGCCCTGCGCTGTCTCAGATCTCCAGCTACTCGGGCCAAGTGGCACCAAGCCCCAGGTGACAGCCACAGCACCCCTGAGCTTCCAGACAGTGCACAGAACCCTGCTGAGCTGGGCCACACCTGCACAATACGGAAGCTGCAGAATTGTTGCCAGGCCCGAGCCCCACTGCCCCCCACTGCTCCGGGCCATGTGAGGAGGGGGGCTGTGCCATGAGGCCCCAAGTGGCCCTGACCACCAATGCCACTGCTGGTAAGCTGCAGGCAGTGTGGGAGGTGGGAGGCTGGAGCCGAGCAGGGGAGCAATGGTGGGCAGGAGCTGCATTGAGGAATGATCAGGAGCTTGGAGTCAACTGGGGGAATCCCTGAATTGTCTCCAGCCTCCTGATTGCTCCCCTGCTCCTCTCCAGCCTCCTGCTCATCTCCAGGCTCTGAAGTACTGGAGACAGAGCAGAAGAATGAACAGGGAGCTGGAGATGAGCAAGAGGCTGGAGACAAGCCCCAGGAGATGAGCTGGAGACTTCCCCTGCTGTCTCCAGCCTCCTGCTCATTTTCTTTCTCCTCTCCCTAGGCTGGAGAGGAGCAGGACAACAAGCAAGGGGCCAGACACCTGGGGGGGAGGGAATTTGAAGGAGGGCTGCATCTAGGGTGATGTTAAAGTCCCCACCAAGGACCAGGCACTCATGAGGGTTGAGGGTGCTGATGTATGTGGCCACCTGGTGGAAGAAATCCGCCAACTCCGGATCCTTCACTGGGGTGTACATGGTCAGAAGGTTCAGGACCAGCCCCCGCACCTGGACCCTGAGGTGTAGCAGGAGGCCCAACACCACCTCAGCGTCCTGGAGAACCTCCAGCTGCAGGCCTGGGGAGAACAGAGTGGCCACCCCACATGACGTGGCTGAGAAGTGACTAAAAAAGACCCTGCCCCCCGCTCCAGCCACCAATTTGGTTCATTGCCTGGAGTCATCAGGGTCTCCTGAAAGAATACCATGGGGTACTCTCCCTCCTGAAGGAAGGAGACCACCCAGCACCTCCGAAGACCCTTCTTGCAGCTATGGACATTGAGGTTCATGGTCTTAAATGACCTCATGGCTGGCGGGGTGGAGCAGATGGTTCAGTAGGGGCCTCGTGCATCTTAACACCTGGTGTGGGGCCCACCAGTTTGTGTAGCGCCCTCCCATATATATAGAGGACATCTATGAAACTGGGCCTGCCTATAGATCCGGGGGTTGCAGTTTTGGGGCCTCTTGCCCTCCCCTGCCAGTGCCCTTGCAGTAGAGGGGACCCTGTCAAAATCTCCCCAGCAGTCCAAAACTAGCTGTGCCTTGCTGGCGGACCGGCACGTGTAGGCATGGTCAAGAAATGCAAGTAGCTCATCCCTGGGGACCTCTGGGACCGAGGGTATGCAGGTTCCATGGAGCCTGCTGGTTCTTGGGCATCCTCCTCCTGGTCCTGGGGTTCAGAGGGCTCCTTCAGCACCAGCTGAACCCCGCTGGTCCACTAAGACCCTAGACTCTGTTTGGGATTGGAAGAGCTCTGCACCCCCTGGGACAAGGGTGGGGGTAAGGGTCAGGGTGGGGCTCCTTCACAAGATGGTGGGGTAGAGCTGGAGCCCTGAAGGATATGTGCAGGGTCCCTGATGAAATCAGCCCATTGATTAGAGGACCCCACTGCAACCCCCTCTGGTGCAGGAAAATGGGGCAGGCTGGAGGTCAGGTTTTCCTGGGAGGGGGAGGGAAGAGACCCACCAGGCACTGGGGTGGGTCTCAGGGTCCTGGGAAAGGGGACCTCCTCCCTCAGGACTCAGCAGGGTGAGCCCCAGGGCCTCTGTATCCCCCAGATTAGAGGGAGGAGGCTCTGCTGCCAGGCCTTCCTTCAGGTAGACTTCAGCCTTGGCATTTGTGGTTTCAGGGGGTAGGTCTTGGTCAGCAGAAATAAGGGCTTCCCCCATGGGCTACTGTTTGAGACTATCCAGCAGCCCTGAAACCTCCTCCATGGGGATCACCAGTTTGATCTTTCCCAGAGGTGGGGTGTCAGGCACAGTTGGGGAGGCCCCTGGAGGCTGGGCCACTTCTTCCCCCACATGTAGTGGTCTTGGGAGAGGGAGAGGGAGTCCTCCATGTCAGAGGGCTCCAGCTGTGCCTGGGCCTTCCTCTTGCCTTTACGCTTGGAGGGGACCTGCACCCACTCAGCTATGGGGTGCTCCTCAGGTGGACAGGCTCCAGGAAGAGAAGGTGCGGGTTGGTGGGGTGGGGCAGCCATGACAGGGGTATGACTAGGGGCAGGGGGGCCCTGATCCCTCTCTCCCTTCAGTTGCTGGTGCCCTCCCTGGGAACTGCTAAACTTGGTTGGGGGGCCGGGTCCCTTGAGCTCACAGGTGGGCTCATAGTAGTGGCTGTTGTGCCAGGGGGGCTTGACAGGGGTGGGGCACTGGTGGTAGGGGCACCCTTCTTTCCAGTGGGACCTGCAGATGCCCTTCCCACATGGCCCATGGCTGCAGGTCCCCCAGTGTATAGAAAATCCTCACCAGGGCACGCCGCCTGATAAGGAATTATGAGGCACCCCTCAGTCTCCAGCCACTTGGATCATGACCTGGCGACGGAAAGAGTACACGTGGCGGAGGCCAGGGTCTCAGCACCCCAGTGAAAGGGCCACCACTGGGAAGATAACTCTCCCCCGGGTTTAGAGCTGGGGGAACAGGGCCCAATTGGGGATATAGGGAGGGATAGAGCTGAAGACCACCCTGGTTCCCAGCTCTTCTAGAGGCTCAAGGGGTACGTACTCGCCCTCCACCACGGGCCTCCTCTCCACCGCCTTTTGTGCAGAAGCTTCTGAGGCAAGGAAAAGACCCCCTTGCCATGAAAGCAGGAGGCCGCCACAATCTTGGGGGCCCCACTACCCAAGCCAGGGCATGCATCCAGGTCTCAAAGTGCAGGTTCTCCCACCTGGGCAGTTGGCATTTCACCCCATGCCTGAAGGTGAGTGCCAGAAAGGGGGCCTCATTGCCCAAGCTGGAAGGGCTGGCAGTGGAGGGTCCAAGCCCCGCAGCTTTGCATCTCTCCACAGATGCCTGTGCATAGCTGTGGTTCTCCCCTGGGGGGCCACATTGGTGGGACCAAGGCTAGGGCCAGGGACAGGCTGAGTGGGTGTGTTGGTTGGTGTAGTGCACCTGGTCCCCTCAGGTGCTGGTGGTCTAGGCTTGGGAGCAGGGCCCTTGACCTTCCCACCCCCAGCTGTGGAGGGGGCTGAAGAGGAGCCCTTCCCACTGCCTTTGCCCTAGGTCCCCGATGATGGGAAAGGGGGCTTGGGAACCCCTCTGTGGGGGGGACTGGCCAGGGGAGACCCCCTGGCCCTGTTGGCTTCCTACCAGAGTCCCACCTGCCCCTGCAGCAGAGGTTGCAGACTTCTCCACCCCCAGATGAGGTTGGTTGGATTCTGCCTCCAGGGTGGAGGCTGCAGGGGCATTCATCTCTTTGAGGGCTTGGCTGGGATCCAGCCCCATAGTGGAGGCTGAAGGAAGCTTTGTGGGAGCATCTGCCCCCCCCCCAATGGTTCCTGCCTTGTCATTTTTTCACATGAGGGCAGGGAAAACAATAAAACACACAAAAAACAAATATCCCATGGGGCTGGTGCATCTAGTAGGGGCAAGCTAGGGTTGTGGGAGGGAGGCAGGTAAGGAGGAAGGGGACTGAAGCTCACTGAGCCACAGACTCACAGAAAAAAATATGGAAGGCCTATGCTTTGAGAATGTTGCGGGGGAGGCAGGAAACACACACACACAAGGGCTGGGGAAACTCAAGCTGGCTTACTTAGCCACACAACAACCACCTGGGCAAGGGGAGTGGACCACAGGACTTACCACACAAGGGCAAAAAAAAACAACAACACACACACACACAGGGAAGGCTGCTGAGGCAGGTGTAAAAGATGGCTGGAGCAGTGGAGGGGCTTTGTTTGTGGAAGACATGTCCAGAAGCCCCTCAAGCCTCCAGCCAGGCACTCAGCAGCAGAGCAGTAAGTAGGAAGACAAATTAGGATCAGATGCAGTGAGGTAACTGTGGGGGAGGGCAGGAGCAGTCAGTCAATTAGGAGGTAATCCAGTGCACGTGTGGTGTCAGGTGGTGCAGCAGGGAATCTCCCTGCTGAGAGGTGGCAGCAGCAGTGATGGTTGCAGCCGTCCAGTTTAGGCACTCAGGGTGTGCTTCTGGTAAAAGTGGAGGTGAAGGTGGGGGCTGGCTGGTAGGCTCCGGCAGTGATGGTTGGGGGAGGGGCCCACAAGCAACACAAGCTCCTGCCCCAGTCTGTGCCCCAACCACGGCTTGGTGGCGGGCTGGGTAGCAGGCTGGAAAAGGGTTGCAGAAGCTGGAGTATGGTGCTGGGGTGTGATGCGGAGGTGGACTGCAGTACGGTGGGCACCCCAGTGCAATGGGCAACCCTGAGGGGGGTAGCAGCATGCAGCAGAGGATTCCACCTTGGGTAGGGGAACGCAACAGCAGCAGCCCAAGGCAGGAAGGGGTGCAGCCAACTTACACCAAAAGCTCTGAGACCAAGCCAGCAACTGACAGTAGCCACAGGCAGGAAAGGGCCTAGTCATCTTCTCCCCAGAAGCTCCTGAGGCAAAGCTTGCAGCAACCAGCAACACCAACAACAGTAGCAGCCTGGGACAGGAAGGAGCATGGCCAACTTCCTCCCAGAAGCTGCTCCCCCAGAAGCTCCTGAGGGCAAGTAGCCCTGAGTTGCTCGCCATGGCATGTTTTTATACTGCTGGGGCCAGCACAGGTTCTGGCCTGGGCTCTAGCTCCTCCTGGCTGCAGATCTGGGAGGAACCAGGCAGGGTTATTTTTGCACAATTTGCTCCACAACAAAGTGCATATCCAGGCACGTGTGCTGAGGCAAAAAGCCCCGGCTCAAATTTGCACTGCTTCTATTTGAGTTGCTGCAAGCACACATGCTTGTATGTTTGGACGCACCAGTTGGAGTCAATAGCAAAACTCCTGTTGATTTTTTAGTAGGGGTCAGAATATCACTCCATGTCTGCCAGCAGTGCTTAGCACATACGAACAATCTGACATCCAGGTTGTTTTTTTCTACACTGGAGCATGAGAGATGCATCAATGAAAACCTCAACAGCTGATGCTTTACACTGATAATTTGCCCAGCTGCACTTGACTCAGCCTGAATCATAAGATCAAAAAAAAACAAACCCCAAAACCCCTCCACAGAGTTGACAAGGTCCACATTTGGGCTCTTAAACCTATATTTCATAAGTAATTAGCTTGATTATCAGAGTTTCCCCTACTCCCATCTCATAACCTCTGAAATTAAAAAAAATTATTTAAGTAAAATCAAAGTATAGGCCTGGAAGGGACATGAAGAGGACATCTAGTCCAACTACCAGCTCAAGGCAGGATTATCTTTGTCTAAACCAGGCTTGTCCAACATACAACCCATGAGCCACCATGTGGCCCTCCAAGCTGTTTTCTGAGAACCGAGGTGCTGTGAGGGGTAACGAAAGTAAACACTGTACTTTCGTTTTGGAGGGGTGATGTGATACTGCTTCCTGTGAGGTCTTTGAATATAGCTCGCCGGCCCACTGGGTGATAAAAAGTTCATGATCTGGCCCCACATTTGAAAAGGTTGGAAATTCCTGGTCTAAACCACCTCCATCAAGTGTTTGTTTCACCTGCTGTTAAAACCTTCCAGGGAGGGAAAATTCCACCTCTCTGGGCTATTTGTTCCATTGCTTAGCCACCTTCATAATTAGAAAGTTCATCCAAATATTCAATGCAAATTTCCCTTGTTGCAATTCAAGATCATTACTTTTTGTCCCATCCCCTGTGGCCTCAAAGAATAGTCTGTCACCATCCACTTTATAACCACCCTTCAGGTACTTGAACACTATTAGCAAATCCCTTCCACCTCATTTCCCTCTTCTCCAGGTTAAATAATCCCACTTTTTTTGCCTTTCCTTCTGTATCATATTTACTAGACTTCTAATCTGGTTTTACATTTACATGTCTACCTTTAGGCCCCTGATTTTAAATATTTCAGTGTGAATGTTTAAAGTGTAAAAATGAAAACTGGAAATATCCTGCAAGTGAAAAGGCATTTTAGAAAACATCTCTCAGTCCTACAAAAGTATATGTATTCATTCATGTCTAGGACAAGTTTTGTGCCCAAAATTTTATACACAAAATTTAGGTGTATAAAGGGAGCATTTGGGTTTGAATGAATCAGTTAACTTTATTTAGATTGTAAAATCTTTTGGGGATGGACTGTCTCTTTGTTCTGTCTTTGTATCGTCATCATCAGAAATCTCTCATGGTCAAGGGTGATCACTCCAGGCTCCTATACACATGCAGGGAGGTTTCTCTGACACGCTGTAATTACAGCGTGTCAGAGCAGACTTGATTAATTGAATCTGCTGGAGCGTGGAGCTCATTTGATAAGCCTTAATTCAAAGTGCCTCACTGCCATTTTTCAGTGTGAGGACACATACACATAATGCTCCAGGTGCTTTTCATTAGCGCAGCTCCCAGAGTATGTCTATAAATGCCCTCCTATAGGTCAAGTAAAGGGTTGTAAATGAGTCCATTGATGGATAAGAAGGCCAATCCTAGAGCTTCAGACTCTCTAGCAAACACCACAGGTGGTGGTTAAAGGGGAGGTCAGCCCATGGATTTCTCAGTCTTGTTTCCTCTCCTTCCAGTTCTGTCATTTTTCTGTCTTCTGGGTGAGACAGTTTTCCTCAAAGTAAAATGTACCTTCGCTCACAAGGCATAGTCATGTAGCCCTGTCCCTGCCTAGTTTTTCTCAATTTGTGGTATCAATGCCATACTTCTTAATGTTCACCTTGAGGGTGTTCTTGAAGCACTTCCTTTGGCCCACACATGTCCTTTGTCCTTGGCTGAGTTGGAAGTATAGCAGTTGTTCTGGTAAATGTGCATCAGGCATGTGAATATAATGCCCTGTCCACTGCAGTTGATGTTAAATAATCAATGCTTCCCTACTGGTGGTGTTAACATCAGTGAGGACACTGGCATTTGTATGATGATCTTCCCACTTTATGCCAAGGATCTTCCAGAGGTAGCATTGGTGATAGTGTTGCAGGCTTTTCAGGTGGTCCCTGTAGGTTACCCGATCTTCAGAGCCATAGAGAAGAGTTGGGACTACCACAGCCCTATATTAGCAGGCAGGGGTGGCATGTAGGGGGTGCATGCAGATGCACATGCACCCCCTGAGCATGGCGGTGCACCTGCTGCAAGCGGTCACCACTCGCCACCCACCCCCTGCTACCAACACTGCTGGCAACATCTGAGGGCAGTCAGCAATCCCCACTGGCCACTGATGATGCTGCCAGTGGTATCTGTGGGTGGTTGTGGACCCACTGGCACTCACCACCCCACCCCCTGCCACCACTGACAGCACCAGGACTGTCTGCGGGAGTTCCTTCTTATTGCCACCACACTCCCGCTGCCGTCGTGCCCCCCCTGCCGCCAGGAGCACACATCATTCATGTTAGTAGCAAGTTAGTTTGAGTCCTGATGTTGTGATCATTGAACACACAATGATTCATTCTTCAAAAGGCAGAACTGGCACATCAGATCCTAAACTGGATCTCCTCATCACTGTTGGCCTTCTTTGAGAGATGGCTGCTGAGGTGAGGTATGCAAAGTGTTCAACATTCTCTAGCTCCTGTCTGTCAATGAGGATCTTTGCTAGAGGAGTTGATTGGCCCAGAGGAGGCTGGCAAAGCACCTTTGTTTTCCTTTGTTAAGGGTCAGTCCCAGGCACTGGTATGCTTGAGAGAAGCAGTTAAGGGCTGTCTATAGGCCCTTTTAAATATGTGCAATGACAGCAAAATCATCGGTGTACTTAAGTTCTACAATCAAGGCTGATGTAACTTTTGTTTTTGCACAGAGGCAGGAGAGGTTGAAAATGTTTCCATCCATCCTGTACTCAATGCCAATATCATGTGGCAGATGGTCATGGATGAGCATCTTGATGACCACAAGAAAGATGGAAAACAAATTTGGGGTGATCACAGAGCACTGCTTGATGCCAGTTTGAATGGCAATGGATGGATACGGTCATCTGGTTGTGAAGGAGTCTTAGGATGGTGGTAAATTAACTTCATAGTCCCTAGCAGAATGAGCTCTATGACTGCGGTATCTCTGTGCTACTTCAATAGTATAATGAAAAAAAAATAGTAACCGTGCTATAGATCATGAGCCGCACCTAGTTCTTATCCATAACAGCAACTCTTTTAGAAATTGCTCTCTCTCAAGTCTGGACCTGGAAAATATCTGGGTCGTTATACCACACTATGTGTATGACAAAAGGAGCAGTGTCAATGTTAGACCCCGACTCCATGCAGCACCCAACGACTAGGGAGATCACGGTCCAATTACCCATGGATCCTGTTACTCATTAGCCAGAGCAGAGCAGGGAACAAACACCAGCACACGTTGCTCATAACAGCTTTATTCAGAATGGAGACAGCTTCGGACAAGGGGCCTCATACCATAAGAGATGAGGTCATGCCCCGAACAATAGGTTCATCCTACATTTATACACTTTCGTTTATGCTCATTAACATTCATTCCACCTCTGTCCCTCCTCCTGTTCCACCCATTTCTCCTCCCATGTCAAGCTCCGCCTCTATTTACTGTTTGCTTCATTAACATGGAATTTCCTATGCATTTTATTCATTTACATGTCTTTTTGCTATGAGCGCATGTTTAAGACCTTGACTCGTGCTCTTCGGTCAATGGGTGGACTTTGACCAAAACCTGGAAGCTTCTGGAGGCTTCTTTACCAATCACCATTCACCTTCTTGCATATGTTTATCTTGGATTCTGTTACCAATTATGTGTTGTTTTTCACATTCAGTCTGTTTTTCTGTCTTAGGTTGTACCATCTTCCACATTCCTAAAACGTCACCTCATTCACAGCACACAAATTCACTTGCTGCTTTTTCCTCAGAAAATGGTTGACACAGTTAAGATGGTTACTTAGCATAAGCAGATGGCTGTCTTAGATATCATTCTGCCTTGTGGTCAGCAGCTCTGCAAGGTCACAGGTCATGCCTTTTATTCAGCTGTAAATCCAGTGCTTCCTAATATCCAAATTATTGTCACCCTAACAGTCAATATATTCAATTGCTTCTTATTTGAGGGACTCCTTTATTGCAGTAAATTGCATCTCCATTCTATATAGATCTTCTCTTATTCCACTTTTCTTTTGCTTAAATAATTGACAAAATAGTGGATAATGAAATAGTAGTAGAAACATCATTTATCTATTTCTCAAAAATGATCTCATATCACTTCAAGCTTCCTTTTCTACAGTTTTATATTGTGTCCTTTATTTGGAGAATTCAGCTGGTGCACAGACCCTAATAGGTTCTGAGAAGTCGGAGAAGTGTTGTTATGACAGTTCCCACAGTGTAGGGTGAAATCCGGACCTCCCTGAAGTCAGTGAGAGTTTTTCTGCTGACAACAGTGTGGCCAGGTTTTTTTGCTACCTCCTTAATTTGGCTTAAGAGAGGTGTTAGGTGGATTTAGTTCCATGAAAGGTGAATGATTGACAGGTCTAGGAATGAAGTACTCATTTGTGTGAACATGCGACTCATCGTCAAAATTTAACTAATTTTTACTCTCGTTAGCCCTGCCCATCCCTTCCAATATTCTAGACTGGAACCTAAACCTGAGATCTAGAGGCAAAAGTTTCTATCGTGGCAGCTTTACTTATGCTTTACAGACATTTTGGGTGGTTTTGCTGAGTGCTCATTGAAGGCTGGTTTTTAAAGCAACTAATAAGACTCATGCAACAAAATCCCTGCAGTGCCATCCCTGCCAGTCTGATCATCTTTGAATTGCAGGTGCAGCACTGTGGGCATAAGCAACCATTCAAACCAGTGGGACAAAGACCAGGAAGAAAAGACAAGCCAGGAAAGTACATCCAAGGAAAGGACAGCTCCCTGGCTATTATTCAGTAAAGGCTTTTCAACATTGCATTTATAAAATATTGCTCCTCCATTATTTAAAGTCCTTTTAAGAAGCAGTCTTGTTCCACACTCCCACCTCAGAAATATTAATCTTACCACAGGTATCAATTGTTTGGGTAAAGAAGAGAGGAACTGCTCCTTAAGAGGATTTTAAATAATATCAGAAAGAAATATAGCATTATTTTTGTTCTCTCCAAATAAGAATACAAGCCAAAAACACACTGAAGGGGATGGCTTTTCTTAAACAGTCTTTAAATAACATTACTATAGATCTTGGCAATACTTTCTAAAGCTATTTGAAAGACAGCTCCATTTTGGCTTGATGAATTCAGGCTTGATGAACTCAGATAGTTGTGTGTGGCTATACCACACATGCCCAGAAGAGACAGAGGAAGAACATGTGAGTGATGCCTTTCCCCCTGGTGGGCTGAACTTGGAAACACTATGGTTAGAGAGCTCTTATATCTTCCAGACAGGGAGATGACTATCTAGCCCAGCACCCTGACAAGAATAGTACTCTCCTCTGGGTGAAAAAATGAGTTGTGTGTCCTCAAATGTTCATGTGACTTTCAGTGAGATCTACGTTGTCATGCTTAGTGGAACAAAATTACTTGGTTTGGGATTTGGTTATAAAAATTGGATCCAGATTTACCTAAGATTATCTGACTTCAATCAAGCAAACCTCCAAAGCTCAAAATCCAAAGTGCAGTTTATGGAGCAGAGACCTGAAGAACTAAAATGTTTCAAATCCTGCTGTGAATCAAAGCTCTAGAGTGATACAGAGCTCTAACCACATAGAAGATCTAAGGGCAGAATTTGGCTCTAGTGGCCCAATATCAAGATAATGTACATGTAATCAGGAACTGCCAGCTAGTTCTTATTTTGAAAAGAAGGATACACCAGCCATGTCATGCATACACCAGCTCATGCTGAATATCAACCATGCATCTCTTCTGCTGTTTTCACTTAGAATTAGCACATGCAAAAATGCTGACCCTTCAATGGAAATCAAATACCAGACATAGCACAACTGAGTAAAAGGGTATCATTTGCACCTGTGGTTGCAAAAAGCACAGGGTAAACAATTCTCAGCATAATAAAATCCTTATCATGATAAAATACTACCTCCATCCCTGACTGAGCAGTGCTGTCTGGAGAAGGCATTATACTAGCCCTGCACTCTCCAACAAACAGGTGTCTAGTGATATCCCCCCAAAACCGGGTTGAAAGGAGACTTGCTTTCCATGTGAGCCACTCCTACATAAAGTGTCTGGTAGCATAGGCTTCTTGACCATGCTGATGGTCCCACCAGGATCCAGCATATAGGCTGAAGCTAGAGAATATGAGAAGTGGCTTCCTGGTGGTCAGGGAAAGTTCAACACTAGCATTTTTTACCCTAGGGATAATTATCCTGCGATATCAAAAGGTTTTTGAGGCATGTTTGATGTCTTTTTGAAGATATAACTTACTTGAGATCATAGGGAATTCTGTGGTTTTGGATGTTAGGCTGGTGATAGCTCTTTCTGGATTAGTTTTCCTCCACTTGTCATCATCCTCTTCCTTTAACTTTTGTTATACTTACCCTATTTATTGAGTTCTGTTTATGTTGTACTAAATTGTATTTAATCAATTTATCATATGCTTCAAAGCTTCCATTGGTTGCCTGTGAGAAATATTCTTTCCTCCTTGAATGCACAATTTGGCCTTTGGTTTTGTTCTGTTCTGTTTTCAGGGGGTGGGGGGAGGGGGTCTGGTTTTATTTCATTTTTTGCTTTCTAATAAAGCAACAGATTCACCACTGGTAGAGGTGAGATATTGTGTGGGTTCATGTCAAGGATAGCAAGAAGTTTGTACGGTGTGTGGCTCTTGGTCAGAAGCTCAGGCTCAAATAGATCACCAGACTGGTGTCAGAAGAGAATTTTCCCCCAAGTCAGATTTTCAAAGACAGCTGGGATGGTTTTGCCTTCCTCTGTAGCAAAGGGCACAGTTCATTTGCTAGTGTCATCTGGCTATATGTTGCTTAAATAATTCCCTGCCATCCCAGGGGCTCAAGGCATAGGAAGTGCCCTTTACCATTTCTACCCTAAATGTGATGCTTTTTCACCCTGCTTAAGTCTCTGAAAAAAGACATAATGCTCATGTTTTGTAACATGTACCATTGTAGCCATAAGACTAAGACACAAAAAGCAATTAGCAGGCAAAGACATTCACCCCTCTTTTTTGTTAACTGTTTTTCAGGAATCTGAGCAGTGTAGAATAGTTTCACATTTAGGCAACTATATCTATCTAGGTGTCTAATGGCCTTTTGTATCTTCATTAAGCATCCCAAATCAGTATTCCTGGTCCAGGAATCATACTGAACCATTATGCATACTTGGTTTGAGAAACAGAGGTCAAAAGAATGACTATCAAATTGCTGATATCCCAGTGGTTTACTGGAACTTGGAAAACCACTAGAGTTTTCCACAAGCAAAGAAGCAGAAGGACTTGGCAACACTATCATTAAATGTTCCATCTCTGTATTTTTCATTATCTCCTTAGTAAGCTTGCAGACAGTTTAGACTGTGATATGTTCTGATTGTTTTGTTGTGGTTGATTTTTTAATGAGCTGAAACAAAAAGAGAACTTGTCTATCACTCAGCAGTCCAGTCTGTGAGACATTTTTTTTCTATCTATTCACCAGCTTGAAATTATTCAGGGGAGTTTGGCAAAAATCTTTCAATACCTGGCTGAGCCTAAGTCCTGAAATTGTAGCTGGGCATTTACACTGCTGGGTAACTGCCTTTTGGGTATGGAAAATGAAATAGAAACTTACTCAATACTCACTCTATTCACTCTATAGAAGCAGTCATAGTGGCCTGACAAGGGAGTGTTTCTGTAGCCAAGGTAGAGGAGTAAACTTTACACAAGTGGTGCAATCAGAAAATATCCATACATCTACATAGATATAAACACCACATTATAGCTCAGTGATTCAACTGTAACTAAAACATAGCTTTTACAAGTTACAGACTTCCCCTTCCATAAGACTGAAGGAGTGCTGAATGTCTCCAAAGAGGTTTTTCTACCTCAGCATCTCTCTTTTAAACAAAGATAAAAAAGAAAGGCCATAGGAGTCTCAGGCAGTGACACCAGTCTTCTGCACAGAATGGTCCCAGTTTCACTCAGCTTATTGCTCATATTAGAATCCTGCATAAGTGCTCAGCAGTTATAGACCCACCACAAAAAAATCACAGGTTGTATCTTGGTGATTAACGTAATGGTTTGAAATATTCCAAATACTGCTCTCTTTCCTGATAAAAAGTATAAATAAATTAGGTGTGAATGATGACTAGCAAAAGGAGGTAGGGAGGTGGGGACAAGAAAGTTTGCCAGTCTCAGTTTTCTGAGCTGAGCACCTTTCAGAAAAAAAACAACAAAACACTCCTCTCCCTTCCCTCCACATCCCCCCCACCCAGATGTTCATGAGCTGGACACTTGTTGATCTTCAAACTTTGTTTTTCTGGAGTGCTCTGGGGATTGTTCAAGACAGGAGAACAGAAAAGATTTCGCCAATGAACCAGAACATAAACACTTTGCTGGCTCATAAGGAATGTTGGTAATGGTACATTTTCAAATTCATTGATAAAGGAAATAGGGAGGGTTTCAGGGTCCTCATAGACTATAGGATTATGTCACAAAGTACAGAAGTTCATAACTGTTGTTCAGTTATCCCTGTGAATGTTCTGTTCAGCTGCTCTGGACCTCAGCACACCCTTTTTTATTTCACTCAAAAGAAAGGTCTGTAGGCCCACAAAGCTGATTATATATTCTTTTCCTGTGCACATATATGGATACGTATGTGTGCATGTGCACACACACTTACATACACACACACACACACACACACACACAAGTATGTTATTTCATATATTACATTTGCAGACATAGACTAGCTACCAGAACCAGAATGATTTATTCAGTTTAAACTCAATATCTAATATAGCCAACTATTTACTTAGTAGACAAGGTTCCTTGGGTGAATCTGATATCTTTTATTAGACCAACCCAAATAGCTGGAGAATAGTTATTAAGCAAGCTGTCGGGTTCAAAAACTTTCAGGTTCGTCAGGCTAAGGAAGTTTCAGCAGTTGGTGTGTGCTCTTCCTAGATGGAATGAAAAGTAAAGAAGCCAGAGGCTGGGCTGGGGAGTCAGTTGTCAGGCAGATCATAATGTGTCATACATCCAATGTCTACATTTAGTCCATGATTTTTAGTATCCAGGAGGTTGATGAAGTGGAGTTCATAGGCTCATCTCTGGAAAGTGTTGTGTAAGTTTCTTTTGAGGATCAGGACTGAAAGACTGGAGAGAGAGTGGTTTTCTTGTGAGAAATGTGCCCCCACAGGTAATTGAGTATTTCCGTCTTTGATAGAGTTCCGGTGTGCGTTCATTCTGCTGCACAGTTGTTGTTTGGTCTAGTAGGCATTTTACACGAAAGAAATTAAACTAAGTATATTTTTAAGTATCTGAAATATAAAACCAATGAGTCCTCCCAATCCTGATAGTCCATTAGGTTAATGAAATTAAGACATACTGTAACCAGTGTAGTCAACAGCACACAAGAAACCGATGTGTTTAGTATCACATATAGCCACTTTGAAAGCCCCCTGGGCCACCTGACATGTCCCGCCAAAGCCTGGCACCAGCAGCAGCTGACAAGATGTGTCATGCAGCCTGGGAGGCCCAAGCTGGGCAGTGGGGACAGGAGTGCTCTGTAGAAAGGCAGTGGCAGGAAGGAGCCCCCACTGCATGCCCCACATCTGTCCTGAGGTGGGGCCTCCATTCCCTACCTCCTCCCCTCCCCTCCCCTCCCCTCCCACCTCTGCTGACAACAGGCCACCTGCAAGGGTGGGGGGGCATAGAGCTGGGGCAAGCAGCCCTGCTGGTCAGCCAAACCAGGCAGCTTGGGGGCCGTGCAAGTCCCCCAGCTGTGTAGAGGCAAGCTCTGTGGGGGCCAAGGCTGTGGTGGGAGGCTCTGTTCCCCACCCTTGCCCACACCCCTCACCATGGAAAGGCAGCAGCTGGTATGGGGAGGGACAGGGCTGTAGAGTAAAAGGATTTTTCTCCTACTGAATCGTACTGAGAAAAGATTTTTAGTATAAGTAGTGTAGCAAAACCCCCAGTTGTTCTTTTTCATTTTTTTTTAAATGCATTCCCTCCCTTTCCCCAACCATTTCTGACTATGTCTCTCTGTCTCTATTCCCTATAGATAAGTATAAGTGAGCTAAGATATAGGATAAGCTTCAGCATTTTATTTTGGTAGCAAGTTGTCTTTGTTTTGTTTTTTCTCCTTCTTTATATTGTATAATTAATATGTTTATATTAATTTTTACTGTTCTATATTACTGGTTTACTGGTACTATATGATTTAGGCCTACATATGTAAGTTAGCATACGTCATGTCAAGTTTCCATTTTGTTTGTCAAGTCTCCATCCTGTCCCCAGGCCCCATTGTGTAACCCATGACTCATACTACCCCTCCTATGTAACTTGGTTCCTGAATGAATGGGGATGAATGAGGGTGCTTGAGAGACAATGGCAGTAGGTCTAAAAATAGCTCCCTCAACCATCAACACCAATACCTGGACCAATGACCCAGCCATTGGAACCACTCTCAGCATTCAAGAAACAAAAGATGAGGAAACCCACCATTGTGCCAAGCTGCACATGCTCAGTAAGAACACCTGGAGCCCTCTGGAACAGGGCTGACCTTGCCTGGACAAGCCTTCCCCATAGGAGATCAGAGGTAGTCTGCCCCATAGAAGGGGTAGTGAAGACTGACTCCTTGGGATGCCCTCTCCATCTGGACAAGCACCGCGCCACACCACCTATCCACCCAGAGGCCCTGCCAGCGACCCCCCTCTGGACAACACCTACTGGACAAGGACCCCTTTCCAGCCTGGATAGGTAGCTATCACCCCCCACCCCCTCTTCAACCAAGGACTTGGACTCTGCTTCTCTTCCTCAGCTGGACTCCAACCCTTCCACTGAGTCTCTTTTTCCTGCTGCCATTGTGTGTGTGTGTGTGTGTGTGTGTGTGTGTGTGTGTGTGTGTGTGTGTGTGAGAACCAATAACTTCATGGGGCTGTGTAGCGTGTTGTCTGTTTAATAAACCTGTTATTTGGACACCTGAGCTGGGTTTTGCTTTACTATGGTTTGGCCCTGCTCCAATCTCTGCTTCTCACCCCTCTAACTTCTGTCACATTTCTCCCTCTCCTGCTTCTGGCTCACTGCCACCTCCAACTACTGTTCTGAGCTCCTCTCTGCCTCCAAACCCCCTGTTTCTTTGCCACTGTCTTATCCCCACTGCTTTTCTTTTTCCCCTGAGCAACCCAGTTTCTGCCTCAGTTTCTTTCCTGGCTGTCTCCTCCTTGCCACAACTTATCTATCCCCCCTCCCACAATATCTCAGCTGCCTGCCTCAGTTTCCAGCCCCAGTCTACCTTAAGTAAACCCAAGCCTCAGTTCCTCAGCCAGCTTCTCTGTAGTCCACTGGTTCTAATCCTGATTCTGGCAACTTTCACTTCCTACTCTTTAACTCTCTCTCACCTGAACGTTCCCCCAAGTACCCCAAACACACACATACACACTGTACCATCCAAGTTAGGAACTTACCTGTGTGTATGTGTAGGTGGGTTGTGTGTGTATGTATGTGTGTATATATATATATGGCATTGTGTGCATGATATACAAATTAGTGATCTGTGTCTAACTTTTGGGGTGTATGTGCTTAAATTGGTGATAGGTATGCATGTGCCTAGGCTGGTTTGAATGTGTATGTGCCTGAGCTGTTAGTGTGTGTGTGTGTATGCACCTAATTGATTTGTGTGTTGGTATATGTGCAATTGTGTCACACCCTTCTGTCTAACAGTGCAATATTGAGGTCCTGAGTAGCTAGCTGCAAATATTTGAGGAAGCACTGAAGGAAGAGGGCAGTATATTCTAGCAAATAAGGTAGTAGTATGATAGTCAAAAAGCTAAGTTCTGCTCTCTGTTCTGCCACTAACCTATTGTATAACTTTGGGCAAATCATTGCACATATATTTATCCTCTCGCCCTTTTAATTTGTTATCTATTTAAAGCAGCAGTCAGCAACCTATTTTAGACTTCAGGCCAGAATGACTCATCTCAGGTCAGAGGTAGGCAGAGGGAGGGTGCTAAGACCCAGGAACTGCCATTGCTTCTCCCTACAGCAACACCAGGAAAGTACTTGCTACTGCTGCTTCTCTCTACAGCAGCAAAGGGAAAGTACCCACAGCCACAGCCCCTGCCACTGAACACCAGTGAAGTCCCACATCCTTGGACCAAATCTAATGGCTCCATGGGCTTTATCTAGCCTGTGGGCCAAAAGCTGCCAACTCCTGATTTAAAGTATAGGTTCTTAGAGACCAGCTGTCTCTTGCTATTTGATGTACAGTCTATAACACAATGAAACTCTAGTCTCATATGGGGACTGTAGGTGCTATACTAATGTATATTCATATACTCTTACTGTCTTAGGTAAAAGGAGCTTTTATTTTTACTTGTTCACAAACAAAAGTCCTGTGTTGTGTCCAGAAATCATTGACAGCCATATGCTTAAACTTTATAAAAAGGTTGTGGTTTAAATCTGACAAGCCCAGAATTTCTTTTTAACAGTAGTGTAACGTGCTCAGCATGCTTATAGCTCAACAAAAGATTTAAGAAATGACAAATATGAAAGCACAAAGGGTTTAGCACCAGCTTCTGACAAGAAAACCTATGCAGGGCTTCATTGCACAACTTCTTTCTAAGCCAATGCATTGTTTTCAAAAGGCGACAATTTGACAGCTCCACAGAAGGAGTACGGTTGGAGTGTTGTAGCCATGCTGGTTGAGGGAATAAGGGAGAAGTTTATTTTAGTGATAGTATTAACTGAATCAACTGTTTAGTGGGGAGAGGTATTAGGCAAGTTTCAGGTCTCAAGCTCAGATAAGAAGAAAGCTACTTTGTCTCTGAAAGCTTGTCTAATGTCTCTTCCAACTATACCATTGGTCTAATAAAGATAGGCTAAGTCAGTCACAGAATGCTAGTTTCTCAAATTATTAACAGCTCAGGTTTACTGAGAGTGAAAAAAATATTACTTTTCCATTATTGTTAGCTCCCAGTAAAGGATACCACCAAAAATTGTTGCTTCTACAAAAGGATGATAGTTGGGGTGGATCCAGGGGGCTGCAGCAGTGCAGTTGCCCCCTCCTTCTGCCACCACCAGTGCTGTCCCTGGCTGACCTGGGTGCAGGGAAAAACTTAGAGCCACTTTTGCCCTATTTCAGCTGTGGTCTACAGGGAGCAGCTACATAGGGATCTGAGCTCTGCTGGGAACAGTGGTGGCAATAGGCAGGTTTCCTCTTTCTGTACCTGCTCCCTGCTGCTTCCTACCATGGAATGAGGAACCTGACCCCTATTCATGCTGCTGTTCGTGACTGACACAGGCTTGGGGGGAGCCCCAGAGCTGCTTCTGCCCAGTTTCAGCATCCCCATTTTGGGGAGCAATTATACTGGCTTGACTGGGAACAGCAGGAGTGCTCAGTTTCCTCCTTCCAGTGCCTTCTTTTGGCCAATATTTCAACCTATTTGGAGGGATTTAATTGTTGGGATTTGCAAAAAAACAGCCTAAATTTTATGTAGAACAGGCGTGGCCAAACCACAGCATGTATGCCACAAGTGGCAGAGGCAACCTCTCTGTGGGCATGCAGCAGCTCTGGGAGGGAGTAGGTAACATAACAGAATATAGGGCATGGAGCAGAAAGCACGGCAGCAGATTGGAAAGGGAACACAGGGCAAGGAACAGAAACCAGAGCAGCGTATGAGGCAGGGGATTAGAATTCACTTAAGGAAGGTGCAGGGCTTACCTTGTGGCGTGCCTGCCAAAAAGATTGGTCCCACTGATATGAAAGATGAAGCTGAAGGGTTGGATGAGCAGGAAGGGTGGAAACCCTTCAGGTCATAGTTTGGGTTTGCCATGAAGGAAAATGATGGAGGTCAGATCAGTTTGTTCTGCCTGCATATGCAGCCATCTACTCAATGTCTAAGTTATTAGCAACAGTACAATATCCATATCACAGAACTCTTTGCAAGATTTGCCATTCTTGTTTCCAGCCTGTTCAATTCAGTTTTAGGTTAGAGAGATCTTTTTCTTTCTGGTCTTTTAGAGCAGTGTTTCTCAACCTGTGGGTTATGACCCAAAAGTGGATCGCAAGAATATATGAAAGGGTCGTGAACAAACTTTAGAAATGGATCAACAAACTTTTAAAATGGATTCACCTTTAAAGGAGAAAAATGTGGGAAACTATGGCTTTTCCCTTGCAGATTGGCAGAGCTTCAGCCTGCAAGGGGCTGCTTGGGGCTCCCCATGCCCCACACACACTCTCCTGGCCCCATATATCTACCCTCTGCACAACACACTGTGGGGCTGGAGCCTGGAGGCGGGGGGAGACAGCGGGTTGGGAGTGAGGAGCACTGCATCGGGCCTGGCCATTCATGTTTATAAATGGACCCTGGTACAAAAAAGGTTGAGAACCATGGTTTTAGAATGAATTGGTTGTCTTTCCCCCCAGCGCCCCCCCCCCCCCCCCCATGGTTCAAGTTATTCATTTATAAATTGGTTTGTTACTGTTTCCTTGACGAGTGGCATGCAAAGATAATTTGTAACTGTGAAGCCCATAATGACTTTTAATTGTGGCTCCTAATGTCACACGCTGTCATTTAAATCTCAATGCCTGTCACTTCCTTGTTCTCCTCCAGAGAAAATACAGCCTTTTCCCCCTTCAAACACTTGCATTAGTACATAGTTTATGCTTGCCTAGGATAGGTTAAGTAAGTTGCAAAACACTAGTTTCTCAAATTATTAACAGCTTGTATTTAGCCAGGGTGAAAAACATTATCTATGTGCTAGTATTAGTCCTATACTCTAAATGTAAATGATGCAATGCCATTTTAAACAGGTTCCAAGTTGTGGAGGTCTTTGTTTGCTTGGGGCATGCAGCTTGGTTAAAGCACTCTAGCATATGGATATTGCTCTGTTTTCTAGGAGGCAAAAATCTGGCCTAAGAAATTATCAATGCAATTGCTTTTCCAACCAAGGGTGAAATCCTTGGCCCCAGGAAGTCAATAGGAGTTTACAATTGATTTCAATGGGGGCCAAGATTTCACCTCTAGAACCTTTAAATGACCATTTTTTACAGATAAAAGCAAAAGGTTACCCATACAGCAGCAGATAACATATAGGTGAAGTTCTTCCTGAAGCAGTGTGGTGCAAGCTAAATCACTTGGGCAGTCAGCTAATTTATACATTTCATGCTGTAAGCACAAAGGTGAGAGAACTCAGAGTTGTGCCTGGCATGTTTTCTGAGTTCTGAGCTGGACCGAAATCTTCTTCAAGACTAAGAAGGGCCAGATTCTGGCTAATTTATAACTGAGCAATACTTTTGGATTGACTCATAAATTAGACTGATGCATATAAGCATAGGTTGAATTAGAAAAATACCCCAACATGGGCATGTCTATGCGTGCAAATAATGCAAAGCAATAAACTCCAGTACATATTGTGCTGGAGTTTACTGCTCCTGGGTGCCTCATTTACATGTGTGCCTGGGACTGCAGCACATTAGTTAGCTTGGAGCAGCTCTGGCTGGCAGTAGGTCTGGGAAGTCAGCCTGCCAGTCTGGGGCTGCTCCCCACCACACAACATGCTGCAGGGACCTGGCTGGGGCACAAGAGTGCTCCAGTGTGGGGCTAACTGGCAGGCAGCCCCCTCACTGAAGCCAGTGTCCCAGCCAGGCCCGTCAGCATCTACATATGCACTGCTGCACAGTAAATAACTCCACTGCAGGATAGTACTTGTATATACTAGTACTACATATGGTGTACTAGGGCCACACACGTAGATGTGGAGACTTTACTACAGAGCTAATTAGGCAGCTCCTCAGCACATGTCTCATGTAGGCGTGCTCCATGACAGTTACTTTGCTCTGCACTATACTACTTACATAAGAAGATGACTATTAATGGTAGCTAGATATGAACTAACAAACAACTTTACATAATGAACAGACTTTCAAAGATCACTTCAGAAATAATTCAAGAAAAGCAGAGAAAAACTCATCAAACATTGTTTACAATAACCCAAAGTCAACTAGTTCTAGAGGTAGAAACAATAAAGGGAGTTTTGTCTTATTATGAGCTGATGCTGGGAAAACTGGGCTTTTTGTAAATACATAGTATGAGGTCATTATCCTGGGAGAAATCTAGACTTCAGTACAGGTACCATTGGCACCTTGTGAGGAGATTTTAGAGGTAAGTGGCAAGGTAAAGGTAGTAGATGGGTAAGAACAAGGAGCTGACAGTTTTCCTGCTTTCATAGAACCCAGCTAATGGACTGAGTTTTTATTAAAACTACCTTTTCTTTATCTTACCAGTGGGGCATAAAAGTGCCGTAATATAAAAACACAGGAGCTGGTAAGGTCATCTAGAGGAACTGAGTTCAAGATATCTGGATCTAGAAGCTTTTGTCTCCTTTAATGAAGAAGTCAATCCCTTATCTCAGGGGGTTGGCAACATAGGACCCATAGGCTGGATCTGGCCTGCAGAGTCTCTGGATCCAACCTATGGAGCAGGGAGAAAAGGGGAAGTGCAGGCTTCAGCAGTGTTCTGGCAGCAAGGGGCTTTGCCCCAAGCAGTGAGGAGCTGCACTGGGGCCAGGCAGTGCACACACACTACCTGGCCCTGGCACAGTTACAGTTTCCAGCTACCTGGCCCCAGCAAATTCCCACCAGCCAGCCCAGGCACAGGCTCAGGTGAAGTCCCCTTTGCCTTGACTCCAACCCCCCTAGCCCATCTCAGACCAGAGTCAGGTTGTTCCAGCCTGCAGCTGCCAAAGGTTGTTGGCTACTGTCTAAGCTTGTAAGCAATTGCAGATTCGTAGGCTTTTTATGTAGCCCAGTCACTAGTGGTTACAAAGTCACAGTTAGCCAGTGTATTTAGATGTGTTTGGCTATCTATTGTTAACAAGGCAAAGTAACCCACAGCAAAGAAGTAAGCAAGTAATGGCCTTTACAGGATGCTGTAAGTAGGTGGATTTGTGCTAGTATTTATTTTGGTTCAGTGGTGCCCAGTCTTTTGGCCCTGCTGGCCAGATGAGTGGTGCAGGGTGTGTCCCCCTCTCCCACACCAAATTTCAGGACCCTTGGGGAGCTCAGCAGATGAGACCACATGGCTATGTGGGCCAGTGCTATAGTTGAAAGCTAAAAATGTTCAAATAAATAGATATTAATGATATTCTTAATATGTGTAAGAATATGAGATATGAGAATATGAGATAAGGTTTTCCAAGGAGCCAAAGGGAAGTAAGCACTTAACTCAGAGTCTCTGAAATTCATAGCTATAGCTTATTCTTGCAGTGAGTATCTGCCTGAAATATTGGGATATGCAAAAAGCTCCTATCTGTACAGATCTTTCACTTGTGTTTGTTTTAAACTTTTCCTCTAACCTGATTGATTGCATCCTTCTTGCTTAATTTCTGACATTATCATTAGTTGTTGCGGAAGAGAGAATGGTATCAGCACAGCAGTTTGCACAAGCTGCTAGCTGCTGTCAGATTCTTTTATGCCCTTGTTATAGATGTATAAAACCTTCTTCCTCTGCTGAGCTATCAAAGACATGCTGTCTGTCAATCGTGTCACACAGAGCAAAACAAGACTGCCTTCATTCTCATCTAGGAACTGAAAAAAACTATTTAATGTTGGAGAACCTCATCAGCCTACAGTCTTTCCATAGTATCTTGCATTTGATGCCTAAAGTACTATGGTCCTAAGGTAGAAGGTACTTAGTCAAGCCTTTATTACCTTCTAACATGCAGTTCTGGACACTTGATTTGGAAGGGCAGCTGTACTCCGCTTCAGTTTGGTTGAATGTTGTTTGATGGGGGCAGGACAGATAACCATTATTCTGACCTCTCTTGGTAATCTGTTTCATGTCTATAAATTTCCATATTCATCAGTACGTAGTTATTTAGGTAACCTTTTGAAGACAGCTTTTTGTCCTGTCAGTGTATGGGAAAGGTCTTTGTATTCTTCATGGGCCAGACACATGAAGCTTGTAAGCAATTGCAGATTCATAGGCTTCTGTTTGGCTTCTGTGTGAGGATGAAAGAGAAGGAGCGGGCACAAGTGACTCTGCAGAGCACCTGAGTGGAATCACAAGTCTTGGTCTCCTTTCAGCACAAGGGTTTCTCTCTCTGAGTATCCCAGGGAGCTTGGTTTCTATCCCTTCAAATCATAGGGCTGGCAGCAGTCAGCCAGATGCACAGGGGTGTTTGCTCCAATTTCTGAAGGAACCTAAGAGTGTGAACTCTCTCCAGCATATTCAGGGGCTCCGGGATGAATTCTGCACAGACACAATACCCCCAGGTGGCTGTGCCAGAGCAGTGTGGCTCTGCCAGTAATTAATTGGCACTACTGAACCCTGTGAATGGACACAGAACTGAACACCCCATCAGTCCTTCAAGGTGAATGACTGTGGCAATGTTGGCAGTACTGGATGGAGAACCTCACCTACCAGATGCACAAGTTGTACCTGTTTAGAGGATGAACTAAGGATGTCAGTTGCTAGGGCAGTCACTCTGGCTCCCTGATAGAGCTCTGGGATGACCAAAATCAGTTTTTAAAAGCACTTATTTTTTAATCTTGCAATACAGCCTGGTAGCACTGCTAGTCTGTCCTGTGGTCACTGTCAGCAAGCAACAGCATCACTTGACTAAAAGGCTATGTTAGTTGCCCTCTGATGTTCTCTGGAGGCATCCAGCACAGCAGCCTATAACCATGCTGCTCTGTTTGGCAGTGAGATAGAGAAATAATTGTACATATCTGGAGGGTGGAAATATTCAAATTAACAGCCAGAAAAGGTGCTGCAGATTAGCTTGCGTGATCTAAAATGCCCCAGTAGAGATGAGCGCAACATCTGCCTTGCTTATCTTGTGCATGCCTACATATTCATGCACAGCTTTCTGAACTCTTGAGAGACACTTGAGCACATAGGAAGAAGAGTTCCAATGAGCTGCAGCCTCCTGCTTGTCACTGATGGGAGAGGGAAATTTCTTTTACTGCTGTGCTTTTGTCTTCAAAGACATTTTCAGCATTTGGGAAAAGGTCAGTTTTTTCCAGGTAGGCATAGAGAGCAATCAGAAAGTATCTGACAGTACATGTGTGCACATGTGTGGAAGAGCACATCTTTATACAGGAGCCATCACTGATTGCTGTGTAAGAAAATCAGGCTCCAAAGAGTAACCTGCAGTGCTGGCAGGATGTAGACAGTGTTGTGGCAGGGAGAGGAAAGACAGAGGTTCATAAAACATCAGATGAAGCATGGAATATTTTCTCTTGAGCACTACTCTGACTGTTTTGTGCTATTTCAGGGTAGCAATACTGCCCTAAAGCCAACCTGGTTTGGTGCAATTATGGAGTGATCTAGTTGGAACTTCTGTAGCAGTGGCTCCTATGACACTCCCCAGTCTCCCAGGAGGAGAGTTTTCCCAGGGTGAAGGAGTTTGGCCTGGAATCTCTCTTTCCACAGACAGTCTTGGCTGCTGGAATGGGCTCTTGGAGGAAAGAGCATCCACTTGTAAGTTAGGGCAACCCAAAATCTTCTTTAATAAACAACAAGAATGCTCTCAGGAACAAGGAAAAGTAAAGGTAACTTAAAGACACTTTCCCCCCTTCCCTCCACTCTTGTAGGGACAGCTAGGCTTGTCCAGATGTTCTAGCCTGTAGTTTGGTAAGGAAAGAAGGGCTGGAAGGGACCTCAAGAAATCATCTAATCCAGCCCTGGACTCAAGGCAGAATCCTCCCTAACACACCATCCTAGCCAAGTGTATGTGTCGCAGAGCGCTTAGGTGCCCCGCTTCTCAGAGTGGAACTAGAGCCCTAGCAGTGAGTGAGAAGCCCCAGCTGCAGGGATGACCAGGGCAACCAGAGGGAGCTAGTGGCCCACACCTGCCAGGGGTCAGCTGACCGGAAGGAGCAGGGCCTGGTACATATGAACTCCAGGGCTGAGGCTAGGATAGCAGTTTCCTGCCAGTAGCCAAGGGAGAAGGAGCTGTCCCAGAGAAAGCAAAGGGGAGAGGCCTGACTGTGGGTACAGCCTCTGGCTTTGGTAAGGGATGGAACTGTTACCAAATTTGCCCATTACTTTGGGGTGTGCTCATTTATTAGGGATAGTTTCTAGGGTCTTGGTGATTCTGTCAATGTGCTGCTTGTGTTACTATACGGAGCTGTATTTCTCCCTTCTGCAAGCCCTCACCCCCAGTGGAGCTATCTTGCAGGACTCAATCTCAATGGGACTGGGTTCCTCCAGTCACCAAATCAGTCATACACACAAACACACACAAGTTAACGTGACACGCCTGACCTGGCCGGGCTGATCAGCATGGACAGGCTGACACCCTCATATGCCAAGAATCAGTTCATAAGAGCAACAATTAAATGCAGACACAAGCACACAGGTAAACAGAATCCCTCTGAATCCAGCTGGGTGTCCAGCTGACACCCTCATGGGCCAGCATTCAGTTCATAAGGGCACGTCTGAGTCAAACTGGGTCAATCAGCCTGTACAAGCTGATCCCCTTATGTGTTTCAAACTCAGCACATCCCAATCTTTGGCCTCTTGATGAGCAGACCCCACAATAATTTGGGCTTCACAGGGATCTTTAGCATAGGTAAAAGAAGCGTTGCTGCAGAGCACGGGAGGAAAGAGAAGCAGAGAAGGAAAAATATACCCAATTACTACCAGTTTGACTATAAAAGTTATTTATTGCTAAGCATATGAAATATATAATAGTACTAGTAGCAATAGACATGCAAAAGAAAAACAAACACAAACAATGACAATACTACCCTGGTTTCACTAAGTATTTGGGGAAACTTAGCTCAAGCTTAACTGATACAGTTCAGGTTCAGAAGTTTATGCCTGGAGAGAAGAGAGAGAGAAAGCGAGCGCTGGGATCTCACCTAGTCCAAGATACTCAGGCTGCAAAGCTGACAGGCACAGTCCGTAACACAATCCTTGAAGAGAGAGATGATCTGTTCTTCCAGCGTCCCAAGAACAACAGGGGATGGTGTCAGCACAGGAGTTTTCTTCTTCTTTCTTCTTCTCCTTCTTTCCTCCTGCTTCTTCTCTTTTTTTTTTGCAGCACACACACTTACAGATTTTTATACCCTCAGTTCAGCTGCTTCGAAGCACCCTCAGTAGTGTAAATCATTGTCTTTTCTATTGACAAGGGGTTATCTGGTTTGGACCATCTCAGGAAACTGATTGATAATCAGGAAACACTTAAGATTAGGGAGTAACCCAAATACTTGGGAGCCAGCTTGAAATTCCTATGGATGGCAGATATACTGATGGGATATGTCATGGTTTCTTCAGGAACAATAGATAGCTTGCAGCATCAGGATTTTGGATTTTTACTTGTTGTGCACAAGCCTCAGCTTAGCATGACTTTTCCAGATTTTACTATAGTCTTTTAACAGACTTAAGACAATTATTGGGGTGCTTATACCCTTTTGTGGAGAGGACTCCCACCAGTCGTCTCGGGAAAAGTATGACAACACCTGTTATTAGGGCTCCAGCAGGCTGGATGCTGTGATGAGCCCTTAACCATTGTTCAAATGTTGCCCATACCCCCTCTGACTCGGTCTCTTGCCTCAGCATTCCCTAACCCGGCAACTGAGTTTTAGTCAATCAAGTTTAAATAGGCCTCCCATAGTGGGACCGGGGAATGTACGGCCCGAGATGCCTATTAAACTTAGAGCTGTGTGTGTGTGTCTCGGGGGGGAAAAGTCCTTAGCAAATCCAGATTAGAACTGGTCTGATAAATGCTGAGCTGGGTGTGTGTGAACATGGGTTGATTAACATTTGAAGCACAGATTCCCCATCATGCAGTGCTCCCCTGCTTCTCTGGTCCCAGAATTCACTGCAGTCTCTGCTTCAGGCTTCCTGTTCTCCATCTCCCATCTAAATGAATGGTCATTTGGTTCCATCTCGGATGTAAATGAGACCTAGGGCAGTTGATTCACTCTTTTCACCCTTATGTGGACGGTTTTAGGTGTGTCTCTCACTGCATCTTAATCAGTTTCGTTTAGGTAGAGGAGGGGAGGGAGAGGGGGTGAGTCCTTTGTGAGTCAGACAGACTGCATCCTGTGCCAGGGTTGCCCAAGAACACAGAGCTGAGACGTAACAGAACACCCCTGGGGTAGCTTGAGTGATGTTGTTATAGCCAGGCAGCTTGAGTCTATGTTATAGCCAAGGGGCTTGTGTTTTGTTTACCGTGTAAGACCGGTGGCTTGGGTGAGGCTATTAGGGGAAGGAGGAGGCCTCATAGGGGACCCACAGCATTGTGGGGACCCCAGAGCCAGAGAGGGCGCAGAGCGAGACAGGGCCATGGAGAGCCCAGGGAGAACAAGAGGGCTAAATTATAAGTTCTAGACCAAACAACGTCTGTTCCATCTGCGAGGCTTGGGCCATGGTAAAGGGGTGGTTGGAGCCATGCATAGCCCATATGTCTAGGGTGCCCCAAAACACCCATTGCAGAATGGGACCCACAAGGGGTCCAGGAGCCCACGGGGTCAAAGTACAGCAAAACCATGTCCAAGAAGATGTAAAGGCAGCCTCCCTAATACATTTACCAACAAAGATGTGGCGGGTGAGAACTGAGGGTGCCCTTTGGGCCAACTTGGTATAGGAAGGGGGCCTTGTGGAGATCACGGCCATCTTGTAGGACCCCACTCCATGACAGTATGTTTCAGGAGTGATCTGATGGCCACCTATAAGTTTATCAGGGGTGTTCACCAGGATCTGGGGGAACGATTGTTCACTAGAGTGCTCCAAGGGATGACAAGGTCGAACAGTTATAAACTCCAGCAAGACCGTTTCAGGCTGGACATGAGGAAGAATTTCTTTACTGTCCAAGCCTCCAAAGTCTGGAATAGCTTGCCATCAGAGGTGGTTCAAGCACTCACGTTGACCACCTTCAAGAGAAATTTGGATGCTTATCTTGCTGGGATCCTATGACCCCAGCTGACTTCCACCCTTTGGGCAAGGGGCTAGACTCAATGATCTTCCGAGGTCCCTTCCATCCCTAATGTCTATGAAATCTAGGAAATCTAATGTTAATTGCTATCAAGGGCTGGGATTTTAAAACCTGACTTCCCTTTAGAACCACACACTTATGTACAAACAAGACTTGTGTCATTGTAATTTGTTTCCAGGTCAGTTTAAGCTCAAAGCCCTAATGAAAGGTCCAAATGGTACTGTGCAAAAATTATAAGAGAGAGTCCCTACCTCATAGAGGATATGGTTAGATTTGGTCAAAATTTTTTACGGAAAATAAAAAAGTTTAATCGGGGAAAAATAGTCTCACAAAATATTTCTTATAATTCTTAAATATGAAAATAATCCTAGGGAAGTTTGAGAGAAAAAGCCTGACATCTGTAACATGGGGAGAGGGGGGAGGGGTGGGGAGAAAAGGGCCCAGGGAGCAACTAGAGAGAACTGCAGTGCAGAATAGGGTAGGAGTGCAATGCAGTCCACAAGGGATGCTGCTGAAACAAGCAAATGTAAGGCAAGGTGCATCCCACCCCTACAACTGTCAACTTCGGAGCATAGTCAGGCCTTTGGCCCTGGTACATGCTGTGGCTTGAGGCAGGTTCCAGGTAGAGGCATATGCTGTTTCTTATGATTAGGAAGCAATAACATGGCCTTCCAGTCCCACTCCCAGACCCACCTGCTCTTTGCCAGCCTGATGGCTCTATTCACTGCCACTCTTTCACCCATTTCCTACCATAGGGCTTTAATTAGCAGAGGCACCTGTCCACTACTTGGCCACAGCAGAAGGAAAAGCCCCCATGTTTAAAGGGAGGGAGGGCACTTAAGAAGGGTTAAAGAAACCCTGTGGTGCTCTTCACACTTGTGCCCACTATTTTTAGCCACTAGTGTGTCTAGCTGGATGCTGTACCAAGCTGAACCCCTACTGCAAATGACTGCACTGGTGTTAAAAGTGACTGACTTAAGTCCCCTGGCCACTACTGGTAGTGCATTTACAGAAGGGGTTTGCTCAAAGCAGATGCATTTCCATTGTTTCCCCAGCAACTAAAACCCACGTGTAGACTAGCTCAGTGTGGTGAGTCACTTTTCACTGGTCTGAATTGACACAGGCTAACCCCATGAAGAATATATGGCTAAATTCACTTCCTGGGATTTTTTGCTATTCAGAAATGACTCCAACTGCACTCAGGCAGAAAGCTGTCAGTGAATTATAGCCATGCAGTCACCCCTTGGCCATTGATACTGCATGTAATTTTATATTTAAAAAACCGTAATTAAGTGATTTAAGCTTGCTGTCCTTGTGGGGCTGCAGAGATTCCAGATGAAACAGAGACAATGGTTCAGGAAAGCACACTATGGAGAACTGGCTAATTTTTGTCTTTTTAAAGCCAGAAGGGCTTGCTAAAAGCCAATGGAGAGTTTCCTAAAGAGGAAGAAATTGTTTGGGCAGCCAGATATAGCAAAAGAACACAAAAGGCAAAGCCAGACAGGACAATTCTGGTTTCTAGTCATTTCAAGTTTTAAGAAGAGTATTTAAGAAGAAAATGAAGAACAAAACTGTCTGTTCCAGGTGTTAAGCCCTGTTGCTCCTGATTATCTGCCCTACCAACATTCAGGGAGTTCCACTGGAGTTTGGAGCATGTAGAGAGAATAGAATATCAGTCAAAACAACCATGCACACTCAAAAGGAACATTTTTGCTCTGGGAGAAATAAATCCTTTTGATTTTTTTTCATTTCACCTACTGCTCTTTGTTCTTCTGTCTTTTTATATGTGTGTACACACACACACACACACACACACACACACACGTTAGCTGAGCTCTTGTTAATGGTGGGTCTGGGGCAGGCTGCAAAGTCCCTTCTCTATTTCTGCAGTCTGAATCTTGCTAGAACACAGCGATGCCCAAGCACATCCCTATTTCCTCTGTGACTTACCCTAACACCAGGTCCTGTTTGTATGGACCTGACATAGATCTGACAAAGGGAAGTTGCCAGGAAGCTGATTCTTGTGAGTCTTAGGAAGTGCATCAGACAATTCTCAAACAATAAATGGGCTAAATTGGGCAAGCAAATTGTTCATAATCCAGCTGTGCCATTTGTACCTCATCCAGAATAGTCTCTCAATTTCATGGATTGCATCCTGTGGTTCTCTGAGGCTTCCCCTTGTTCTACATTGCCTGAGAAATGAGCACTCCTGAGAAAATATGAACTTACTGGAATTGGGGCAGACAGTAGTATGAGTGGAAGAATGTAATGATCAGAGGTCAAAATTGCTGAATATTGAGAGAAGGTTTTATAATTTATAGGCATATATAGGGTGCACGTGCTCCTGTTCCATGTCATACCTGTTGGGAGGACTGAAATGGAATGTGAATAATTGTATATTGGACCTTTGCTTTAGGGTTATTTTCAAACTTAGTGGCAGATTTTCAAAAGCAGAACAGCCATTTCAGCACCAAAATAAGGGCTTGATTTAGTTCCCGTTATCAAGGGTGACAACTCTCAATGACATCTCTCATGCTAGATCCAAGACAAAGCAAGGAGATTGTCAAAAGATTTCAGCTCTTTGGGATGCTGCCCTGTATTGCACATCTGGCCATTGAGGTCCCAGTGGGAGCCAGTGGGCCCTGGGCTCTTTTGAAAATCTGGCTACTCCTGTCTGTAATGGTTACTGCACACTTGACCTTCAGGAACTAAAAGCCCAAAAACAAATTTATTTAGAAAAGTACAGTATTGAGCTTCAGTCTGGAAAGCCCCAAATTTCCAAGTCCTAATATAAATTCTTTTTTACATTATTTCATCATAAAGCTCCAATGGCAGGAAGGTTTCATGCCACTTAGACATGTTTTGACAGATAGCCCAAATCAGGATTTACATAAGATTCTTGTGCTCTAAAAAGTACTCATCATTCTTGCTTAATTTCCACATGTTTTCTCTTTAACTGTAGTTCAACAAAGCAAAGAAAAGGGTTTAATCCCAGATAAAAGTTGAAGCAGCATGATTAAAGGGCCCTTCTATTTATTTTGATAAGGGCAGTGGGTTAATATGAGAGCTCTGTTGTGGATGTCAGAATCACAAGCCAAAGATAAACACCCTTTTCTGCACTTACATCACATCTTCAGAGCATTTTTCTTCATTAATGAGTATTTTCTTCTGTGAAAGAAATTAAAGACATGATAATTGCACACCCCTGCATTTGGTTTTATTTTGGGCAGAGGGCTGCTTACTGAGTTTTGGCAAGCCATCGAGGGCCGCATGACAGGCAACCCAGAGCAGATTAATATTAATTTTCTAAATTTTTTTAGGGGCCCTGCGGGCCGAATAGAATGGCCTGATGGGCCACATCCGGCCCCTGGGCCACATTTTGCCCACACCTGGTTTAATGGCTACTGATCTTAGTGCTTTTCTTCTATATCCACTTTTAAAAAAGGTCATTTCTTTTTTTTATAATTATTTTTAGATTCCTTACAGTACCTCTTTTTGATTCTCATTTACTCTGAGTCTGTATCTGGTTTGTTTGAGGTTTTTGTTGATGGAGTTGCTTTCCAGTCTGAAATAATCTGATTCTTTGTATGTACATTCTCTCAGATTTTATTTCTATTATCAAAGTCTTAAAGAAAATATTTTAAAAATGAGCGTCTTTTGTCTGTAAAGTGCCAGATATCTTGTGGTATGAAGATGATTACGAAATGCTGTATTTAAAGCGTTGTTTCTTTTAGTTTGGTTAGGTGTATTATTGGGAGAAACTTAGTTATATTGCTAATCAAGTAAAAGCAGTTTTAAAAAGAGTAGAAGATATTATCTCCAGTTAGTTTCATGTTAACTGGCTACACAGCTTGCCTGAAGACTATAATCACTATGATCTTACCCTCTGACACTGCCTTCAAAAAGTCATCATCATGAGGGATCCTGGCTTTCTCTGATTAAAAAAAAAACTCCCACATTTTTGGATATAAAAAAAACACCAAATCCACATTTTTCCATGATGTAAATGAAACAGCTATCTATCTATCTATCTATCTATCTATCTATCTATCTATCTATCTATCTATAGAGTGGTGCTATGTGTGTGTGTGCATGCAGGTAGTGTTTCATTTTAATCACGGAATAATGTGGGGTTGTTTTATTTCTGAAAATTTGGGATTCTTTTAATCAGAGAAAGCCAGGGTCCCTGGTGATCACATACCCTATCAGATACCTGAGATTGTCTCATAAGAACATTGAATCAAATCATAAAGAAGAGCTGGAAGGGAACTCAATAGGTCATCTTGTTCAATCCCCTGCCTGAGGCAGGATCATCCCTATCCAAACCATCCTATACAAATTCATTGTCTAATCTCTTAGCGAAGCCATACAGTCAACCCTGACACAACACAAGATATAACATCCTCACCTGCCACAGGTAAAGTAAGGCAATCGTGGCGGCCAACATCTTGCTTCCGTAAAGGTTGTTAATATTAAGAGATCCTAGGAAGAAGGCCATGCCCCCAGCTATAGGAAGGCATACTCCACCCATAATCCATACCAATCTGTCCATGGGTAAAAGTGCTTCCTGACCCCAGATATGGCAATTGGTCTGATCCTGAGTGGAGAGGCAAAACTTTATAGCTAGAAACCTCTGGCTTTAAGTCTGAGCAGGAGTGCTGGCACACCCCAGTCAAAATTCCCAACCTGAACTGCAGCCAACTCTCAATGCTTCTGAGGAAGGCTTAAATACTCCCTGGACACATGTAGATGGGGAAGGAGGGGAATTCTCTCCCAGCCTCATGCAGCAACCAGCAAAGCACAGAAATACCTATAGTAGAATATAGGCATACCTATATCTAGATGATCCCCAACCAGTGCCTGTCCAATTTCTTTTTGAACACCTCCAGTGATGGAAAGTCCACAACTCTATTTCCGCTTGTGACATGATACATACATAGGATGATTGAAACCCTAATTTTCTATGATTCTTAGTTTCATAGTTGGTAGGGTTGGAAGGGACCTGAGCAGATCATCAAGTCTGACCCCCTGCCATGGCAGGAAAGAGTACTGGGATCAAACGACACCGGCAAGGTGTTCATCCAGCCTCCTCTTAAAGACACCCAGGGTAGGAGCCAGCACCACTTCTCTTGGAAGTTGGTTCCAGATCCTAGCCTCCCTGACAGTGAAGTAGCGCCTCCTGATATCTAATCTAAATCTACCCTCTGCCAGCTTGTGACCATTATTTCTTGTCACTCCTGGTAGTGCTTGCGGGAACAGGGAATCTCCCAATGCCTGCTGGTCCCCCCCCGACCAGTTTGTAAATGGCCACTAGATCCCCCCCTCAGCCTTGTCCTGTGGAGCCTGAACAGGTTCAGGTCCCTTAACCTCTCCTTGTAGGGCCTGCCCTGCTGGCTCCTGATCATGCGGGTGGCCCTCCTCCGGACCCTCTCCATGTTGTCCACATCCCTCTTGAAGTGCAGCGCCCAGAACTGGATGCAGTACTCCAACTGCGGCCTGACCAGTGTCGCATAGAGGGAGAGGATCACCTCCTTGGACCTGCTTGAGATGCATCTGTGGATGCATGACAAGGTACAGTTGGCCTTCCTGACTGCATCCCCACACTGTCGGCCCATGTTCATTTTGGCATCCATAATGACTCCAAGATCCTTTTCTGCCTCTGCACTGATGACAAGGGAGTTCCCCAGCCTGTAGGTATGCTTTTGGTTCTTCCTTGGAAGGGACCTCAGGAGGTCATCTAGTCCAACCCCCTGCTCAAAGCAGGACCATCCCCAACTAAATCATCCCAGCCAAGCTTTTGTCCAGCTAGGTTCTAAAAACCTCCAAGGATGAAGACTCCATAACCTCTCTAGGTAACCTGTTCCAGTGTTCTACTACCCTCCTAGTGAGAAAATTCTTCCTAATATCTAAATTAGAGTTCCCTTGCTCCAACTTGAGACCAGGGCTCCTTGTTCTATCATCTGCCAACACTGAAAACAGTCTAGCTCCATCCTGTTTCGATCCCCACTTCAGGTAGTTGGAGGCTGCTATTAAGTTCCCTCTCAATCTCCCCTTATCTAGACTAAATAAAACCAGTTCCCTGAGTCTTTCCTCATATGTCACGTCCCCCAGCCCCCTCACCATTTTTGTCACCCTCAGCTGGACTTTCTCCAGTTTGTCCACATCCTTTATGTAGTGAGGGGTCCAAAACTGAACACAGTACTCCTGATGTGGCCTCACCAGTGCTGAAGAGAGGGGAATAATCACTTCCCTTGACCTACTGGCAACACACCTACTAATGCAGCCCAGTATGCCATTAGCCTTCTTGGCAACAAGGGCACACTGTTGGCTTATGTTCAGCTTACTATCTACTATAACCCCCAGATCCTTTTCTGAAGAGCTGCTGCATAGCCAGTCAGCCCATAGCCTGTACTGGTGCATGGGATTGTTCTGTCCTCAGTGCAGGACTCTGCACTTGTCCTTGTTGAACTTCATGAGATTCCTTTTGGCCCAATCCTGCAATTTGTCTATGTCACTCTGAATCTCAGCTCTACCCTCCAGCATATCTACTACTTCCCCCAGCTTGCTGTCATCTGCAAACTTGCTGAGGGTGTACTCTATGCCATCTTCCAGGTCATGTTTGAAGACACTGAACAAAACCAGCCCCACGGCCAACCCCTGGGGGACTCCACTTGATACTGGCTGTGAACTAGGCTTTGAGTCATTGATTACTACTCTCTGAGCCTGATTCTTCAGCCAGTTTTCTGTCCACCTTACAGTCCATTCATCCAGCCCATGCCTCCTTAGCTTGCCTGTGAGAATGTTGTGGGAAACCATATCAAAAGCCTTGCTAAAATCAAGGTACACCACATCCACCAGTCTCCCCACATCCATAGTGCCAGTCATGTCATCATAGAAGGCAGCCAGGTTAGTCAGGCATGACTTGCCCCTGGTCAATCCATGCTGAGGCTGGCTGGTCTGTATTTCCCTGGATCCTCCTTTTTCCCTTTCTTAAATATGAGCACTATGTTTGCCCTTTTCCAATCATCCCAGACCTCTCCTGATCACCATGAGTTTTCAAATATGATGGCCAGTGGTTCTGCACTCACATCAGCCAACTACCTCAGCACCCTTGGGTGCATCCCATCTAGCCCCATGGACTCGTACACATCCAGCTTTTCTAAGTAGTCCCTAATCTGATCTTTCACCACTGAGGGCTGCTCACCTCCCCAAACTGTGCTGCCTGGTACAATAGTCTGGGAGCTGACCTTGCCTGTGAAGAATGAGGTGAAAAAGGCATTGAGCACTTCAGCCTCTTCTGCAACATCTGTCACTACATTGCCTCCCCCATTCAGTAAGGTACCCACACTTTCCCTCATTTTCCTCTTGTTACTGACATACTTGTAGAAACCCTTTTTGTTAGCTGCAACTCCAGTAGTGTTTTGGCCTTCCTGACTTCATCCTTTCATGGCTGAGCAATGCTCTTACTTCTTATAAGTTTCCTTTTTGTGAAGTAAAAGTCCACCAGCAGTCTTTGAAGCTGTTCAAGTAATTCGGGGGGAGGGAGGGGTGCAACATGGCACAACAGTGACATAATGTTGTGGCTGCCAAATTGTTCACAATGAGGACCCGCCCATGGTAGGAGAGGCTGGGCAAGTGCCAGCGCCACTGCTGCAGGACCACCTCTACCTCCTCACTAAGGCTTCCCAATTCTGAGCTGGGCAGACTGATGGGCCAAGGAACACCCCCATAGCTTTAAGGCCCTTGCACTGCCAAGCGAGACCCTCAGACAGGTCGGGGTGGGGGGGTGTTGGTTGATCCATGCACTGAGGACTAGGGCATTGCTCTTAGGCCAGTTAATGCAAGCTGAGGAGCACCACCTCCCTTGGGAGCCTGTTCCAGACCTTGGCCACTCTAACTGTGAAGAAGTTCTTCCTAATGTTTAGTCTAAATATGCTCTCTGCTAGCTTGTGGCCATTATTTCTTGTAACCCCCAGGGGCGCCTTAGTGAATAAAACTTCACCAATTCCCTTCTGTGCCCCCGTGATGAACTTATAGGCAGCCACAAGGTCGCCTCTCAACCTTCTCTTGCAGAGGCTGAAGAGGTCCAGGTGCCCCAGTCTTTCCTCATAAGGGCTTGGCCCGCAAGCCCTTAACCATACAAGTGGCCATTCTCTGGATCCTCTCCAGATTATCCACATCTCTCTTGAAGTGTGGCACCCAAAATTGCACGCAGTATTCCAACTGCGGTCTGACCAGCACCCGATAGAGGGGAAGTATCACCTCCTTGGATCTGTTCGTCATGCATCTGCTGATGCACGATAAAGTGCCATTAGCTTTTCTGATGGCTTCGTCACACTGCCGACTCATGTTCATCTTGGAGTCCGCTAGGACTCCAAGATCCCTTTCCGCTTCCATGCCACCAACCAGGTCATTTCCTAGGCAGTAGGTATGCTAGACATTTTTCCTCCCTAGGTGCAGCACTTTGCATTTCTCCTTGTTGAATTGCATTCTGTTGTTTTCTGCCCATTTGTCCAACCTGTCCAGGTCTGCTTGTAGTTGTTCCCTGCCCTCCGGCGTGTCTACTTCTCCCCACATTTTTGTGTCATCCGCAAACTTGGACAGAGTACATTTCATTCCCTCATCCAAGTCACTGATGAAGACATTGAAGAGTATCGGTCCAAGGCCGAGCCCTGCGGGACTCCACTGCCCACACCCTTCCAGGTTGATACCAACCCATCCACTATGACTCTCTGGGTGCGACCCTCTAGCCAATTCGCCACCCACCGGACTGTGTAGTCATCCAAGTCACAGCCTCTTAACTTGTTCACCAGTATGGTGTGGGATACCGTATCGAAGGCCTTCCTGAAGTCTAAGTATATGACGTCAACCCCTACTCCTGCGTCCAGGCATTTTGTAACCTGGTCATAAAAAGAGACTAGATTAGAGTTGTACTCAACCTGGCAAGATGTGAGCAGTGGGGTACTCCAGGGCTCAGTCCTTGGGCCCACACTGTTTAACATCTTTATTAGCGACTTGGATGAGGGGTAGAAAGCATGCTGTCCAGGTTTGCAGATGACACTAAGATGTGGGGTGAGGTGGACACACTTGAAGGGAGAGAGTGGCTGCAACTAGATTTAGACAGACTACAAAAGTGGGCAGATGAGAATAGGATGGGGTTCAATGTAGATAAATGCAGGGTGCTGCACCTTGGGAGAAGGAATCCACAGCATACATACAGGCTGGGGAGTTCCTCTCTTGACTGCACAGAGGCAGAATGGGATCTTGGAGTCATTATTGACTCCAAGATGAACATGAGTTGCCAATGCCAGACCACAGCCAGCAAGGCCAGCCATACCTTGTCATGCATCCAAAGATGCATCTCAGGCTCGTCCAGAGGTGTGATACTCCCCCTCTATGTGACTTTGGTGAGGCCGCAGTTGGAGTACTGTGTCCAGTACTGGGTGCCACACTTCAAAAGGGATGTGGCCAGCCTGGAGAGGGTTCAGAGGAGGGCCACCCACTTGGTGAGAGGGCAGCAGGACAGGCCCTATGAGGAGAGACTGAGGGACCTGAACCTGTTCAGCCTCAGCAAGAGGAGGCTGAGGGGGGACCTGGTGGCTGCCTACAAGCTCATCAGGGGAGATCAACAGCAAATAGGTAGAGCCCTTTTCTCCCCAGCACCACCTGGGGTGATGAGGGACAATGGTAATAAGCTAATGGAGAATAGGTTTAGGTTGGAGATCAGAAGGCAATATTTTACAGTTAGGGTGGCCAAAATCTGGAACCAACTTCCCAGGGAAGTGGTCCTTGTCCCTACCTTGGGAAATTCAAGAGGAGGTTGGACAATCACCTGTCTGGGGTCTTGTGAACCCAGTATTCATTCCTGCCTGTGGCAGGGGGTCAGACTAGATAATCTATTCAGGTCCCTCCTGACCCTAGCTACTATGAAACTATGAAAGGGTGCTGAAGGAAGTGGCCAGTATCATAACAGAGCCACTGGCATGACTGTTTGAGCACTCTTGGTGCTCAGGTCAGGTCCCAGAGGACTGGAAAAGGGCCAATGTGGTCCCTATTTTCAGGAAGGGGTGGAAGGAGGATACAGATAACTATAGTCTCACCTCTGTCCTTGAGAAAACCTTTGAAAACATTATTAAGGATCACATTTGTGGGAGTCCAGCAGGAAAAACAATGCTGAAGGGCAACTAGCACAGATTCATAGCAGGTAGATTCTGCCTGACTAACCCTGTTTCTTTTATGACCAGGTCACAAAATGTTTAGATGAAGGAACTGAGGTAGATGTCATCTACTTGGATTTTCAGAAAGCCTTTGATACAGTATCTCATCCTATCCTCACAGATTCTCACTGAGCAGCTGTGATGTAGATGATTACATGGTCAGGTGGGTCGCAAATTGGCTTAGGGGGTTGCACCCAGAGAGTGGTGGTAGATAGGTCAGTATCAACCTGAAAAGATGTGCACAGTGGGGTCCCACAAGGCTCGGTCCTTAGACCTGTGCTGTTCAATGTCTTCATCAGTGATTTGGATGAGGCTGTGAAAAGCACTCTGTCCAGATTCACAGATGATACCAAATTATGAGGTAATATTAACACACTAGAGGGTAGGTAATGAATTCAGGTGGATCTGGACAGATTGGAAAAGTGGACAGAACAGAAGAGGATGCAGTTCAACAAGGACGAGTGCAAGGTGCTGAGCCTAGGGAGAAGGAATCACCAGCATGCTTACAGGCTAGGGGAGGACCTTCTCAGCAGCACAGAAGCAGAAAGGGATCTTGGAGTCATTGTTGACTCCAAGATGAACATGAGTCGTCAATGTGACAAAGCAATCAGTAAAGCTAACTACACTTTATCATGTATTAGCAGATGCATGCCAAACAGGTCCAGGAAGGTGATACTTCACCCCTATGCAGCATTGGTCAGACCGCAGTAGGAGTACTGCATCTAGTTTTGGGTACCACACTTCAAGAGGGATGTGGACAACCTCGGGAGGGTTCAGAGGAGGGCCACTTTGCATAGCAAAGCGCTATTGGGAGAGATTGAGAGTCCACAAGAGAAGACTGAGAGGTGATCTTGTGGCTGCCTACAAATTCACTGGGGGGTGGGGGGAGCAGCAAGGAATAGGAAATGCTCTGTTTACCAAGGCACCCCTTGGAGTAACTAGGAGCAACAGCCACAAACTGACCAGAAAGCAGATTTAGGTTAGATATCAGGAAGAACTTCTTTACGGTAAGGGTTACCAGAATCAGGAATGGGCTTCCAAGGGAGGTGGTGCTCTCAACTAACTCAGGGGTCTTTTAAGAGGAGGCTAGACATGCATCTGATTGAGGTCATCTGACCCCAAGCACTCCGTCCTGCCCAGGGCAAGAGTTCAAACTCAATGATCTACTGAGGTCCCTTCTGACCCAAACATCTATGAAATCTGGTGCTACCATTTCCTGCAGCTCCTCCCATTAGCTCCAGGAGTGTGGAAGGAGCAACCTGGGCTACACACACATTGACCATGGCCATCTGTCTGCCTGCAGCAGAGCTTGCTGTTCAGCGCATGGAAACAGTCAGAGCTGAGGCTGTTGGGATAGGGGAGCTATGCTTTTCAGCTCGGCTCATTCCCCTGGTTCTCCCATACTTCCAGAACTGGTGAGAAAGGTCATGGGGAATGGTGTCAGCATGTGTGATGCAGGGTGCCTGTTATGTGGAGCCAGAGCTTACTTCCTCTCACAGGGCCTGGGTGTTGCCACATCCTTCAAGGAATCATTGCAGTGCCATAACACTCCAGTTGACAATCACTGTATTAGATGGCTGGTGGGTCAAAAACTACACCTGAGCCCCATGTTTCTATAGGTGTTTTTCATGTTGTTATGTGGTACACCATGTAGCCTAAATCTCAGTCCTGGGATACCTTTCTATGACTCTATGGCTTCAGATTTTTTGTAAGGTAGAAGGGAAAGTTGAGGTATTCTATTGCTGTCTGCTGATATAGGCCCTACTGAAGGTTTTGCAGGCTCATGTGTGAAGTAGCACACATAGAGCTCTATTTGGCTTCCTTGCCCAGGACCCTATAACTGGGTCTCCAATTCAGCACCTTCTTGCCTGCCAACCAACACCATACATGTCTTTCTCCTTAATTCTCTCAGAAGTCTGGGGCATATAATGACTTTTTTCCTCACCCCCAATATGGCTCAAGTAGAGTTAGAGCTAACTTTCCACGCAGTGGAAATGTATTTAGGGATTTATTTTATTGATGCCACCATCAAGCAAAATGTGAAAGTTTAGAAATATATTGTGGTACTCTAGCATTACGTTGTGTGGGTGTCTATTGCAGAGTCCCTGGAAAAGTGGAGCTCAATGGGCCATATTTCCCAACGGGTTTAGGCTCTTAAAAATGTAGGTAGACACCTACTGTGTTTTTCAAAATCATCTAATTGCAATGAGGAGTTTGTGTTGATCTGCAACTTTAGGCACTTAAATACCTTTAACAATATGTCTTGGTGAGGCTGTATCTCACATGAAGTTTAGGCCTGAAGTTGCCCCTGCATCAATGTTTTAAAATTGCTGCAAACAGATACATTTAATTAGATAGCTGAAGAGATTTTTTTACAATATAGTGACTGCCTGACATTATCTTCTATATAAGTAGCAACCACTTTAATGTGAAACACCGTAGTATTTCATTACCTGCAGCTGTTTGGAGCTGTGTGTGGGGAAAGCAAGAAGTCCAGAGTCAAATGGTCTCCTTCAGATTCCTGTCTGGGATTCCTTTATCTTCATTTTGACTTTTTAAAATTCTTTTTTTATAATATTTGGTACAATAAAACTTAAACCAGTGTCAAATCAGTGACATGTTTTAATCAAAAAATGTAAAACCAGGACATTTTGACAACTTCTAAACTTTTGTGGAGGGGAGAGGGGGGTCTTCTAATTCCACTAAAACTGTGCTACTTTCTACAAACATTAGGTATCAACAAAACTCCCTTTGATGGCTCTGCTGAAGGTGTAGTAATCAACTTTATTGTGAGTGCAATTATTTTGTATACTACTACGTTCAGCCTCAGGTAGTATTGAATTATTCATAAGAGCTCTATTCTGCATAAGTGGGCAGCAGAGAATTCTATGCATGGGGATTTGCATCAGGTATTTGGGTTGATCTATTTCAAGTGTTTGTCTCCGTTTGATCATCATCATTGTACTATTTGAGCAACAAATTAGGCACCTGAAAATCTGTGTATACAATGTAACCAGTGAAGCTTTGAACACCTGCCTCTAAAAGACAAATTGAATTATATGCAGATAAATCACAGTCATGGGGCTAAAATATTTAGCATGATCATGGTGGTGTTTTATGTAAAGCTGGATGGTCTGATAGAAGCCTGCCTGGGTAGAAGGCATACATTTTCTTATTTAGTTGGCTTACATTCCAAGAGTCAAATGGCCATCATCTCTGTAAGTGAAGACAAACCAATGAACTGTTGAACTGAAACTGCAAATGTTTTTTTTTCATTTACCCAAGATGGCTACCATTAGGAACAGATAAAGGATGAACTTGTGGTAAAAACACTGGTTTCGAACGCTAGAAACTGGGGTTGTATTTCTAAACCTCTCCAAGCTTATCCCATGTCCATAACCACATCTTTAAGGGTGCTGACAGGTATGCAGTTCCCCGGTTTAAGTCATGGCACCTCACAGAAAGCTCCATGAGTTAAACTGATCCAACAGATGTTTTCTCTTGGATTGGGAGGGTGGGTGATCGAGATCCACTTTGGAGCTGATCCAGGGACAGAAGTTGCATGTCTGCAGCATCTGACCCTGTAGCTCCACCCTCTGTCTAAGCCCCTGTGCTCTCAGGATAGAAGTAGAGGGCAGAGGAGGTCTGTTCTGGGGTTTATCTGGTCTGTTCTGGAGTGGGGGGCTGAGTGGATTGGAGTGTCCCACTGTCACGGGATGTGGTCCCTAAGGATGGCCATAATCTCCTAAGGCCCCTCGACCGTGCCAATTCGGCCCAGTGGGCACCCTCTATTCTCGCCCGCCACGTCTTGATGTAAAATGTAATGTGAGGAGGCTGCCTTCACATCCGGTCAGACACGGTCCTGATGGACTTCCCTGTACCCTGTGGGTCCCCAGCCTTATGGGCTATATGCGTGGCTCCAACCATCCCTTTACCATGCCCCAAGCCTCACAGATGGTATTGTTGTTGTCTCTCCCAGGCCTTGCTACGACTTGGCCCCTTGTCCTTGCTGGGCTCTCCGCAGCCCTGTCTTGGCACCGGGCTCTCCGCGGCCCTTGTCTCTTGTCTGTGCCCCCAAATGCTGCACCCCCTCTGGCGCCAGGGTCTGTGCACCCCAAATGCCATGCCCTCTCTGGTGCTGGGGTCCCCATGCTGCAGTGGGCCCCCAATGAGGCCTCCTCCTTCCCCAAATAGCCTCACCCAAACCACCAGTGTTGTAAAACAACAACCAAACATAAGCCCCTGGGCTATAACATAACACAAGCTGCATAAGGTATGCTCTGCCCCTTTACATTACTAGGAACAGAACTTAGTCAGGCCTCTTCCCTTCACTCACTCTAGGAGGGCTCCTTCCCCCTTGGCTGCCAGCAGAAAACTGAACTCCCTATTCCCCGTCCTGGGGTTTATATGGGCCCAGGGCCTTGCCCCTTCCGGCCAGCTGACCAGGTGCAGGTGCAAGCTAATTTCCTCATTAGCTAGCTGCCATGGCAACCTGTACCTGGGCTCCTGAATGGCTCTTTGGGCTCTCCCCAGGCAGTTTCTGCTCTTCTAGGATCAGGCACCTAAGTGCCCTGTGACACCCACCTTGCTGGGGAGGGGCTCCAATCTACCTGTCCCACCCTCCAGTGCTGACTGGGCGACCATCAGACTGAACTCACTCCCCTCCCTTCTCCCCCCTCCTATTCTGAAGACAGTGCCCAGAGCATGACTGGGCTGTGTCAACCCAGCTTCATGCCCAGTGCACACTGACAGACATTAATGAAGGTGCTTCACTTAAGAGCACCTTATCTGAACTGTTATGCAATGGGGGTTCCAGTTGTCATGCAACTGGGCATTTTTAAAGTGCTCTGCAGCCGTGTACTTCTGTCAGTGCATGGCTGTAGAGCACTTTAGGGGTCCAATCATGGGGCAAACCATCATGTCTGTCAGTGCCCCAAATCTCATTGTATCTCAGTTCCACGTGCACCTAACAATAGTGCTACCCTTCCTCACAAGGACATAGAGAGGTTAATTTAATTAAGGTCTTTCAGAGGTTCAGATGCCATAGTAATGTGGACTTAGAAGTTAGGAAGCCATCATGTGCCTGTAGTGACCACAGAGCAGTATCTGTGGTACCCATGCTATATCTTGCTGAAGGTATAAGGGGAAAGGATGTATAAAAACTCAGATATAATTATGTGATTACTGTATTTTAATTTGTCTTCATTATAAGAACAGATATCAAAATATCATTCTAGATTGCATCAGCCTGAGGATGAGATGATTTCTAATGGTCCTTAACTGGCAACTCCTTGGATTCACTCTCTTTTTGAAAATATTATAAATCGCACACAACTTTAAATAACAATGATTGAAACATTGACCTAAGGCATAAGACTGGAAGGAACTTTTTGATCATCAAGTCCTTCTCTGTACCAGTTTCAGTTTTAAATAAGGTCCATCGTGCAAAAACACTTCCTTTAACAACAGCATAGCAAAATAAAAATTAATTAGATCTTTGAAGAGCTAGAAAAAATCTTCAGGGTTTAAAATGGAACAGAACAAGTCAATCAGCATTAAAACAGATTAAAAAGGTTTTCCTCCACTCCCATTTATGTTTAGTTGGAAGGCAGATGGAGCAGGCATATATTCCAAATTAATCAGATTACAATATAATTGAGTTGAGTAGCTCATCTTCAGTAGCAATCTCACATCTATAAGGAACAAAGCTTAAACTTAGACAAAGTCGTATTGTTTTTCCGGGGCATAAATTGTAATTATTCATATAACAGTACTATATATAATGAATTCCAGGTTAATCAAATTGTTGTGCCAATGATCTTGGTAGTTCATCTTCAGTATCAAGTTCACAAGATCCCTTTTTGTTCAAGTAGGTAAAAAGAAAGCCTTGTCTTCCTCAAAATTGCAGTCTAGTTAGTTTTTCTTATCTTGTGTCAGGAATGAGGTTTAGCTGAAAATAAAACAAAAGCTTAACAGTGAAAGACAAGTTTTCTGCCCTGAGTCGCAATAAACTTTTCCTCCAACCCTATGTAATTTTTCTGTGGTCTATGGATGAAAAGAGGGTATTTTTTTCCAATGATATGGGAGGGATATGAAACAGTTTTGATAACTGAAAGTAAGGATTAAAATTTCCAATATAATTTAAAGTTTTTTGACATAAAATTACACAAAATCTCCAAGGAAAACCAAGACAGTCTCCATTTGTCTATAAAGCCTAAGCTTGCCAATCTGCTGAGACTTTTATCTGTTCTAGACTCCTTCTTATAGCTATTTTTATTTCTTGTATGCCTTCTCATTCACCCTCCTACAAGATAGCAACAAAAGCTCAATGAAGCCTTACATTAAGACCTTCCTAAACCATGAAAAGTAGCCTGGAATTTTTAATATTTATAATGTAACAGAACCTGAAGACCAAAAAGAGGTTGGTTGACAATCCCTGCACTAGTCGGCTCACAGTCTAACAGAATGGACGTAATAACTAGATGACAGGGAACAGTGTTCAGTTTTAATTTGGGTATTTTTTCCTTCATAAAAAATGAGAAATTGTTCTAAAAAGATTATTTACACAAACTATCCAGAAGAGTTTGAGATGAATAACAAAATAATCTGAACAAATAATGGATTGTTTCTGTTAAAAAAAGTATGGTATATATGTTGAATAAATTAAAGCTTTCAATTTTTTTTAATTTTACATTTGTTTTTTACATCTCAGGATTTATGGAAACATCGTTTTTTTAAATTTTTACTTAGCAGCTTACATACATTTCAAATACAGTTCAAATAATTTAATAGGAAAATACAGTTAAATACAGGGCAGTCCCTTCTCCTTCGCAATCCCTCTTTCATTGAATGTCTCTGTGTTAGCTGGAGGAACATAATTTTCCTCCCAGCTATCATACAATAGGCCCAATCCTGTCACCAACTGCAGTCAACAGCAACACTTTCCTTCATGTCGATGGGGACAGGTTTTTATGAGTTCTGCCCATAGCAAATGGTGTAGCTGTTATGTTTCAGAGCAAAATACTGGGGAGGTAGAAAGGGCGGGGAGACTGTGGGAGATAGAAGCAAGGAAAAACCTTAAACAAAGAAAGTACTTTTATAGACTGGAGTAGAAATCATATTAAGCACATAGACTGGCACAGAAAGGGTCTATTTATGCAACCAGTTTTTATGCTGAAGTCCCAACAGGACTTAATGCCCAAAGTATCATATCACTGATGGGGAAGGGAGGTAGAAAGTAGGCTGGGTTATTCAGATCCATGAACTGTTGGTGTGTATGCTTATGTGCTGGAATCATATGAGTGTTAACACATGGTCTCCCTATCAGAGGTTTGTATATGAAACTCAGCTGCTGGAGTGACAGGAGATTTGCTGTTGTTAACACACACTTCATTAAAATACCAGCAGAAATCCAAGTCTGAAATCCCAGTTTGTGTTAGTTGATAAAACTCAATTGCCTATAATTACTGTTAGTGTAACTTAAAAATAATATTTTGTTGTAATAAAGGTCCCAGAGTGACAAGTAATAGCTGACACCCAGAGTGGGAAACTTAGGGAAGGAGGTAAATGCCTACAGGCTGAGTAAGTTTGCTTTTATATTTTCACTGCAGTCTTCTCGCAGCAGCTCTCTGAAAAATCTCTTGGATTTCAGTGTTGAATAAGGAGAAAAAATAAATGAAATGTTTGTTAATATTTATGCCTCTAACAGTGAAATATGCTTCACGAAATGGCCCAAGCGATTGTAAAACCACCTTCAAAAGATGATGTAATCTCACATTCTGAGAAGAATCCTTTATATATGCCTCAGTTTGTTTCTGCTATAGAAGCCTCATTCCTGCAGAGCATTTACATTTATGTGTAATTTTAAGCATGTGAGTAAACCCACTGTAGTCAATAAGACCAACCCAAATGCTTAAAATTTAGTGTGTGACCAAGTGGTTCACACAATAGGGTTTTATATCAAAGGCGTATTTGTACTGAAATGTCTAGCCTTGGTTACTGTTTTTAACCACAGTAATTCCTATATATTGCTCTTAGGCTGTAATGGACAATTATTTGGGCTGGAGGGCCACTTAGGGACCTGGCACCTGTCACAGGGATGTGTGGGCAGCAGATTGTGGCTCTGCCTTGGGTCCCAACCCCACTTTGCCACTGCCCCATGATCCCAATCCCAGCCCAGGCCCCAGCCCTGCCAGCCCTGCCAGCCTGTCCCGCTCCTGGATGCCATTTCCTGCCCTCCTGTGGTCTCATCCCATCCTCCCAGTCAAGCATACTCTGCCCATGTGAGTCCTGGGCCTGTCTCCATGGAGACACCACTTGCCTGCTCCATCTGACACCCGCAGAAGTGGGTGTGAAGTGGACAGCCCAAGGTGCCTGGGCAATGGGGCTGAGTCTGGTGACAGTGGTGGAGACTGGCAGCAGCAGCAGCTGGAAGGAACCGCCACTGTGGGGACTCCTGGGAAGTGAGTCTAGTCACTGCACCACCCCAGCCCTGCTGCACACCTGGAGGCATCGGGATCAGCCATGTACACCACAGCCTGGTCTGGTCCCTGATCCTGGGCTGGGCAGGGCTAAGGGACTCTCTGCGGAGCTGGATAGAATCCCTCAGTGGGCTGGATCTGGCCTGTGGGCTGTATTTTGCCCATCCCTGTCTTAGGCTCAGTCTGCACTGCCAAAAAGTATATTTTTACATGTTTTAATGCATGCTTATCTTATTGTAAAATCCTATGGGATACAAGGCACAGGTAGTTTTTCCTTGACATAGTTAGACAAGGCCAAGACTAGCATCCATACCCAGATATATCAAGAGAAAAACTAAGGTTTTAGTTATGGTTTTCTGTATAGAAGAGGCAAGATTTTTGTGGGTGTGATATCTTTTATTGACTCAACTGCATGGCTGGATAGACATAGACAAGCTTTTGAATGTAATGCTTCAGGTTTCACGTACAGAATTAATTACCATGCTGTGTAACCAATTACTCACATTAGGTTAGTTTCACCTTGTAAAATATTTTCTTCAATCAAAGAGCTGGTGAAGGCAAAGATGTGGGAGGGTCAAGTCCCTCCTCCAGTTTCAGTAGTGAGCCACGAAGGGCATGCCTACAGTGTGACAGAGGTGCATCCTAACTGGGCATCCTCCAAAACCAGAAGCACATTATTGAGGCCAATCTCAAGCATGCCAGGAATCAAGGTCTCAGGAGCAGCTGCAGAGGGATGTTCAGGGGCATCTTCAGATGTACTTTTGGGTTTGGTGTAGGCCTATAGTTTGGTGGGATGTGTTCAGGAGTGGTTAAGTTGGGACCTGCCATCTCTGCAGTGTAGACATGCCCTGGTGGAATTCACAGGCTAGACAATACTGCACATCGGGTAGCCATTTTCAGAACAAAACATGGCCTGGAAGAAATGGCACCCTCCATCATGACAACAAGGGCTAGGTTCATGCTCAGGCACAGAAATTTATGTAATCAGGGAATCTGGCAAAAACCTAGGCACCTGAGGAATTTAGTTGCCTTAATTAGAAACTTACCATGAAGTCTGAGAATCTAAATTTTGAATTTAGCAACCTAAATTGGCTCCTAGGTCACTTTGTGGATTTAGCCCAAGAGGTTTAGGTCATATTCTTAAAGGGAATTAGGTGCCCACGTATCTCTGTAGGTCTGGGCCTTAGAGCTCACAGTCATTCATTCATTTTAGGAGAATCCATTCATTCATTTTAGGAAAGTCATAGACTGTAAGAACATATGGTACCATCTGGGCCATCTAGACAGACCTCCTGCATAAGCAAGGCTGGAATATCTTATAGGGCAGTTCCTGTACTTTATGTAGTAGCAGCTAGATCTTTTAGTGATGCATGATTTAGATAGAATAATGATTAACAATAAATAATTAAACATTATTTATCACAGTTGGCATCATTATCATTTCCCTTTCTCTCTCTCCTACATTCAAATATGCATTTGCATTTTATGAGTTAGTTTCAGAATGATGCACACTATATTTAGCATTGATGCATCAGGAAAAATGAATATCCCCCTTTCTCATATTTCCCAATCAAGATGAAGACATAATTTCCTTAATTATTATACAGTATAATGTCTAGAACATTTGAATGGATTGTTACATATTCAATTGGAAATGAAATAAAATAAAGAGAGAGACCGGTAAAAGTAAAAGTAAAAATTCACTCCTCTCACAATTTCACTGGTTTCAGTAGATTGTGATCCTTTTATTTCATGGTCGTATTTGGCCCAATAGTTCTCTTTGTCCTGATGGATGGCATATAAAAAGTCCAAATGGATTTAGAAGTTCTGTTCAATTTCAAAACTGGAATGCTTAATCAAAGCTTCAGCCTGATCCTACAAGGATCTGAGCACCGTCTATTGCTCATGGGAGTTAATAGTTTTGGAAGTGTTCAGAATCTTGATGTATTGAGTTCTTTGTATGAACTTCTTGAGTGGACACAAATAGACTGGAAAAGTCACATCGTATTTCTGTTATTCCCTGGTCCTATCATGCTTAAAGAACAGGAACAGCCTTGCTTACAGTATTTAAGTACTTGCCCTTTTGGTCCTATATGGGATGCAGAAATACAGTATTAAAAATGGAACTTTTGACACCTCAAAATAGGTTTAATTTGGATTCAGTCAAAGTTTGGGGCAAAGGTTTGTTGTGATCTTTCTTCTTTTAATCAAACCAGCTGGCTCACACCCACAAAACTTTCATTGTCAAAGATCAGCAGATTTCACTTGCAGATCCATTAAACAAACACAACCATATTCCCTTCTGTGAACTCAGCTCATGCTTTGGCAATTTTTTAAAAGCTCTTTTTAGAAATAATGTCCTCTAGTTTTCATTACCATTATTATTCAAACTCAAGTTGATATTAGAGTTCTTTTAAATATAGAAATACCCAGGTATACATACACATTTTGCCACAGCCAACAGTGTTACCAAAACAAAAAAGAGAGAAAATTGCATTTTGATATCCTTCAAATCATTACTGAAACCCTTCCAGAACATGAAAGTTATTCTGGCATCTTGTTGAAGATTAACTTTAGCAGTCTGGAAGGATTTCAACAGTAATGAAAAGGATAGGAAAGCAAGTAAAGCTATTTCGGAAGCATTCCTGAAGGATAATGCTAGCATGCTGGAGAAATTTCAGTAGTCGGCTAGAGGGCAGCAAAATTATTTCTGAAGTATTCATGAAGGACAACTTCAATAATCGAGTAATATTTAAAATAAGTTTGGTGGTGGTGGTAAATAAATGGCACGTGTACCCAGAAGGTAATTTCATTCTTCCAAATAACAAATGTCAGAAGTGTAAAGCCCACCACCAGAAAAAAAGTAGGCTTTTATGAAACAGGGGAAGAGTTGATTAAGCATTAAACCTAGACTCTGTTAAGGCATTCCTGACAAAAGTTGCAAAGGACAAAAGGTGACATGCACAATTTAAGCTAAAGAGGTCTCACATAGGACTTTAACAGGGCATAGGGCCTGTTAGCTAACCCTGTATCCAGTGGGTACTTCTGTACAAGATGCTTTATTGCACAGTAGAGCAAATTACTGCGTAGTAAGCATCACCATCTACTTGTGAAAACCTTTACTCCACAGTAATTTGTTCTACTTGGCAGTTAATTTGCTACCTGCAAATGCAAGCAGCAAATTAACTGCCAAGTAATTACTGCACAGTAAGGCACACGTAAACAACTGACTAAGAGCAAATTTGCTCCCAGTTAGCAGGGCAGCAGGAGGTGGGAGATTGCTTCCTGCTCCTGGGAGCTCCCTGCCACTAGGAAAAGCTCCACCACTGGGGCATGGGCAGGGACACTGTTCTCCTGCCCCAGCAGCAGGCAGCTCCTAGGGCAGGGAACAATCTACCTGCCCCATTTCTGTGATCACGGAGCTGGGACCAGGACCTCTCTGCATATGGAGACTTCACTGCCCAGCTGGGGGCTCACTGCCCCACCAACAGATCAGGGTGGGGTCTGTGACCTGCCCCTCCCCCACAGCTCGTTCCAAGTCCTCTGCCCTGATTGGGGAGCCAAGACCTCCCTGCTTCTGGGGCAGGGGTACATTGTCTCTGCCCTGGCAGCAGACAGCCCCCAGGGACAGGGTGTAATGTCTCAGCCCTGGCCAGGAAATAGCTGTCTCCTGGCCTGGTGCTCCCTGCCAGACCCTAGACTAGCACTCAGGGAGAGCCTAGAGCTCCCCCTGGCTGGTGTAGGAGGGCAGAGTAGGGTGGAAGAATCCCTCTCCGGACTGTTCCCATTGGACATGTCCACACATGCAAGCACGTGCACTTGCAGCAGCTCAGATAGAAGTGGTTCAAATTTGAGCTGGGGCTTTTTGTCTCAGTGCTTGAGCCCAGACATGCACTTCGGTGTGGGGCAAATTGTGCTACTTGGAGCAAAATAACCCTGCCTGGATTCTCCTGGATCTGCAGCCAGGAGGAGCTAGAGCCTGGGGCCAGCACCTGTGCTGTCCCCAGAAGTATAAAAAGCTGCCCTGTCCTGGCCCCAGCAATATAAAAAGCTGCCCTGGCAAGTAGCTTAGGGCTACTCACTCTCAGGAGCTTCTGGAGCCCAGCCAATTGGTACCTGAAGACATTACCCCTCCTGCCAGCTGGACTGCTGAAGCAGCCATGAGAGTTCCCTGCACCTTCTACCCACTGCAGCAATTTGGCAGTGGGGGCTGCTGCCTGACTGTGACCTGCTGTGCACCTGCTAGACCCTGATGGGGACTGCAGAGCCAGTAGAGGCATCTGCTCCTCTGGGCCAGCTGCCAGTGGGTTGTGGCTGCAGATTTGGCCTTTGTGTGACATTACTGCCATGTTTGCCCTCTGCCCTGCCATCTGGGCAGCTATCGTCCAGTGTGGTGGCCTACTTTGAACTGTCAACGCATGTCCTCCTGGCCGCAATTGGCCAGGAGGTCAGCCACCTCCAGCTGGGTTCAAGGTGCCACCTCTGAGTAGGCTCCTCTGCCTGGGCCCTGCCGCTTGCCTCCCTAGCAGGAATTCTGGTGTTCCCTATTTGAAAACTGAAAGATCCCTGATAAAAAATCCCAAAGTCACTTTGTAAAATACCCCAAAATCCATGTTCCTCCACAAATAAAACAAAAGACCACTATATATAGAGAGAGAGGCAGAGAGAGAGAGAGACAGAGAGACAGCGATCAGTTGGGCAATGTTTTATTGATATATCTACAGTGTTAAAGAAATTTGGAAGTCTACCAGTGTCTCTATCATCATAATAAAATGAATCCTAAGTACCTATATATTTTTCTGTTTGCCTTTAGTTTTCCTACCATAGAGCAGTTAGATCTCCCTGTGACCCCTTCACTAACCAGGATGTGGGGACAACTGCCCCTGCAACCACAGCTCCTGCTGGCAGGTCTCATCTTGTCAGGCAGCTGGGCATGCAGGGTGTGTGCTGGGGGGATGTGGGGTTTGAAGGAGGTGTGTGGGAAGGGGGCATGTGGGTAGCTGTGGAGGGGTGTTTGGGTGGATTGTGGGGGGACTTTATGGGGGGCTGCTTAGGAGGGGTGGGTCCCCTGCTCCCCACAGGGTGCAGCCCCCTACACAGCTGATGGACTGCCCCTCCACAGGGCTTCAGCTCCCCCCACAGGGCCCACATGGCCCCTGCAGAGGCTACCACCCCCCCCTCCAGGGCCCACAAGCCCCATCTCCACTTGCTCCCCCAACCCCCCAGATTGCTGTTCTGCCTGGCCCTATCCCTACCAGCTCCTGCAGCCCTCCTGATGGCTGCCCCACTGTTACCAAATTTGCCCATTACTTTGGGGTGTGCTCATTTATTAGGGATAGTTTCTAGGGTCTTGGTGATTCTGTCAATGTGCTGCTTGTGTTACTATACGGAGCTGTATCTCTCCCTTCTGCAAGCCCTCACCCCCAGTGGAGCTATCTTGCAGGACTCAATCTCAATGGGACTGGGTTCCTCCAGTCACCAAATCAGTCATACACACAAACACACACAAATTAACGTGACATGCCTGACCTGGCCAGGCTGATCAGCATGGACAGGCTGACACCCTCATATGCCAAGAATCAGTTCATAAGAGCAACAATAAAATGCAGTCAGACACAAGCACACAGGTAAACAGAATCCCTCTGAATCCGGCTGGGTGTCCAGCTGACACCCTCATGGGCCAGCATTCAGTTCATAAGGGCACGTCTGAGTCAAACTGGGTCAATCAGCCTGTACAAGCTGATCCCCTTATGTGTTTCAAACTCAGCACGTCCCAATCTTTGGCCTCTTGATGAGCAGACCCCACAATAATTTGGGCTTCACAGGGATCTTTAGCATAGGTAAAAGAAGTGTTTTGCTGCAGAGCACAGGAGGAAAAAGAAGCAGAGAAGGAAAAATATACCCAATTACTACCAGTTTGACTATAAAAGTTATTTATTGCTAAGCATATGAAATATATAATAGTACTAGTAGTAATAGACATGCAAAAGAAAAACAAACACAAACAATGACAATACTACCCTGGTTTCACTAAGTATTTGGGGAAACTTAGCTCAAGCTTAACTGATGCAGTTCAGGTTCAGAAGTTTATGCCTAGAAAGAAGAGAGAACGCTGGGAATCTCACCGAGTCCACGGTACCCAGGCTGCAAAGCTGACAGGCACAGTCCGTAACACAATCCTTGAAGAGAGAGACGATCTGTTCTTCCAGCGTCCCAAGAACGACAGGGGATGGTGTCAGCACAGAAGTTTTCTTCTTCTTCTTTCTTTCTCCTTCTTTTTTTTTCCTCTTAAGCACACACACTTACAGATTTTTATACCCTCAGTTCAGCTGCTTTGAAGCACCCTCAGTAGTGTAAATCATTGTCTTTTCTATTGACAAGGGGTTATCTGGTTTGGACCACCTCAGGAAACTGATTGATAATCAGGAAACACTTAAGATTAGGGAGTAACCCAAATACTTGGGAGCCAGCTTGAGATTCCTATGGATGGCAGATATCCTGATGGGATATCTCATGGTTTCTTCAGGAACAATAGATAGCTTGCAGCATCAGGATTTTGGATTTTTACTTGTTGTGCACAAGCCTCAGCTTAGCATGACTTTTCCAGATTTTACTATAGTCTTTTAACAGACTTAAAGCAATTATTGGGGTGCTCATAACCTTTTGTGGAGAGGACTCCCACCAGTTGTCTCGGGAAAGATACAACAACACCTGGGATTAGGGCTCCAGCGGGCTGGATGCTGTGATGAACCCTTAACCATTGTTCAAATGTTGCCCGTACCCCCTCTGACTCGGTCTCTTGCCTCAGCATTCCCTAACCCGGCAACCGAGTTTTAGTCAATCAAGTTTAAATAGGCCTCCCATAGTGGGACCGGGGAATGTACGGCCCGAGATGCCTATTAAACTTAAAGCTGTGTGTGTGTGTCTGGGGGGAGAAAAGTCCTTAGCAAATCCAGATTAGAACTGGTCTGATAAATGCTGAGCTGGGTGTGTGTGAACATGGGTTAATTAACATTGGAAGCACAGATTCCCCATCATGCAGCGCTCTCCTGCTTCTCTGGTCCCAGAATTCACTGCAGTCTCTGCTTCAGGCTTTCTGTTTCCCATCTCTCATGTAAATGAATGGTCATCTGGTTCCATCTCAGATGCAAATGAGACCGAGGGCAGTTGTTCACTCTCATCACCCTTATCTGGAGAGTTTTAGGTGCGTCTCTCACTGCATCTTAATCAGTTTTGTTTAGGTAGAGGAGGGGAGGGGGGGTGAGTTCTTTGTGAGTCAGACAGACTGCATCCTGTGCCAGGGTTGCCCAAGAATACAGAGCTGAGGCGTAACACCACCCAGTGCCACCCCATACCTGCTCCCCCAGCCCCCTGATGGCTGTCCCCTGGCCCCAGCCTCCTGACATTAAAAAAAGAAAAAAAACCAAAAAAAACCCTTGCACTCACTGGCAGGGGCTGTGGGGCCTCTGGAGCCATGTGACAGAGCCCCCCTGCACATCACAGGGCAGCAGGGGACAGTGGGGCTCCCCAATTGCCCCCCCCCAGCCGGCCCCAGCAGTTCAGGACTCAAAAAAAAAAATTCCTCATGCTCACCGGTAGTAGCTGCTGCTGTTGGGGTCACTGGAACTACCGTGGCGGAGCCTCACACACAGCATGGGGCAGCAGGGGGCAGAAGAGTCCAGTTCCAGCTTCCTGGCACCCGCACTGCCATTGCCCCATCACGCGAGTGCAGCTGGGGTCGGCAGGGTGCTGTGGGGCTTCATGCACTGTCGGGCAGCTAGGGCCACTGCAGCTGTCACCTGGACCCTGGGCTATGCAGGGGCGCTCTGCCATGCAGCCCCAGTGACCCTGATGACAGCTGCTACAGGGCTTTTTTTTTTTTTTTTTAATTGCTGCAATGCTGGGCCTGGGCTGGGCAGTGATCAGGAGGCTCGGGGGGCAGTTGGGGGATGGGGCTGGGTGGGGAAGTAATTGGGACATCTGGGGGAGAGGACAGGGCCGGCAGGGGGCCCCCATGATCCCCCTCCCTCCCTCGTCCAATCCCCCACCCCCTATTTACCAGCAGGAGCCTGCATCTAGTTCCCTGCACAGGCAGGCAGCATGCTTCAGCACTGAGGCAGAGGCCAGCCATAGAGACACTCTGGCTGGGTACCGGAGCATCTCTGTGGAGGATCGAGCCTCTGGTTGCCTCAGGGCATGGTCCAGAACCATGCCCTGCCCCACTTTTTTCCCCTGTGGGTTTTTGGTTTTTTTTACTCCTGAATATCCAGGGGTCTAATTTTGCCCCTGCACTGCAGATTTGCGGCACAGGGAACATATTTTTATTCCCACACATTCCTCTTGCAGCATCTCAAAGGGATTTGAGATGCTGCAAAACACACGTGCACGCTTGTGTGGACATGCCCTTTGGGAGCAAATCTGCTCCCAAATATGTGCATGTATAGACACCTTCCCAGGGTAGGTTGTCTATCCCATCTATCTATCTAAACCCATCTATCAGCATTTGCATGTGTAGACGTGCCCAGTGTTGAATTGCATCTCAAGAGACTGTGCATGTGAAAAGAAATGTTGGAGTGAACAGTCACAGAATTGCAGAAAAATATTGGGACTAAAGTGGTAGTAATTAACATTAGTATTTATCCTCAATGCTGTGCATCACCTTTAGCTAATTATTTTTGCACAACACCCAGCGATGAGTGGAACTTCCTCATTTTGGGTAGAGAACTTAGTGGCTGTTTAAGAAGCTCAAGAGAGAACTGGAAGGTGAGAGGTAAAAGCCCAGTGAGGGAAAACAGAGAAAGATGGGAGGAAGAGGTTTAGCAGGTGGGTCAATCATTTGAATCCTGCTGGGGTGAGAGAAAGAAGTGGGGCTAAGAGAAGTGGGGCCTCAGTTTTTCCTGAACTTCCATGTTTCAATTCTTTTTTTAACTTTTATCACCCTTGAAGAAGGAAAGTATTAAACTTAGCTGGAGGGATAAACTTCTCTGCCAGGGAGAGGCATACTTAATCCTGTTGACTTCTATGCCATGAAAGCTAAATTGTGGCTATATAGCCTGTATCTAGTCCAATAAACCTTTGCAATGTACATGGATGATTCTGAGTTCTCCTGGGGTGCCTTATCACATGCTTTTCTTTTAACAAAGTAAAGAACAAATCTGTCAGAGCACATGTTCTAAAGGCCATTTTTTTCTTTTGCTCTCAAAGGCTAAGTATAGAAAGTCAAAAAGCTTGAGGCTGAATCAATTCAATCTTTGCGGGCTGAAGACTGAAGGCTGAATCAATTTAATCTTTGTGAGTTCCAAAGACTGAACTGATAAGCCAGTGAACAGACATTCACTTTTCATTCTGGAAATGCAGCCACATGCCTACAGTGACCCAGGCCAGAAGCTGGGTGGGGTGCTAGAGCATGCCTTCCTGCTCAGCTGGAGCAGATAGCTTGGGCCAAGGCTATCCTACCCACCCTGTGAAGGGGGATAGCAGGGAAGGTGCAAAGCATCCTGAGATGCTGGAGGACTGAGAGTTAACTTGATACTGTAAGGGATATGAGATAGACGTGCAATACATTGATTTAACCTAAATCAGTTAACTCTGATACTACATCTACCCAAGTTTATCTTAAACCAGTTTTGGCCATTTTGAAAGTGGTTTATGTGCACTGAACTTCTGTTGTGTTACAGATTTGAACCAGCTTCCAATCACTTATACTGGTTTATGTGCAACTTCTGTCCCTAGCCAAAGAGGGTATGTCTCACAGAGGCATAACAAGCAAAGTTGGGGCCTGGGCAAACCCTTTGGGGGAGTGGTGTGGGGGACAGGGGTGGAAGTGGGGCAATACTGAGAGCAGGGAATGGTGAAGATTCTAAGAGTGAGGGGGAGTGTTTACCTTCCAAGAGGCATTTGGGGGGGGGGGGGGCAGTGAGAGTGAGGGAGCTTGTATGGGTTCTGAGAATGGGAGCAGTCTTACAAATTCCAGGAACTCTTAAACACTCCCTGGCTGAGCTGCTGCTGCTGCTATTGCTATTGCCATATGCTCTGCTCACCCCAGCCGTTGCTCTTAAAGCAGCAGCAGCAACAATCACCAGGGATTGTTCTGGACTTTCTAGTATGGGTAAGCTGTGGGGTTGCTCTTACTGCTGGGGTACAGACTCCGTGGGGTGGAGGCAATTCCACTGCCCCACCTAACTTGGCACCTGGGGCAGATGGCCCTCTCACCCACCCCTATTTATGCTACTGATATCTCACACAGACAAAACTTAGCAATGAACACTCTGATTTTTGGTAATTAGTGGTAGTAAGAATGTGTTGGCTGATTTCCTAACCTTCATGATGATATATCAAGTGCTTGATTCAAGGACCTCACAACTTCAGGACAAAATAAGTGATACTGGTATTATCATGAGTTAAAATATACAAGTCATATGTTTTCAGTTATATTGTGTTATAAGTCATCATTTACTTATCAAAAGTTAAATAGAAATATAAATCCCATAAATTGTAACAAATTGTGCAAATGACAATTTGCTGCCACTCTCCATGGGAGGGCATTGCACTCTAAAACGTAAGATGATTCTTTTATAATTTTTCCCTACCTTCAGTAGATTAATAAGGGAGAAGCAAACCCTATGTTCACATATGAAATTCTCAGTCTCACTCAGCTAGCAATCCAAAAGTCTGGAACTTCTTTGGTCTAGAAATTGAACAGGAAATCTCATCAGACAAGTTTTCCTGACAGACATTGGGTGCTACCTGGGTTTGACTAAGCTGGGAATACCACAAAAACAGGCTTTCTCATACTGTTTCAAGAGTTTCTCACAGCTAAAACAGGGAAGTGTGGTGACATGTTCAAGCTGAATCCAGGACATGATATATGTAGCCAACCAAACTTTTTTTAGCTCCCACAAAATGTTTTGTTTGATTTGGGTCGGATATTGGTCAATTTTTCTAGCTCGTTCCCACCTAATACACCCCCATTGTTACCTCTCAGCTCCATGTTCTTGGGGAACCCTGGCACAGAACGCAGCCTGTCTGACTCACAAAGAATTCCCCACCCCCCCTCCTCTACCTAAAAAAAAACTGATTACAAAAGAAAATGAAGATGCAGTGGGAGACATACCTAAAGCCCTCCAGATAAGGGTGACAAGAGTGAAACAACTGCCCTAGGTCTCATTTGCATCCCAGATGGAATCAGATAACAATTCATTTACATGGCAGATGGAGAACAGAAAGCCCGAAGCAAAGACTGCAGTGAATTCTGGGATCAGAAAAGCAGGGGAGCACTGCATGATGGGGAATCTGTGCTCCAAATGCTAATCAACACACATTTACACCCACCCAGCTCAGCATTTATCAGACCAATTCTAATCTGGATTTACAAAGGACTTCCCCCCGCCACACACGCACACACCTCTAAGAAGAAGTAAAGTTTAATAGGCATCTCAGGCCATACATTGCCCGGTCCCACTATAGGAGTCCTACTTAAACTTGATTGACTAAAACTCAGTTGCTGGGTTAGGGAATGCTGAGGCAAAGAGACTGAGTCAGAGGGGGTATGGGCAACATTTGAACAATGGTTAAGGGTTCATTACAGTGTCCAGCCCGTTGGAGCCCTGACCACAAATGCTGTCATACTTTTCCCGGGATGACTGATGGAAGTCCTCCCCACAAAAGTATATGAACACTCCAATAATTGCCTTAAGTCTGTTAAAAGACTACAATAAGATCTGGAAAAATCATGCTAAACTGAGGTTTATTCACAACAGGTAAAAATCCAAAACCCTGACACTGCAAGCTATCTATTGTTTCTGAAGAAACTATGAGGTACCCCTTCCAGTATATCTGCTATCCATAGGAATTTCAAGCTGGCTCCTAAGTGTCTGGTTACTCCTTAACCTTATGATTTTCCTGGTTAGTGATCAGTTTCTTGAGATGTTCTAAATCAGATAACCCCTTGTCAATAGAAAAGACAATTATTTACACTATTAAAAGAATGCTTTGAAGAAGCTGAACTGAAGGTATTAACATCTGTAAAAAAACCCAGCAAAGTGTGCTTCAAGAGGAGAAATCTCTCTGACACCATCCGCTGTTGTTCTTGAGAAGCTGGAAGAAACACATCGTCTCCCTTCAAGGACTGTGATACAAACTTTACCTGTCAGCATTGGAACCCTAGTGCCTTGGACTGGTGAGATCCCAGCTCTCTCTCTCTCTCTGTCTTTTCTCTCTAGGCATAGATTTCTGAACCTGAACTGTATTAGTTAAGCTTGAGCTAAGTTTCCCCAAATACTTAGTGAAACCAGGGTAGTATTGTAATTGTTTGTGTTTGTTTTTCCTTTGCATGTCTATTACTACTAGTATCGTTATATATTTCATATATTTAGCAATAAATAACTTTTATAGTCAAACTGGTGGTAACCGAGTGTATTTTTCCTTCTTTACTTTTCCTTCCTCACTTGCTCTGCAGCAATGCTTCTTTTACCTAAACTGAAGATCCCTGTGAAGCCCAAATATACTGTGGGGTCTGCTCATCAAGAGACTAAAGATTGGGACATGCTGAGTTTGAAACACATAAGGGAATCAGCTTGTACAGGCTGATTGACCCAGTTTGGCTCAGACGTCCCCAATGAACTGAATGCTGGCCCATGAGGGTGTCAGCTGGACACCCAGCTGGATTCAGAGGTATTCTGTTTACCTGTGTGCTTGTGTCTGACTGCAGTTTATTGTTGCTCTGATGAACTGATTCCTGGCATATGAGGGTGCCAGCCTGTCCATGCTGATCAACCCAGCCAGGTCAGGCATGGCACATTAATCTGTGTGTGTTTGTGTGTATGAGTGATTTGGTGAATAAAGGAACCCAGCCCCATTGAAACTGAGTCCTGCAAGATAGGTCCATCGGGGGTGAGGACTTGCAGAAGGGAGATATACAGCTCCATATAGAAACACAAGTAACACAAGCAGCACATTGATAGAATTACAAAGACCCTAGAAACATATCCCTAATAAATGAGCACACCCCAAAATGATGGGCAAATCTGGTAACACCATCAGCTAAAACAGTTTTCAGAAAGCAGCTATTCAGCAAAATCATTTCAGAACATTATACTCTGACACGTGCTACTGGGCTTTCCACAATTTCATAGATTTCATAGACATTTGGGCTGGAAGGGACCACGGAGGGTCATCGAGTCCAGCCCCCTGCCCCAGGGGCAGGAAGTCAGCAGGGATCATAGGATCCCAGCAAGATAAACATCCAAATGTGTCTTGAAGGCATTCAAAGTGGGTGCTTGAACCACCTCCGGCGGCAGTCTATTCCAAACCTTGGGGGCTTGGACAGTAAAGAAGTTCTTCCTTATGTCCAGCCTGAATCGGTCGCGGAGGAGTTTGTGACCATTCGATCTTGTCATCCCTTGGGGCACTCTGGTGAACAGATGTTCCACCAGATCCTGGTGAACACCCTTGATAAACTTATAGGTGGCCACCAGATTGCCCCTGAGCCTGCACTTTTCAAGGCTGAAGAGTCCCATGGCTTTCAGCCTCTCTTCATAATGTCTGTTTTCCTGAACTCTGATCATATGCATGGCTCTCCTCTGCACTCTCTCAAGCCTCTCCACATCCTTTTTGAATTGTGGAACCCAAAACTGGATGCAGTACTCCTGCTGCAGCCTCACCAAGGCTGAGTACAATGGGAGAATGACATCCTGGGATTTGCTTGAGAAGCATCTCTGGATGCAAGCCAGTGTTTTGCTTACTTTACCAGCTGCAGCTTCACATTGATGGCTCATGTTCAACTTGTGGTCAATCATGACCCTCAACTCCCTTTCCTCTGCAATGTTAACCAGCGTAGCACTGCCAAGCCTATAAGCATGCTGTAGGTTTTCCCTCCCAAGGTGGAGAACCTTGCATTTTTCTGTGTTAAACACCATCAGGTTCTCATCCACCCATTTCCTGAGCCTCTCAAGGTCTGCCTGGATCACCCTCCTGTCCTCTGGTGTGGATGCTTTACCCCAGACTTTGGTGTTGTCAGCGAACTTGGCCAGTCTGCTTCTGACATCAATGTCTATATCATTGATGAAAACGTTAAATAGTATAGGCCCTAGGACAGAGCTTTGAGGGACCCCACTGGTCACAGCGCACCACGTTGATTGACTTCCATCAACCACCACCTTCTGGGTCTTACTGCGGAGCCAATTCCTCAGCCAGCAGATTGCGGTGAGGTTGAGGCCACAGTTAGCCAGTTTTGCCAAGCGGTGATCATGGGATACCAGATTGAAGGCTTTTTTAAAGTTAAGATATATGACATCAATCTCTTCCTCCTTGTCCAGGTGATAGGTCACCTGGTTGTAAAAGGAAATGAGACTGGTCAAGCAAGACCTACCCACAACAAACCCATGCTGGGTATCCTTCAGGATATTGCCATCAGCTAGTCTGTTAAGGATGTCCTCTAATAATCTTTTCCAAGACCTTCCCCAAGATAGAGGTCAGACTGATGGGCTTGTAGTTTGCCGGATCTACTTTCCTCCCTTTCTTCAAGATAGGTACCACATTGGCTGGGAACAAATTTGTGAAAAACCTCCCATCTAAAAATTGCAAGTGAATGCCAACAGTTCTCATATGTGATCCAGCAAATTCAGCCCGTCTTTAAGTAATGATGCAGAAACTTTCTCTCTGGGAAAGCCTTTCCATCATTAGAATGACACAACACTGAAAGCCTTTTCTGCTCTTAAACACACATTAACAAAAAGATAATGTAAATTAAAAACAAGAACACCTCTGATAAAAATAAATAATAATAAATTCTACCCCAAGTCAAGGTTTCACAATGAAAACAAACACAGGGTAGGGACTCCACAAAAAATTCCAGGGACATTTTTTTCTTGGTATTGACCTGGTAGAAGAGTGCTCAAAAACTCCAGTGAGCACTACAGTGCCTTACTGTAAACCCCAAAATAAGATATTTTTACAGAAGACAACATTTAAATGCACTTCTGTGTATATTAAACACAGGAAACTTGGTTCTAACAGCTATGAGATAATGATTGTACATACAACACCGAGTTCCCATGGTAAGTACTTACAATAAGCTGCTCACAAAACATCTATAGGATTATTCACAGGCAATATTTGGTAAATTATTTGAGTGATAAATACATTCTAGAAAATAGCAATCTGATTAGAAACTGGTGTGCAGGAGGACAGGAAATGGTGAAATATGTCAGGTAAAGGATTTAACATGAAATATTTTTCTAAATCTAATGGATACTGTGATGTCATTCTCTCAAGCATTATCTGCCATTTATGGTGGTCCCTACTGATTTAGGGACGACGACATAGCATCACATGTAGACATGCTCAGTATGAGTTTTTGGGTAAGTGTCTATACATGCGGAGATTAGGGAGAAGATGTGCTCCTAGGTCCCTGCATCCCTACAATGGGCCCCTGCCTCTACTGGGGGGAGCTCCTGGCTCCCCTGCGTGCTAGCCCAGGGGCTTGCAGAGAGTATCATGCCAGGAGAGAGCTGTCTCCTGGACCCAGGTGGCTGCCTGCTTCTGTGGCAGAGACGATGTCCCCCTGTCCCGGCAGCAGGGAGCTCCTGGTCCTGGCTCCCCAATCAGAGGCACAAGGCTTGGAAAGACCTGCACGGCAGGGGCACGTCCCAGGCCCCTGCCCTAATCTGTTGGTGGGGCAACTAGCAGCTAGCTTGCTGCTAGCTGCCCCACTGTCAGATTGGGACAAGGGGCTGGGACCTTCCCCATCCCAGCAGCAATTTCCAAGCCCCATGCCTCGATCACATGATTGGGGCATGGAGGTGGGACCTGCCCCTGACCGGGACAGTTCCCAGGCAATCCCAGGCTGCATGGGGAAGTCTGCATATGCAGCCCAGAGCTGGCTGGGACCTGCCCAAAACAAAACAGTCCCCAGCCATCTCCAGGATACATGTGTTTCCCCACACAGCCTGGGGCTGGCTAGGAACTGTCCCGGTCAGGGGCAGGTCCCAGCCAGCTCCAGACTGGCTGGGGAACTGTCCCCATGCAGGGGGCTCCCAGTCCCTGTTCTGCAATCTCAGAGTGAGGGCTGGGGAGCTTGTTCCCAATCCCTGCTCCACAATTGCAGAGAAGGGGATGGGAACAAGCTCCCTGCCCCCACTCCATGATCATGTTTTGGGCGCAAGGCCTGGAAGCTCCTTGCTGCTGGTGAAGGGGGACACTGTCCCCATCCGTACACTCAGGGTGGGGGCTAGGGAGCTTGCTCCCCACCTGGCTCTGTAAGGGCAGAGCTGGGGAGGGAACAGGTCGGGGAGATTGTCCCCCCCCCACCCCCACTCTGCTCACGTGGAGCAGGGGAGGGGGAAGAAGGTCCCAGTCCCTGCCAGCAGGGAGTTCCCAGAACCGGATCTGCAACCACTGGGCCACTACTGGGAGATGCTTATCTCTCAGTCCAAGCTCCACAGTCACGGGGCTCAGGCTGAGAGTCCCTTATCTCCCAGCAGTGCCACAGAGCTCAAGCTTCAAAATAAGCATCTCTCAGCAGCAGTTCTGCAGTTGCAGGGCCACTGCTGGGAGATAAGAGTCCCTACTGCCAGGGCAGGGGGACATAGTCCCCACCAAGGCTCCTGTGGCAGAGCCCGCCCTGGCAGCAGGCAGCTTCCAGGGGCAGGAAGCAATCTCCCATCCCCTGGTGGGCAACTCACTGGGAGCAGATTTTGCTCCTGGTCAGGCGTCTACATGAGCACTATGATGCTGTTGCTAACGCTGAGTAAATTTTCTACTTGCATTTGCAGGTAGAAAATTTTCTCAGTATTATGGAGGTTTACTGTGAAGTAAGCATGTACACATTTAAAAGCAGGTGCTTATTTCACAGTAAGTATGCTAACGCAAAATTAAGCATCTCATGTAGACATGTCCTCTTTTTGCCTTTTGCATCTCAGAACCAATTTATTCAAAATTCAGGGTTTCACACTGTATTCGTTTTTTTAATGACAGCATCCAACACTACCTCAGTAGTGTAATTACTGTAAATATAGTGTCTTAGATCAGTACTGGGGTATAAAAGGGTATGTTTATAAAAGTTACTGCTACATGAGTGGGAGTTTTTAAATCTCCTCCAACTCTTTCCACATTTATGGAGTATGTATTCACAGGGTCCAATAGTATTACCATTTGTATAGTCTGAAGAGGAGAGATTAGATTTATCAGCATTTTTTTAAATGGATATCCTTCAAGAATAGCCCCCAGAAAGCAGAGGTCAGTGCAGTAAAGGTAGCTTCATTAATCATCTTCTCCATTTGAAATAAGGAAGAATAAATAAATAAACATCATAGCATCATGATCATGTATCAAAGGTTATTTTAGGTCAGACCAACATTAAACATAATCCCAGAGATGTCAGGAGCTAGGTCATGGATGTTTATATAAACATTTTTTTTATGAATGGAGGCATATAACCTTACATTCAGCTATATAATAATGCTATCAATAATATTAAATTGCACATATGACAGTGCAATGAATTAATCCTGTATGGATTAACCTTTCTTTAAAGTACAGATTTAGGGACATTGGTGTTCTGTTTTGGTAGGTGATGGAAAATGTTCTGGTGATACCAAGTTTAAGTGTTTCAGTAGTGCAGTGGGCCAACCCATATGTCTCTGAAACAGGAAAGAATATCAGTACAAATTGATATATCTACAATAAAGTGCATCAGTAAAGAAAAACTCCATAGAAGCATCAACTTTCAGGAATTACTTTGAAAATACAGCATCAATTATCCAAAAGCTATTCATTCCAATCATTCAGTTATGTGAATGCAGGATTCATTGCCAACCTGCATTGTGTGTGGTTTAATGTGAGAGCAATGGAAATTAAAAAAAAGAGAACAGTTTTAATGAAAGAGAAAAAAATTGAAATAATCAAGACTAAAAGAAGGTTAATCTGTTTCAAACTTGCTTTAGACTTTGGTATTGGAGTACATTTATCTAATAGGTGTTTCATTAACCAAACAGGTTTTGCTCCCCAAGAGTTCAGATAATTGACATTTCACTGTAGTATGAAGGAGAAATTTCTCAGAAAAGTAGTAGTGGTGTCAAGGGTAGCAACCTTAGCAAATGGAGGGAGGAGGGGGTATGGTGGAATAACATGGAAGGAGGCGAACTGGTGGCCCAAAGAGTTACTGCTAGGGTTGTGTTTGCTACAAAAATTCAAAAGCCTAGAAATCTTAGACTTCTGTGATTTGATTGGGTGATGTAGATGCACCTCACCTCCTTTTCTCTCCTCCCCTGCCAAAAATCTATTTGTTACCTGAAAAACCTATAATTCTTAAAAATATACAATTCAGCAAAAATGATCTTGTGCCTCAGAATTTAGGAATACCATCTGTTTTGTTATGAAGTAACTCACTCCCAAAAGATTACAGGCACAGACTTTGATCCCATGGAGAGATCAGGCATGAACATCACTTTTCAGCTCCCTTGAACATAAGAACAGCATGTAGCTATCACCTATCATAGTGCTAGTCTTGACAGAAAAGGTTGGACTCCCCAGGAAGAATGGACATGCCTTGATATCTGCTCTGCAGCTATTGGGACCAGTTCAACATGGGGTATGATGGATGCTGTTGCATTACCTAAATAGGTAAAAGCATGGCCAACCATGCTCTGGAGCTCAGAGATGCACACAGGATTGTGCCTTTGAAATTTCAAGTGAGTTCTCAGTTTTATCCTGAGAACTAGACCATTGTTTCCAATAGGTTTATGCAAATCTGGAGTAAGGACAAGTAATATGATAGCCCACCTGAAGCATGCAGATATATCACAAATTAGTGCTAGTCAACCCTCTGTCAAAGGCATCTGTTCAAGTTGTATCTGATCACTGATGTATTCCCTGTATAACCACTAAGTATCCCTTGTACACATATACATAGATCATTGCAGCCAGAGTCCTACAAATAGCAATAGATGAATAAGACACTTCATCAATAAAGAATGAATCTTCTTTCTCTAAGCAGGGCAGGCAGGCATGGCATACAAACATCAACTCTTAAGTCATGAGAAGATCAGTCTCATTAGTGTCTTTTGCCCATGTTGTTCATAACATTCTTCATAAACATCATGTTCCTTTCCCAGAGCTAGATCCCTGATTCTGATTTGATGAGGCAGGCAATCTAAGGACTATGTTGAGATGTTGTCTTCATAACTCACAAGCAGAAGAGGCTGTCCTTCAAGAGCAAAGCTTCCTTTGGCAGGGGACCAAACTTGATGATCGTACTGGTCCCTTCCAGTTCTGATTCCACAAGTTGTAGGCTCAGGATATGAGCTGAACTGGTAACCCTGGAAGCAAACACACACAAACACACTTTGTTGATTTATAGGACTGGGACGGCATGTGCAGTTTGTCAACAAATTTCTCCTGATCGCCTCACCAACATGCTTCAGACCTTCCATGGATGTCTAATGTGAGGTCAGGGCACCCTTGGACTTTCTGTTGGGAAAAACAACCTATGCCTATCTAGGGACTGAACTTTGATTATCAGTTCATCTCACATAACCCCACCCAGAAGAAAATGAGGTTTCACTACCTTTGTGTATTAGGTTAAATTAAGTGACTAGGTGCTTATTTCTTTAACAGTCCAATGAACCATTCACTGTTCCCAAGTTTATGGTTATCATTAGGGCTGTGCAAAGCTTCAGGTGGTGAATCAATTCAGAAGAGATTTGGCCCCATTTGGTGGCCGAATCTCCAAATTCGTATCAAACTAGGGGACTAATTAAAAGGTCTGAATCAATTTGAAGCTCTCTGAATCTTCAGAAAAGGTTCGGAGAGCTTCGATGATATGGACGGTCCCCTGTGGCTGCAGCAGGGAGCTGCAGCTGGACTCAGAGCTGGTAAGTACAAGATGGGGCTGGGGGAGGGGACCATGAGGGGATCCCTGCCAGCCCCCAGCCCCTGCCTGCTCCCCCAGCCCCCCTACCCCCCCCACATGGCATGGGGCAATGGGGGGGCAGTGGGGATCACCCCCACCCAGCAAGAACCATGAGTCCGGGGTTTTTGTCGTCTTTTTTTTCTTAAAGGCCCGGAATCGCAGGGCAGCCATGGTGGGTCGAGGGGAGCATGGGAGGGGTCAGGGGGCTCATGTAGAGCCCCCCATGAAGCATGGGGCAGTGAGGGGCAGCAGAGATCCCCCTCCCCCACCCGGCAGCACCTAGTGAGTGGTGCTTTCTTTTCCCCAAACGCTGGGAGCTGGGGTGGGTGGGGCAGTCATTGCTGGGCTGGGGGGGATAGGCCTGGCTGACTCAGAGATTTGGCAGCAGCTGAATCTCCGAATCAGATTCATCTGAATCGATCCAGGACAGTGATTTGAATCACTGACTTGAATCACTGTCCCCCCGAAACAGCCGAATCCAAATCCAAAGTGAATACTAGCTGCTTCGCACTGGCCTAGTTATCATTATCCTCTCTTGAATAACTGACTTCTTTAATGGTAATCCAGTGGTAACCCGATGGCACTGACCATCCTTGCAATGAGATTTTGCTGCCTGTTCTCATTTAAAAAGCTTACTAGAATGGAGTTTTCAGTAGTGATATAGAAATTAAGTTTATTTACTTATATACTAAAATCACATATGCACCTTATTCTATAATAAACGATACAATTAAAATGAGTGAAAATCTACTTTTTCAAAAGGATTTGCATATATTCAGAATCTTGCACACTAAAAATCTTTTGTTGCTACAAAAAGACCTGTTTATAAAAACAAACTTTTTTCATTAATTGTCAATATTATCTAAACTTTCCATTTTCTGTTATATTTTAATAACTTTTTACCAAAAAAAAGTTGGAAAACAGTTTGTTTACTGAAATTTCTTAGTGCAAATCAGGTTCTCAACAAAAAAAGGATAACATTTTAGTTAAAAAAATCACCAAAAATTTGTTGGAAATGAAGGATATATTTCAATTCCCTGCAAAACAGAAATAATATTGAAGTTACAAAATTCACCATGGGATCTTGTTACCAGTTTTCAGTACTGAGAAGAAAAACAATACTTTTCTAAATTATATATTTTTGGAATTGTATTTTATTTCTCTTGACATCTCCTGAAAGTAAGTTGAAGATTTTCTGTGAGAGTTACTTACTAATCTTTCTTGCCCAGTTAAATTTCCTTTTTTAAGGTGTTAACATTGAAGAAAGTGATTTCAGTTTTAAAACACTAATTTGATATGTTGTGGTTCATTTTATTTAGTAACCAATTTGTTACTGGATTGATTTCTTTACGTGCTAAGTTTTAAAAAGGAAATGCTGACACAACCTTAAATATAATCATAATAGAAAGCACTATTCTAATAATTCAGCTGAATAAATACCAGCCAGCATTTAGTTATTTTCCCAGGAACTGGATAAACAGCTACTTCCTTTTTAGTGTCTCTTTTTAAAATTAAAGTTCCACAGCCAGCTAATCATCACTATAACATTGTCTATTAAAATAAAACCCAACTTTTCTTTTGTTTATTTTACAGAATCATTGTGGTTCCATATTAGTCATGTAAAAAAAAACCCTCACAAAACAAATAAACCTATTTGGCAATGAACCAGAATTTGACCTATTATAAAGCAATGTTTCTGAACATACAGTGAAACTTTTATATGAGAAAAAGATGGCCCAAGCTGAAAAATACATTTGGTGGTCCATATTTCAGAAGCTCAGGACTGTTTGACTACAGGGATTTGGTTCAAGCTATTATTTTGGAGAAGCTGGTCACACTCTATAGTTAAGTTTAAGTTAAGGTGTGCACTTAACATGGACACCTAACTTGTCATTTATGAAGAATTATTAGTATTCTCCCCCCATTTCCTCAAAATAACAGGACTTGTTGAGTACTGAATGGCTCTTCTGAGAATTTATAAGTGGATCCCTTAAGGGGTTTATGAATTAAATTTATTTTAAAAATGAATCCTGGTATCCGATTTTTTTTTCTTTTACCTAAGTCTATGGGTTAAATCCTTTGTTGCTATGAATCAATGTGGGTCCACTTACCCTTCAGTGGAGCTAAAATGTTTTATAACAGGTGGTGTTAATCTAGCTCTAAATTTTAAAAATCTATTTAATCAAACCTAAAACCACACACACTAAAATGCACAATTGTATGGCCATTGCATTGTGTCACTACAGGCAAAGTTGAGGGCAATTAGATGTCTTAACTCTAAACATCCATACTTCAGCATTGGAGCTGTTCAGAATTATTTTTTCTCCCATAGTAAACTGGACCCTTAGTTGGAAAAGCATTTTGTCTTTTTAAGCAAACTGAAATAAAATTAAGAGGTACTTTCCACAAAAAAAATAATTTAACCCAAAATGCAATTTTTTTATTGAAAACTTGTTTGGACAGAAATTTTTTAACCAGTTTTACTTAACTTACCTGGATTTTTGCTACGTTTAACATTAACTTTAAATTTCTTTGACTGATAACACTTGTTTTGGAGCTAATGGCAACACCATCTTAATTCTTCTTTTTACTCATAATTTACTGATGAGTACTCTCAGGGCTTGTCTTCAGTGCAGTGTCTCTGCAGCTATCTATGTCAGAAGAGCCCCCTAGTGGAAATGTGGCTTGTGCTGCCAGAAGGCAATATTCAGCTGGTTGGTTTAATTACTCCACCTCCTGAAATGACAGGAGCTCAACTGACGCAATCCCTGTTAGCATAACTGCACCCACATCAGGGATTTTGTTGACATACCTGCATCAGCTAGAAGGTGTGATCTTTTTCAGACCACTAACCAACATAGTCATGTCAGCAAACCTTTGCAGTGTAGATTAGACCTCCAGCTTCATTTCATTTCTAAAAAAATTGCTTGGACATACAAACTCCTTTCGTAACATTGACCAAATCCTCAACTTAAACTACCAAAGCTCCAAAGATATCCATGCATCTGAAGATCTTGTCCATTACTTTTATGCTCAGGCACATATTACAATGGGGGATGTCCATTACAAAACAACAGTTAAGAATTTCAGTGGAAAGGATAGAGTCAGACTGAGTTCTTTCACAACAGGGATATCTGTACAATATGCCTCTAACAAAAGTTTGCTAATTCGGATTTTCTGTTTTGCATTCAAGGCACTTCCTGTTTTAATTTAGTTAACAGCCAGTCCTCTGGGTGGCTGGTGTAACACTTCTTGAGTTTTCACACTCTTTAGCTGTACTAATTACTGGCTTTTAAGCAACCAAGGCTTTTTGTTCTTCTTTGTTAAGATGATAGCAAGTGGGTGGCAGCTATGTCAATCAAGTCAAACAACAGAGAAACCTAGCATGATATTGCTATTAATGTCTTGTTAATTTCATTGCCATAATTACAGCAGTTTAAGATCACAATCTTTCATGATAATGACATCAGATACATTTGAACCTGTTTTCTCCCTATGACTATATGATTTTTTTCTTGCAGTGTGTGTGAAGCAATTAAAGAAACAATCCATATAGTTGTTGGGGGGGGAGGGGGGCGGGGGGTGCGCGTGAGAGAGAGACAGAGACAGAGACAGAGAAATTACAGAAGGAATATGGTTGATGAGGAGAAACAGAAAATTAGTTATATGTCCATGGTCTCATGACTTTCCAGGCTTTGACCTCAAAACTCTGAAACCATTCACTAAAATTAGGAAACTTTATTAAACCCTCTTGGGGTTGAGAGTAAACTTCTGATGGACAGTACAGCAGAGGGTTGCTGATAAGCTTTCTTAATGGGAAGAGTACAGGTGTTAGGCCTGATCCCATTGTGGCTTAGACTTGTTTAATGCTTTTCCATTAGTCTTGATCTGTTCTCCAAGCTTTCCACCTGCATAACTAGCAAGTCATATGAAGTAGAAATATGATCACATTTAAAATTGTAATTAATGTTAAAAATTTAAAAGGTCAACATTTTAACAAAAGTGGAGTCGGGGGAGATCCATTTTTTTTCAAACAATCCCCCTCCTTCCTTTTTTTACCTGCTCAATTGGCAGCAAAAAGGGAATGCAAATGGTAGCTCTGTGAGCTGAGGCTCTTGAGAATTTAAACTGTGATTATTCATTATGAACGTTAGGTTGTGTTCACTGTGAATTAGATTGTGAACGTTCATTGCTTCTGTTGCCTGTTGAATGAAAACTTCTGAATATGTAAAGCTCATCAGCAATATAGAAATACACGTGATCTTTAGAAATAGATTTAAATAGGTGGAAAAATTAGTATGTTGACCAAGATCACTTATTTAGATAAGCAAAATGACACGACTAAGAACAAGGCTAATTTTTATATTTATTGCTTTAACATTTAGAGCTGGGTAAGCAACTGCAATGCACATTAATTCTGTTGGACTAAAACTGACTCTTCTTTTATGTGAAACAAGTATTTTTATGTTTTCCATGACAAATGTGGTTAGTCTGGCTAAAATCTTAACCCCAGTGAAGTCAAGGGGAGTTCTGCCACTGACTTCAATGGGGACCAGAATTTTACCCTAAAAATCAATACAAATAGAGATTTGCAGCAGGGAAAATAAATAGCCATTTTAAAACCTCTATGAGAACTCACAGAATATCTAAATCTCAGTTTAACAAAGCATGTAAGTAGAGTGTTGAGTACCTTCAACTCCCATTGGTATATAGCACTTCACAGGTTTGTGCCCTATATTAGTTTATTGTTTAAATAATTGTGTATGGAAAGAAATAAAAATATTTGAAATACTGCAATAATAGGGAGTTATGTCCACTTGATCACACCCTCTTTTGTATTAAGAGTCATCCTTCTTTCTGTTCATCTGCTTAATAATCCATTTCACATTGTGTAGTACAGCAGTTTTCCTATTTCCTGGAAATTACCCTTACTTAAAAGGTTTTACCAATATAGTTATGTTGGTAGAGAGAGATACAAGAAAAATTCCAGCAGTGAAGACACAGCTCATACCAGTAAGAGGTCTTTGCTGGTATAGCTTAAACTTGTTCCCGGGCAAAAAAAATAATCTGTAAAGGCAAAAGGAATTTTAGAAGCATAACTATGTCTGCATTAATAAGGTTTGCTGGAACAGTCATGTAACTAAGTGGTGCAGTTGTATTTTAACATTCCTAGTAGACATTGTTATGTCAGCAGCATTTTTAAGACCAAGCCTAATATATTAGGACATGAATGGCCAACTTGTGGCATGCCTGCCACAAGTAGTATGCACACATTGTACAGTGACAGATTGGGCAGGGAGCAGATCAGAGTGGTACTCAGGGAGAGTGCTTGGCTAATTTGTGGCATGTCTGCCCCAAAAGATTGTTCCCCACTGTATTAGAATATCACTTAGGCTTCCAGTTTTTTCTTGGTTGAAATTATAGGGGAAGTGTCACTTCACTGTAAAGTGAGCTGACAAATGACACTACAGGTATTGTATTAGAATACAGAATGCTATTATAAAGTTTATACTCAATTTTTCTTATAATTAGTGTAAAATTCCAGACTTTTTTATGCAGATAAACTTGTTAAAAATTCTCAATAAAAAAACTCATGGGAAAATATCATTTTGACCACATTTTTTCACCTAGAAATTTCTAAATGAAGTAAAACAAACATGTTCTGTTCTAAATTCAAAATTCAGTTTTCATAACCTGAAAATCTTTCAAAACTTAATCTTTTGTATTTTTTCCTGTTTCCTTTGTCACCATTAAATGCCATAGAACAAATGGGGTTGAGGTTCGGGAGGGAGGTATTTTCCTTTCCATTTTGTAATTTCTCAGAAAATCCTTTGGAAAAGGAAGGATTCACATAGTTTTCTTCTTTTCTTTTGCCACTGTGTGGCAGGTCCTGGCCCCCAGGGATAGCTGTAATGCCTGTAGTGGCCTCTTGACTCCTGCTCACATTCCAGTTCCTTGGGGTACCCTCCTGTCCTTCTCACCTGCCCCTCTCTTGCTGTCAGGGCTCAAGCCCTGGCCCTCTCAGCTGAAGACTACCTCAGATAGTGCTCAGAATCCAGGGTGCCTCCCAGGTATCCCTGTGTGGCTTCCTATTGTCCCCTCCAGCTACTAGCCGGACCTCCCATGAAACTGCAACAAACAACGCAAGCCAAATGCTTGAAATAAAACAGAGTTCCCTCTGGGTCACTATGCCACTACAGAAGCCTTCTCCCCACTCTTTGGCCCTCTCTGAGCCCCTGGGGTACCTGATCTGGCCTTCAGTTTATACCTTTTGTCTGCCTGAGCTTGCAGGAGCTCTCCACCCTGCAGAGGTCCAGGCTGCACTGCCCCCTTCCTCAGAAACTCAGGCTTGTATCCCCTGAGCCCCTCCTTTCCTGGTCAGGTACTTCCCTGACCCACTGCAGGTGCGTCCTCACACCAAGGCTGCAGTTGCTCCCTACTGCCTTCCCTCCTGCAGCTAATCCCTGTTCAGATCCCTGGGGCCCTTTCAGCTGCAGTTTTCCTTTTAAAGTAACACGAGGTCCTGACTCCCTGTTTGACACTTCAGTTCTTTCGAAGTTGAGAATAGAAAAGGGTAAAATTTGGAAGACCAAAGTGCAATTGGAGTTGCAGCTAACAAGAGACACGAAGGGTTTCTACAAGTATGTCAACAACAAGAGGAAGGTCAGGGAAAGTGTGGGTCCCTTACTGAATGGGGGAGGCAACCTAGTGATAGGTGATGCAAAAAAGGCCGAAGTGCTCAATGTCTTTTTTACCTCAGTCTTCACAGTCAAAGTCATCTCCCAAATTACTGCAGCTGGCAGCATAGTTTGGGGAGGTGAGCAGCCAACAGTGGTAAAATAATAGGCTAAGGACTATTCAGAAAAGCTGGATGTGTACAAATCCATGGGGCCAGACATGGTGCACCCAAGACTGCTGAGGGAGTTGGGCAGTGCGATAGCATCGCTGCTGGCCATTATGTTTGAAAACTTATGGTGATCATGAGATGTCCTGGACAACTGGAAGATAGATATGCTGGAGGGTGGGACTAGGATTCAGAGAGACCTTGATAAATTGGAGGATTGGACCAAAGAAATTTCATGAGGTTAAATAAGGAGAAGTGCAAAGTCCTGTACTTAGGTTGGAACAATCCCATAAACAGGCTGGGAGCTGACTGGCTAAGCAGCAGCGCTACAAAAAAGGACCTAGGGTTAGAGTGGACAATAGACTGAATATGAGCCAACAGTGTCCCCCTTTTTGTGAAGAAGGCTAATAGCATATGTGGGTGCATGACTAGAAGTATTGCCAGTGGATCAAGAGAAGTGATTCTTCCCCTCTATTCGACACTGGTGAGGCCACATCTGGAGTACTGTGTCCTGATCTGCTGTCCTGCTCCCTTCCCCCCACCCTGCTACAGAATGGATATGGAGAAATTGGAGAGAGTCCAGTGGAAGGCAATGAAAATGGTTCAGGGGCTGGGCCACATGACTTCTGAGAAGAGGCTAAGGGAACAGGGTTGGAGCTAAACTGTTCTCAACAGTAGCAGATAACAGAACAAGGAGTAATGGTCTCAAGTTGTAGAAATGAAAGTTTAGGTTAGATGTTAAGAAAAAACTTTCTCGTTAGGAGGGTAGTAAAGCACTGGAAAAGGTTACCCAGAGAGGTTATGGAATTTCCATCCTTGGAGGTTTTTAATACCCAGCTGGACAAAACCTTGGCTGGGATGATCTAGTTGGGGATGGTCCTGCTTTGAGCAGGGGGTTGGACTAGATGACCTCCTGAGGTCCCTTCCAAGGAAGAACCAGCAGCATACCTACAGGCTGGGGAACTCCCTTCTCCTCAGTGCAGAGGCAGAAAAGGATCTTGGAGTTATTATGGATGCCAAAATGAACATGGACTGACAGTGTGGGGACGTGGTCAGGAAGGCCAACTGTACCTTGTCATGCATCCACAGATGCATCTCAAGCAGGTCCAAGGAGGTGATCCTCCCCCTCTATGCAACACTGGTCAGGCCACAGTTGGAGTACTGTGTCCAGTTCTGGGTGCTGCACTTGAGGAGGGATGTGGACAACATGGAGATGGTCCAAAGGAGGGCCACCCGCATGATCAGGAGTCAGCAGGGCAGGCCCTACGAGGAGAAGCTAAGGGACCTGAACCTGTTCAGCCTCCACAAGAGAAGGCTGAGGGGGGATCTAGTGACTGTTTACAAACTGGTCAGGGGGGACCAGCAGGCATTGGGAGAGTCCCTGTTCCCCCAAGCACTACCAGGAGTGTCAAGAAATAACAGTCACAAGCTGGCAGAGGGTAGATTCAGGCTACATATCAGGAGGCGCAACTTGACTGTCAGGGCGGCTAGGATCTGGAACCAACTTCCAAGAGAATTGGTGCTGGCTTCTACCCTGGGAGTCTTTAAAAGGAGGCTGGATGAACACCTCGCCGGTGTCGTTTGACCCCAGTACTCTTTCCTGCCATGGCAGGGGGTCGGACTTGATGATCTGCTCAGGTCCCTTCCGACCCTACCAACTATGAAACCCTAATTTTCTATGATTCTAAGGGGAATAAATAAATAGCAGAGATAAAAATGAATATTATTTCCTTAAAAAAGAGGAAAGCAGAACTTCACACATGAAATATTAGAGGGGAAATCACAATTTATAGGGGACAAGGAGAATGCTGAATAGTTTTGAAAAAAATGACAAGTTCTTACATATCAAACCCAGCAAAATGGAAACAGCTTTAGAATTCTGATTTTTTTTTTTCACCAAATTGCTTTTTCATTTTCAGTCAACTCAATAGAATAATGATTTTGAACAAATCAAATACATATTTCCTGTTAGTTTACTTAGACATTAATACTCATATTCATAGCAGTGAACACTGCTGGAATAGCAGGGAGATGAACTAGATCAATCTAGTAAGGACCAACTCTGAACTATCACAAATTGAGGTCCATCTTTTCTTTTACACTAGAGAAGAATACCATCTAGTACTTAAAATGTAGGCCTGGTGGTCATGACCTGAATCCTGTCATTGATTTGATGTATAACCCTGAACATAACTGTCTGTGCCTCAGAATTTCAGTCTATATACTGGGAGATAACACCTACCTCACAACGTGAAAGCATCAAATCTGATGCGGTGCATGGCTTCTGTTTAACAGTGCACAAAAGCACTGCACAACAGTTTAGAAAAAAAAGACTGAAAAAATATCTTCCCCATCAGGAAAGAGAATTTTAGGTAGGCAGAAGGTACCCAACCTAAGCAAGCATTTATTCCAGTTATATATGATAGTGTGGTTCTGGTGTTATTTCTTCTTAACACTGGGCTACTGTAGGACTCATTACTCATAACCACTTTTCATAGCAAATGTAAAAGTCAACATCAATAGGCACTAACAATTAGGGCTTTGCAAAGCTTTGTGTACTGATTCGATTTGGAGGAGAGGCGGCCAAATCTCCGAATCTGAATCAAATCAGGAGACCAATAAAAAGGTCTGAATTAATTCAAAGCTCTCCAAATTAATTCGGAAAAGATTTGGAGAGCTTTGAAGATTCAGGCAGTCCCAGCTAGCTGCTGCAGGGAGCTGGACCCAGGCTGGTAAGTAGGTGGTGGGGAAGGTGGGGGCTGGTAGAGGGGGAAGGCAGTTATGGGGGGACCCCCACCAGGCCCCATCCACTGCACGCTCTCCCAGCCCCTCTAGCAGATGGGCCTATGTGATTTGGAGATTCAGCCAATTCATCAGTGGCCAAATCTCCAAATCAGATTTGGTCGAATTGATTCAGGACCGTGATTTGAATCACCGAATTGAATCACTGTCCCCAAAATTGACCAAATCCAAATCTGAATCCAAAGTGAATACTAGCCATTTTGCACAGGCCTACTAACAATGTATTTTACCCACTGTAATTCTAAATATCTGAGGAGACTAGAAATCCATTATACATTGTCTTTTTGGAGTTATCCTTTAGTGAGGTCTTTTTCTTTCCTGAGCACAGCATTTACTACACATGGTTTTTCTATCTTCACTAGAAATCTATAAGATACCTTGAAATCTAGAAGTCTATCGGAAGGAGAATGAGTTTCAGTCAAAGATTTCTTAGCAGCTTTGGGCATTGAGACACGTACCTGCCCATTAATTTCAGTGTTTTTGGTTGTATTCATATTGGTCTAAGGACATGGGCAGGCAAGGTTCTTTGGGTAGATGTGATATCTTTTATTAGGCCAACTAAAATTTTAGTTGATCTAATAAATTTAGTTGGTCTAATAAAAGATATCATATCTACCTAAAAAAACCTTGCCTGCCATTAATTTCAGTGGAAGATAAGTTTCTTACCTATTAGGCACCTAGACTGGTTTTTAGCTAGTAGTTTCTGTGCTTACTTGTTCTGAAATACTGGAGAAAATGACACAGAAAGAAGGGAGGTAAGTCTGCAAGCTAGGGTTAGGGCACAGGTTGGCCCAGGACTGCGGGTAGGGATGTGGCCACATACCTCTTTCAGCTGCTCAAAGCATTCTCAGTAAGCTCTCTGAGTTTAGTGGCTGGTCAGAACAGTTCCCACCAGAGCTCCACATGCACAGTAAGCTTATAGAGCTCTAGGAAGTCCTATGCTGACCAGCCTGTGAACTGAGAGATCTCACTTCATGCAAAGCTCTGTACTGATCAGCTGATGAGCTCAGAGAACTCGCAGGGTATGTGTGGTACAGCCAAAGGCAAGTAGAATTGCACCCCATCTGCCCCTGCATCCACCTCTGGAATAATGAATCCAGAGGGGCAGTTCAGAAACAGAGACAGGGAGTGCATCTACACTGCATCAGGTAGAATGAAGGGGCACTGTCCTGGAAACTTACTCATACTTGTTGACACAGGCTGCATATAGAAAAAACATCAGTTATTTTCTGTTAAGCCAAGTGCTCCTGGACATGCATTAGAAAAGCAGCTGTATACTTGTCTACACTATTTCCCTACTGAACCCCGAACCCCTGATGAAAAACAAGGCCTGCCCACTCACTCCTGTTCCACACACACGAGAGCCTACCAGTCTGGCAATGTAAAGATGGAGAGCAACCCTGAATACATGCCCCTGTACCCCCTCAGGGTCTCTGCCTCAGAGAACCTTAAGAGTTGCACTGGGATCTGGACAGTGGGAACAAGTATCTGAAGTATTTTTTTCATAGTGATCCCTCCTAGCAGAATAAACAGACCTGGAAAGGTGTGTTCTTAGAAGGTATCATCCAGGGAAAGGTTTGGAGGTATCATCCAGGGATGATAGGTTTTGAAGGTATCATCCAGGGATTGGACTTGGAGGCAAAATCTGGCCAAGGTTTGGAAGAAAGTGTTTTTATTTTTTCTTAGTGAGGAGTAAAATTTTGGGATGACCCAGACAGGTGAAGCCAATCAGTCCCCACGTCATTCTTAATCCAGACTTTAAAGGTATTCTTACATGCCTTCACCTTTTTAGAAGATCTGAAAATTTCTGAATGTGTAGGAACCTGTATTTTATAATATGTCTGTAAGTTTAATAGCTTTGCTGGAAAATAGACTCTACCCTACAGGGTGGTACTGTCAGTGTACTCTCACATTGGTCTGATCCAATTGCAAATGACATCCTCATTAGCTCCATGTGAACTCATTATGATCAATGAAAATCATTACAATGAATTTGGACTGGAGCAGACGAGAGATCTAATGCTTCTGCTTGTAGGCTGCAGTGCTTTTATTGACCACTAGGGGCAGGTCCAGACGAGTACGCTCGTGCCTCTTGCCCTGTTTCAAACCCCTTTGAGGCAGGGCAACAGGCACGTGCGGGAATGAAAAAATGTTCCCTGTGTTGCAAACTTGCAGCACAGGAAGAAAATTAGACCCCTGGATATCCAGGGGTCTAAAAAAACTGAAGTTTAAAAAAGAGGAGCAGGGTATGGTCCCAGACCATGTCCTGAGGGAACCCAAGGCTAGGTCCTCCAGGGAGATGCCCTGGCTGCCAGAGCATCTCTGTGGTTGGCCCCTTGCCCAGAGCCGGTGAGTAAGGGGTTGGGGGGGGCTGAAGGAGGGAGGAGGGGACTATGGGGGGGACCCCCGCCAGCTGTGCCTGCTTCCCCAGTCCCCCGATCCCTGCAATGCCTGGCCCCACCCCCTGCCTGCCCCACCCTGAGGCCTCTGATCCCTGTGGTGCCCGCCTCAGCACCCCTAGCCTCCCCGACACCACCAAACCCCACAGTGCCCGGCCCCAACCCCCGCCTATCCCCAAGCCCCCCAACCCCTGGCCTGCCCAGCCCCATGCCCCCCAGACCTTGCCTCCACTCCTGCCCCCCCCCGGCATGCTCACTTAAAAAAAACAAAACAAAACCAACCCTGGCACTTATGGGAGCTCCAACTGCTGTCAGGATCACTTGGGGCCCTACTCACACAGCAGGGGGCAGAGGGACAGCCCCAGCAGCCCCAGCCCTCCTGCCCTCTGCTGTCCAGGGGGGGCTCTGCTAGGAGGCCCCAGAGCTCCCCCACCCCTGCAACTGGGGTAAGTAGAGGCTTTTTTCAGGGGGGGGGTTCATGTTTTTTTTCTGGCTTTTTTTTTTTTAAGTGTTGGTGCCTGGGGTTGGGGGGGCAGCCATGGGGGCCTGGGGGTGCAAGTAGGGGGTGGGGCTGGGTGGGGTAGCCATTGGGGGGGGCTGCAGGAAATGGTGGGGGATGGGGCCAGGTGAGGCAACAATTGGGGGGCTGGAGTGGGGCATGTGGGCCTTGCAAGAGGGGTAGTAGCCACTGTGGGGGCCATTTGTCCCCCATTGGGGGGCTGTACCCCTTGTGTGTGGACTGAACCCCTTGTTGGGGGGCTTAACCCCTTGTGAGAGGGCTGAACCCCCTGTTGGGGGATGAACACCTTGTGTGGGGGTTGAACCCCCTGTTTGGGGGCCGTACCCCTTGTGAAAGTGATGAACCCCCTGTTGGGGGGTCAAACCCCTTGTTTGGGGGTTGAACTCCCTGTTGGGGGGCCGAATCCCTTGTTGGGGGGGGCATACCCCTTGGGTGGGGGCCATCGCCCTGTGGGAGGGCAGCAAAACATGTATTCATGAATTCATGAAACATGTATTACAGTTTACTTTATTATTATGATAAGAGACTTGCTTTAACACTGTAGATATATCAATAAAACATTGTCCAACTGATCAATGTCTCTTTCTTGCTCTCTGTCTTTATAGTGGTCTTTTGTTTTACTTGTGGAGAAACATGAATTTGGGGGTATTTTACAGAGTGACTTTGGGATTTTTTTTATCAGGGATTTTTCAGTTTTCCGATAGGGAACACCAGAATTCCTGCTAGAGAGGCCAGTGGCAGGACCCTCCTTGCTCAGAGCTGGCACCTTGGACCCAGCTGGCTTTGGCTGACCTCCTGGCCAAATGGGGCCAGGAGGATATGCTTTGACAGTTCAAAGCAGGCCACCACACCCGGAATATCTTGATGGCCAGGCAGGGGGCACAAATGGCAGTAATGCTGCACAAAGGCCAAACCTGCAACCGCAGTCCACTGGCAGCTGGGCTAGAGGGGCAGATGCCTCTATTGGCTCTGCAGTCCCCATCCAAGTCTGGTAGATACACAGCAGGTCACAGCCAGGGAGCAGCCCCCACTGTCAGACTGCTGCAGTGGGTAGAGGGTGCAGGGAACTCTCAGGGCTGCCTCAGCAGTCCAGCTGGCACAAGGGGTAGTGTCCCCAGGTACCAATTGGCTGGGCCTCAGAAGATCCTGAGAGCTAGTAGCCCTGAGCTACTTGCCAGGGTGGCTTTTTATACTACTGGGGCCAGGACAGGGCAGCTTTTTATACTGCTGGGGACAGTGCAGGTGCTGACCCCAGGCTCTAGCTCTCCCTGGCTGAAGATCTGGGAGGAGTCAGGCAGGGTTATTTTGCCCCAAGTGGCACAATTTGCTCCACAACAAAGTGCATGTCCGAGCATGTGCGCTGAAGCAAAAAGCCCCAGCTCAAATTTGCACCACTGCTATTTGAGCTGCTGCAAACTCACATGCTTGCATGTGTGGATGCGCCCGAAGAGACTAAAAGGAAAAATAAAGGACATCTCTTTCACTCCAAACTCAACTGGCTTGTCACCAAAATGATTGATCAGTAGAGGAATTTGGTAGCAAATCTGGTCAGCAGCAAAAAAATGTGTATTCCTCTTTATTAGTCATAAACCAACTCTAAACCAAAACTAAAATTTGTGTTGGAACATTCCACACATGTTATAAGATTTGAAATGTGAACCCTCATTCAACTGCAAATTTTGCATCTAGCCTTTACTTCTATAATGGAATGAAACAAAATTTTAGATCTGAACAGCCTTGACCTTTGAGGTGTGAAGAGATGATTACCAAAACCAGATATCTGTGGTCTTGGCCAGCTTGGTTCATCTCTAGTTTTTATAGCTGTTGCATTAGCAGTGGCTGTCATTAAGATTGTTCAAGTATTTTCATTATGCTGATGATACAGCTAATTAATACAAAAGATGTCAGCCGGTAAGTTTCAGCGTTAAACACAATGAATATGAAAATACAGTACATGGCTTCTGTATGCAGCATTGCATCAGGAGAAAAATATATATCTCTATCACATGTCCTTTTGTTATCCATCTTTAACTGTTTTTCTAATACTTGAAATCTGCTCAACTGAAAGAGTTGCAGATAGATTGATTGTGAACTGATTTATGATCCTTATTGCACCAGAGAAGTAATTTTATGCATATAACTTCTTTTACAATTACCTCCACAATGATTTCAAAGGAGTTCACTGCTTATAGGGGACCATCAATAAGTGGCACTTGCATATTCATCCATTTCAATCTGAGATCTTTTAAAGACTCACAGGAATAGTATAGAACCAGTGGAAATTAATTTTTTCAGCAAGTTTGCTTTTTCATTTTTTGGATGACTGAGCCTTGGTGAAGGTTTTTAAACTGGCAGTACTCTTAAGTCCCCAAATACTGGTAGCTAAAGGTTTCCTCTAGGGAACAGAGATTTTTCAGTATCATCCTCACCTTTTCATTTGGTTGAATGTAAATTTTGTATCTGGGCTTTTGCAGACTTTTTTTTTTAATATGCACCATTTCCATAAGCTCTGTCAGTACCTCATCTCAGCTGAATGATACTATTTGCTGAGCATCAGCAAAGTGTGTTCTTTAACTAGAAAACCAACTTCCCATATTCTCCATTTATATATTTAAAAGAGCTATGATCCTAACACTGGCAGGTTAGCATCTTCCACGCTGAATGCTATTGCAGCAATGGCATATGGGAGGGACTCCTCTTTCTATATTTTCTTCTTCCCTTTGTGCTCAGTTGGCCAAATTGTGCCCTGATTTAAGTTGCAACATATGCTAGATCATCAGATCTGTACCCTAAGGAAGAAAGAAGCATTGCAAGGAAGTATCATGATTCCCTAGAGAAGTCCACATTAGCATCTGTCAGTCAGCTTTAAATACCTTCTCCTGCACACCATATGACACAAGACCACAATCAGTGGACATAAAGGTAGACCACTTTTATTTCAGCCAATCAGCAGTAAAATGGTGACTTCAGGACCTTGCCTCCTATTAGAATTTTCCAAACAGGCCCTGTTGAATTCTCCAGCAAGTACTACTGCTCCCTTTCCTGATAGAGTTAAATCATCTCTGCCCAGAGATCATTTCTGATATGACAACATTTCTGCCTGTTGGGTGCCCCATGCAGTACTCACACCTTTCTGAAAACACACGTCCAGGATTTGTCCCAGGCTTAAGAGCAGAATTTTTGTGGGAGCCCTTGATAAAAATATTGATGGCACACTGCTGGATTTGTGCAGTCTCAAGTTGTGTTTAAACACTAAAGCTATCTGAAAAAAATACACTTCTAAAATTCCTTTTTAATTGGTAACAAATCCATTTTGGAATTTATGAAGGCCAGCACCAAATGGCCTAGAGCATGTTCTCATTCATATTTCACAACAAAAATCATTCTCAGAATCTGCAAACAACATCTGTTTCTCAGAGAGGATTTGTGTTGAGCAAGGCAAGCTCGGGTTAATTAGGCCAAATGAGCTAAAGCAGACAGAGACGGAGATGCAGAGGTTGCAAGATGAAATCCATCAAGACTCTCTGTTGACAGATGCCCTCTTCGCTTGTTCCTTACTTGCTAAGGGGGTTGGTCACATCATCATACTGAAGTGTATTTACTTTTTTGTTATGACAAGTGCACTCTAGGAAAAGGTCATAGTTCAGTGGTGTTGCATGATGCAATCAAGCAGAATTTCATCCTATTAAGAAGATAAGTAAACCAAACAGTGGAGATTGATATGTAGGAGGGGGTTTCAGCTTTTGCTGTAGAACCATGTAAAAGGTATCCTCATGATATCTCCAAAGCCTGGCTGTCCTTTTAGACTTATGTAGAAAGTTAGATGAGGTCACCAAACCATACAGAATTACTTGATGGAAGGTGCACCTAATGTAACAGATAAATCGAGCAGGTCTTTGGTGTGCTCTGATCTATGGGGTAGTGGTCAGGGCTGAGGAAAAGGCAAGGTGGAATAAATGCTTTAGGGAAAGCCTGGAGCCTTGGGCTGAAACATCTGTAAACTAAAAGAAGATGGAAATGAGCACTGGGGTTCCAACATACAATCTGGCCAGATACAGAAAGAGCATCTTTTAGATCACGGTGGCCAACCTGCAGCATATGTGCCACAAGTGGCACAGCAGCTTCTGTGTGTGGCACATAGCAGACCAGGAAGGGGACAGGCAGCACAGTGGCAGATAAAGTAGAGAGCAGAAAGCAGAGCTGCCAATCAAGCAAGGGGGGCACTGATCAGGGAGCAGAAAACAGAGCAGCAGATTAGGCAGGGGAAGGGGATAAGAGTGGCACTTGGGGAGGGTTTGGGGATGATTTGTGGCATGCCTGTCAAAAAGTTTGGCCCTCAGTGATTAGATCAATGACACTCAGTTCTAACTAGGTCAGGTGCCCCATGAGCAGCCAGCATTAACTGAAGAACTATATCAGCATATACACTCAAGCATGACTGGCCTCTACTGTGCCCTGGTCAATCCCCTGCCCCCCAAGTTTTGCTGCACCTTCCCTCTTTCTCTGACAGTGGGGAGGGCAGAAGTGTGGCGGTGGTGCAAGAGTAGGAGCCAGTAGTTCACGGCTGCTGGTGGGAGATGTCACCTCATTTTTTTTTGCCATCAACATGAGTATCAAGCAGCCAAGAAAACACCGTTTTTCAGCACCAAACAAATGAGGAGACATCTCCCCCCCACCCCGCAGCAGTAGCAAACCTTTGACTCATGCTCTGTCACTGTTGCCACTCAGTCTTCTCTGCTGTAGGAGCCACTGCAAGGTAGGTGTAGGGGATGGGAGGGTTGCAACTAGCAAGGGACAGGAGCACAAGTCACCCTGCTTAGCTCCATTCTGGTGGCCCTACTCCTTAGGCAGCACCTGGGGTTCGTGCCCTGCTCACCCACCTATCCTGTAGACACTTCTTGGTGAATTGTAGCCAACACACTCCAGCTCAAAAGAAAAAAATATAGTATGTTAGTTAACATTTGCACCATCCAATTGGGGAAAACATTTTAAAAGCAGTAACTAAATTTCAATTACCACTGAACCCAACTGAATTTTACTTTCATGGTTAATGATCGTAGCAAAGGCATATGCAGTGCATTCCATAAGAAAATGAGACCTTTGTGTGTCAGGAACTACAGTCAGAGCACCCCTGACCTAGAGGATGCAAGAGTATGTCTAACTCTCTGGGCAATCCATTTAACAGGAATTGGTTTAGGAAAGCATCACTAATCCTGAAATGTCCAGAACAAAGAACATGTTTTTTCTTCTATAAAATATCAATGTCTCTTCCATTACCTTCCATTTTCCTTCTGTATTTGGTTAATAATCTTTTAACTGTTAGCGTACATTGGTCCCATTCTCTTTCTCGATGGGCTAACTCCTGATGTCCACACAGACAAATTCCTCACAAAGTCTCTGGAATAAAAACTGATTGTGGACAGCAGGTGTTGGCTCCTCTGGGACTTTGATTTCTATTTCTGGGATCTACACAGAGAGAAGGTTGTAAACTCAAGTGGCTTAAGCTCTTGTTTAAAATTAAGCTGTAGCTACATGGTTTCTACTATTTGTGTTGATCATCCTTACACCAGATTTTAAAAGAAGACGGTTATGTGCCGAGTAGACTTCTGTACACTTCCCTAACAATTGCAGTCATACAGTGTTAAGACAAAAGGTCAGTTGTCTATTTTCTGATGCCAAAAGGAGCCATGAAACAATTCCTGTGGTTCCACTTTACAGCTTCTTAACATTTCTCTTTGGAGCTCTAGTAGTTTGTGTGTCTGTATCTAGAATCCTCCAATTCTAGAAATTTTTTCTTCAACCTCTGGATGTTTCATAATCTCTCAGTGTAAATGAAGAGATAGCTGGTAGAATTTAGAATTTCTATCCTGAATAACACCAGTGATTCACACCAACTGATTGTGAAGAAGGGTCAAGGCTTTCAGGGGAGTTCTGCTGTATTTACACCAAAGTAACTGGGGAAGCTGGGGAAGCATTCAGCCTTTGGCATTTACTCCTATTTGTAACCTTTGGATGATGGTCATCTCTGTGAGTGTTTCCCTCCATGAACCCCAGCTACCATCAGGAACCAGCTTCAAACATCAAATATTTCTAAACATTCTCTTTCACTGAGCAAGAGGAAAAAGAATAACATGTCATGCTGGGATTACTTTAATTGCTTTTGGATACAACAACACAAACTTATTTCAATGTAAAGTAAGAGTCTATCTGCACAGACACCAGTTAGGCTTCCAGATGATTCTGTGCTCCATTTCTGTCTCCAACCTGAGCTAAATTGTTGACCAAAATAAGTTTACTTGCAATGAGAGCAAAGATGAGGGTCCATTTGGCACATCTTTCAAGTGTCCCTTTGATTTACAAGCCTTGGTCATTCTGAGGACATACTGATTTGATCTAGTAATTCCATGACTGACAACACAAGTGTCACAGTCAGATCTTACTGTTTCTGATTGAGTTATCGATCTGGCCTCAGAGAGCATGACCTGGATTTATCTGTACGCACTATTCTGGTCTCTTGGTCAGAGAGAGAGAAAGTTAATCAGAGGAGAATACTAGTTAGTTGCAAGAAACAGATGTGATTGAACTGAAGCTAGAACAGGACTCCACAGTTATGTATAATAAGTTTATTCCATTGTGTTATCCTTGCTGCATATTAAGTGCAATTCCCTATGTAACCTTTAACATAAATTCATGTTATGAATTTATTATTATTATTATTATTATTATTATTATTATCATCTCTGGATACTATGCTAATACAAAAAAATTAACAACTCCACATCCAATATATAGTATATCATCCAATGATAAAGTTCTTTTGGAAGCAGTACATACTAGACATAGCCTTGTTAAAATGATCATTTCTGTCTGACCCATGTGTGGATCAGTTTGGTGGGTTTGTGGAATAGATAGTTTTGGGTCCTAACACAGCAGGCTTTTACATTCTTTAATAATTGTGGGGGGACATAGTCCAGGGAATCCATCAATAATCTCGGAACCATGCAACCAAGGTTTTATTCCCATCTTGGCCCCTGGCATCCCATGTGACTTCAGCTGAGCTGCACAATTTCTCTAAGTTTCTTTTTCCCCTCTTATCCTTAACCTCCCATATTTATTTAGACTGTAAGCTCTCTGGGGCAAGAACTGGCACTCACCCTGTGACAGGACCTACCATAATGGTTTACCTTGTGCTTCCTCAGTTGCAGTTAAAAATAGGGATTACCAGAATGCTTTTCTTATTCAGATGTACTATCATGTATCAGCCAAACAGATCCAGTGGTGCACATACAGCTAATGAGAAGTGGTTAACTTTGTTAGTTTGAAATCAGTCAGAAGGCAGGGTAGATGTGCACCTTTATGGACTAACTAAATAAGATGTATAGAGCACAGACTTTCCAAGTTCACTTCATGGGATACTGGCATATGCAGCTGAACAGGCATGCACACACACTGAACATATGCAGGTTTAGTCAGCTTCTGAGAGAGTTTCTTGTGGGAAGATGTGCATACTGTTTCCTTGTAAAGGGGGCATAGGGGCCAGAACGTGAGAGGGGTTTATGCTTGCTTGCTTACAAGGGCATGGTCTATTTTTTGCTGACAGTTTTGCAGTGAACAGATATTCTTTGCATATTCCCTGTTAGCTTTTCACGTGCACATTCAACATTCACCTTCCATCTCTGTGGCTGGTGCATAGCCTGAGATGTTATGTGCTGGAAGAAATGCAAACATTATTTAGAGTCACTGCTCTCTGATGCCAGCTGTCTATACCCGTTGGCTTCAGCAGAGCATGGAATGTTTCCCACGGTCCTAGGAGAGCAGAGTAGCATAAAATTCTCATCTTCTGAATATCTGTATGGTTCTGAAAGCTAGAGGCCCTTGGGTACCACCTCACCCAGTGGCGATGCGTAGGCGGTGCACAGGGGTGCACGTGCACCCCCTGAGAGCACCAGTGCACCCCCTGACAGGCCGCACTCGCCACTTAGAGTAAGAAGAGTAATTGAGAGGGAGAGAGATGCCTATATGCTGCAATATGGAGGCAGGGGCAGGGTTTAAGAAATGGCCTATGCCAGGAGTTAACAATGTACTGCCCCTAGGCATGTGGAGCAATTGCTTCTGGCACACACAGCTGGGTGGTAGAGGTGGGCTTTACCTGTGGGCTTTACCTGTTTCTACCTGCCCAGGTGGCAGGTAGAAACAGCAGTGGTGCTAGCAGGCCAGGTCAGGAGCACCAGCCCCTGGCTCCAAAAGCCTGCTGGCCACTGGCTTATGGTCACTAGAAGAGCCCTGGTCCACGTAAGTTCAGCTTATGGTCACTAGAAGAGCCCTGGTCCACGTAAGTTCAGTAAGGATTTTTAAAGTCATGAGAGTACCTCAGCCTCACTTTAATTTTGGGAAGTGGTAGGAGTACCATGCAAATATTTTGCATATGGCTAGTAATGTAATCACTGATCTACTACAATATGCTCTGGACTACTCCAGAAATGGTTTGTCTTCCTTCAGGTATTATAGAATTATTGTTATCAGGACTGGGTAAAGGGGAATATCTCATCCTGCTGTTTGCTTCCTCTCTAATGCTTCTGCATTACCAAATCGAGTCCAAATTTTTGTACAAGGCCCCAGTATCTTTCCAAGTCTACTCCAGAGCAACCTCTGAGGTACAAGAAAGATGAGAGTTCTAGAAGCACATAGAAATGAAACAGTTACTATTGATGGTTCATATATTCCTCTCCCATAAAGATCTGCCTAGTTTATCTGGCTATCTTTACATCTCCATATTCCAGCTCTGTAGATTGCCCCATTTTGGAAATTGTTTAAAAAGATGGATAAAGAACTTTTCATCAGTGAAAGCTTTTGAGACAGCCCAATGATATGAGTAACTTATTTATGTGATTTTATGATCTGCTTTAATGGTTGTAATTGTACTGTAAGGCACTTACAGAGCTTCAGGCATGATACAGAAAAATACATTATCATCTTCTTACAAATGCTAGATTTTGGAGACAACCCTGTAGGAACTGGTTAGCAAGAGCAGGGGTATCACAAAGGAGAATTTATTATTATTATTATTATTATTATTAATGCTCAATAATGATTGGAAAGGAAAGTCAGAAAGTGCATATGGTCAATAAAATATGGATCTGTTGGATTTTTGATATTTTAAAGGGTAGTGGTTCTTTAAAACTGGTTTACATGATGTGCCACATCTCATCCTGCTAGACCTGATAGGTCTCTTTGCAGGCAATACTATTACAGTAAAAGCTGTATTAACTGGAACTTTATTAGCCAGACAACTCTATTGACCGGCATCCAAGCAACACGGCAAAAACGAAACCGGAAGTACCATTTCTGGGGGACTTCCCGTTTCACCTCCACGAGCTGAGTTTTTCTTCACCACTTTTTTGGCCCACAGCCAAGGGCAAAGCATCCTGTGCGGGAAAAAGCAGCCTGTGCGGGGCCCCCCACCATGTCCCTTAGCACACTGACACCGGGCAGTGCACCAGAAGGTGCACATTTGATTAACCAAAATATTTGATTAACCAGCATCCCCTATTCCCGGGGGGTGCCGGATAACAGAGCTTTACTGTATTTATATTAGGTTTTTGCAAACTTTTTGAAGTAGCAGGCTGAAATATGCAGCTTGGTCTGAGGTAGGCCATCACTTCCAGCCCAGCTGCTTCTACTTCTCCCCACAAGTGTGCCTGTGACCTGGTACAAAATGCCCCCACTGCTGAAATGCTGCTAAATTGCTGCAGATATCCAGGCTTTGCAGGCTGGATTAAATCACTTGGCAGGCTGGATCCAGGCCACAGGCTATAAGTTGCCAACCCCTGATTTAGATATATTAAGATGGTATTTCATAGCCCTACCCCATTGTGCTAAGCACTGTACAACCCTATGACAAAATGATGCTTTTGGCCCCCAAAGAACTTTATATGGAAACTATTTTTAGGCCAGTACTTTCAAATGTGGATGTTTAAACTTGAACTCCACCAGGTGGGCTTGCAGGGTCTTATATGGAACTTCATCACTGGGAATTAAACACCTGAATGTCATTGTTTGCCTTTGCAAATCTACCCTGAATATTATGGTCCCAAAGGCCATCTATATATATGTACTTGGCAATTCAGCAAGTTAGGGTGAGAACAGATGACATAGTCACAGCAATTCAAAAGGTTTGAGGGGTGTGAAGGGGAAAGGACTTAACACAGCACAGCTGAGTCCCATTCTAACCTATAGTAAGAGAAGTTAAATTGCAGTAATTTCCCTCCTCCTTCATTCAGGAGGTTATAGAAGTACTAAAGGACTGTGCAGTAACAACTGCACAGTCCACCATTTATGCAGACATGGCCACAGTGTATCTGCCAACACACCCTTTTAAGTAGTATATCCTACCCCTCCTTTTCACTAGTGTAATTATACATGTCAATACCTGAAAATTGTCACCGATGTTTGAAAATATTTACCTGAGCTTTCAGTTATGCTTGGGCTTCTCTGTCTCAGAGAGGAATAATGGAGATTAATTAGGACCAAATTCTTCTTTCTGTCATGGCAGAGTAAATCTGAGCTAACTCCACTAAAACTCTCAATCACCCTGAGATAAAGCTGAAATCCCTCCACTGAAGTTAATGGAGAGCACATGTACACATGCAGTTAGCATGGCTGAATAAACTCCAACACAGTTCATGCCAGAGTTTATTGCTCTCAGGTGTACCATTTGCACAAGCTCTGGGACCGCAGCACATTGAGTGGGGGGCAGCGCAACTCTGGCTGGCAGAGTGCCCCAGGGGTCAGCCTGCTAGCCCTGGACTGCTCCATCTGAGCTCAACATGCTGCAGAGGGGATGGCTGGGGCATGAAGGTGCTACAGTGTGGGGCTAGCCAACGGGCAGCCCCCACACAGTAGCACCCTCATGTCCCACCCAGCCCTGGTCACCATTTGCACGTGCATTGCGGCTGAATAAATAACTCAGTTATAGTAGTATATGTGTCAGGCAGTACTACCAGATAGTGGAGTTAATTAGTTGAATCCAGTCTAATAGTGCCATGTGACAGTGACACTACTTCAGAGCTAATTAATCAACTCTGCAGTAAAGTGCATGTGTAGATGCCCCCTGGTAGTGACTATTTATTTACATGGGTGTAAGGAGTACAGAATATGACCCACTGCTATTTCTGAGTACTGAGATGCTAGTGTGATGCATACTGCAGGGAAAAACAAGCTGGTAAATGACTGAAGAAGGAATAAGAGGCACCTTCTGTGATCTGGAATTCCTGCAGGGTTTATCTGGGGGTTTACATTTAACAAAAAAAAAGGACAAGGAAAGGGACAGAGTTTTCAGATGAAAAGTCTGACAAGGAGGGTGGGGTGTCTTTTTGAAAAGAGACACCTGGGTAACTGGAGATAGTAAACAAGCTTCCTGGGGCTTTGAGCTCTCATGATTGCCTGCAAGAGAACAGTTGGAAAGTCTTATGTGAGGGTGCCTTTCTCGTTCGCAGCTGACCAAGTGTGCTGCTTACAGTTCTAATGTGTTAGGCTGTTTCTTGTTCATTAGTTGTATACTGATGGAAAGGAACTTTAAATCACTCTTTAGAGGAATCCGCCATGAGGCATGCCAGCTGTGTGCCAGATGAAGGAGTTGTAAAGCCACATTGGACTGGGAAGAATATACCAGAGAGAGAAATCTAAAGTCATGAGAAAGATAATTACTTTGTACTCATGGATTAGCCAAAGGAAAGGAAAGAAAAGAATTATATTCTGCTTTCATTAGAAAGTTCTCTGTCACACACACATGTACCTGTGAGACAGACTGTTCTATGTTATTGTCATGGCTTCAGAGTATTTGGGGGAAAAGTAGTCAGAGAATTTTGGAGTCCTGGAGCGGATTGCCCAAAGTAAAATGAGAAAACTCAGACACAAAATTTTCTTTCTTACTGTATTTTCATTGATGATACCAACATAGTGAAAGATTGCTCTGTTGAGACCGAGGGGCTGTGGCCAGCAGCCCGGCCACGTGGGCCGGGGAAAAGGGTCAGCACGGCGAACTAGAATTAGGCACTGATGCATAGAGGTTGATTAAAGATTATTTTACTTACACCGTAGGTGGTCACGGTGCGGGTAGAAAAACTTTTTTGAGTTGCAGTTACAAAACGAAAACAAAACTCGAACAAGACCCGCAGAAAACTCGAGCCTCTTAAACACGAACAAGACCCGTAGAAAACTCGAGCCTCTTGAAACAACCTGGACAGAGCTCTGGATACACACACACGAAGTTTGCTAGGCTCCGTGGACTGACCGAAAGTGCGCAGGGAAGGGTACGTCGAGGGATCAGGCGGCGACGGGGAGAGGCTAGAGGTTGATCAGGCCCCTGTATCCTCCTTTAAGGCACACGTGGAGTTTGTTAGACTCCATAGTGCGCTTAGAGTTCTTCACGAGATGGATGTGAAGTTCTCCTCCTCCAACTTGGGTGGAAACTGCTCAAACCTCTTATACGGCCAGCAAGCCAATCGCTAGCCGCCACGTGAGAATAATTTAGAAACAGCCAATAGTGGGAAACAAATTTACATATGGGTGGCGGGAACTCCTTTGCACTGGGGTTTTCTCTATGCAACTGAGAATTGCACTGTGCAAAGAAAGCTCCATGTGGCGGGAAATAATTCTGCAGTGCCGAAGCACACACAAAATCATACTCTTTGGGTCATGACATCCCCCCTTGCTGAAGGCACAGCTGAATTATACCACATACTCGTCACTCAGGTCGCCATTAGCTCTTATAACAGGTCATTGAACTAAACGGGTAAACACAAAATCAGCTAACATAAGAATTTCGTCCTCCAGGGATCAAATTAAATAATAGCCGGCACAAATACACACACACATAATCAGATTCATAACAAAAAATTGCACGATCAGGGCTTCAGTGGGCGTCATGGCGAAGTCGCGCGTCAAGCCCTCACTTCTGCCGATGATGTTATCCTTCTTGGGGCTTCTCTCCACCACGCACTCTGAATTCCGGATCTGTAAACAAAACTCTCAAAAAATAAGTTAACATATATCAAAATATTTACAAAAACCCGCACACGATAGGGCGGTTAGTTAAACGCACTACCACTTCCCCAAAACATATAATACAGGTGTTTAAACATGGCTAGAGTGGAGCCAACTCTCTCTTGCATGATCAACTGGATGAAATCATCGAGGAGCCGTCGTCTAGCTCTTCCAAATAATGAACCCAACTCATATGCCAATCGCCATTGGCCTGCGTCCCCTAAAATCCGAAGTTGCCACTTATTGAGTCCAGAACGCTGTAGGAGAAATCCAAACATGTATCGCTCCTCTGGTGTTCTCTGTGGCAACGATGGAAGATCGGATTCACGATGTCTTGTGCCTTGAGCCTCGGTTGGGTGTCGACGTTCCCGATCAATAGATATTCTTGGCTCCATCAGGATACGCAGTCGTGACAATTGACGAAGAAGATTACTCACAGGTTGGTTAACCATTGGGTTAAGCAGAATGCAGAGGACAGCGATGTTCTTTCGCCCATAAACCTCAAGACAACTATCTATGCTGTGAATGGTCACTGGAACGGTTCCAGGATTTCGTAGATGACTGTGAGGCCATGGTCTTATTCGCTGGAGTGATGTCAGTCCTAGTGCACATGCTCTGGGGTTCCAGGCACAGTACGAGACTCCGATAATCGCTAGTATGAGTTGCTCTGCACCGGTATGTTCTGGCCATCCATCATGCCATGCGTGGGCTTTTTGACCGATCAGTCCTGCAATACGCGCTGGCAGTGGAATAGGCCAGTGAACGTTAAACGCCACCATGTCGATGTCAGTGACATGTCCTCTACTCCACGAAGCTTGTCTGACCAAGAAGCTTGCTTCTTCCTGGTTCAGCAGGTCGGATCCAAGTTCCACGACCAAACGTCCCAACCATACAGCTAGAGTTTCTTCAGGTTGGATTCTTGATTCTCTGCACAAATCCTGCAGTTCAGTTCTGGTGCGAGTGTAATAGGTAGTAGCAACTCAGCTGGTTGTTGTTACAGGCTGATCTGTTACTTCGGGAGTCAATGCTGTTATTGTTTCAGGCAGGAGGGGCGGATGCACTCCTCCGCTCAATTCTCCTTTCCGTTGGCAAGAAGGCGTGGTCGCCGGAAGCGACGCTGCATCGGTGGGCGGGGTCACTCTCGCGAGTTCCTCCGAAGCTCCACCCTTCTCTTCCAGTTCTTCCACGTGGTCTCCCTCTTGCTCGGCGCCATCTTGGCATGGCGTCTCAAGATTTTCTTTCACAGCTGCCTCTTTGACCGCTTGAACGGCCATACGCAGCTGGGCTTTCAAACTTAAATTTTTCTGCATTAGATCAATTACTGTACGGAAAGTGGCAGTTAACATTCCCCCCTTGTCATATCTCGGGGTTACCCTCTCATCTGCGGCGCATTCCTCCGTCTCCAGATCTTCGCGGAGCTCGGATGGAAGCTTGCGACCCCTCAATCTAGACACCAGCATAAAGGGGGCGAACCGGTCTATCGGCACCGGTTGTTCACTCTCCCGAGCACATCTCAGGCAACGGGCACACTCCCTGGTGAGGGTCAGGTTTACTGCGCCTGCCGGGCTGACTCTGGTGTGGGACACAGTGTCAAGGGGCCTAAACAGGACCCGCTCATCATTCATTATACACCCGAATGCCGCGGGTTGAAGATACACTTCCCTCTCTCTTGGGGCTCCGTCTTCGGAAGCTCCCTCTTCTCCCTTCAGCGAAAGGCGTCCACTGATAAACCTTCCACCCGTTCCGCCCGCCTGGTGGTAAGCGATATGCGCCTCCAGTTCCACACCGCTTGCTACGCCGCGTTTCCCACTTCGCCAAGGGCAGTTCTCAACTAATTCTAGTTCTATCATGCTTTCCCCGTATCCCATCCTCGTCGCCATGTCGAGGCCAAGAGGCTGTGGTCAGCAGCCCGGGCATGTGGGCTGGGGAAAAGGGTCGGCACGGCGAACTAGAATTAGGCACTGAAGCGTAGAGGTTGATTAAAGATTATTTTACTTACACCGTAGGTGGTCGCGGTGCAGGCAGGAAAACTTTCTTGAGTTGCAGTTACAAAACGAAAACAAAACTCGAACAAGACCCGCAGAAAACTCGAGCCTCTTAAACACGAACAAGACCCGTAGAAAACTCGAGCCTCTTGAAACAACCTGGACAGAGCTCTGGATACACACACACGAAGTTTGCTAGGCTCCGTGGACCGACCGAAAGCGCACAGGGAAGGGTACGTCGAGGGATCAGGCGGCGACGGGGAGAGGCTAGAGGTTGATCAGGCCCCTGTATCCTCCTTTAAGGCACACGTGGAGTTTGTTAGGCTCCACAGCATGCTTAGAGTTCTTCATGAGATGGATGTAAAGTTCTCCTCCTCCAACTTGGGCGGAAACTGCTCAAGCCTCTTATACGGCCAGCAAGCCAATCGCTAGCTGCCACGTGGGAATAATTTAGAAACAGCCAATAGTGGGAAACAAATTTACATATGGGTGGCGGGAACTCCTTTGCACCGGGGTTTTCTCTATGCAACTGAGAATTGCACTGTGCAAAGAAAGCTCCATGTGGCGGGAAATAATTCTGCAGTGCCGAAGCGCACACAAAATCATACCCTTTGGGTCATGACATGCTCAAGGTATGAAGGGGGCTTAGATGCTCAGCTCCCTATGAGAACTGGAAGATTTCCCTCATGGTCAATACTCTCTGGCAATATTCTGTCTACCTAGAGATAGATAGGAGGTAGGGGTGATGTCTCAGGAAATGGTGGGAAAGTCCATGCTTTAGCACCCAGGTACCCCAGGGTGAAGCATGATGGCCAAGCTCTGGTGTCTGAGATGGGACAGGAGACAGAGCGTAGACCCCATTTTTGCTTCGCCTCGTATGAGGATTTCTAGTAACATTATTGCCGCTAGCTTTTCCTTATGTGGCAGGAACATGAGTAACAAGTTTGTTTTTGGCCCCTGCACCTGGGTACAAGTAGCACAGTTCAGGCCCATATCTCCACTTCTAGTTCCTTTTGATACAATTCACTGTTGGGTAAGAAGCACATTTAGCCATGATATTTTTACCCACGTCCATAACTGTATTTTTAACATAAAGAATGGTAGTTCTGTAAGTTCCCCAGGTGCATTTACTGCTTGTTTATTTACTAGTTTTACTGGCAGTGTAAGGGGAGAGTCAGAGGTATTAGGCACAAATATTGTTAGAAGGGAGTAGCACATTGTGTAGGTTTTGCAGGCCAAGTTCATTGCATTCACTAAAGTCCCCGGTGTTCTTCTGTTCCCTTCTACAAGCTCCTTGTTTGCCACCTTCCCATATCCTGCCATCTCGAAAGCTCCTTTTAACTCCCCCTTGCACCTTGCCAGGAAGTACTATGGTTTCCTTATCCCCCGCTTTCCTCATATCAGGTTCCCCATTCCCATCACCATCCCTAGGGCCAGGAGCACTTTGTCCCTGTCCTCATCCTCCTCTTTATTCCTGTGCCACCCATTTTCAACAAACACCTTCTACAGGGTCCCCCCCTCCCTCCTCCATCCTCCCCCATTTGAAGTGCTGTATGCCCTTATTTGCCTTCTCTTCTCACATTGGGGTCCTTCATTCTCCCCCAAAACAGGGGTTCTGTGCACTTCCTTGTTTTTCCACCAGGGACAGATCTAGAGAGGATGCAACAACATAGTTGCATCCCCGTTTGGCTGTGTTGTATGAGCTCTTGTTGTGGGGCTTACCTGGAGCCCTGGAAGTGAGCCTTGTTACAGCTGTCACTCATCCCCTCTTTTCCCCTACTGATAAATTCATTGGAGGAGAGGGAAGGAGGGAAAGGGCAAACAGTATCCCCACCAATCAGCTGGTGAGCTCAGGATACACTGCTCATGCTGAGCTCCAGTAGCAACCCCCATAGACCAGGCAGTGAGTGCAGAGCTCACTGTATATACAGGGCACAGTCGAAGAGGGGGAGCTGTACCCCTCTTGCTCCATTCCTGGATCTGCCACTATCCTCCACAATACTTACTTCTCTTCTTTCTTTCTAAGAGATTACTCTTTCAGAGTCCCACTGTGTTCAACCCTACTAGGAGGCTGGGCAGAGATGGGTGGGGGTAACTGGTGCCATCAACTGTTTTTTTGTTCTTATCTACAGCCCATTATAGAAATGTCTGATGTTGTGATTCTGCTAAATGGACATAGGTGTCCTTGAATTTACATTCCCTGAAATTTTGGAAATGAGCATATGTAGCATTCAAAAGGCATTGTATGAAATTGAACAGAGAAATGCCATCAAGATGGGTGTAAAGCTTTGCTAGCTCAGCAAATTACCTTATTCCTTTAAACATATGGCACCCTTGAATTTAAGCCACAACCAAATTGCCAACTCTCAATTTAAAGAGAAAAATAAAACAGCAACTAAAAACACATTTACAAGGATACATCCTCTATGATGTATATACAAGTTCATTTGCTTTTAAACTCTAATTTAAAGACAGACCTTTTTTGAAGAAATATTTGCTTTGAAAAAGCGTATCTAAATCTGGAAAAAATACAGTATTTAGTCCTTGTGCAACGGGAGTGTCTAAAAGCCCCATCATGGACCAGACCCTGCACTGTGTGTGATCTAGTATAAAGACTCTCAAGCCTCAAGGAACCTTTAATCTTCAGTATCATCCATAGGCAAATATAGTCACTATAAGTGCCTATGAGAACACTATACATTAGATTTTTATCTTAGTTTACCACAGGGAATAATGACGGGGTTTGGTGGGGAGGGGGGATGGTGTCTAAGCAAAGAGATCTCTTAAGCTCAGCCCCGCATGCCTCACCCAAATAAATATTAGACATATTAATTTGTACACCCAGAAAACTTTCTCACCTATCTAAAAGGAGATGGTTTCTCAAACTTTGCACAGGACAGGCATTCTGATTGGAAAGGAATTGTGGGGGGAAAGGAATGCACATTCAGCATTTGTCTATATTTTGATTGTCTTGTCAAAATTCTCCACAAAAGCAAAAGAGTTCCCTTCATGTTGATCGAAACAGTTCCACCTACAACATTTAAACATTGCAATTTGATTTCCCATCTTTTACATTTTGCATCATATTAAATCATATGATACAACAGAAAAATGAAAATCTGTTTCAGAGAAGAACATGAAGTGCTTCATTCAGCAGATGTCAAGACAGGAATTGCTTTTTTCCTACTTTTATATATGTATATAAACAGACCTCAGCAAAACCACCACAATTCCATAAAATTATTTAGCTCCCATTTTAGGTTGAAAGGAAAATGGATATGTTGGAGGTTTTCCAAACTAGCCCAGCTAATTCTAATACATGTAAGATCTCTGTGAGAGAGGCTCTTAAACTGCAAAATGTATACTGTGATTCAGATTTTATATGCACGCTCTAAATGATGGTGGTACTTAGATTGCAAGAGTTGGTTCAGATCCTCCTCTAATCTCTATGTTATTTGTAATCACGACCAATATAATGAAATCCTTTCTTAGTCAGGGCCCCTCCCACGCCCCCCCCCCCCCAAGTTTCTCTTTAACTAAAAGTTCCTTTACAAGAAATTTCATTATGCCCATTGATCAGGGCTTTAACAACTGCAACTGCAAACAGAACACTGTGGTGAGTTCATCACTGCTGCCTTCAAATGGGAATTATGACCAGGTGAAGTCTCTATCTGCCTCCTCTCTATAGCTTTATCTAACTCTGTGCATGGATGGACCTTTTGGAAAGTGATAATTTGGATGTGAAACAATTATCCTAAAACAGTTAGCCAGAGCAAAGTGGACATTCAAATTTATCTTCTCTCTCTCTCTTTTGGTGAAGAACATCTATCTTCCATGACTTCTTGATTACTGAAGCCTTCAAAATATATCCTTTGGTCTGTGAGAGTGCTAAGTGCAGGGCTGAGCATTAAATATCACCCTCTATGATTAATTGGAAGTTAATTAAATCTATCAGTGAAACAATGGGAAGGCAATGATCTATGTAATCATTGAAATAGTAAATGAAATGATGTAAGGGCCCTTCATTTCACTTATTGACAGTGATGGAAGGGTGGCAAGGCCTCGCTGCTCAGCTGTGTTTTCTGCCTGACCACACAGGCCTGCTCAGGCAGACACAAACTTTCCAATGAGATGAGTGGTGGAGCAAAACTAATAGTGGCTCTGTGAATGCTGCATTCCCTTTTACTTTGGCCTGTTCAGGAGCCAGACTAAAGACCCCCAAGCTAACTCTGGCATTCTGGGTGTACAGTGCAAGCTGTTTAAATGGCTCCCTCCTGAAAGGGTATGTCTAAAAAAATTAAACAGGGTACAAGCTTGCTCTTATTATACACCCATAGAAATCACTGACTGTTTCACTCTTTTCAGCCAGAGCAAAAATATCATCTGTGTAATTCTTTGATAAACAATACTCTCTTTCATTACACAAAGGCTTTCATCTGCTTATATAGGATCTTGATACCTATGAAATGGATAATATTCATCTCCATCTCAATAACAGATGCAAAGTGTATAATGATTTCCCTCCCTAGCTGTTAGAATGATTTCACCCAGAGGAATTGTAAAAGAAATAAAAGCAAAGATGAAAAAAATGCTGTCTAGTCCATCTCCCTGCCAGGCCATGACCGCTCCCTATGGGGGGTAGGGGAGCTTCAGTTCAGTGCTTCAGGCAATGGGTCCACTTCAGTTTTCAGTGCTTCAAGCAATGGGTCTTCCTTTCAGATATTCTTCCACGGTATAATTGGTCTCACCTGGGAAGTATTTCTTGATAGTCAGTGTGTATGTTTATTGACTTAATGAGAACATCTTTTTTTATTCTCTTGCACCAGCCTAAACAAATCCTTTCACTACTTTGGGTTTAAGAACTTACATGTGGCTCTCATAGTTCAGACATACCACATCATTGGGTTTCAGTAAAATTGTCCAAGTTGCTTCTCCATTATCAGCCAGTGGAAACAAGGCTTTCTGGAAAAGTTGAAGAACTCCCTTTTCCTACCTAGTCCTTTTTTCAACAACCTATTTTATGCCACAGCTGGATCCTAGATCCTTTGCAGGGTTACATTCCTTAACTTCTCCCCCAACAACAAAGATGAGGGTTTCTGAACTAGCTGGGGGTATAGCTTCAGCAAACAGTTCTGTGGAACCAGTGAGGTGCTCCAGCTGTTTGGTGCAACTTTTTTTATCAAAAGGTGCTGCTTTTCCACTCAGCTGCGTGGAACCATGGCTGCACTCCAGAAGTGTGGAGAAGTGATGTTCTTTGAAGTAGAAGCCACAGCAAGCAGCTGGGTTGCTCGCTCTTATTTGGCAACCCTCTGTAGGTTGAGAACTACCCCTACAGAAGAATCCAGGTACTACGGTAATTAGACTTTAGGCTGTGCTCCTTTGCAAAAATTCCCCAGAATCCTGTGTGTAGGCTGCCCTGGCATTTCAAATGAGATATTACAGCAGTTAATGCAAAAGAGCAAAGGACACTGAGCTGCATGAACAGAAGGGCTTTCTTTATCAGATCCATCAAAACAACTCATTTTAAAGTTTTATAGATAAGCACTGTTCTAAGACTCCCTATAGAGGTTGAAGATAGTTCCCTGTGTTCATATACCTCACCTTTTGCAGCAAATCCCCAGTTCCAGTCTCAAAAATGAAAGGCCACGTTCCTTTCTCACTTGCAGTGTCTTTACACAAGTGCAATTGCACTGACTTCAGTGGCATTTCCCTTGATTCGCAGCACTGTGAAATGAGAGGTGGATTGGGACCTGACCACATTCACACACTTGTGGGTCAAGACCTTTTAAAACAGATGCCTAATACTACCCAGATATCTCATGGGAAGAGCGCTCAGCCAAATCCGAATGGTCACAAAGCTTTCTCTCAGGTGAGCTCTATCTGACTCAAGAAGTCTACAGGCCAATGAGAGGTAAAGCACTGCTCGACCTGGTACTGGCAATGGGGGACGACCTAATCAGCGACCTAACGATCGAAGGGAAGCTGGGTGACAGTGACCATGAGCGGATTACCTTCACCATCCGCCATAAAGCTGGCAAGTCAGTCAGCAATAGAGAAGTCCTTGACTTCAGGAAAGCTGGCTTTGACAAGCTCAGGAAGCTTGTCAGTGAGGCTCTAAGGGACCACGACCCAAAGGGGAGAGGAGTTCAGGATGAGTGGTTGCTCCTCAAGGGAGTGATCCTGGATGCACAAGCAAAGTTTATCCCATCTTGGAGGAAAGGCAACAAAAGGGCACAACATCCCCCTTGGCTCTGCAGGGAACTAGCGGACCTCCTGCATCTAAAAAGAAAGACCTACAAAGGATGGAGGACTGGATCCACCTCCAAGAAGGTATATTCCGCACTGGTCTGGACCTGCAGGAAGCAAACCAGGAAAGCCAAGGCCGCAACTGAACTCCAACTAGCTACAAGTATCAAGGACAATAAAAAGTCCTTTTTCAGATATGTGGGGAGCCAGAGGAAAAGCAAGGGCAACATTGGACCCCTGCTAAACCAGATGGGACAACTGAGAACCAAAGCCCAGGAAAAAGCCAACTTGCTAAATGGGTACTTTGTGTTGGTTTTTCACCAGCCCATTATGGGATGGGAAGGCCTGGGTGAGGGAGATTCCTTACCCCTCCATCAATGCTGACCTTGTGAAGGAACACCTTGAGAGGGTGGACACCTTCAAGTCAGCCAGCCCTAGCAGTTTACTCCCCAGGCTACTCAAGGATCTGGCAAGCATCATAGCTCAGCCCTTGGCATGGATCTTTGAGAACTCCTGGCGCTCTGGTGAAGTGCCCAAAGATTGAAAGAAGGCCAATGTGGTACCTATCTTCAAGAAAGGGAGGAAAGCGTATCTGGCAAAATACAGGCCCATCAGCCTGACCTCTATCCCAGGGAAGGTCTTAGAAACGGTTATCAAAGAGACCATTCTTAACAGACTGGCCGATGGCAGCATCCTGAGGGATAGCTAGCATGGGTTTGTTGCGGGTAGGTTCTGCGTGACCAATCTTATTTCCTTTTACGACCAGGTGACCTATCACCTGGAAAAGGAAGAAGGAATTGATGTCATATAGCTTGACTTTAAAAAAGCCTTTGATCTGGTATCCCATGATCACCTCTTAGCAAAACTGGCCAACTGCAGCCTTGACTTCACCATGGTCCACTGGCTGGGGAATTGGCTCCGTGGCCAGACCCAGAGGGTGGTGGTTGATGGAAATCAATCATCATGGTGTACTGTGACCAGTGTGGTCTCTCAAGGCTCTGTCCTTTGGCCTATACTATTCAACATATTCATTAAGGATGTGAACATTATTATCAGAAGTGGACTGGCCAAGTTTGCCGACAACTCCAAACTTTGGGGTAAAGCATCCATACCGGAGGACAGGAGGGTGATCCAAGCTGACCTTGACAGGCTCAGGAAATGGGCGGACGAGAACCTGATAGTGTTTAACACCAAAAAATGAAGGTTCTCCACCTTGGGAAGAACAAACTGCAGCATGCTTATAGGCTCGGCAGTGCTATGCTGGCTAGCACTATGAATGAAAGGGACTTGGGGGTCATGATTGACCACAAGTTGAACGTGAGCCATCAATGTGATGCTGCAGCTAGTAAAGCGAGCAAAATGCTGGCTTGCATCCATAGATGCTTCTCAGGCAAATCCCAGGATGTCATTCTCCCATTGTACTCAGCCTTGGTGAGACTGCAGCTGGAATATTCCATCCAGTTTTGGGCTCCACAATTCAAAAAGGGTGTGGAGAAGCTTGAGAGAGTCCAGAGGAGAGCCATGCACATAATCAGAGGTCAGGAAAACAAACCTTAGAGCTGAAATCAGAGGCTGAGAGCTATGGGACTCTTCAGCCTGAAAAAGCGCAGGCTCAGGGGTGATCTGGTGGCTGCCTATAAGTTTATAAGGGGTGTTCACCAGGATCTTGGGGAACATCTGTTCACCAGAGTGCCCCAAGGGATGACAAGGTCGAATGGTCTTAAACTCCTCCATGACCGTTTCAGGCTGAACATAAGAAAGAAATTCTTTACTGTCCGAGCCCCCAAGGTCTGAAATAGACTGCTGCCAGAGGTGGTTCAACCACCTACTTTGAATGCCTTCAAGAGAAATTTAGATGCTTATCTTGCTGGGATCCTATGACCCCTGCTGACTTCCTACCCCTGGGGCAGGGGGCTGGACTCAAAGATCTTCCAAGGTCCCTTCCAGTCCTAATGTCTATGAAATCTATTAAATCCACATTCATATTTAGTCATGGTCTGGATTTTCAAATGTACTGAATAATCAACAGCTCCTTTGGTGCTCTTTACTATTAGTGTTAGCACGGAGATTGCAAAACCAGTACTAGTACTACAGAGGCTCCCTCAGCATTGATCAGGACCCCATTGTGGTAGGTGCTATATAAAAAGTCCTTGTCTCAAAGAGTCTGCAATCTAAGGGAACAGACAAATGTAACAATTAAATTGATAGCAAATAATACCTACATAAGGTGTCAGGATGTAACTGTTACATCTGCATGCTGCCATGAACAAATCTAGAATTTTGAAAAGGAGGGTGTATATGGTGAGGTGCATCATCACGTAGAACACAACACATACTTTAAAAGTAAACTAGAAGCTTTACTAATATGCTAGGGACCTACAGCTGTGTTATTCAGTTTAAGATGGAAGGAAAAACAAATGTAACGTTGTTGGAATGAGTTAAAAACAATTTACAGGGCTGTGAAATAGGAGCTTCATTACCAAGATCAGGTAACAGACAGCAGAATTGCAGAACAAAGGAGAGCTTGCTTGGTGGAACATCAGGACCATAAAAAAGAAGACATGGTGCTCAACACCTGTGGAATAAAGAGTTTAAAAGGGGTCAGGTAGATTACAATGAGTCATGAAGTCAATTGACTCCCCCAACACTGCCTGACTAGAAATACTGCTGCCACTGCCAGGAAGTTGGTCATAAACTTTGGGTGGAGCAAGAATCAAAGGAAGGTGCAAGTGTACCCTGCCCCTGAATCCACCCTTGCAGACAGAGGTAACAGCTGAATTGATAGCAAATGATACCTACATAAGGGGCGCATCTACATTTTCATTAATGTGCATTACTTACTGTTACTGTGCATTTAGTTTAGTACTTGCTTAATGAGGTACTAACTAAATGCACAGTAACTATATTTCAGCTCCCAGTGGCTTGCAGCCCTGTGGAACTCCACCTGGTGGTAGGAGGTGGAGCACAGCATCGGCTCTGCCTGCCTTCCACCAGCAGGCTGAGCTCCATGGGGCTGGCGTAGCCCAGTATCGGGAGGAGATTGCAAAACCAGCTGCACTCCAATCGGCTCCACCAGCCCCACAGAGCACAGCCCAGCAGCAGGAGACAGGGAGAGCAAAGGCTGTGCTTCTCACTGGGCTGAGCCACATGGGGCTGTGGAACCACTTGGAGCACAGCCCTGGTTCTCCCCTGCCTCCCACCACCTGGCTGCTGCTTCAAAACTCGAAACATTTCAAAACTTTTGAAATGTTTCGACTGGCCTCGTTTTGTTTTGAGGCTGTTTTGAAGCCCTTCATTTCATTTAGATTTTGCTGTTTGAAGCTTGAAACAAGTCGAAGCAGCATCGAAATGAAACAGCCAGTGAAACTTCGCATAGCCCTACTGCACAACGTTATTAGGCTGCTGCTCAGTGTCTCATGTACATGTGCCCAAGGTGCCATGATGTAACTCTTATATCTGCATACTCATGTAGCTATACAGCTGAACTAAATGAATGTACCTTTAACCCTGAACAAAACAGGTTTAAAGTCAGAGTAATGTAGCTCACTTGTGTCACTAGTTATATCGTAACAGGTTTAAGCAGTTTAAACAGTTCTCCATTTACTATGTAATCTTGCCTCCTGTGTTCAAAAATCTAGATGATGCAGATTAAATCCACACTTTCAAATCTTTGTCTTTCTTCACCAACAGAACTCCTAACCTCTAGCAAGCCAGAGAGTCCACAACCATGATAGGAACATATGGGATGGGGCATGAGGGAGCCTTCACCAAAGAGTTGTGTCTCCTTTCCTTTTTCCACTGACTGTCTTCACTCTTCCGATTCAGCAGCCTACCATTTCTCCTTTCTCTTCTCACAGATAAGCAGAGGTATTTTTAATTAAATGAAGATGAAACATGACAGGAAGCATTAGTTATGTATTGAAATAAAACATCAGGGAATCATTATTTAGCATGAGAGCATTAATAAAGCCCTTTTGATGAGGGCCCTTCACTAATTGCAATAGTGACCTCAAGAAATCCTGTTAACTATATGAAGTTCTAGCCACCCAGTCAATCAGTTGTAGTTAGTCAGTAGTGCTTTAGTTATATTTTATCTGTGTGTTTTTCTAACCTGTAGAAAAATTATATCATACCCCATTGTAAAGAACAAAAATGTTAGGGACACTCCTGAATGGGTTCGTAGCAGGTAGATCATGCCTGACTAATCTAGTCTCTTTTTACAACCAGGTTACAAAACACCTGGACACAGGAGTAGGGGTTGACATCGTCTACTTAGACTTCAGGAAGGCCTTCGATATAGTATCCCACCCCATACTGGTGAACAAGTTAAGAGGCTGTGACTTGGATGATTACACAGTCCAGTGGGTGGCAAATTGGCTAGAGGGTCATACCCAGAGAGTGGTGGTAGATGGGTCGGTATCAACCTGGAAGGATGTGGGCAGTGGGGTCCCACAAGGCTCGGTCCTTGGACCGATACTCTTCAATGTCTTCATTGGTGACTTGGACGAGGGAGTGAAGTATACTCTGTTCAAGTTTGCAGATGATACAAAACTGTGGGAAGAAGTGGACACACCCGAGGGCAGGGAACAACTACAGGCAGACCTGGACAGGTTGGACAAATGGGCAGAAAACAACAGAATGCAATTTAACAAGGAGAAATGCAAAGTGCTACACCTAGGGAGGAAAAATGTCCAGCACACCTACTGCCTAGGAGATGACCTGCTTGGTAGCATGGAAGCGGAAAGGGACCTAGTGGACTCCAAGATGAACATGAGTCATCAGTGTGATGAAGTCATCAGAAAAGCTAACTGCACTTTATCATGCATCAGCAGATGCATGACAAACAGAGCCAAGGAGGTGATACTTCCCCTCTATCGGGCACTGGTCAGACCGCAGTTGGAATACTGCAAGCAGTTCTGGGTGCCACACTTCAAGAGGGATGTGGATAACCTGGAGAGGGTCCAGAGAAGGGCTACTCATATGGTTAAGGGCTTGCAGGCCACGCCCTACAAGGAGAGACTAGGGCACCTAGACCTCTTCAGCCTCCGCAAGAGAAGGTTGAGAGGCGACCTTGTGGCTGCCTATAAATTCATCATGGGGGTGCAGAAGGGAATTGGTGAGGCTCTACTCACCAAGGCACCCCTGGAGGTCACAAGAAATAACGGCCATAAGCTAGCAGAGAGCAGACTTAGACTGGACATTAGGAGGAACTTCACAGTTAGAGTGGCCAAAATCTGGAATGGGCTCCCAAGGGAGGTGGTACTCTCCCCTACCCTGGGGGTCTTCAAGAGGAGGTTAGATAGGCATCTGGCTGGGGTCATCTGAACCCAGCACTCTTTCCTGCCTATGCAGGAGGTCAGACTCACTGATCTATTGAGGTCCCTTCCTACCCTAACATCTATAAATCTATGAATTTACCAGCATGTGGCTTCCTTCCTTGAAGGATACATACCATCTTAAGGACTTCATGAGTTAATTTTATAACCTGAACTACCAGACAAAAATCATCAACTGGCATCTGGAAATCTTCAACTTGTCCTGCATAGTCAGCCTTGGATCTGAAAGTGAGGTTAGGGAGAGGTGGTTCCTTCCTCTCTTGCCCTCAATACTAAAAATTCACTGGTCAGGACTTAGCTGAGAGTTCAGTTAGTGATGCAAGAGGCATCATAGAATGCAATCATAGAATCATAGTTGTGGAAAGCTAACAGCAATATACATGCCTTTGTCAATAAATAACACAGCTATGACTCAAACACAGACATGGCACAGATGTGGCAGGTAGGGAGATGTCATTCTGATTTATCCACCTTTCTGATCATAATGGCACTTCAAGTATCATGAAAGCATTCCTGTGTAAAATAGAACCTTAAATTCCTTGTCAGATAAAGAATCATTCAGATCACCCTTTAATATTCAAGGTCAAATTCCTATAATTTCTTATTTATTGGGGACCATAGTAGCTCGCCTTGCACAATAGATAAAGACACAGACTCTGTCCCAGTGGGATGACAAAATAAATTGTGCAATGCTGTATAAATATACATTTTATATGCCTGATGACCAAATGTATGTCCAGTCTCAAAATGCCACAGATGCTTACTTTAAAACCTTATTTTATTAGCAGTTGGTTAATAAGGAAATGCTTAATTTTAAGCTCAATGGATTTAATGCACCCAAAAATATTCACATGGATTTTTTTTTTCTTAAGTAAATTGAATACATGCCCTGGCAGCTTGACAATTTGACCATCAAAGAGCTATCATTTGATAAAGAGCTTTTATATCTTCCAACCTGTACTTGACCCAGGTTCCATAACTGAACAAGTTTGAGAGCACACTTTTATTTATCAAGGCTAGAGGATATTCAGGACCACACTAATCCTTTTGGTAGAAAAATACATGATTTAATTCTCAGTTCTGTTGCCCAGTTTTCTGCTGGCAAAACTCACTTACTTCCCAATGAAGTCACATCAGTTTTATTCAGTACCATTTTGTGATGAATGGAGCCCTTAAAATTGTGGTGAACTTAAGCTACCTTTGCACTTAAGCAGTGTGAAAATGGTACCATAGTATCCCATGTTTATGTCACCTCACTGCTGCTAGGCTTTGTGTTCACATTTCACAAAATAGAGGTGATATTACATGTAGCCTTTGATGCCTGAGGAAGCTCAAACAATGGCCAACTGAGGCAAGATCCAACAGCAGTTGATCCAGCACTCATGCTTCAATAGGTCCCCCCTAGCACCCAGTGTATCCTTTTCCATCAGTCTTGACCATCATAATTTACAAACATATTTTTCTTAGAAATGCCTCCTGACCCTCCAAAAGTTATACACGCACATGTGCATACCTGAAGAGCAATCTAGGCTTATTCTATTTTTTTCTGGTTATTTTTAACCAGAATCTGCCCCTGTAATAAAAAGCATGTGATCAAGATCAGTATTAACATAACATTTCATCTTCCAGATCAGCTAAAACAACCAATATTTAGTATTGTTCTTGTTATTATTGATTTGTATAACAATAGCAATGAGTCGCTCCGCTACTTCAGATGCTCCATATACATATGATAAAAGGTGGTAATTAACCCAAAACAGTGCTAAATACGTACGGTTAGAAGTAGATGTGTCCTTGCACAGCTGATCTGTTTAATGGAGCAAAGCATATATCACCCTTATCCCCACTGTTGATCTTGTGAGACAGTGGACAATATGTTTCCCACTTCCTGAAAATCTCTGGGATGGGTGCATCTCTAGAAGTAGGAAAAGTCAGGATTACCTGCTTTCAGAGGGACCACAACTCTGGTAGCCTCAGCAGTGGCTACCATCCATGCAGTTTTCACCCCCCCTGTTCCTTAATATACACACAGTGTCACCTATGTCATGAGTTTTGCTTGTCAGGAGTTTGAAATGCAGCTTCCCAGAAACCCCTGGACCTATCTTCTTGAAACTTGGAAGACTTTGTGGCCTCAGCAGGAGCTACCACCCCTACAGTTTTCACCCCACTGTGACTTAACACACACATGTGACATGAGTTTTGCTTTCAGGAATTTGAGGTGCATTTCCCAGAAACCCCTGCACCTATCACCTTGAAACTTGGCATGCATCATACTCTCAGCAGAGGCTACCAATCCTACATGTTTCATATGAATCATCTGTACAACAACAAAGTTATAGATGTTTCATTGATTCCCCATTATACCCTATGGCCAAATCTCCGAATCACCAAATCTTTTCTGAATCAATTTGGAAGCTCTGAATCCATTTGGAAAGCCTAAAGCTTCCAGTGATTCAATTTGGATTTGTAGATTTGGCCTCTGAATCTGAATCATGATCTGAAGCTTTGCACAGCCGTATGGACATCTATTTGCTTTTACTCTGTGTCACCATAAAAATGCTCATCATAGTCCAAAGATGATGAAATGTGGCATCTGTGCTTGCCCTAAAATATCTGCATAAATGAACTGCATTATCTTCTTAGATATCAGTTTTACACCACAGTAGGTCTGCCTTCAAAGTGATATCTCATTCTCACCAGTGAGACTGGGGGAGTATGAAGTCACATCCTCAGGAAGTAGTATAGAGGCACCAGTCCTTGGCTGTCAATCAGAATAGTTCCACTGAAATCAACATAATGATTCCAGTTTGTACCAATTGGGGATCTACTCTTGATACCTTCTGTTCTCAGAGTAATGCCACCCTGCTCTATCTTCCACCTGACTTCAGACTACTGGAGCTAACTGCTTGTCTTCTCAGAGGAGTGAGAACACAGAGGGGACTCATTAAGCAAAGGGACCGCCATCAAGTAGCTGTTAAAGGCACAAAAAACAACAAACTCAGGAGACCTGTGGTGCAAAAACTCCACAACTCCAATAAACTTTTGAAAAATATCCATAAATTGATGGAAGGCAAAAGAACATTCTTAAAATCATAGCAAAATAAATGGAGCAATCAGCTGCAGTACAAACCAATGGAAAGTATCAAACTAGCCCTCATAGCCATAGGCGGCACAGCGGGAGCACAGGGGGGCACATGCCCACCTGACAGGTCCGTCCCCATCCCCGCTGCAGGTGTCCCCCTTACTCGGGAGGCACCAGTCGCCCATGCTCGTAATTATGCAAGGGATCCTGCTAATGCTATGCAATATGTGTGCAACCCCAAAGAGCTCCCTCATTTATCCTTTCATGAGACAACCAACCTGAATGCTTTATTATACTCTTACATCTCTGTGAAAATAGACTTACTTGACTTTTGATTCCAAGACCAGTATGAGGACCCGAACAGTACTTACCTGGGGCACAACCCCAGCCAGGAGCACAGACCTCGCCGGATTGAGACGTCCGTGCTGTGGCAGGAACTCTCTATCCGCCCCTGCCTGCCTTTACCACCTCAGCAGGTGAAGTGGACTGGTGTGAATCCACAGCTGGAGCAATATCCAGGGGCCAGGAACAGAGCTGGAGAAGGAGGGAAGCCAGCGGCAGGGGTCAAGGAGAACAGAGCCGGGGAGCCCGAGATGCCAGGAGAATGCTCCAATGTCAGGGTAAGCGTCTGGGAGGGCACTAAAGAAGTGGCAGCGAACCCACTGCAGGAGTGAAGAAGAGGGGGAAAAAGAAGATAAGGATGAGAAGAGGCCTGGGGAAGGTGGAGGAGGTGGATGCCCCAAGCACTCAGCTCCGTTTTCTGTTCCTTTGTTTCTTTGTTTATTTAAAGTGGAGGATCGTTTGCCGCCAGAGTGAGAAAGATGGAGAAAACCTTCCCTCCCACCGTTCAGCTGCAGACAGGAGTTCCCATACTCGTTAAGCGGTCTCACACCATCAATTAAACCAGGCATGGCCGCAATTAGGAAAGAGCGTAGGGAAAGCCTGGAGCTGCGGGGAAGCCTCCGACGAGCCCTGAGGGGACCCCTGGAACCCAGTTACCCTGGGACCAAAAACCTCTTTGGCTTTCCCAGAAAAAAAAGAGGAAGAAAAGAGCTACTTCAGGCTGGTTGTTTTTTTGTCATCCCTTCTCCAAAGCTTCAGGAGCCGGGGTGGAACTCGACAGTTGGTCTAGGTGGAGGTGGGTAGTCACCACCTCCCTCTCATTAATACCTCTTAAACATCAAAGTTGTGGCAGGCAGGAAGAGAGAGCACTGGACCCCACCTAGACTGACCAAATGGGGTTGCAGTCACCCTGAGGGAGTCGGTGGATATCATCATGATATAAAATCACAAAACCATAGCTGGTGGCTACCTGACAACTTGGTGCATTGGCCGGGAACTTTGATGACAGTCGAGAAGAAATAAAAAGGCTGGAAGTCCCCATGGCGGTGGCTGTGGCCAGCATGGACCCGGTCCAGCAGATACTACATCTAATGGGGCAAATTCTCCAGCAGCAGCAGCAGCAACAGCAACAGCAGCAATCGGCATGGCAGTTGGCCTTGGAATAAAACTGGATCCAGCAGCAGGCATGGCAACAGCAGAACGTGGTGGAACCAAGGATCCCAAAGATGACATTACATGACAATCCCAAGGCATTCCTTGAAAGCTTCAAGTGGGCGGCCCTGGTGGCCAGATTAGAGAAATCACAGTGGGCTGGAAACCTTGGGGTGTTGTTAATATGGAAAACACAAGCAGCCGACGGATACATGCCATGGGAGGAAGCCAGGTACTATGACAAGGTCACGAAGGAGATTTTGTATAGCTTGGACATCAACCCCAAAACTTACTGCCAAGCTTTTAGGGCCTGGAAAAAATGAGAAGCAAGGGAGCCATGGCCATTGCTACAGCATTTGGCTGACCTGGCTTCCAAATGATTGAAACCCAGAGAGCTCTAAAAATGAAATTTGTGATAAAATTCTGCTAGAGCAGTTCCTGAATGGTCTAGACAAAGAGACCCAGAGGTGGGTCCATTGTCACAGGCCAGGGTCATCGATACAAGTGTTGCAGCTAGCCAAGAATTTTTGTAGTGCCCAGGGGGAGAGGCCACAGGACCAAAACCCAAGAGCAGCAGGACACTTGAGACCTCATGACCCTGCCAAGCTGGGGAACCAGGAAGCCTGACAGCACTTCCAGTGTGGAAAGGTTGGACACATGTCCTGGGATTGTGTCTATGTGTCCTGGACCCCCAGCCGAACAATGCATTTGCCCTTTGCAGAACTGACTGGATCGTCTGGCCTGGTTGACTCAGCAGGTATCGAGTCTATGGATTGTAGTGTGGGAAGAGGCGCATTGGGAGGCCCTGGACTCCACCCAGTGGTTGACACCTGGATCAGGGGTGAAAGGTTGGAGGCCATTATCGACACAGGCTGTTCCCACACCTTGTTCCAGAGCAAGCTGGCTCCATTCACTTATATCCAGAAGGCTACCCCCGTGAAGGTGACATGTATGCATGGGCACAGTACCTTTTACCCCGAGAAGGTCTATCAAGTTACAATACTGAGCACCACCCAAGAAATACCATTTGGGTTGGAGTGGGACCCATGTTTCTAGGGTGGGATTGGTGGGAGTTTTACGAAGTCCTTAACGTGATGAGGAGGAATGACGTAGGAGAGGTCAGTCTGGCCGGAGATCCCACCAAGGACCTGGATCTTGAACAGCTGGTGAGTAACCGAGCCTTCCGGGAGGCCTCAGAGGGGGAATGAGAATTCAAGGCCATACGAGAAGCTGAGTTGGCAAAGGTGGAAGAAGAAATAGTGAACCTGGGTCGCTATGCCCACCTGCCCCAATTTGAGGTTAGAAATGGGCTGTTGTATTGGGTGAAACAGGGTCCACCGGGGAGGGGGCAGAGATAGCTCAGCTGCTGATACCCGCCTGGTTTAGACTTCCCCTCCAGAAGCTAGAGCATGAAAACCTGTTGGGGGGACACCTGGGATACCACAAAATGGAAGCCAGGTTGACTAGGTGGTGTTTCTGGGCCAAATTATATGAGCAGGTGGAAAATTTTTGTCGGGCCTGTCCAGCTTGCCAAAGAGTCAGTGGGGATAGGCTAGCGTGAGCCCATGCCAATAGTTGAGGTCCCCTTTTTGCGGATCACGATGGACATAGTGGGCCCCCTTTCTAAGAGCTCAGCAGGCCACCAGTATCTGCTTGTCATCATAGACTACACGACCAGGTTCCTGGAAGCGATTCACATGCGGCCAGTCACAGGGCCCTAGGTAGCGGAAGAACTTATGAAATGGATTGCCCGGGTAGGCACCCCAAAAGAAATTATCACCGACCAGGGGTCTAATTTCATGTCAGGCATCATACGCAGTTTGTGTAGGCTGTTGCGGATCAAACATCTCTGCACAACCATCTACCATCCTCTAATGGGGTGGTAGAGAGGTTCAACCAGACCTTGAAAAACATGTTGAGGCAGTGCGTACAGACAGAGCCCCGGCAGTGGGACCTGATGGTCCTGCCAGTGTTGTTTGCAACATGAGAGGCCCCCCAGTCGTCATTAGGGTGTGCCCCTTTCAACCTGGTGTATGGGCACTGGCCCAGAGGCTTATTAGACCTAGTCAAGGAAGGGTGGAAGGCTGGACAGAGAGAGGAGCTAGACACTTCCGAATATGTGCAGAATATGTGGCAGCGCCTATAGGGGGCAGGGGAATTAGCATGCGAGTGTCTTAGAGCAGCCCAGCAAATGCAGAAGTCTGTGTATGACAAAAGGGCTCAGGAGAGGACCCTCCGGCCTGGCCAAAAGGTCTTAGTGCTACTCCCTGACACCGAGAACAAGCTTACGAGGAGTTGGCAGAGGCCTTTCAAGGTAACTCGTCAAGTAGGCCCCGTAGACTATAAGGTATATAAACCAGGGGCACGAAGGGAGAGATAAGTTTATCATGTTAATTTGTTTAAAGAATGGTGGGAGCAGGAAGGCCTACTAATTATTCCTACCCTGCTGGAGGACAAGTTTGGATGAGAGTTAGGCCCGAGGGTGGAGTTAGGGGCTGGTGACCCAGTTGTCCCAGTTTGACCCCAATTTGACCCTGAGCAACAGTGCCAGATGAGGGCTCTGGTGAAGGAGTTTTGAGATGTCTTCAGTGAAACCCCCGGGTGCACAAAGGGGATAACCCACAGCATAGTCACACCCCCAGGAAAAATTGTCGGGGAAAAGTGGAGAAGGATTCCCCAATATCGGCACGAGGCCATCTGCACTGAACTCACTAGGATGCTGGAACAGGGCATAATCCAAGAATCATGTAGCCCTTGGCGAAGTCCCATTGTGGCGGTTACCAAACCTGATGGGTCCATGTGACTATGCATAGATTTTAGGAAAGTGAATGCCATTTCCCAATTTGATGCTTTCCCTATGCCCCAAATTAGTGAGCTCCTTGAGAGAGTGGGACAAGCTCAATTCATTTCCACCATGGATCTGTCAAAGGGGTATTAGCAGGTGCCATTATGGAGGGAGGACAGGCCCAAAACAGCCTTTGGCACCCTGTGGGGTTTGTATGAATTTAAGAGAATGCCTTTTGGGTTGCATGGAGCAGCTGCTACCTTTCAACGATTGATTAATTGGATATTGGCCCCACACCAACAATACATGGCCGCTTATATAGATGACATCATAATCTACACCCAGGGATGGGAAGAACACCTAGTGGCAGTGAGAGCAGTGCTGCAGGAGTTACGTCAAGCGGGACTGATGGCCAATCCAAAAAAGTGCATCCTGGGGAAGTCAGAAACCAAGTATCTGGTGGTTTTGGTAGGGCGAGGGCAAGTCCGACCCTTAGCAGATAAGGTTGAAGTCCTGTACTGATTCAAGCAGCCACAAAACCACAGGCAGTTGAGGGCTTTCCTGGGGTTAGCAGGATATTACAGGCGATTTACACCTAAATTTGCTGATATCACTGCGCCCCTCACCAACCTGTTGCAAGGAAGGAAGGGAGGTTCTCGTGGAGCACAGAAAGTACTCTTGCATTTGAACAAACCAAAGGGCCTTCTGCCATGAGGCAGTATTAGAAACCCCAAATTTTGGATTGCCTTTTATCCTGCAGACGGACACTTTGGAATGTGCAGTAGGTGCTGTGTTGTCCCAGGAGATCGATGGAGCCTCCTGGCCTGTGGCCTATGACAGCCAAAAGCTGAACCCACAAGAAAGAGGGTATGCCAAAGTCAAGTGGGAGTGCCTCGCCATAAAGTGAGGCATTGAATACTTTCAGTACTACTTACTCAGGAGGGAATTTACCCTTGTTACCAATCACACACCCTTAAGGTGGCTGAGAACTAAACAAACAGACAATGCACACATTACTCGATGGGCTCTGGCTTTGCAGCCCTTCAGTTTTAAGATCATTTATAAGCCAGGAAGGACTGACCTTGTTGCCAACTTTCTTTCAAGATGTCACAAGGATAAAGACAAAGGGGAAACTGGGGCAACAAGGGCAGACCCCATCGTATGGAAGCCTCAGGAAGAAAGTGCACCCAACAGCAAGTTAAGTGGGGGAGGTATGTGAGGACCCAAACGGCACTCACCTGGGGCACAGCCCCAACCAGGAGCACAGACGTTGCCAGATTGAGACATCCATGCTGCAGTAGGACCTCCCTATCTGCCCCGCCTGTCTTTACCACCTTGGCAGGTGAAGCAGATTGCTGCAAATCCCCAGCTGGGGCAATATCCAGGGGCCATGAACAGAGCTGGAGAAGGAGGAAAGCCAGTGGCAGGGGTCAAGGAGAACGGAGCCGGGGAGCCCGAGAATGCTCCAAAGTCAGGGTAAGCGTCTGGGAGGGTGCTGAAGAAGCAGTGGCGTTCCCACTGCGGGAGTGAAGAAGAGGGGAAGGAGGAAGATAAGAATGAGAAGAGGCCTGGGGAAGGTGGAGGAGGCAAGCAGTTGCTCCAAGCAGTTGGCTCTGTTTTCTGTTCCTTTGTTTCTTCATTTATTTAAAGCAGCAGATCATTTGTCACCAGAGTGAGAAGGACAGAGAAAACCTTCCCTCCTGCCATTCAGCTGCAGACAGAAGTTCCTATACTCATTAAGTGGTGTCACGCTGCCAATTAAGCCGGGCACAGCCGCAATTAGGAAAGAGTGCAGGGAAAGCCCGGAGCCTCGTGGAAGCCTCCGACAAGCCCTGAGGGGGCGTCTGCTACCCAGTTACCCCGGGACCAAAAACCTCTTCAGCTTTCCCAGAAAAAAAAAGGCAAATAATAAATAAAAGTGTCACAACCAAATTAAGTACTGCCCATGCCACAAGCAAGAAATATATTAATCAAAACAGTTTTAGTCTATACAAGGTAACTAAGGGTTAACTAACAAGATGATAATAACAGGGTTTTTTTTCCTGCGCATGTCAAAAAGAAATGTATTACTGCGCCACTAACAGAGATAAAAACTTTTGCCTTCTTTGTTTTATATAAATCATTATAATTGGTCGGAATGACAGGGGAGTGTCCCTATGACAAACACCCTAATAAAAAACACTATACAATTGGCGATTCTCATTAAATTTATGACGTGGCAAAAAACAATTGGCTAATATACAAATAAAACCTATCTTCACTTCCGTGAAGAAGGGGGACCTCCGTACGAACCTTGGAGACCTCTCATCACACGTATCAGAGTAACTGACAATTTGATCACTTGCCAGTGCCCCCCTCGCATCTCGACCCAATCTTAAGATGTAAATCAGTGACCCGCCGGCCCGACCTTTCTGCCCGACCACTGAACTTTTATGCAGACCGACCTCCGAACCTTAAGCTGTAACTAACCAAATATTTCTGACCTCCGTCTTTCACCACCTTGAAAGCATGAGTAAATAATCTTGCTTTACAACCGATAAGCGTCTGTGCCTAATTCCACTCCAAGCGTCATAAGTACCTGCCTGACGGCCTTCAAAGGTCTCGTACCCTTCACTGCAGTGCACGGCAGTGACATGGTGTCACGAACAGGATCTGGGGAAGACGCAATGGAGTTGGAACTAGTAAAGAACTGCCCATGGTGCAGTGGGGACTGCCTGATGTCCGATTCGGATGAATTATGGGCACACATTGCCTACCATCAGGCAAGGGGAATAGGACTGAATGCGGTTACTGGACACTTCTCCCTAAGGGGTGAAGCGGGAGAAGGGAAAGAGTGGAGCGCTCAGCTCGATGTGAGGGCCCTAGGGTGTGTTATGAGCGCTAAAGGGGTTATGTACAGACCCAGGGACGAAGCGGGAATCATATCCCTACATCGGGTAAAGGTGGTAGCAGTGACAAAAGTGCCGGTGGGGGTGGACCCAACCCCTGCCCAAGAGATTGCCCGTTACATCTGCCACGTACAAGAGGGCGGGGAAGGAACACCCCCCGACAAGTTTAACTGTCCGACCATGGTGCCCCAGTCCCCCAGTCACAAACTCTTCACCCAGCTCCGTGAAAACTTGGAGACGGAGGGTCGCACTGCGACCAAATGGGCAGGCCCCAAGTGAAAAAAAGGAAAAATGATTAATGTTCTGTTCTGCGCATTTGTTAACGCAACGCGCGATATTGAAAATTTAAATAGCCAACTTCTGACCCTGGGAAAAGTCACAGCTGAAAATGCTGCCACGCAGCAATCGCCTACGCCATCGCCCCAATATGGCGCCGGCGAAAAACTCAGCTTCTTCAAAGAATCGGAGAAGAAGGGCGGAGCTTCAGAAAAGGACGCGGAGGACAGAGTTGTGGGAGATCCACAACTACCTCATTCTCTATGGGAGTGCAACGGGGCGGACCCAACGGCTCCAACCCCGGAACATCAGCTACCGCCTCCCTATGAGGAAAAAAAAAACCCTCCAAGTTAATATATTCCTCCCTACCAACAGAAAATCCGCCCCCACCGATGAAGTCTTCGCCGACTTCCATAAAAACGGCCTTCCCTATCACTGTTACAAAATACACAACAGATCCACAAGGCGTAACTCACACTACTTCCACCTACCGCACCCGTAACCGAACAGAGATACAAGATATTTTTCAGCTATCAAAATTTAAACCAGGAAAAACCCTGGCGATTTGGCTTGGCCGACTGGTAGTCGAATTTGGCTCAGAATTACTGGACATGGAAGAGGCCAGCTTCCTCATCCGTCAAGCTGCATGGAGTGGAGGACACGCCACCGACTGCGGCCCCATCATAAAAAACCAACACTGGGCCATACCACTCCCTGCGCTTCTAGCCCGCCAAATCGTAAACAAGTCCCACCTGTGGCACAACGACCGCCCGGAAATAGCGTCAGCAGAACAACTTTTATTAGCAATAATAGGAACCTCGTACTGCACATGGGACGGGGGCCCACAGCCAATAGGTATTCAACACAACAGGTTCGGCTTGACGAAACAACAGGCCGCTGGGCCGTGGCCACATCGATTCCTAACGCAACCTGGAATGGTTCCAATCACCCCTAAAGCCTTGGAAGCTTGCATAGACATCTATGGGGGATCTCATGCCATCACTCTTCGCCTCCTCCTTACCCTGCAAATAGATGGACAGGCCGGGAACATCCTCAGTCAATTGGGCCGTATCCAAACCCTCATAAAGCCAACAGCGATAACTCAAGGTGTCAATTGTGCTACAGAACCGGACCCATCTTCAGTGTACCCCATAAAACAACCTGAAGTGAACAGACCACCCTACAAAGGCTCACCACCAGTCCCAGAACGGACCCCTAAAGAAAAGGCCATGTTTTGGTTCCTGATAAAAGAGTCCGGCCTTACCAAACAACAATTACGCACCCTGAGGGACAATGGACAAAAGGCCCTAGCAGAAAAGTTGGGATTCAATTACACCCAAAAAACGGGTAGTGGCCGCCGGGCGAGCCGGCGGCCCTACAGAAAAGCCTGACCCTTCGGATCCTCGCCCATATACCAGCCTTATTATCGTTCACCCCGATAATCCCTCGATGCAACGGAAGATTTCTTTTCTCCTCGACACGGGAACACAAATTAACGTCGTAGCACCTGCGACACCTCATAAAAAGACTTCGAAAACCATCATAATACAAGGGCTAAATGCTATATCAAGTGCTGTAAAAGTCAAATTTTGGATACACAATCACAAAAAAACCCTTAAAGCAGTTCTAGGGGGCATGAACATCTTGGGCATACCAGGCATTAAGACACTTCAGTTAAAAAACTTAATATTTCAAGCTCTTCCATTCTTTATTGCTGAGCCTGACCGACACCAACCTATGCTTCATAACACGTCTACATGGCGTTATAAACCAATCCCGACCAAACGACATCTTCGAAAAGCCCTTGTCACCCTGTTACAGAGGCTCAAACAACAGGGATGTATAACACCGATAGCGGCCAGTACCCACCTATCACCAGGGTGGGGAATCGCGAAGCCCGGAAAACCCAATGAACTCCGACTTGTAGTGGATTTCCACGAGGTGAATAAACGGTGTCTCCCACTTACGCAACCCAATGCTTTTACGCTACCCCAGTGTTTATATAAAATGGCGAGGTTTCAAGGGGGCAAGTGGTACGGGACGACCCTTGACCTCAAGGACATGTTTTTCTCCATCCCAATTATTGACAACAGCGGAATCTGAAACATGTGTGTTGAAGGTATGATGTACTGATGGACAGTATGCCCGCAAGGATATCGCAACTCTCCTGCATTGGCCACAGGCACAATGAACAACACACTTAAAGACTTTCATGCTTCCTATCCTTTGCCAGCGGAAAAACAACTCAAAATTTGAAGTTATATTGACGACCTTGCCATTATGGGTCATGATCAGCAAGTTGTTGCTGAGGTCACCCACCGTCTAGTCGACCATCTCCATGCTAAGGGCTGGACGGTTAATTTGAAAAAATCAAACTTACAACCCACGATAAATATTACATTCCTAGGTACCAGATTTACCGGCGCAACTAGATCCGGTGTCACACACGACAAAACCCCGGAGCTCGATACACTTGAAGAGCCATTACCAATGCAAAAAAAGCAATTTCAATGGCTCTTGGGACATCTCAATTGATATTGACATTACATCACTCTGCATTACCTTCCGCTATTGGTGAGACTCGAGCGTCAGACCCATGACAAATTGCGGAAAGCCACACCTTGGACGGACAAAGACAAAAAGGATCTTCGTAATCTTCTCCACGTTGTGAAACATACACCACTCCAAGTACTTAACCTCACCGAGGCATTGGTAATTACTTTGGGATATACTGCCAGTCATGTATGGGCCACTGCCCATAACCCCCAGAACGAACTGGTGTATGCCTCACACAAAGCTCTCCAGGCGGCACAACATCGCTACGGAGCCTTTGGAAAAATTCTGTTGACAAAAAGACTCGTCACATTACTATCCCAGGGACATAAAACGCTTCGAGCACCAGCTGCTACTTTCTTACCTTTGCTAAACGCCAAAAAGGTTGACTCACAGTTCCAAAGAGAACCGGCTACTTAGAACAAAATGGTATTACATTACCACTATCATTGGTGTTGTTGGAAGTGCGAAGACTTGCCGCCCGGTCCCGACGCACAAGATAACCCAACACTCACTCTCTATGGGACCATAGCCCCAGCCTAGATGGCCTCCGATGGCACCACTCGAAATGGAGGGGGCTACGGGTTCTACTACAAACCGTGCCATGATGTGGGATTACACAGAGCCCCGGAAGGGGCCACAGCCCCCAAAAATAAACTCTTAGGTTTTAAAGTTGTCATCCGCCACTGTCTTCAACATCACCGACTTGGACATGGGAGTGAAATGTACTCTGTCCAAGTTTGCAGATGACACAAAGCTATGGGGAGAAGTGGACACGCCGGAGGGCAGGGAACAGCTGCAGGCAGACCTGGATAGGCTGGACAAGTGGGCAGAAAACAACAGGATGCAGTTCAACAAGGAGAAATGCAAAGTGCTGCACCTAGGGAGGAAAAATGTCCAGCACACCTACAGCCTAGGGAATGACCTGCTGGGTGGCACGGAGGTGGAAAGGGATCTTGGAGTCCTAGTGGACTCCAAGTTGAACATGAGCCGGCAGTGTGACGAAGCCATCAGAAAAGCCAATGGCACTTTATCGTGCATCAGCAGATGCATGACAAATAGGTCCAGGGAGGTGATACTTCCCCTCTATAGGGCGTTGGTCAGACCGCAGTTGGAGTACTGCGTGCAATTCTGGGCGCCACACTTCAAGAAGGATGCGGATAACCTGGAGAGGGTACAGCGAAGGGCAACTCGTATGGTCAAGGGCCTGCAGACCAAGCCCTACGAGGAGAGACTAGAGAAACTGGACCTTTTCAGCCTCCGCAAGAGAAGGTTGAGAGGCGACCTTGTGGCTGCCTATAAGTTCATCAGGGGGGCACAGAAGGGAATTGGTGAGGATTTATTCACCAAGGCGCCCCCAGGGCTTACAAGAAACAATGGCCACAAGCTAGCAGAGAGCAGATTTAGACTGGACATTAGGAAGAACTTCTTCACAGTTCGAGTGGCCAAGGTCTGGAACGGGCTCCCAAGGGAGGTGGTGCTCTCCCCTACCCTGGGGGTCTTCAAGAGGAGGTTAGACGAGTATCTAGCTGGGGTCATTTAGACCCAGCACTCTTTCCTGCTTATGCAGGGGGTCGGACTTGATGATCTATTGAGGTCCCTTCCGACCCTAACATCTATGAATCTATGAATCTATGAATCACGATGGGACACTTCCGACTCCCATCATAGCTATTGATTCCCAATATGTCTACAAAATTGTTACTGACACAGCGACTGCGACAAAAAACCTAGAGGATTGGGAAAGAATCTGGGACCTGTTATCCCAATTTATTGTTCTACCGCTCATAAAACACACCAAGTCGCATAAACTTAAAACTGACCCAGTACATAAAATCATCGACAAGCTTCTAAAAGACCCTCTCCGGAGTGATGTTGTCTTAGTTGCTAAAGCAGACGACCCCAAACCACAGTTCGATCCGTTCCTTACGTGGCTGCATAAACACTGGGGACACCCAGGACCATGGGCTAGTCACCTACGATGGCGATCCACCACAAAAACTCCCACACTCTATGGCATAAGGTCCGATTAAAAATGAATATCTCAAGCCTGTGAAACATGCGCCAAAAAAAAGTGTCATAAGACAAACCATCAGGCTAGAGCGCTAGACGCGCAACAATTTACACCCGAAAAGGTCTGGCAAGTAGACTTGTTGGGACCTCTACCAGGCGCGAAGCCTCCAAACAAGGGACTCGTTATCGTAGATCTTGGTACCCGACAACTAAAAGTCATCCCCCTGCGAAAGAGCAATGCTGTCGCTATTATATTGGCTCTTACTACAGCAATTGCCAGTTAAAAGACCCCCGATACAATTCAATCAGATGGAGGTCCACCGTTTAATTCCTCAGCGCTAGACAAATACGCTCACCTCCATAACATTACCTGACATCTACACTTACCGTATCATCCCCAATCCAATGGAATAATAAAAAGACACATTGGCCTCTACAAAGAACGATTGCGCTTAAAAGGTGGCGGAACCTTCAAAAACTGGACGAAATTAAACAACGAAGTCATCATATCACTAAATACAGATAAGACATTGTGGGATGAATCCACTTCTTGGGCCCCAAAACCATGGGTCCCAAAATTTACACCCAACAAGTTAGTCTGGATTACCATTCCACATCCACGTCAGCCACATCCGCGTATCCACAAAGGAACCGTCGTCCGTCCAGAACAGTATCCAAACACCTATACCGTTACCTTCATCCATGAGGACCGACCAACTACGCTTCTTGCCCAACACAATTGGTTGTCCCAATGCACAAACCCACACGCAACAACCCTTTAGGTTGTAAATCAGTTACTGTCTTGTCTCTTTTTCTTTTCTTTCAGCTCCAGCTTTCAAGTCGTCCTGCGTCTGATGACGACATGTTCCTTTTGTGTCTATTAGTCCTCCTGTGTCGAGCAAGCCCTCTACAGGAGCAAGCTGTCAACCCACCACCAGACGATGACAGTCCACTGCCATCCACCAACACCATCCTATTGATGTTGTCAGCTTGGACCAAAACCATTGGCACCGCCACCAACCACCCTAGCCTTACCGCGTGTCTTCATCTCCCCCTCTCTGTTTCTGATCCGGTGTTGACCCCCTATCCTAAACCATTTGATGTTTTGGCCTGGTTTCAGGATAGATCCAAAGATAATCCCCCATCCATTACTGTTCACTTCGACCAGGGGTCCAACAAGTGTTTTTCCAAAAACACAACCTATATTTGGCCGCAGGGTATTACCTTTGCCCACCTAAACACGACCACACGTAATTGTACACCCACGTCCACTGATCACCTGGCGAGTGGTACCGTGACAGGCGATACCATCTCAATTTTCTGTTCTCAAATCCCGTGGGGAATTAACCCTTGGGGTATGCAATGGTCCAGGTCTGATAATTCTCTGGCGTAAAACCCAGAGACCTTAACTCCCCCTTGATACCTCGAACTCCCACCTTATATCCATCTGTGTGTCAACTGTTCAGGTACTTGCATTATTTGTCCACGCAGGCCTGGGCCTATCCCTCAGGTTACTCTTTCATCTCTTAACAGGCCCCCACCCCTAGTCACCTGGAACGCATCTTTAGCTGTCAATGTGTCCGATAATAAAACCCGACATTCTTTTTTTTACCCCATTTTACGCACAGCATTAATAAGTTCGGCTTGTCATGGCGTAAATCTCATCACTGATAAACCTCCACAAGCTTGAGAAGCATATTCCTTTTCGGGCAACTATATACAGTTGTCCGCTCCTGCTCTGCTAGGCCTACTGTGGGCCTGCTCTGACAGCCGGCTATATACCGCTTTGCCGGCCACCCTTACCGGTGTCCAATGTTTTTTAACCCACGTGGCGTTGTGTCCCCCCTTATACGCTAATACGTATTTACCCCACAGTCTTTTTATCCGTCGTCATTGAATAACCCGTGAACCTTACCAACACCAAGATACTTGGAGCCAACTACCCTGACACAAACGTTTATAAGAAACCGTAAAATGGGGGGCGGAATCCCTCATTCCTGGATACAGAGGAATCAAGGTCCGCCTAGCCCTCGTTCAACTCATCGAACAAATAAAAGAACTCACCAACACGACCCGCACAACAATACAGCTCCTTAACCTCCAGTTACAAGCCACCTCCCAGATGACTCTACAAAACCGCTTAACATTAGACACCATTCTTCTTCAACAAGGTGGACTTTGTCAATACCTTAATCTTTCTCGTGACCATTGTCATATTACCATTCCCAGTGTATCTCTCCCTCTATCTCTACAAGTTGACAAAATAAACAAAATTGCAGAAAACGTCAACCGACTTTCGGGTATAGGTCAAAGTTGGCTATCAGACCTCTTCCGTTGGTTTGGATGGGACACGTCATCATGGTTTCTCAACTTATTAATGCCCCTCATTACGCTGTTGTTACCGATTGCTGTGTTTATATGTTTTGGTTGTTGGATTTTACAATTTCTCAAAACAAAGCTAACCACGCTTTCTGCTTTTGTATACACCCGCTTGCCAAACACTAACAATGATGAACAAAATGGTCTGTAAATAAACATGATATAACTTACTGTGCCATGGGCAAGGGGGCATGTCACAACCAAATTAAGTACTGCCCATGCCACAAGCAAGAAATATATTAATCAAAACAGTTTTAGTCTATACAAGGTAACTAAGGGTTAACTAACAAGATGATAATAACAGGGTTTTTTTTCCTGCACATGTCAAAAAGAAATGTATTACTGCGCCACTAACAGAGATAAAAACTTTTG